>NC_139775.1:3115790-3715790 GCF_965231275.1 Zosterops lateralis
CCTTGCCAGGAGTTTACTTGGAAAACCCACGGGGATAGAGCTTGTGTGATCCCAGTTAGTTCTGTTTTGTGGACTGTGGCTTGGCGGGAGGCAATGGAATGGGTGCAGGAGGCGGCTGCACGTCTCACCCGTGTGAGGTTAGATCCCTGGGCAGCCTCCAGCTGAGCCCCCAAGAAACCTTGGCAGGGAGCTGGGCTTGGAAGAGGTTTTACCTTCCTGCTGGAGACCTGCTGGAGTATTTTCATCCCACTCAATCTTTGCTCGAGGGCTAGAGCCGCTACTCCCTGCAGTCAATCCCCAGCAGGGAGCACTGGGGCGAAGGCTGCCCGTACAGTGGGAGGTGTGCAGACCCCTCCCTGCACCCCGGACTCCTCCAGTTCTTCATCCCCAGGGGACCAGCGGCCCAGGAGCTGCACAGGCCCTGGGGAGAGACCTGTGTCAGGGAGCTGGCGCAGGCACAGGAAATCCAGCTGTCAAGAAGACTCCAGCGTGCTTGCCCATCCCTGCCCCGCGGCTCCTTTTTCTGGTGCGCGTTTGCGTTTCAGACAGCGCTGATCCTGCCGGCCAGCCCTTACCTGCCGGCAGCTGTCAGACACCGCAGCCAAGAGCCGCCCCAAGGCACGAACCGCCCGCCACGGGCCCCACCTACATCCACCTCCGTGATGCAACTTCTCGTGTGCAGCTGCTCCTCTGGCTGCCAACAGCCCCCGCGGCCCCGGCGGGGAGCGGGGCTCCGAAGCAGCAGCTTTGGCACCTCCCCAGCTGCTTGCTCAGCCTCAGTTTTGAAAGTGGATCTCAAGAAAAGGTCAGCAAAAACCTTTCCGGGCAGAGGAGTCCAGGTGTAAAGTCTTGACTTGGTCAGTCAAGAGAAGGAGTGATGAGCAAGATGAAAGGCACGTCCCCGTGCCTGCACAGCTGCTGTCACCGTGTGAGCCATGCAGAGAGGAAAACTGGTCTCAGCTTCTGTCAGCAGGACGAGAGCCAGGATTGGACAGGAACCCCAGGAGCTGTCACAGGGACCCCAATGAATGTGCACCATGGTGGGAAGCCAAGCTGTGCCCTTGGCTCGTGGGGTGTCACTACAGGGCTCGGAGGGAATGTCATCAACTGTGCCACCACGCTGTGTTGTGTGTGACAACAGATGCTGTTTCATAAACAAAAGCAGGTCAACAGGGTCTTTATGGGGGCAGATTTATCCAGCCAGGTCCTGGTAAAGAGCTGGTGCAGGATAGCTGTGCCATCATCCCAGCATTAGAATCCACATGGGCTACACTGCCACAGGCATCACCTGGGGCCCTGGAGCAGCATTAGGACAGAAACAAGCACAGAAGCCCAAAACTCAGCCACAGATGTGGGAGACACAAACCCAGGGATCAAAGAGACAAAGCTGGGGATTGCAGAGAAGGAAGAGTTGTTTGGGAGCCCCAAAATTTCAGGTTGTCTTGACCTAATCCAGAGGGAGTCACTTCCCTGGTTCATCAGGAGAGTTTATTTTTCCTGTTGGAAAATTTAGACCCTCATTCCCATTCCTGAGCTCCCCAGGGCACTGGAGGAGTCCTGCACTGTTTTTACAGTTTGCGTTGCTTCCCCTCGCCCTCTGTTTTCCTTTTCCTCTTCTCCACGACATGAAGCTTAACTAAACTCTGGGGAGGGGAGAGGAGAGGGGGGAACAGATGCTGACTCTGGCCCAGCAGTTCTGTGAGAGCCCCAGAGGTACAGACACAGATTTCAGCATCCTGCACTCACATGGAGAGCTGGGGGATCACTTTTTGGGGCAGGCAGAGCTGGATGAGTAATTCACAGCATTCCTTCACCTTTCCATGGGGCTTTCCATTCTTCTCATCTGGGCTTGGATCTGACCACATGTGGCAGCCAGGATGGCTGGGAAGGATGTGTTTTTCTGGGATGACTGCACTTGCCCTTTCTCAGTGTAGGAGGTTGATATCAGCAGAGTTTCTGCCTTTTCTGCTCTCTCAGGTAAGATGTCAGTGAAGCAGGGGATTGTTATTGCTGAAGGAGCCCATAGGATGCTCCCAGTCTGCCAGGCTGGCACCGCACAGTGACACTGACACCACTTTGGCCCGTGTGGTGGGAATGGAGCTGAGGATTCTCTGAACCACAGGATGGCTTTGAAAGCCTGGCTAGCAGGGGGCTGTCATCATGACTCTGATCCCTGTGGGACATACAACACGCAGAGCAGTGGGCATCCCTTCAGTCTGGGTTTGGCTGTTTCAGAGCAGGTATTGCAGTGCCAGAACACAGTCGGTGCCTCTTGGTGGCTTGTCAGTTTGGGGACAAGGGTGACAGCTCTCTTGGGAACAGCCCTGGACCGAGCGCCATAAATTGCAGCCAGTGGGAAGAACAAAGGCCCCTCACTGGATGGGGTGTGAGGCAAGAGGCATCGCTCGGGGTCGCCTGAATTTATGGCTCCCTCTGGCTCCTTTAGCAACGGATGCTTTCCACATAGGACTCAAAGCAACAGCCTTAGAGGGGGAGATAAAAGCCCGGGAGAAAAGAAAGGATCATCTTTTTTCTTCTCTTTCATTTTTTTTTTTTTTTTAATCAGCAGAGGGAGAGGAGGCACCATGGCAACATCGGTCTCCTCGGGCGGCATCTCAGCGCTGGAGACCCCAAATGGAATCACTCTTCTCGGACTGAACAGCCCCCGGCAGACCCCACTGCAAGGACATCCCTGTGTCTGGTGCATCACAGCCCCGTCACCAGCATCGCCTGCCTGGCTGGCAGGAAAATCCATTCCCAAGCGTGGATCAGCCCCTGCCTCCTCCGTGGCAGCAGGGAGGGATGTGAGGAGGAGCTGATCCTGTTAACAAACCTCGGCTAAACAGGCTGCTCGGGGCTGCGCAGGCAGAGCCCCATTGATATTGAAATCAGGTGCAATCCATCACCGGGAAAACAGGCTCCTTCCATGGGGAGCTGAAAAGAGCCACTCTCAAAGGGAGGGGGAAAAACTTGTCCAGGGGAAGGGCGAACCAAAGCGTGGCAGGTGTGGTATGGAGAGGGATGCTGTCCGTGCCAGACAGTGATTCATGGCCCTGCCTGCAGTGCCATTGCCAGGGAGTGCAGGCCACAGAGGGCCCTGAGGGGCAGGAGGACAGCGGGGCTGGGGAGGAGTTTTGTCGGGGTCTGGTCCCCTCAGCACCGGCACTGCAGAGTGACAACAGCTCTGGTTTATACCCCAGTCCTGATGGAGCAGTCAGCACGACCAGGGTGGGCAGCTCGTGGGTGTTTGGAAGGGAGGCAGAGCATCAGGAGCAGCAGTGGGATGTGGCTCCTCGGCCACCCCGACCCCTCTCACCTGAGCTCCCTCCCCTGGGAGGGAAAATGCAACTTGGCGCTTTCACCCGTGGCCTTTGCGGGTCCTCATGGGACCCCATGGGACAGCACAAAGCAGGATGAGCTGCGATGAGCCTTTTCACTCCTGGTCTCAATCAGCATCCCTGCGGCTCCGGGGCTGCCCATCCTCCCCGGGGGATTGCCCTGGCAGGGAGGATGACCAGACTGCAAATCCCTCTGAACGTGGGCTGGTCTCAGATCTGGAGATCTAGCTCAACATTTTACAAAAAACCCCAAACAGAAACAAACAAACCGAAAAAAAAACCCCAAACAAAAACACCAAACCGAAGTGAAACTGAGTTTGGTTTCCTGTGTCTCAAGCCAAGTTTCCACCAAGACTGAGGGCTTTGGTACAGTCTGAGGTGATGGGGACTGTGTCTTGGGGAGAGGGATGTGACAGCTGAGTAAATGAGAGATAACAGGGAGCTGGTGTTGGGGACCAGCCTGCTGGGCTCCCCAAAGCTGTCTCCCCCACTGCAGACAGCCCAGGACTTGAAGCACGGTCCCTCTCACCCCAAGAGTCTTGTCTTGCAGTGTCGAAGGTCAGCCCTGAGTCATCCCATCACTGCTCAAACTGAACGGTGCCAAATCTGTCCCAGCACCTCAGTGCTCAGCCCGCGGCCCTCCCCACACCTGGACACAATCACGGCTCCGCTCGGAGAATGGGAAAAAGCCTCAGATCCCGTTCACCAACAGCTGCTGTTTATTTCCCGAGAATCCTTCCTGCCGAGGGAAGGTGGAGCGGGGGACGAGGCGCTTCCCACCGCCCCGGGGCTGCCCCTGCCGCCGGTGCGGGGCGCGGGGGATGCCCCAGCGGGGTGGCGATGCTCTTGACAGAGCTGTGAAAGGACCGTGGCAGCTTTGGCCTTTCCCAGCGCGGCGCCGGGGGCCCGGGGGAAGCCCACATCTGTCCACATCTGTGTGCGGGGGAGCCGGGCAGCGCCGGGCCCTGCGGGGGCGGCCGGTGGCGGAAGGAGCCGCGGGGCTGCAGATCCGTGCGGTCCTGAGGAGGCGGGGGGCGTTCTCAAAAATAAATGGCATTCTTCTCTGGTTTTCTTTCTCTCTCTCTCCCTCCCCCTATCGTTTTTTTTTTTTTTTCTTTCTCCCTAAAACAGGAGAAAATCGTACAAGCTCTGTAGTTGATTAAGCCAAAGACAGAAAGGCTGGGAAGTGCTGGGGTGCAGCTATGAAAGCAATTCTTCTCGGAGGGGAGAATGAGTTTTGCTTCTTCCCTCTCACGGTGTCATGCTTAGCACTGGCCGTGGGATGAGCCCTGGGGCTGGCAGGGCTGCTCCGTGCCCCTCTGGCATCCCCAGGCTCCCTTTGACAATCATCCATGGAGATGTGAGAGGGGCTGAGCTCTGCTTCAGCACTGCCATCGGGTTTGTCACTGCAGCAGTGACTTAGAGCCTCTGTCCCCTCCTTGGCAGCAGACTTGGGCATGTCCTGTCCCTGCTTTGAGCTTTAGTTCTGTCTCTGCTTTTGTCTGCTGTACAGAAACCAAGCAGTTCTTTGGCAGAGCAGCTCTGTGCACCATCAGTGAGATTTGCAGTGCTGCTGCTTTTAACAGTGAACGAAATGGCCCAGGAGACAGGAGCCCACCAGGGGAATCTCCTCTTCTAACCCCTGCGATTAGGGCATTTATCCCAGGATTTGGGCTCTGCCACACCAGAGCAAGCAGGCACCTCTCAGGGGAAGGGGAAACATCCAAGGCTGCATCTCTGCCACTGTGCTCCACTGAATGAAGGGAAGGAGAGCAAAGGGTAAAATTAAACTTGTGCCCTGGGTCTGGAGATAAGTTTCCTCTGATTGTTGTAGGAAAAATTAAAAATCGTTGGCCACACTGTTCCTTTTCTCCTTTTCATAACCTACTTGCTGTATTTTGTTCCCCAACCTCCACCTGATAATTACAAATCACAGTGTGCTTTAATGGTCCTAAAAGTTCCCTGTGACCAGGAGCAATTTCTCATTGCCACCCTCACTTGTCACTCTCTCTTTTGCCAGTAGCACTTTACAGCTGCCCGAGCAGGGTCCCTCCTCCCCCAGCACTGGGCTGAGAGCCCAGGATGTGTCCCCATGGGCCAATATGGCACTGACAGATGCTCAGCTTGTCCTAAATGGGTGAACACTGGTGTGAAGGGGACAAAACCACTTCCAGCCACTTTCTGCGCCACTTCCATGCTATCCTAGGCTTGCTGGGGAGCAGAGCCATTATTCTGGAAGGGTTATTGCTGCCTTATTCCTTCCCATGCTGCTGGAGCTGGGTTTGACTGGGCTCTGCCTTGACCTATACAGACCCTGTCAGGGAAATGTGGTGGGAGCTGCTGTCCAGGGAAAGCACCAGACAAGCTGTGGGACCTCAGGGCTCTCCAAGGGGATGGGAATGGTGGGACAGGGATGAGGAAGAGGAGGAAGAGGGAAGGCTGTTCCTGGCAACTTTGGGAATGGGGCTGGAGTGAGGCCATATGCTGGAGAAGACATATTCTGGCACAATAATGAAAATAAACCTCACTAGACTTATTTTTAGCCCTGCTGATGATGCTGGGACTATTTAGGGCTGGCTGACACTGTGGTCTGGGGCTCTCTGACAAGCCTCAGTTATCTTGTGTTTTGTTCTTCGATCGTAAAATTTGGTGGGAAAGAGAGAATATTTTCTGTGTGTTGGTCAAGGACCCCATGCCTAGCATGCCTGGGCCCTTTGGTGTAGGAAATAACAAACACAAATAGTAATTGACAAGGAATTTACTACTTCTGATGCAAACTACCCAGCTGGTCAAACAGGGAGAAGGAAATGTGCAGGATGATTTTGGTCAGTCTAACAGTGAGATGGATGCAGAATCAGGCAGGTAACTCAGCAGACCACAAGGCAGAAGTACCAAGTATTTTTCAAATTAACATCAATGAAAAAAAAACCAAAACCAAACATTTTGGAGATGTTATAAAGGTGAAAGAAGTAAAAAAAGGCAGTAGGGTCTTGCTATGGGCACACTGGCGAGGGAGATGGGGTAGCTGGGTTTGAGTGGCAATGGGCAGCTCTTTAAATCACACATCCTTCCATGAGTGGATGGCTGGATATGGGATGAGTCCCAGATCTGCCCTGTGGGGTCAGGAATCAACCTGACACACACAGCAAACCAGCAGCTCCTGCGCTTCAATCCGCATAGAGAAACGACTTTTAGGGAAACTTACACAAACCGCTTTTTTGATGTCTTTAAACCCTCCCTGCAAGACGGTTTGACAGGGTAAACACATGCAGACCCATAAATTAGCTGTAATAGCTGAAGCCCCATTGTGTAGGCAATGGCTCACAGCAAACAGCAGCTCCTCCCGCCCAACAATGCGAGGAAAGTCGCCCTGCACATTTTTCATCCTTTGACACAAAGTGCAGCTGCAGAAATACCTCAAGCGGGATTTTACTAAAAGACAATCGTGTTCTTGCAGCTCTGCACATTTGAGAATGAACCCGTGGAGATAACAGGCCCGGGCTCACAGTGATAAACCTGTCAAGATAATTAAAATTATGTCTTTCTTCTAATAGAAAGGGCAAGATCCTAATCTGATGTAAGATGCTGCAGCTCTGAACGGTCAGTGGAGTCACTCCTGCTCACTCCACTGGAGGCTGAGCCCATGGAATTGGCAGCAACGAAATGAGATCCAGCAACCAGGCTCTGCAAATGCAGCATGGTCAGAGAGGTCTCAGTTTGGTTGTGTGCGCCAAATTCTCATCTGTCCCCATCCAAAATAAATTTGGGATTTTTGTATGTGTGTGCAGATGTCACTTAGGAGCTAAGCTGAAGGCAGACAAGCTGTCTGTGCAATCCAGGAGCCAGCTTCCAGGGGAAAAAAGGTCTGCATGCTGAGCAAAGGAATCAAGTGAATTTTCAGAGTGGGAATTAGTCCAATTTTTGACGGGAGGTTGTGGCAGGGATCAGGGGCAGCAGGGTCACACACACGTTTGGGAAGGACTGGGGGAAGATTTAACTGGGATGAGAAACAACAAAATCCACGAGACAGGATGGACCAGGTTCTTGGAGGACTTTCAAGCAGGGAGAAGTGCTGGAAAAATAGCAGCCTGAAGGAAAAAGTCTGGAGGAGCCCCTGGCAGCAGGAGGGGAGAGCAAGCAGGCAGGATTGCCCTGCAGAGGAGGAGCACAGGGCTGGTGTTGGGGCTTGTCTGCACAGAGCAGCCAGCAAAGCTGCTATTGTGGAATAAAATATGCTGGAATGTGGACACGCCTATTCCAGAATAAAGCTGCTTTTTCCTAATTTAACTTAATCCACTATTTGTTTTTATTATTTTTATCATCATCAGATGCAGCTAATTTGGAAAAGCTGTTCCAATTAATTTCCCTGCATAGACAAGCAGCTACATGCTGGAAAGCCTTTGTCTGTTCAGTGGCAGCCTGACCAGCAGCTTCTATTCATTCCAAAACCAGCTCCTTTCTTCTCCCCTCTGACCATTTTTTTTTACTTTGTCTCATCAGACCATGAAGGGAACAGGAGTGGGAATTTCTCCCGGGAGTGTGGAGCTTGGTAGTCCTGTTTATGGGAGGGAGAGCAGGGAAAAAAATGTTATTTAAAGTGAGGCAATAAAAGAACCTCAGGAGAATAAGAGTCCAAGGCAATGGTCAAGGAGGCCATGATGACTTCATGGATATCCATGAGGGACTTGGCATGAGGTAGTGTCTGCCATCATTCTCTCTAAACTACTTAAGCCATGGGTAGCGCACAGCCTGAGACATCAGCAGGGGCATGAGGAGCTGGAGCACACTGGGTTGTCCATGTTGGAGAGATCCAAAACTCGAGTCAGGCCCAGAACAGCTGTTGGTGGCACCAAGTCTACACTCAGGTACCAGCAGGTCCCTGGATACATCCAGGTGCTGGACAGTGGGAGCAGCCCGTGCCTTGGGGGGCTGTGGTGGCTGTGCTGCTCCCAGAGAACCAGAGGCAGCTCTTGTGAAGCCCAGATGTTGCAGAGGAAGCTGCTGAAGAATGATCCATCCTTTCCTTTGGCTCAGAGATGAAAGCAGCTCACGGGAGCTCGGGGCTATGAGCCAGTAACTCATTAACCAGCACTCAGCCACTGCCCTACTGGTTTTGAACAGTTCCTTCACCAGCCCCCCTTCAGCTTCCAGCCAGAGTAAGAGAACCTGGGGGAAGGCAGCACAGAGGGAAAAACCAAGACACAAACCCCTGACCCAAACCGGTTTTCTCCCTCTGATTCTACAGTCTGATTCTTTTCCTAGTTTTTCTTCTTCCACCCTTTTACTTGGAGACTCCACACTCCATCCCACATGGTCTTGTCCTCTGGTACTTCAGATATTTGGCTCATTCTCTTGGTGACTGGCAAATGTTGGGAGGCTACATCTACACATTCCTCTCCCAAAGGAACCTGAAAACAGCGCAGTCCATCATCCCCTGTGCTCTGGGCAGTGGAGCCCATGCCAGCAGGAAGAGCTAAACATATCCCTGTGTGTCAGGGAGCTTGTAGAAGAGACAATGGGGAGAATGATGGAAGCTAAAACCCCAAATTTTCTGCCAGATGTTGGGTGCACATAAAGAGATGGCAGCAGCTGGAAGGAAGGACGGCCAAATTTTCTCCCTTCTCCAATTCCTACACTGTTTGTAGAGTCCCTTTCCCTCCCAAAGCTTGATGTTGAGAGACAAAATCAATGCCCTAAAATGTTGGTGCAGGGCTGTTGTGAGCTATTGCAGCACAAAACCAGGTTCTCATCTGGCCCAGTGCCTCTCTTTGTACCTCCCAGAAGGCTGCGTTTAGGAGAGGCTCAGGGTTGAACTCCCCATGCCCAGCTTCTCACGAGTCAAAAACTGAAAGTCTTGTGCCCCACCAATGTTTTTTGTCCCTCTCACCCCGTGCCTGCTGAGCTGTCCCTCCCTGCCAGGGGAGCCTGGTACATTGTAGGGGCAGGCTCACACAGAAACAGCTTCAGTGAACGGGATGTGCTGCCAGCCCCTCCTCCCTCCTCCCGTGAGGGTTTGTACGGTCCTGATTTCCGCACAGAGACTCTGATCTGCAAGCTTTATTCATGACCATAAAACAGAGATTAGCTCTTATCTCTGGCACGCAGCAACATCAGGCACCAGCCCTTGCTCCAGAGCATTGGCAGCCGAGGACCAGACCAGCACACGGGGAGGAACTTGTTGGACGAGGAGGAGGAGGAGGAGGAGGAGGAGGAGGTGAACAACACGGGGAAAAGCAGCTGTGGGAGGTGAACACGAAGGATGGGATGATGCCAACCTGCCCTGGGCTGCCAGGGAACCCCGAGCGGCAGGGGAGGAAGCGGTGATTAGGAGCAGCATCTGCAATCAGGAGAGGAAGCGGCACCGCCGGGAAACGCTCTGGGCGCTCCCCGTGCGCGATAAACCCCCCGTGCCCCGGGGGGAGGCACCAGCCCTTCCCTGCCCCCCTGCCCCGAGCACACAGCGAGCTGGTCCTTCGTGCAGAGCCACTGGAAATGTTCCCCTTGGTTTGCAGCGGCCGCTAATTGCCAGGAATTGGTGGCCACTCATTCCTAGAGAAATCCCCAAGCCCGGTGGTTGATAGCATGGCTGGCCCAGCAGGGAAGTGTTCCCAGCATCAATCCTTCTCTTTTCCTGGCACTGGGATAATGTTGTACCGGGATGGAGGAGCTGTATAGACAGGCACAGACCCAGGGCTGGTTTGGAGCCTTACTCACAGCAAGACAAACACAGCTCTGCTTACACAGGGCTTTGGATTGATTCAGCACCGGGGTGTGTGGGATCAGGCCTTGGCCATCAGATGGCTGCAGGAGAGAAAGAGCAAGAGAGGGACAGGGAGAGAGAATAGGTGAAGAATTGAAAAAGAAAGACAAAGAAAGCAAACCAAAAGAGGAAGAAGAGAAAGAGAAGAGAAGAGAAGAGAAGAGAAGAGAAGAGAAGAGAAGAGAAGAGAAGAGAAGAGAAGAGAAGAGAAAAAAGAAAAGAAAAGAAAAGAAAAGAAAAGAAAAGAAAAGAAAAGAAAAGAAAAGAAAAGAAAAGGAGAAAAGGAGAGAGATCCCCTTTTGAAAGCCCTAGACCTGCCTCTTTATCTCCCTAATCTGTATTTTCCCCCCCAGAGCCTCTTTCTGTACAGGATGAAAGCAGATTTCTCCTCTTTATTTTCGTTTTCTGTGTCCTTTAGGAAGGCATTTGCTCGAGACTAATTGAATTTTCTGCCCGTGAAGAGAAAGACATGACACAGAGTGAGTTAAAGTCTGACACCAGGACAGGGCGCAGGAGCCCTGTTAACTGGTGTGGGGGACAGCCCCTCACTTAACAAAAGTGTTTAATTCTGTCCCCTCTTGTTAAGAAGGGGCAGAAGGAGGGGATATTTATTCTGTTCTTTTCTCAAGGTTTTTCCTTTCGGGTCACAAAGTGCCCCCCACGCTCCTGGCCCCCCTCCTCTCCCCGCTTTTGTGGCAGCAGCAGCTGGTGGGTTGCAAAGGGGACAGGCTTTGTCTTTTGACACACTTGAACATTTCTGCACAGAGCTGGGGAAACCTTTCCCTTCCCACCTCTCTCCTTTACGGGCAAGGAGGAGGGAGCGAGGGGCAAGTGGTGGAGGAGTTATGACCGAGGGGATAAAATGGCACAAAGGGCTGTGGAGCCACGGTGGACGAGGGCTCGGGGCTGGGCTGTGCTGGGCTGTGGTGAGCAGATGGTGATGGGCCATGGGGAGGGGCTGTGGGATGGCCCTGAATGCCGGGGAGGCTTGTGCCAAGCAACCTGTTGAAGGGAGAGGGGAAGAAAGCAAAGCAAGAGGCGGCAACTCCACAAAGGAGAGTGCAGTGGCTGCCTCTTCCCAAATCCAACAAAGGAACCTCTTCTGCCCCTTTGTTGCCCTCCCAGAGTTGGGCCCCAGTTAATCTTCTGGCCATGACACGTGGAGGATTCGCTTGGTTTGTGCTACAAGTCCATAAACCAGCTCCTTTTTCTGCCAGCAGCACCCTTGATTCCTCCACAAAGGTTGTGCAAACCCTTCAGTCCCTCCACAAAGGATGTGCAAATCCCTTGGTCTCTCCACACCTCCTCCAGGGATGGGACAAGCTGATCCCCTCAGGAATGGGTGTGATGCAGCCATGTTTGACAGCAGGGCTTGAGGAATGTCCTGGTGCAGCCCCGGGGCAGTGGCCTGGGACTGGAATGAGATCAGGCTCTGGTAGATATGAGCAGGAAATTGGGGCTTGACCCCTTATCTGACCCCATAGCAGTCAGTGTAACCTGCTCCATCCACCCTGCACCGTAGGGGTTTGCAGGCTGGGAATGGCCCCAGCACCTTCTCTGTTCTGGGCAAAGTTGAAAGTAGGAATATTAAAATGAGCTTAAAGTAGGAAATTAAAACCCATGTCTCTCATGAGCTTACAGCTTGATTTGGAGACTACATCCCTCCACTGTTCTCCCCATGACCAAGAGCCTCATATCAGACCCCCAGACCTGTTCCTGGGACAGCAACACATTTTTCTTCTGCAGCAAACCCCAAGCTCTCATAGCCTAATTGCTGTTAATGAGTGTTCACCTACAGTGCTACCCAAGAGGCTCCACAGGGAGATGCACATGTGGACGCTGGAGCCTCCCAAATTGCAGCCAGTGGCCTGATTAAAGCCTGTCCAGCTCTCCCTTATAGTGGTGCAAGCTGGCAGCTTCATGTGTGGACACTGGGGTAAAACCAGTATGAGGTGAGCGACAACAGAGGTGTGAATTTTAACCTTTGTGCAGCACCATGCAGACACACAAAGCTTTGGGAAGTGCCTGTTTCCGCAGGAGCTTTCAGGAGAGCCCTTACGAATGGAAAATAAATAGATACATTCATTATCCAAATTGTCTTATTTTTGTGGTGCCTCTTGAGTAAACCCACTTCTGAGGCCGTCCTAATTGCTTTGCAATAGAGCAGAGATAAATATTTATCAAACAGCTGCATCAGGAAACCACAGTTCAGAGAACCAGTATCGGGCGATGTGTCTCAGGAAGGATGAGTCTGAGTGGTTTAAGCTTTGCTGACCTGTCAGGCTTCCTCCCTTACACAAGACAGAGCTTCACCTAAGCCCAGAACCACATGGCACCACACCAGAGCCTTAGCATCACTTGGAACTGGTCACACAGAGCCTTTGGAGGACTCTTCTCCATGCTGGAGTGCCCCCGTTGCCCCATTCCACTGACCTGGTGTTTTCTGACACCTTCTCTTCCTTTGACTTCATGGCCTCGCTTGCTTTCTATTAAAAACCCCAGAAACGTGGCCCATATTCCTCTGGGAGATCCAGTGCTAAAAGAGGCCCACATGCAAATATTTAGCTGCACTAATATTAGCGCAGAAACATCCGACCAGATGGCAGTGTTTCTAGGTCTCGCTGTGCAAAACTGGCTCTTCAAAATACAACAGACTGTGACAGAGCTCTGTGACCACTTGCCAGTTCCTGAAATCCCAGACCACTGTACTGAGGCAGCTGGATATACAGGACAAGGGTTTTCTAGCATCTTGCACATGTGGGACATCCCCTCAGCCAATGGTGTTTCAACTAAAAAGAGAGGAAATGATGATGAGAACCAAATTTTGAAGTTTAGAGTATTAGAGGAGAGGGCTGGCTTGCATGGGTCCAGAGCAATTGCTCCAGGCATTCCTGATGCCTCAGTAGAGAGGTGGCATTTTGCATTGACCACAATCAACGTGTGCCATCCACAGCTGGAGAGGACAAAAATCCCTCTGTGATCGTTGATTGCATTGAGCAGCCTCAAGAGCAAAGACGAGCAGAATTTCCTCTTCTGCACAACTTGTGCCCATCCCTTAAGCAGCTTGTCCTCCCAGAAATGCTCTCTCAAGCTGGAAATGCCCAAAGAGATGATCACAATGCCAAGCACGAGCCAGCTGAAGTGCTGCTCTGAGCCTCAGATGGAAGACGTTCCTGGTTAATTGGGAGCGGGTGTTTCTTGACTCATGCAAAGGGCACGCTATTTTTATAATGGTCTGATTCCAGATCACAGCCTCCTGTCTTAGGCTCTGCACAGACATCTAATGAAAGCCAGGTCCTGCCTAGAAGCCCATACAGTGGGCTCAGGGTTGGGAAGAGTGCTCTGAAGCCTCTCACCCAGGGGCTTTGCGAGGTTGCCCGCCAGGGTCTGTTTTTTCCATCCTCACTCATGTCAGAGAAGTTAAATATTTACTGGAGCTATTAAATATTTACACTAAGTTGGTCCTCCCGTGGGGAGGCATCCTATGGCTGACTCCTGGGGGTCTGTGGCCAATTCACTCACGTGTCTGTGCTAAGCTCAGCCCTGCTCTAGAGTGCAAACACACAGGGACTTCACAGGGCTGCCATGTACTCTAGGGAAGGGAAATCCATGGTTTTGGCAAAAATAATTCTATTAGGTGATGGACTTGGTGGTTCTTTGGGTGTCTTTCTTAAAGATATGTCCCTCATGGAAGTGTGGGTTGCTCTTTGCTGTCCTGCCACCCCATGGTTTGCAATACCACCTCACCCCTGTTGTGTGAGAAGCTGAGTAAGATCATCCAGATCCATCTTGGACTCCATTCTTTCTTCCAGCAGGTCACCAGCACCTCCAGAGAGCGGCAGGACTCGAGGCAGAGGGTTCCTATTCAACAGCATCCAAGGAGATCCATGGTCAACACACTAAGAGCAGGAAACCTGGTGATGGTGCCAAAGCACAAGTCAAATGGGAGAAGCCCCATCCCTGGGGAGCCAGTGCCAATCCTGGGACAAGCTCCCCACTACCATCCAGCCAGAGTGGGTTAATGCAGCTGCAACTCCCTGTTGGAACAGGGCCAGAGGAAAAAGGCTCCACCATTTCCCGGTCCGCCTGGAAAATGGGCCAGCTGTTTTCTCCAGCAGCAGAAGGTTGTTTATTCTGGGCCAGATTCAACAGGCCAGCCCGTTGTCCCCCAGCCCCGCTCTCCAGCCTGCAGTGAGGCTGAGGGGCACAACCTGCCCGGGGGGAAGCTGGGCACTCTCCCACCTGGTGTGACCCCTGCCCTCCACGGGCGCCACTCTGCCCTTTGTGTCCCCATCCCTTTCCTCTCCTCGTCTGGCTCCAAGCGGGGCTGGGGACGCCCTTTCCTGCCTGGCACCCGCCTGGCCCGACAGCAGACTCGGTGCTGCCAAGCACCGTTTCCCCTCCGCAATCCTGGCCAGAGCCCCGGCACGTTTTCATCCTCTCTGCAGCACTATCAACCTGAAAAACATGCCTGGGGAAGAAAGAAGGATGAAGGAAAGGAAAAAGAGAGGAAGAAAGGAACCAGGCATGCCAAAGGGAGCACGAGCACACGCGGGCTTGGCTCCCTTTCCCGCCAGCTCTTTTCCCAGCAGAGCGATAAGAGACGGGGCGAGTACAATTGTGAGTGGAGCAGGTCCCAGCAGCTCTGGGCTGGGATAGCCAAGGGACACTGAGTGCTCCACAGGGACATATTTCCAAAATAAAGTCATTCTGGTGCTCCTCCAGCACCGCCAGCCACCCAACAGCTTGCCGCAAAGCATCGCTGCCGCCCCCGCGGCCAGAGTAAGCTGTGAGGAGCCCTGACCCAGCAGAGGCCAGGCTGAGTGCTCCCCAGGCAGCCGCTTCCTCCAGCCACACGGTTCTCAGTGCCAAGGGCAGCACGTGGGCTTGGCCAGATGCACACACAGCCCCCACAGCCTTCCCAGCATGGCCCTCTGTCCTGCCTCCTCTTCCTCCTGTCCATCTCCCATTTCTTCCCCCAGCCTTCTTTGCCATCCACACACTCGTGATGGGGCAGAGATGCAGGCTGTGCACTAGCCTGGTTTTCTTGGTGCAAACTGAGCCTGGCTTATCCTGAACACAGGTGGATGTTTGGAGCCCAAAATATGGATTACATTATTGAAGGGCAACTGAGAGGAGCAATTTGAGCCTGTTCCTCAGCTCACAGAGCTGCACTGTGCACCCAGCCTGCTGCAGAAGGGGTGCTG
Source organism: Zosterops lateralis (assembly GCF_965231275.1). NCBI lineage: Eukaryota > Metazoa > Chordata > Aves > Passeriformes > Zosteropidae > Zosterops > Zosterops lateralis. The sequence goes on from NC_139775.1 coordinate 3,131,096, forward strand.
TGGGCTTTGGTCACTGCAGGGTGCTTTTGAACACACAAGCCATGGGTGTGAGATACCTGTTGTTCTGGGAGAGGGGCTCCACAGGGACTTGATAGCTGAAAACTAAGGCTGGAAGAGGTTTGAAGTCATCCCAGGGGATGGAGTCATCAAACCCAGATGCAGAGCCTTCAGGGTCCTATTTTTCCCCTCTACCTGTCAAATGTCCCCCTGCTCCAGCCCCACAATCAGGTGCCAAAGTCCTTCTCCATTTCTCAGCAGCCCCACAACTAAGGCCCTCCACATCCACACATGTGGACAAAGAGCAAGCCGTGTGGATCTGCTCTCCCATGGGACCCCACTCATTCAACACTAGTCTAGAGGTTATGGAAGTGGATCAGATCCTGAAAACATCATCCATTCCACATAATGGTTCATGTGGTGGATCTTTCCAGAAGGGGACAGCCCCAGCCCTGAGCTCTTCACGGAACCACCTCTAAAATCCAGAGGCCCCACAAGGTTTGCCCACCTTGGTCTCCAGCACAGCCTGTAAATGTCACAGCACGCACACTTGGGTCATCCTGACCACTGTCCCCAGCCCTTCCTCTTAGTCACCTCTTCCTTACTGTAATAAATTAAAAATCAAACGGCTATTACCACACTGATGGTCATTCTCATAATCCTCTCATCAGCATTAAATTAGCACCCCTGACAATACACTGGAGGCAACACCAGCAGGGCTGAGATAAGCAGCAATAACAAAAGGAAATCAGTTCTCCATGGGAACGGCCAGCTCTGGGTGTCCTGGCAGGGGATGCATGGCCAGGCATTCAGGGCTATCCCACAACAGAGCCCATCTCTCCAGGGCCTCCACACCAGCCAGGCCCAGCACCCCATAAAGGACCTCAACAAGTTGGGGACCAACAACTGGGATCATCTGGGTGGGCCTGGGAGCCTGTGCCCATCCATGGTGCAAGGGGGATGCAGGAGAGACCCCAAATGCCATTAGAGGAGGTTGGGACTAAGCAAAGCTCCTGATGTCCCCACTGTAGACACTATCCCATGATGGAGAGTCGGAGATGTCTGTGGGACACCCTCTGCCTGAAAACCTCCTCATCATGGCCCATCCCCAGCTGGCATGAGCAGAGGTTGGCTTGAACCCACCAGCAAAGGTGTCAGTGACATTTTGATCCTCCTTGCTGGAAGGGGCTGTGAGGGGGGTCACCCACCTCACCCTTTCCACATCTTCCTGGAAAATGGGCAGGCCAGGAAAAGTTGCATCAGTTAGAGGTCATTTCAGCAGAGCTCAGGGTCTGGATGGAGCAGTCCTTGGAGCAGACACTGCCAGGAGGGCTCAGCCCTCCCTGCTCCCTGGAGAGAGGTGCACGGGGAGGTGGGACACACCCCCTTGGGAGGGGTTCCTGTTTTGAGGGAAGAAGAAAAGGACACGGACGTGGCAGTCAGGGATGTACTGTTGGCCCTGCTAATAGAAACCCTCTGTATAAACAGGGAGAGAATCCAACAGAGATCAGAGATGGTTTTTCTTTCAAGAAAATTAAACATTTAAAACATTTGAGAACACACGCCCTCACCCCCCGGACAGTAATTAACTTCTTCCTGTGCAGAGCATGGAGCACTTTCCAAAAACAGAGCTGGATGGATTATTTTTCAAAGGAAATGTTGTTGAAAGGATCTTCTGTTATGTCCTAAAGTGGGAAAACAGCCACAGTGGCTGAGGAAAGGCTTGCTCCATGCATGTGCCACACTGGCTGACTGAGGAGGTGGTGCCACTCCAGATGATGCTGGTTTGGGGGTCACGTGGTGGTTGAGCAGCAGTCATGATGTTTGATGGAAACAAGTGCTTGTTTGGTTGTTATAGGACTCTAAAAATCAATGAAAAGCAAGCCAGTCACCAAGAGCAGAAAAAGAATCCCAAAGTCAACCTGTGAGGGATGCATTGCATCTCCCCAGCGTGGCAGGGCAGGGGAATCTTGCAATGTGAGAGAGGAGATAAAACCAGATGCAGATGCAAATATATGCAGTGTTTGAGGGGATTTACATCCCACATCCCCAGATGAGCCCATCTTCCTGTGAACTTGGGGAGAGCTCAGCCCTAGTTCTCAGAGCAGCAGCATGAGAAGAGGCAGCTGGTGAGTGTGTTAAACAAGCACAGTGTGAGTGACATCCCGGCAAGAAGAGGACTCCACGCTGGCTAAGGTGTTTGGTGGGAGCAAAATAACTTCCCAGGCTGATCCCACCACTCTCCCTGAGCCTGCAGAGGGGCAGGAGCAGCACAGGGAGGCAGAGCTGGATAGAAATGGGTAAGAGCTGGTTTGGAGAGACAATTGTGCTTTGTAGCAGAGTTTGAGGTTTGGATGTTTGTTTTCAGTGCAGCGTTGGGAGGAAAATAAAACCCAACATTTTTTGTGACACAGACTTGTGGGGAAACAGCCTTTCTCTGGTTGAAAAGGTCAGGTTTGCTTTCCATATCTCCCTCACATCAAAAATGTCCTGCAATCCCTGGAGCTCGGCAGAAAATTTCCCCTTGCAATGTTAAGTGAGGGCAGGCCTGCAGGGAGAGCTCATTTCTTTTTCCTAGTCCAGCTTGAGCCAGTTGGAAGGAATGAGTCTGGGTTTGAGCACCCAAATGCCCTTTGAGGTCTGGAGTAAAGTCACCACACAGCCAGAGACCCGCCTGCCTGGCAGCTCAGGGCATCCCACCCTGGGATGTTAACTCAGGGCCCTGCCCTGGAGCAGGGGACAGCAGGAGCTGTCGTCACCCAGGGCTGTGTGTGGCCTGTGCCAGAGCAGCCCTTGTGCCTCTCCCTGGGGACAACATCCACAGGAGCCTCATGTGGGCCCACAGAGCCAGGGGACAGGGCCACATTTGGCATGGGAAATTACATGCTTGGGGTGAGAAGTCTTTTGGCTCTGCTCCTCTAATTTTTCTTCATCCCGTTTACAATCCTAAAATCATCCCAAAGTTTCCAGATTCCCTTTGGGCATCTCTCCACTCTGACTTCATTCTGCAGTCTTCCCTTGGCTGAGATTTAGTTTTTAGCATCTTCCCTCCCACAAGGATCCCTCTGTGTCAGCATTGCAAGGAGTTTTGGCACCGCTGACCAGAATCTCCCTCCTAATGAGACATCCAGGGCTCAGCCTGGGAGGATGGCGAATGCAGACAAAGAAAATATAATTCAAAGCGACAAGACAAAGGGATCTGTTGGATGGGGACCAGTGCATCTGGAGAAACATCTTTGTTTTAGAGGGAGAAGAGAGCAAAAGCAAGAAAAAAGAAAGAAAGGAAAAAGGGATTGTTCCTGGCCTGCAGGTGTGTGTGTAGGGAAGGCAGGAAAGCCCTGTGCATTAAAAGCTCTCATTGCAGGCTGGCCACCTTGGGCTGTTCACTCCACACTCCCTCCTGGGGTGTTGTGTTCCCGTGCCCACAGGCACTGTGCTCTGTCCTTTTCTCTTTTCCCCACCATCTGCCATTGCAAATTCCCCTGAGCATCTCCCATGCCGGCGTAGAGTTTCAACACCGTGTAGAAAACAAGAGGGAGAGAAACCCAAACCCAATGTGTAACAGCACGAGGAGGGACAGGACCCAGCTGTGCCTGATGCCCATCTCTGTCCTCTGGCCTCTGCCACCGGGTGCTTTGGGGGCCACTGGATGATGCTGGGGGCTGCCTGTCCCAGGCTGGGGCAGGGGGAGGATGGGGAATGTGGGGCTGTGCACTCAGGGATCCTCTTTCCTTGTATGGCTGGGGCTGCCAGCAGCACAGTCCCCCCCTAACCCCATTGTTTCAAATTACAAAGCTGCCCAATCCCACTGAGCCACCTCAGATCCAAGGAAAGAGCTGGCAGCTGCTTTGAAATCCAGCCTGGAGTATCTGCAGCAGACAGTGCTTTAAACAGCAGCTGGGCTCCCTCCTCGTGGGGCACAGCACCCCAGCCCTGGCTACTAGGGAGGGCACTTAAAGTGAACACTCTTCTCTGACCCTTGCCATGGGGTAACGGAAAAGGACATTCAGACCTGGAGCAAGGCCCTCACAGCCCTCAGAGCAACCAGCACCCTCCTGTATCTTGTGTGGCCATTGCTCAACTCTTTTAAGGGCCTGGAGAAGTCCCTGTGCCCGGGTAAGTGATGCACAGGAATGCATTTTGCATCCCCAAGCAACCTGGTCCATTTTCCATGGAACATGCCAGTTGCTGTGTCAGACCTCTCCTGCAGCTTGTGTCCAGCTCACTGTCTCCTGAGAAAACAATCATGGGAAAAGGCCTGGAATCTTTGCCAAGCTTATTGTCCTAAATTTGGTTCAAACACTTCTGTGCCCATCAGTGCCCGCAGCACACTCCCCTGGGCCTTGGGCCACTCACCCCTGAACTTGAGGCACTCTGTGGTGATGGAGGCTGGGAGGGTGGAAGGGGGGCACTGTGCTGGCTGTCCCACGGGCTGATCCAATTCTCCATGGATAGTTAACTCCTGCTTGGATGGTCGGGAAGGAGAGCACAGGGCCATCGCTGGGACAGACTTGGTCATGCTCAGCCACATTCCTGCCCTCAAAAGGGTCCAGGCTGCCTGGGCCTCTGTGGACAAGGGCCCTGCGAGATCACATTACCCGGGGCTTTTGTAGCCTTAACAGCTGTGACGGGGTAGCAAAAACTATTAGTTGTGCAGGGCTGAGTGTGTGAGAGGGCCGGGCCCGTCCTCCCCAGCTCAGCCTGGCATTAATCCCCCAAACAGATTAATGACGCTTAGTGCTTTGAAGAGCAGAAAAGGAGATGGGAGACTAATTGGGGAGATCAGCACGATGAAAGCTGGCACATGCTCCCCCCAAAGCCCCAGACGGTGGTTGGAAAATCAGCTTCTCCCCTGGGGAGCTCAGCCTGCCCCGGGGACCACAGCAGGACAGAACTGTGTGGCCAAAACCTCCTTTGGGGTGTCCCACTGACCAGGGAGGGGCGTCAGGGACCGACCCTGGAAGCCACACCTGGAGCCACGGATCTGTGCCTCCTGCTCCTCAGGGGATGCTGAGCTCCCACTGCACCCTGGGCCTGTGCCAGGAGCTAAATCCATCCCTGGCCGTGCAGCCCTGAGCCCTGGCACGCTTGTGCCGTGTCGCTGTGAGCAGCCTGAGCAAACCCGGGCTGTTTGTGCGGCAGCCGCAGCAGCGCTGGCCCCGAGCCCGCTCCCCACGGCCCCGGGGGAAGGAAAAAGGCCTTGTGGGGGCTGGAGGGCAAAGAGGAGAGGATTTGTCAGCACAAACTGGTGAATCCACTGTGGGGGTGCATTGGCTGCCCCGTGGGATGTACCTGCCCACACTGAGGGGGCTGCAGGAGCAGCCTCATCCCTAAAAGCTGTAGTGTATTCTTCCAGCTGCTCCAGCCTCTTCACCAGGGTTGTCTCTCCCTCTCCATCAGTGTCACACCAGGCTGTCACCTTCCTGCAGCTCCTGATGCCCAGCCAGGCTCTGACAGGGATGTGAACTGCTGGTTTCCCAGGCTCTTGGGCTGAGATTAGAGAGTGTGATAAGCTCTGGCTCAAGGGCGTCAGCAGGGTGCTCTGCGGGCTGCCATGGATCCTTACCTCACTAATTAGACACATGCAGCCACCAATAATTTACCTGCTCTCCCCTTGACACCTGCATGAGAGAGAACCTTCCCCTCAGCCCAGTTTTGACCAGCCACCACCCTGCAAACCCTTGGTGGGAAAAGGGTCTCTCCCCCTCTCCAAGGATCCAGCCAAGTGCGTTTTTATTTGCATTCATCATCCTGGCCGTGATTAATGCTGCAAGGCTGTTGGTATTTCCTCCATGCTTCCCAATAGCCCTTTGCAAAGGGCTGGCACCAGGAGAGCAGGCTGAGAGACCTCCTGAGCTAAAAAGCACATGTCTCTACATCATGTACTCTGGGGCAGGTTCCCAAGCTGGGACAGCAGCAGACCTCAGTCTCTGGGTCATGGATGTTGATGAAACATCCTTCTCCTGAGCTGCCCCAGCCCCCCACCCTGCCTGCCTTGCAGCATCCGGATCTTCTCAGACCATTCCCTCTTCCCAAAAAGATACAAAAGCTCCCAGGACCAATTTACCCCATGTGGGCAGCAGGGAAAGCGTTTAAGGCTTGGAGGTGTATCAGGGCCACTGCAAGCAGGAAAGAAAAATAAACAGGCACAGGATCTCTCAAAGCAGCAGTCCTGGGAAGAGAAGCCACAAGCCCCCAGTGCTGGGTGGGTTTGTTCAGCTCTGAGCATCATTTTCTCTTAGCTGACACAGGTACAGCTGCAACCTCCATGCTGGATACATAAACCCATCCAAACCTTGCACCTCAGCTGTCACAATCCCTAACTCACTTTTCTCCAACCTTGTCCTACCCCCAGTCAGTGGGTGACAGGCTTTGCCACTCCCTCAGCCAAGAAATGCCTCCCAGACAGTTTGGATCAGGGCTGCCTTTCCTAATCTGCTCTCCCCACTCATCTGATTGCTTCCCACTTCTCGCCAAGAGGCTCAAACCATCTGCAGAGATGCTCTGGATGTGAATGGGGCATTTACAACCCAACTGACTTCTGCAAAACTCTCTTCTTTGCACCATCTGTACCAAAATCCCGGTGGGAACCTTGTCCCTTCATCCCACAGTGCCTCGGTGCCCCATCTGTGCTTTGGGAATGCTTTCCCAGGGGAACGGGAAGAACCTTGTGGACTTTCCCTTCCTCCCCTGATGCTCTGGTGTTTCATTTTTACCTGGCTCCCCCCTGTCTCCCGTGTTTGGATAGAACTGTGTCCATCTCTACCCCACTGAGCTGATGGAAGAGCCCCCTGCTCCCCCATCGCCCTCTGATGCTCCATCACAGCGAGCAGAACTGGGAATTCGAGTGACTGCTGCTGTTTTCAGGCTCATCTAACGACTTCCAGAGCCTTCATTTAATTTAATTACCATTACCTTCTTATCTTAGTCATCCTGCCTTGTGTTTATAAACAAAACACTGACTCCCTGCCCCACGGCTGCAACCTGAGCGCGGCACCTCCCATCTGCACAACTCATTACATTCCTCTCCTGGCCCATCTGCCAGATGTCCGTAAGGAAGCCCGTGCAAGCCGCGACTGGAAAGCCGGCCCGGAGAAGACGCTGCATTAACCACTCGGCTTTCATCCCCCGGCCCAGATTTCCCCGGAACGCCCCCTCCGCTCCGTGCCCGGGGTGAGGTATTTGGGTTGAGGTTACTCAGCCCATTCCCTGCTCTCCTGCTGGGGGTGGTGGTTCCCTCTGCTGCCAGCTCAGCCTCAGCCCTTCAGGAGGTGTATTCCGTATTGAAGACAGCCTGGCTGGTGGATTTTTGGGATAACCGGGATGCTGTGGACAGCTGGGGTGGTGTCTGTAAACTGCTGCCCTGCAAATATTCACCAGAGAACACCCAATCCCAGGGATCCTGGGAGTGCCCTGCTGCTGGCAGCAAGTGAGACACCGTGGCCAGAGCTGTCACTGTTAGAGAGTTCTGAAATGAGCCCAGAAGTGGAGGAACAGTCACTCCCTGCTCAAACCCCCTGCTCCTGGGAATCTCGGGGGTCCCTGCCATGCACTCTGAGCATCTTGTTCCTGCACCGTGGATGTGGGGTGAGTGATGGTGCAGCTGACTCCATCCCTACCCTGTGACCTACTAGACCCTGTTTTTGAGGTTCTCCCCGTTTCCTCTAAAGGATGTCTGTCCTGAAAATATGTCTCTTCCCCTCCAGGGAATCCTGATAAGCTCAGCCACAGCTGAGGAGAGAGCTGGAAGTCTTCCAGCAGAGCTGTTGTTTGGTGTCTCTGATGACGTTGATTTTTGGTCCTTCTAGAGTCCAGATTCCTTTGATTTTCAGTTCTTCAAGAGCCCAGATTCTTGCCAGTCTGGACAAACATTGCTGAGATAACCCAACTGCTATAAAGGTGAGGTGAGCTCCTGCTAACCAAAGAACTCTCATAAACATTGGAACAAGGGACTTGGCTCGAATCAGGCATAAAAACAAACTTTGGCTTTGACTTCAAAAGCCTCAGAGTTTAAAAAGCAGTTATGATGCAACCTCCTTTGTATGCGAGCAGGGATGGCAGTGCTGGGTTCTGCAGGAGGGCAGGAGGGGCTGGCTGGCCCAGGGGGGCATTTGTAGGAAATGCTGCAAGCCCAGTGTGATTCTGAGGTGGGAGGTCCAGGGGAAAGGGCAGCCCACTCCCAATGCTTGCCTTCTGCCTCGTCCAACATTAATGAAGCTTCTGAAAGGATGCCCTGGGAGTGGAGGTGTGCGGGAGGAAAGAAAATATCTTGTTTTGTTTTCTCTCTTTACTGCAATACTCGAATTGCTCCTGAAATTTCCTCTGCAGCATCCCCTGGCTGGCTGCAGCATGGCAGAAGTGCAGAGCATTTGCTCTGCTGAGATGTGGTGGGGCTGGGATGAGCCACCAGCTTAAAGCCCTGTGCTGGGAAGAGGTCTCAACCAAAATGTAGAAATCAGCCCTTTCCCCATCACTTGGACTCCTGACAGATTTACATCCACAGGGCAGGCTCTGTGTCTGGCCACAGTTTGTATCTGTTGGCCCAGAATACTTGAAATAATTGGTCCCTTCTTGCAGAGACAGCAGCAGCAACTTTGGGCTGCTTTGTTTTTGTGACCTGCTGCTCTCACAGCACATTCCAGGTCACAGAAGTCCTTAATTCATTTCCATGGTGGTGGGTCCAGGACAGTCACACATCCCTGGGACCAAGAGATGCCAACAAGCACAGGCACAGCCAGTGTCTGACAATATCTGTCCTGGAGATGTTTGTTTATGCCCTGCAGTTCAGCCTGCAGCCAGGGGAATGTCCTGGGATCTGCCATCTCAGAAGTGAAAGACATTCTGGAAAGGTTCTGGAGTGTTTGGTTGGGTAGGAGCAAGCTGAAGTTTATGAGAAGGTAGTTCTTCTGTTAGGCTGATGGATAAATCAGGAAGACCAGGCTCCCTGGCAGTGCTGTGGGGGCTTCTGTGCTGGAAGTCAGGCCACAGCATGGATTTCGGGGCAGATTTAGGTTCAAGTCATTGCAAATAAATCCTTTCCCAAGAACTGCAGCGTCCACATCACCCTGTGTCCTTGGCTGGACCACCCTCCCCATAAGAAGGGGCAGGTTAAACCAGCAGCTCGTGGTAGAGAACTGAGAACCCCCACTCCCCTGCAGCACCCAGGGAACAGCCACTCCTGCTGGGAGCAGACACAGGGGACACAAACAGCTTGAAGAGACCACACACAACCATCTTCATGTCTGACATTATGTTCCCTGTGTGTTCATTGGGGTAGAAGAGATCAGAAAACCCTCTAATGTGGCCACAGCACTGTCCTCTGCACTAGAGCAGGGGCAGAGCACTCAGGGAGAGCTGCTCCCCCCGTGCTGGTCACTGGCAGGAAGGACACAGGTTTTTCCTTTAATGGCTTAGTCATGGGACTAATAAAGCCTCTTTAATCATTGTTCATCGCTTGTACACACAAAGGCACACTCAGAGCTGAAGTGCAGAAGGAGTCAGCACCTGGCAAAGTCATTACTGGCCAGTTTAATTTATTTCTAATCTGATGCTAGGGAAGAGAAAAAGTTAAATGCAAACTGCTGCCAAGAGAAGGACTTGGCCCACGTTGGAGGAGAGGCTGTGATGGAGCTGTGTGGAGCGGAGAGGGAAACTGAGGCAGAAGAGGGTTCAAATGGCTCTATACCCAAGGGGAGCCCTCACTGTTTTGGGGTTCTGAGGGGCTCCTGAGGTGTGTTATAGGGCTGAGGTGTGGACAGGGTACTGCAGACACCACATCCCTGTGGCTGCTTCCTCTTGCCAGGGGATGGAAAGAAATATTTCAATGAAACCCAATTCCTTGGTACGGACAGCAACTGCCCTTGAGCTCCCCTGACAAGGACCTTCCCAGGTATGCCTGAGCTGGACTCAAAACTGTCTGGGTTTTACTTAAAACCTTACTTAAGTCCAGACTACTGAGTTTAGTGGAAATTGGATCTGCCTAGACCCCATCTCCTCGGGCTCCCCACCTCTTTATTCCAGACCTCCATCAATAAGTCTGGCTGCAATAAAACCTTATCAACTCATAAAACTCACCCTCCTGAGCACATACTCTGGCGGCAGGGCTGTGATAAGGGGTGACACAGGAAACCGCAGAGGGAGCTCAACAGCAAAGGCACTTGAGGGAGGTCCTACAAAAACAATGTCCCATCTGTGCACCGGGCAAGGGAAGGTGCCCATTCCTGTGGCAGCATTCCATGTGTGTCTGTGGGCTGGGATGGAGATGGGGTAGGGTCTCGTGGTGCTGTGCCAGGCGCGGTGTCCCTTGTGTCACCACCCCTTTTGGAGCTTTGGATGCCACTAGGATTCCATCCAGGCATGCCGGGACAAGAGTGGTGACAGCAGCTGCTGAGCCTGGGGTGAGCAGGGAGGTTACCTGAAGGAATCACATCTGGCAGAGTCCAGTGAAACCTTTTCTCTTCCCCCCCGCCCCTTTTTTTTTTTTTTTTTCTTTTTTTTTTTTTTTCTTTTTTTTTTTTTTTTTTTTTTTTCCCTGGAATAACACATAAAGTTCAGCAAATATTATTCACATATTTGTGAAGTCAAGGCTGGTATCCTCATGTCTGACAGCAGCTTCCTTGTGTCCTTTCTCTGAGCTCCAAAAGATCAACCCATCTGAAAGGAAAATACCTCAGTGACATGTTTACTTTTTTCACAGCTTGTTTTCTTGCCTGGATAGGAAAGCCTGAGGCTATCAGTGTTTAAATCTGGGTTTAAAACCCGGCAGCCTGTTGTGGGCTGGCAGGTGGAGGCACAGCCACAGCATGCAGGAATCCCTCACCCTGAACTCCCAAATATTCTCTGCAGAAGTTAAAGATTTCGTGTCAGTCAGTGCAGGGGGATGGGGCATTCCAGTCTCCATTTAAAGTGTCCATTCCAGCCCAAAATTATACCCTCTTGTATTCATTCATTTATCTTATCCTCTTTTTCCCGTTGGCCCACGAAATCCTCTCCCCTCTCAATCCTGATATTTAGGGATTTCATCATCCATGCAGCCAAAACTTTTCAATATATAGTGCTAAAATAAATAACAAGAAATAATACAAAATGAACAGAGCTTCTCCACCCTATCTGCATAAGGAACATTTCCAGGCTCTGAATCATTTCTGGGGAAATTTTCCTGGACACTCCCAATGTGCCACCCTCCTCTTGGCAAGGGGACACCAGAGCTGGGGACATGGCCCTCCCTGCTGTCACCCCATTGTCACAGCCACAGGAAATACACCCTCCATCCTCACCCCACCACAGCCAAGGACAGTGGTTGCCCCCACAGCTGATGAGACAAAGTCTGAGTTACTGCAGGTTCTTGAAATCACAAACCTGAAGGCTGGCCCTGGGAGCCTGGATTACCTCTGAGGGACCACAGAAACATTTTTAAAGGTTGTCCCACTAAAATCAGGGTCAAAGTCATGGTTCTGCCATGGCTTTCACATATTTTCCTTTCCAAGAAAAAGGTCCCATCCTATAAATCACACCTTCCCTTTCCCTAGAATCTCCTTGTGGTTGTACTAAAAAAGGCAATTCTGGCTTGCACCAAGCTGAGTGATCTGGCTTATTTTTCAGCAGCAGTCTAAAAATGTTACCAGAAGGGTTTTATTTTTTCACCTAACAGGTAAAACTGAGGAGGCTCAATGATTTTGCAACCCCACTGTGAACCCTACACACTTCCCAGGGCAGCTGCACCTCCCAGCCCCGTTTGTCCTCCCATCAGGTGAGCTGGGATGGCTTTGCATTGTCAGAATTTATCAATTTATCTGAGCAGCAGACTCCACTCCAGCTCTATCTGTACCACGGCCTGACACCAAGTCAAACCACACAACCAAGGCTGTGGCACTGACAAGATCCCCTTTATCAGTCCAAATCCCAGCCCTGTAGGAATGAAGACTTTAGCAGAGGTCTATTTTCATCATTTTCTGGGATTGGCATCAGTTACACCCCTCCTTTAATTAACTACATGTTGCTTTGTGTTCAAAGCCATCTCAGTATTTCCATCAGCAGTGATGGATGCCGAGCTGGCAGCCTCCAAATAACCCAAGGGGCCTCATTGCCCTTTGCAAAGTACTGGCTTCTTTCTGGAGCTCCTCCCACAGCCTGAATATAGGGGCAGGGTTTGGGTCTGGGACACCAAAACACCCACAGTGCCCTTCAGAGCACGGTGCCACATCCCAGTGCTGAGCTGGGCACTGCTGGTTCTCCAGGCATGGCCCTGAGCAGCAGGACCCAGGGGCACTTGGTGGAGTGGGGAGGGTCTCACTGTTCTTTGCCAGCTGTTTTCCTTTGTGAGAGGGGTGAGGGTTTGAACTCAGCCCGTCCCAAGTGTCGCTCCCAAGCATTAATCTAACAGGGTGCCTCTGTTTCCATGACCCTATTTCCACCCTCAGCGTTACACTCCACTCCAGCTCCATGAGCTGTTCCAGATGTTTTGGAAAACCCCTTGCAGTTTGGTAAAAGCTCCAGAAAACAAAATAATTTCTCCCATCAGACAGATCTAAAGGAGGAGGAGGAGTAGCAGCAGAGGATGTGAGGAGCAGAGTCATGGTCAGATAACATCTCCCCAGGCTACGATCCACATCAAGTACAAAACAGGATTGATGGAGTGCTGAGGCAGGTCAGAGCTACCACAAATCTCTCTTGAAGATGGAGATCAAACCCCTGCAGTCCTTGTCCTTTTCCATCAGTGGGAGTTTTGCCCCTGACTGCAGCAAATGACATTTCCCTCTGAGCCAGCTCCACAGCCCTGAGGGGTTGGAAACCCACCATCCGCCATGACAGGAGCAGGGAAGATGGATACAGCCCATTCTGGAGTTGCAGCTCTGTCCTCAGCTCCTGAGCGTGCCTTGGCTTCTCCTGAGCTGCTACTGAGATACAGATGGGATTCTACCCCAATTCCCAGGGCTGCTCCATGAGCAGGAAAACTGCAGCCAAAGCATGAGTGAGTCTGGGTGGAGCCTTCTGTGGATTAACCCCCTTGCTGGACCCCTCCATCCCCCCACACTGTGGTCTTCCTGCCAGTTTGTGTCCCTTCCTCTTGCTGAAACCTTGCACTAACAAATGCTTCATTCATAAAGCATCCCTTCACCTCCCATGCTGAATTTCTCACGCTCTACTTAGCTCTACCCATAACTATATAGAATCAAATTATGTATAAACCCAGCACCAGAAATAGAGAGGGACTAAATCAGCAGCCTGGATTCAGCCTCCACCCAAGCCAGGAGTTGCTGGAAGCTGGTCCTGCCTCCAGACTTTGTGGCTGGAGCCCATCTGCAAGCCTAAAAGCCAAAATGAAAATAGAGAAGAAACCAAATAACATGGCATCTCCTCGTCTTGACCACAGGCTCCCTGGGGCAGGGACTGTCTGTTTGTCTCAAGAAGAACAATTTCACTGTCTGTGAGTGAGGAGCTGGAGAGGGCTCAGGGAGTCTCACTGCAGGAAGGGGCAGAGAGGAGCAGAGCTCATGAGGGAGAGGTGAGCTTGTTGCTCCTTCAGCTCCAGAGGAGCCAGCAGCAGGATGGGCAGCAGCAGATATGGCTCCAGGAAAGGCCATTATTCCCCTCTTCATTCCTCAGCACTACTGTGAGCCCCAAAATCCCCCCAAAAAGTGGTACCATTGGCTACCATCTCCCTGGCTCCCAGCTGGGGGTGACAGCAGGACAGTGGCTGGGGAAGAGGATGGAGGGGAGCCAGGCAAAGGAGAGAGGTGTTTGGGCTAGGACACCTCCGAGCCCCTGGGCAGGTCAGGGACTCAGGGGGCTGCTGGGGCTCTGGTCTCTGGTCCTTTCCAGCTGAAACAGTCCCACCCTTGCCCTGGGGCCTGAGGAGCTGCCACTCAGCAACTTGAACCTGTGCCTCTCCTGTGTCTCTGGCTTTGAGCTATCCCCAGGTCACATCAGGAAACAAACACATTTGGTTCCCTAAATGGGAGAAGGTTTTTTGTCATCGTCGTCATTTTTCTAGTTTCGGTCTTTGTTTGCAGCCCTTCCTCTTCCTCCCTGCTCTCCAAAATAGCAGAAATCTGCATCCTCCTCCCCAGCTGCCTCTTGTAGGTTGCTGCAGCACCCAGTGCTTCTCCTCAGCCACCAGCAGCAAAGGCCAGAGCCCACGTGGAGGGGAGCAGTGCTCCAAGTTCAAGGGTTTATTGACTGGGTGACCTGAAGCAGGTATCTGTGGGGTCTTGTTGGTACTGGTATCTTTGGATGTGTGCCAGGCCCTGCCAGGCTGAAAATGTCCTTCCTACCACTCAGCCCTGTGCCATCCCATCTTCTCCCAGGGCCTGGGATGGGCAGTGGACCCTACATTTCTTCTTCTCCTGTCACTGTCCCTCTGGTGCAGCAGGGCAGATGATGAGCTGGTGCTTCAGTGCAGCAGGACCAAGAGAAGGAAGCAGTGGTGGTGCAAGGAGTGGGTCAGATACTCAGAAGTGGAGGAAGGACATGTTCTGGCTCCCAGAGCTGCAAGCCTCTCAGTCCCTAAAGCATTTTCTTTGACCAAACCCAGAGTTCCTCCCCCACAAATGCCTCCAAACCCCCTCTAAGCTCCCTGGGGGTCTCCTTGGGGTGGAGTTCACACTTCTATCAGCAGCTCCAGGAGCCATGGATGGCATGATGTCATGGCACCATGCCATCTATTGTGTCCCAGCACTGACCACCAGTGATCTGCCTGGAGGAAAAACTGCCCATCCTGGTTGGAGGCAGCACGATCTCTGCCACCCTGATGGATGGTGGCTCTTGGACAGAGCTCCCCGGACTGGCTGCCTGCTGGGAAGGGGCTGTGCTGGCTCTGCCTTGGCACATCTTCCCCCTGGGTAAGTATTATTTGCACTTCTCTGTGCCTGGGAAAGGTCACTCAGGGCTGGGCTGAGCAACTGGCTGGAGGAGACTGAAATGTTTGTGACACTGATGGCCTCATTGTTTTATTCTTTTTTAGAGTTTTCCTGCCTCCTTTGGTGCCAGTCACCATCTGACCCTAAACTGAACCTTCTCTAGGATCCAGCCTGAGGAACAACTGTTGTCAGGTGTGATGAAGATATTAAACAAGGGAATGGAAAAGTTTTTTAGGATATCAGAACCTGATTATGACCCCTTATATTAGTAAATCTCAATAGAAAATGGTGAAAAAGCAGGGCTACACAAATTCCGATGTTCCGCAGACCTGAACAGCCCTCATGAAAACCTGCCAACAGCCAGAAGGGCTCCAGCACAGGGGAGACAGCTGTGACTGGCTGCTCCCAGAACCCCAGAGCACCCCCAAAACCTCACAGGTTGCCTCCCTCCCTCTTTCCACCGCTCCAGGCTTCCCTCTCCTGTGCACCTTCTCCAAACCCACCTGCGGGCGCACGACTGCGGCTGCAGCCCACGCGCTGCTCCCGGGCCAGGAGTGCAGCCTTTGAATCGTGGAGCGTGGCCCGCCCGTGCCGTGCCCAGGCCTGCTGCCACCTGGGCTCCCTGGCCAAGGGGCTGCCAGGAGCTGCCAAGGGGAGCAGCAGCAGGAGATGCTCGTGCTTGTGAGCACAGCTGAGCGCAGGGGCAGAGCACACGGCCACGCTGCAGCCCCTCCTGTGATGTGCCTTGTCCTCCCCCTCTGCTTTAGGGCAGCAAATCATTCAACAGGGAATAAGAGCTGCTCAAACCCAGCAAGAATGGCTCCCAGAGACAAACCTCACCTGGGAAGCTGCTGGGAAGCACTTCTGAATTGGCAAGAGTCAGCAGTGGGGAATAAAGGGGGATTTGACAGTGCTGGCGCTGCTCCTCAGGAACCAGGGGCTCAACATAAAAGTGAGCAGGGAGAGTTCATACATAACCTCCCTCCCCCTGAGGATCTGTCATTGCTGCAGCAGAGACCACCATGGAGGGACAAGCAGTACACCCACAAGCTGACTCTGATGAGCACGACAGGGCCAAGTGCCAGCTCTCCTTCTTCTCATCAATCACCAGGAAGAGGGAGACAGATGTCTCCCCGAGGAGTTTGGAAGGTATCATCAAGGAGCAGGAAAAATCAGGTCCCTGCATATACAACAGGGCAATTATTTACGGATCATCAAATATTGGCTCTAAAAACTGCAGGCATTAAACAACAGCCTGTGCCAGGTTTTGTGTTTGCCTTCTGCCTGTACCTCATAGAGCAGGAGCAATGAGTGACAATCAGCACCAGCCATGCCCCAAACCCACCACTCCTTTTCAGCTGCAGTCACTGGTGAGGGCAAAGGGACCTACTCTGACGTGGTTTTACCATCTTCTCCCTGGGGAATTGAGCAGGAAAGGACAGACATGGTTCACCAAGCCTGGCAGGACAGTGCAGTAGTGGGTATAGGTGCAGACCCGCTGGGCTGTGCTGGCTGCAGGGATGTCGTGTCGTAGCACATGTAGCTGCCCCAAGCCAAAGAAGGAGGGGTAGCTACAACCTGATCTCAGCCACTCTCTGCTCCAAGGGTTTTCACCTCTGGAAGACCCTGGTTCAGTTTCTGGCTGAGCCTGGCCATCCTCTGACAGGAGCAGCAGCAAGGTGGCAGCAGGCAACGCCTGGTGAGATGCCCTTATAAGAGCAAACTCGAGCTCCCGATCATAAACCAAACCCTCCTCTTTCATTTACTCATCTGACCTGGCGGTGCTGGGACTGATAATGCTGGTTTCCTTTTAAGCAGAGGCCAGTCATAAATAAAATAAACCAGGCGTGCTTTGTGTTTCCACTCCCTTGCCTTTCATCCCCGCTCCTCAAAGCCACAGAAGGGAAGTCCTGAGCGGGGAGCGGGAGCTGTGCCGGGGACAGCAGCGGCCCCAGGCTTGGCCTCAGTTGCACTTTTGTGGCTTCATGGCCCTGCTGAGGGCTGGGATCACCTCTCCCTTTCCACCAGTGTGGGGAAAGAGCAATGAGAGGCAGGGACTCCACTTGCCATGAGAAGCATTCACAGCACTGTCCGGGAAAGAACCAGGCTCCTTTTCTTACCCTCCACAAGAATAAAAGCAGAGTTCCATACCCAGGCATCTCCTGGGGGACACAACATGCCCTTCCCTTCCCCAGCACCAGTGCCTAACTGGGAGGATGATGGGCCATGCTAACAGGAAGCCAAAGAATGGAAAATCTGACAAAGACATGGTTCCCAGAAGCTGCCAGCCCCAAGGCTGCTCTCGTTAGCAGGGCTGACACTGCAGTCAGGGGCAGGAGGCTGGGCCAGCCCCCACAGCGTGTGCCGGGGTGTCAGCTTCCCCCTGTTGCTCTTGCCACCTTACAGGGTGTGATGTTTTCCTTCGGTGCTCTCTGATGAGCTGCCTTGGGATGCTTGAGCTGAGCAGCTGCAAGTGGCTCCTGCCAGAGAGCCTGGAGTTTCCTTCCAGCAGGGATGAGAGCTGCAGGCTGCAGCACTGACCCCGGTCCCAGAGCAGCAGCAGGTGTTGCATCAGACTCTTCCAGAGTTAGAGCAGAGTTAGAGCTCGAACCATGTGTGAATTTTGTTATAATTTGTCTCAGGGATTTGCCTGCACTCTCCAGCCCTCTCCTGGCCAGTGTGAAATAGCAGAAACAGAGCGATACCACAGTCTGTGGCACCAAGGTTTAACTCACAAAGGCTTTATAGTTATTTTCTGTCCCATACTGAGCCTGGAGGAGCATTCACACCATCCATCCCTGGCACAGCACTGACATGGCCAGTCTCTTGCAGACAGCAGTGCTGGAGAGGTCCCAGGTTATTGCAGAGCCATAGATCTGGGGGAAGGGGAATGGGGGAGAGCCAGCAAAGCAACATCCCAAACCCTTCCTGGGGTTACACAGTCCTAAAGCAGCATGGCCAGAGCACAGGGCTGAGCCCTGTTTGCACAGGGGAGTTTTAGAAGATGAAATGGCTGCAGAGGAGGTATCAATACTGCCAGGCACCAGATAAGTAAGGCTGGAGAAGCCTTGCACAGAGGTGTGCACTGGGGAAATCAGAGCTCCTGATTTGCTCTGGTGGGAAAAGGCTCTAGGAGGCCTGTCTGGATTTGGGGTGACCCAGACTCACCCTTTAAGAAGGAGCTGAGCCTGCCTGAACTGCTCTGCAGTGCCTAAGCCTTACCCCCATCCACTGACACCATTAACATCATTATTACAAATGTGACACACTTATTTAGTTTGCAGACCCCTCCTTTCCTACACACAGGACAGCAGTTCTGCCTGGTTCTGCCCACATCACTGTGAGTATCCCAAAAGCAGCCCTTTCCCCTGCAGTCCTTTGCAGGCAGCAGAAATGAGCAGGGAGTGATGATTTGGGGGCTGAGAACACAATATTGGGCTGAGGCCATAAGAAGGGGAAAGATGCAGCCCGGCAGATTGGAGACAGCAACATCATCATCCTTCAGCAGCCCCAGGAGTGACAGGCGGGATGTCCTGTCCCTGTCCCTGTCCTTCCAACAGCACCTCGGCCCCTCTGCCGCCGGCTCAGGGCTCCCTTGCACGTCCCAATGCTGCCCTCTGTAGCACAGAGCTCTGCTCCTGCTCCAGCTCAGAGCGAGGAGACCAGGGCAGAGCTCAGCTACACAAGCCTTGGTTTTGTGAGAGTCTAAATGGGCAAATCCTGCCCTGGGACTCGGCTTTGTCAGTCCCAAGAGAGGCTGTTGGCTTCTATGTCTGCTGAATTGCATTTTTAGTTGTCTGCCAAGGGCACCAGAGCCTGAGTAGTAGTTATCATTCTGCTTATCTGCCAGAAATAAAACAAACATTAAGTAACACCAGCACTGTGGCCTGTGCACTAAGAGGGTTTTAATCCACAAAAGCCATGGATTCCTGTAGGACCAGCCAAGGACCATCACAGCCTCCCATGCACACAGGGATGAGGACAGTGCTAAATGTTTTCAAGCTGTGGAAAGGGGGGGAGATGCACAGCCATCCCTCCCTTCCCTGCCCTTAGTTTCACAGCAGCACACGCTGACTGCCAGTGTGAAAACACCTCATCGCTGAAATTCATTTCGGCACTGCTCATTTCTTGGTGCGTTTCCATGTCAGGAAATATTGGACAAAGGCTCGCTCCCCCTGCTCCCAAATCCCTGCATTGTCCCCGGCAGGGAGGGGAAATGCGGGGCCGGGGCGCTGAGCTCAGCACAGCAGCACATCCCGAGCCTCGCCCCCCCGGGGCGCCGCCAGGGGGGAAAGTGCCTGTGACAAAGCTGGCATCAGCTCATTCCAGGCCAGGCTGTGACTCACAAAGAGAGGAAAAAAAGAAAACAAGGAGAAAAAGGAATCTCCGATGGTCGGGGTGAAGCTGAGCCCCTGTCGGAGCCACTGTTTCTCCTCTGCCACCTCCTTTCTCTCTGGACCTTGAGGTGGAAATGACTCCTGGTATCTCCTTCAGCTTTGGGAGTCCCCATCTTTCCTTGGTGCCTTAAACACTCGGAGCCCTGTGGATCCGGGGCTCCATCACGCCGTCCCCAGCACCGGGGGCTGGACCAGTCCCGCACGGCTCACCGGGCTGACCCCGCCGCGCTCAGCGGGATTTGCTGCTCCCGTCCCGCTGTGACAGGAGCCCTGAGCCCGCCGGTGATGCCAATCCCTGCACACACCAGCCCCTGGCCGGCAGCATCTATAAAAGCCCTCTGGGGGTGCGGCCGGGCCGGGCTGCGGCGCGGGGCTGGCAGAGATGGCACTGCGGGTAAGCGCCGGGGACAGGAGGGGACACCGCCCGGGCTGGGCGGGGGGGACACACGGGGCTGCCAAGGGGTAAAGGAAGGTGGGACAGAAGGGCTGGGCAGGTGGAAATCCTGAATAACACAGGGGTGCTACTTACACTGCTGCTCTTCTGTGTCAGTCTGGTCCAGGCTGCTGCAAAATTGAGATTCGTGGTGCTCAGTGATGGGCAATAGGACAGAATTGCATCCTGGTTATACCAGGGTTGCCCTGAGGGCAGTGATTCCCACATGGAGGGCTGTAGCTGAGACCTGTGTGTTGCCCTCCATCTCTGCTGGGACAGCCAGCAGCAGAGGAAACAGCTCTTTGCTGTGTGTGGTGTGTCTCTTGCTGGGGTTGGTGAAATGGTTACAAACTCAGGGTCAAGGCAAGGAGAACCTGGGCACTGCCATCACCACTTGCTCTTTGAATCCAGAGCACTGACAGCTCTCTGTGCCTCACAGGGGTGGACACTGCTCAGAGCCTTTCAGTGGCCACGTGTGGGGTCCCAAAGCTGCCCTCCTAAAGTAGCCAGGCACGAGGGTATGAGATTGGTCATCACCAGCTCCTGGCCAAATGCCTCAGCTCTTGCCCAAAAACTTATATATCTCAAAAAAAAAAAAAAACAAAAAGCATTGGAAACAGGAACTCATGACAGAGAAAGAAACAGGGGAGTTGAAGTCCTGACCTATAGGAAGGGAGAAACAGGCACACAGCTGTCAGTGGACATGCTAAAGCTGGGGAAATATTCCTAATGTGAGCAATAAGTTTGCAAGAGGGGATGCTCAGAAGTACAAGATCATTCGAGTGCCAAAAAAAAAAAAAAAAAAAAAAAAAAAAAAAAAAAAAAAAAAAAAGTGGGGTGAAATGGCAAGAACTTCTAGAACTTCTTATTAAAATGAGTTATTCAATAAAGCTATGAATTATTCAAAAAGGAACATTTTCCAGCTCATTTTATGCAAGTTTAACCTTGGGGATGGAGAGAGCACATGGAACAGGGGATCAGGCAGGAACTTGTGGGAAGAATCAGCCTTGTAATGCTGTGTGAGCTCAGGCTGGATGTCACTTTCCACCTGTTCCTCTGCTTCAAAGCATCACAAAGTTTTCTGCTTCAGATATTGGGTGCAGAGAGAAGCAGACTATCTTTGTGTCCTGACAACAATGAAGGCATTCAAGTTCTACTTTAATTTTTGCTCTCTGATCCAGCTCAGCTCTTTACAAAAGACCTCAGGGGCAACAAATCCCATCTCATCAACTGGATGTCATAGAGACTTGATTTCTTATCAGTTTAGAGTCCCTGAGATTATTTAGGAGTGAGAAAAAGATGGGAGTAGAGAGTGTGTCTGTGTGGGAAGGGGAGAGGAAGCAGATGACAATGAAAATGTGAGAAAGAAGTGTAAGGACTGAGTGGGGCAGTGCATCTCTGCCACCTTGCTGTGTCCTCCTCCTTGTCTGCAGTTTGAGGCCCTGCACCCCGAGGGAATCTGCCCTGGATGGAGCATCGTGGTCAAGGGTGAGACCAGCTCCAGTTCAAGCATGTAAGGACGTGCTCTGCTCCCAGCTCTCCTGGCTCAAAGGCCAGAAGCATCGTTCACAGCTCTCCATCTCCTTTCTCTCACTGCCTTAGGTTTGAAATTAATTTGCTCTGTGATCCCGGAGACCAAATTGCTCTCCACTTTAACCCTCGCTTCTCCAGCTCCAGAATCATCTGCAACTCCTTCCTCAACAGCCACTGGGGGCAGGAAGAGGTTAACAACACCTTCCCCTTCCAAGCAAAGGAGCCCTTTCAGGTAACCCTGGGTCACCCCACAGGTCTCCTCAGGTGCAACAGGAATAACCCAGATAATATTGGGGTGCTCCCCATTGCCAACACCACACTCAGCAACATCCCCTCTCTGGCTTTGTCTCCTGTTAGTAGTTCTGTTATAACCTGGTGATTTATAACCAGCTCTGGCACAGACATGAAGAGCTCCAGCAGTAATCCCTGGACGCTGCATTTGTTTTCAATTTAGGCTTTGCATTACCACCAGATTTTGTTATCATGGAAGGGAAAACTCAGTTATTCCCTCTTTTTGCCCAGAGTGGAGGTGAGCAGTGTGTGTGTCACCTCTGGCAGGATTTGCAGTGGGTGGGCAGATCCAGCAGCTCCCTGACATGACGGAAGTAAGGTCCAGTAAGGTCCACATGAACATAACACAATCTCTCTTTCAGGTGGAAATCTACTCTGACCAGGACTATTTCCACATTTTCATCAATGAAAACAAAGTCCTGCAGTACAAGCATCGGCAGAAGAATCTTTCATCCATCACCAAGCTGCAGATTCTCAATGATATTGACATTTTCTCAGTGGAAATCACCCAACGAGGTCTTTACTAGAGACCAGAGTTGGGAGTCTCTCACAGCCCATTCCCTCTTAAGCCTCTGATTCAGCCAAGGATCATTTCCTCCCCATTTCCACGTGCCAGCACCAACCAGGAGACAGCCACATGTCCTCGCAGTGGAAGGGATGGCCATTCCCATCACAAGCCACTCAGCACCCAGCCACATTGCTGACCACAGCCCAGCCCATCAAAGACCTTCTGTCTCTACACCTTAGGCTGCACAACAGGCTTTGTCGGTCTGATCATCTTTGCTGCACATCAAAATCTGTCTTGAGTAGTCTGAACACCTGAATGTTACCTTAGGAATTGTGTTTGCCCAAGAGCAGGGTGTGAATGAGCACCAGTCCTCAGCCGGGCATGTGGGGAATGTGGAGGTTGGGGATGGAAAGGGACATTTCTTTCCAGGAGTTGGGTAAGAATGATATCAGATTTGCCAATCAAGGAAATCCCTGCTGGGACAGTCCTCCCTGGGCAGATCAATCTCATCATTCATTCCCTGCCAATCCAGGCACCTGGTAAGAGCAAGGGCTGGTGACTGGGCAGAGGACACTGTCGAGGTCTGTGTGATTTTGGCACTGGCAAAACACTGCATTTTTGTTTTGAGGGCCAATGCAAGGTGAAGGTCCCTAGTATGCAGAGCAGTGTGATAAGATTCAACTTGCCAGGTGTTGCCAGGAATTCCTTTCACCAGCTGAGAGATGTTTGCTCAGCTCCACTCCTGCCAGCTCCAGGCTTCCCAGACAGACCCCCAGGGTGATGCAGTGTGTCAGAGAAGGGCAAGAGCTTGAGGAGACACATAAAAGCACATGGTTCCTCCACCATGCACCAGAAATGCAGCTGGACTCCAAACAAAAGGAGCTGAGTAAACCAGGGTCTAGAAATTTTGATAAGCCTGGAATGAACAGAGTGCCTGGGGATATGAATGGGCAGCCTCTGGTTTTCCCTGCTTTATTGTTTTCTTTTCTCCCTCTTTTTAGTTGTCTCTCAAAACAGTTCACTTATCCCTTGCACTCTCTTCTCTTTTCCAGCCTCTTCCTTGCAGCACAGCATATCTCTGACTTCTTGACCAGGCAACAGCAGAGTAAAAGATGTTATTTTTGCTTTGTTTTAATTACACGCATCATAAACAGCATAATGTCACGGTGTTAAATCTGAACAGGAACTTATTCCAAAAATGAAATTACAGTTGCCCCCGATTACTCCTTTGTTCCTCAGATATAAGACAGAACATATTCCTGATGGAAAAGGCAAAGATGATCCTGCCTTGCCAGTCATTGAGGAGAAATCACTTAATAAGGAGTCAGCCCTGATGCGTCCTTGCCTTTGGATGAGATCTCTGAAGGTTGCAGCTTTGCTCCAGCCTTTTCTCAGTGCTCAAATTGGCCATTCCCTACACTTCCTTCTATTTGCAGCTTCAAGGACTTGTGAGGAAGAGGTGGGTGTAGAAAACCACGACACATGATGCCATAAACCTGACATTCATTAATCTGTTAAGAAGTTTGCAGTGTTTTCCCAGACTATCAAGAACACTAATGGGAAACCATCCTGTTCTTGTAGCAAAGGGCTCATTGGGAACACAAAACAATGCCAAATGGTACCTTCTCCCTCCAAAAAGAACAGAAAACATGTTTTGGAAATGGCAATAGTCTCGATGGCAAGTCAGGAAAGTTGGAGATGATGAGATTTGCTCTGGCCTGGAATAAATCCATCACCACTGAGACAAAAGAGTCGACTCAAATTCTGGTTGTCATTATATAACCCAAGGCTTCAGCAAACTTTGCTCTCATGGCCATGCTCTCAGCAAAACAGGCACAAACCCAGACAAAGCCAGGCCTGCTGGGATTTCTGTGTCATCCATCTGATAATGCTGAGCAGCATTTGAAAGAAATTGTCCTTTCCATTTGTGCTTTTCTGGGGGCTGATAAAGACAGATCATTTTTCATGGAGGAAAAAGTGATGAAGTGATTTATAAGAGTAATACTTTGTACTTATATGGCTGCATCCATAGCCACTGCTGCAGAAACACCCCAGAATTTCATTGTTCCCCAGAAACCAGCACAAAGGACCACAGACAAACAGGGCAAAAACATTTCAAGTACAAATAAATAAAGAGATGCCACAAAAATCTGGCAGAGACAGAGATTATGCCCTGACTCCTGGACACATCCCCCCAGCTCCTGCCAGCAGCTGATCTCACTCCATTGCCATCTGCACCAAGAGAGCCCAATCTCTCCTGACACATCCCCAGCTCTGCTGCTGCCTGCAGGGTTTTATCTGCTGCCTCCTCCAGCCAAAACACAGCCAAGGGTGAAGGGGGTGGAAGAGCAAGAGGGGTCTGGGAATCTACAGAGCACTGCTGGAAGCAAAACTCCAGGGCTGGCTGTTTATAGCTGTTTTGCACAGTTTTATGGGGAGTGAGATGCCCTCCAAGTCTGTGACCCTCATCTGTCCCTTGAGGAAAAACTTCAGAAAAAAAATGAAGCCCTTCAATTAGAATGGTCAATTAAACTCTCTGGAGCAGGCCTGGTGCACCAGACCTGCAGAGAGGGATCATGTGCTGGTATTGAGGGGATCAAAGGGAACAAATTAATCCTTCTCCAAATTTCAATCAGCCTTCCTGTCCATTACCTGGGGGTTGAAACTGGGAGGAGAATTGATAGAGACAAGCTCTTGCCCAGGGTATTTTTGGAGAGTGGAGGCCTTTTGGAGGGGAAGGGGCTGCAGCAGCTGGGAGTGCAGCACTGGAGGATTCCACCAGAATTTCACTGCCCAGCCTCAAGGTCAAGCTCTGTGTTCCTGCTGTGGCCAAGTTCTGCAGAGGAGTCAGCTGGAAAGTTCCAGAGAGAACATTGCTGTGGGATGGGATGGGGACTGTCCTGGTCAGGATCTGCAGATAAAGCAGCAATTGCTGTTTGTGAGGCTTACACAAACCAGGAATGGGTACCTGGGAGAGAGAGATGTCTCTAAGGAGGCAAAACTGACAGAAGTGATGACATCCCATGTGGGCTCTCCCTTTCCCACCAGCTCTCCTCACTTGGACTGGACCTGCAGAACTCAGAAACACTCTGGTTCATGCCCAGATCAACAAGGGGAAAGTCGTGCTCACTAAATCCTTCATGCTTGAGCTGTGCCAGAACTCCAAGGGCCCCTGTGGCAGTTTCATGGATCTCCTGTGGAGCATCTGCTGATGCATGACCAGAGCTGCTCCTCGGTGTCACTGACAGCACTGGCAACCACCACACACCCCGGCAGCAAAGCCCAGCGATTTCCCCACGGGCTGCTGAGCAAACAGCTCCCTCATCAGCCACAGTCACATCCCAGCAGCACGGCAGCAGCCTGGGGACGTTGGGCTGACTGTCACCGGCCCTGCCAGCCTCAACAAGTGACAATTGAATATCAGCCTGGGTCCTGCCCCCAGGCAGGAAAGGTTGGGCAGGGTGGGGGAAAAGGGCAAGGACTTGTTGCCAGTGCAGTGACAAAAACTTTTAGGAAAGTTGTAAAAAATGAGAAAGTCACACAGGCTGCATCTGCCCCACACTCACTTTGCCCTTGATGCCTTTTCTTTCAACATGACCACCCCTGTACAAAAAATCCCCAAACCTACCAAATTTGATGCTGAGGGTTTAGCTACCTCCTCAGTGCTAGAAGGCAGCTCTGGTGAAGAAAGGCAGGAGAAGGGCTGTTATTAGCCATTTAACTAAAAAATCCCTTTCTCCTCCCGTTTCAGTGCTCCCCTGAGCATCTCCTGCTGGACAACAGCTGGGCTGCAGCAGAGATCCTCTCTCCACCCACACTAAGCTGTGTTGTGGTGGAGCTCAGCCACCCTGGCCCCTTGTCTATGGCATCTCTAATTTCCCTCATCCCACAAGGGCTGTTTTCCCAGCACAGAAATACCTGCTAGAAGTGCAGACCTTATCAGCAGTGACTTTCTGCATTGCATCTCTGAGTCCTTATCTAAGAAGCTGCTAATCCAACCCCAGTGGGTTGTCAAACTCCTTAAATGCTCAGGAATCACAGGTATTTGCTGGCAGGACTGAGGAACACGGAGGGCAAACGTTCAGCCTTTTTCTGAAGAGTGCGAGGAAAATAAAACAAGAGGAAAGGAGTAGTGACTCTCAGTTCTGGTGGGGAAGAGGAATTTCTGAGGCTACAGGCAGCCCCAGAATGCAGCTAGAGAAGAGTCTCTGCTGCAAAGCAGGGGGATGTTTCTTTCATTGCCATTAAAGAGAGGTTTGTAAAGTCACAGCATCTCCATCCAGAGCCAGCTCAGACACAAAAGCAAACCTCCCAGCCCTGATTTTGTATGCATGGTGGCAGGTACCAGCTCCAGACATGAAAGGCTGGGGAGGGATTATTTTCTGAAAGAAAGGCTGTGGTCTAGAAGTTGAAGAATTGGAAGCTGATGGTATCACTTTATTTGGCAGCTGAGTTATTGTGCATCAATACTGCCTGAGGAAAGGGTGACAGAAATTAGCCTGATGCCCAGATTTGCTGGCCCTCCAGTCCCACAGTCTGTCCAAGACCCTCTTGCCAAAGCTAGATGCAATTTATCATGTTGTTTCTTCAAGCTATATGGACATCAGTAGCCAAATCTCTGGTTTTAGCAAAGCACGAGACAACAGAGAGATCTGGATGTTTTCTCTGCACCATCACATTGTTGTAAGACTTTCGGGGTCTTAAAAAGCACTTATAAAAATCCAAGTGAACTATAAAAACACAATCGTAACACCCTTGTGTAGGTGAGGGAACCAAGGCACCTGCAGGAAATGAGAGCAGAAAAGGCAGGAGGGAACTAGGTGTTTTAATCTCCAGCCTGGTGCTCTCACCCCACAGCTCTCGGCTGACCCTGGAGCCTGTGGGTAGGTTGGGCTGGGACTTTTCATCATCTATCAGCTGTTGCCCCAAGGCTCAATGAACCAACAGGCCCCATGATGAATCCCTCCTCCTGCACAGCTGAGCCAGCCCCTTGTCTCCTGTGAGGCCAGGGCTGCTGAGCAGCTCCATCCACCTGTACAGACACCATCACTCTGCTCTCTCACACTAATCAGCGTTTTTTTAGCTTTTTTTCATGTTCCAGCCCACAAAATGATGAAAGAACCACCAACAAACCCTTCATTTTCCTCCCCTTCCTTGGTACATCCCTTTTCCAAAGGCTTAGCAACTGCTGTGTGATCTGTGGCACAAAAATCTTTCTGGTTTCAAAAATGAAGAGTAAAAGTGAGATGCAGCTATTTCACCTTGTCACCTCCTCCGCCTTTGTGCTGAGCTGCAGCTATTGTCAGCTTTCATTTCCTGAAGTCACTCTGAGCTGTGAGCACACACTGGAAGCAGAAAGGCAGACACAGTGATGTGAGGGCAGTGATTTTTACTTCCAGTAAATTGCCTGAGCCTTTCCACATGAGTCACTGAACAGAGAGAGGTGAGGCATTAGGGAGAAAAAAGTTTGCAACTGATCCTGACGAGAGTTTTACAGCTCCTCAAAGCCTCTGCCTGCCTTGGTATTTTTTAGTTGTGAGGATTCCTTCTGCTGAAAATAAATAACAACTTAGAGATTATCTTACACTGTCAAAACACTGGAGACATTCAGAATTGGAATCACATCTCTCCCTGCTTCCCAGCTGATCCTCTCTTGAGTGCAGAGAGCACAAATCCTAAGAACGTCCTGATTGCAAGTATAAAATATAGGAAAGCTGATTTTTAAACACCTAACACTTGACTGATCACTAAGCCCTTGTTGCAAATGTGCTCAAGTTCTAATTCTTATTGCAATCTGATCCCTGAGGTATCTGCTTTGTGACAGCTGCTGGCAAAGTATCACTTAGGCTGAGGGTAAGTTATTTCACTCAGAAAGACAAACTCTCTCCTACTGTAATCTCTAAAATCTTTATCTTCTCTCAGATACTAACAGATGTGGGCCCTGAGAGTGGGTTTTTTTTCTGCAGAGCCTTTCTTTCCTGCCTCCCTTAATTTCCACTCTGCAAGCCTGTGCAGCTGGGAAAAGGCAAAACAGTGGCAAATTTAAAGCCTTTGTCAGCCTTCCCCCAGATGGCAATCAGCTGATGAAACCCAGGAAGATTTGTCATCTAAAAAGCCATTTATTAGCCTGTTGCACCTGGGTACAGAGCACCAGGGAAGAGGGATTGATATTCAAATGTGGAGCAGGCAGGTAGAAGGATGGAGGGAGGATTTAACAGCCCCTGCTCACAGTGATTTTTCACCTGGCAGTACCTCCACTCCTTGGTAGCATCAGTGGCAAAGTGTTTGGAGTCATAACAGGATAAAATAGAGCCCCACAAACCTGCTCAGACCACCAGATTCCCTCAATCACCAAATCTGCTCATTTTGGGCTTTGCTTTCAGTCTGATTCTAAATATTTCCCCCCCTCCAGGGTTTGTGGTGCCTGTGCTGAGCAAGAGGGTGAGAGCACCACACAAAGCATGGGCATGGAGGAAATCCCGGTATTGCTTCAGAGGATCCCAGATCCCAGCTCCAGGGAGAGCAGGGCTGAATGAATGCAGGCAGTGTTAGAGGCTGCTTTGCCTGTCAGCTGCCTCCTCTGCCAACTCCTGGCACTTTAACTTCTCAAAGGCTTGACCCGATGTTCATTATCACTTCAAAATCTTCTCTGTAAATGTGTGCAGTGACTTAGGGATTCACAGCACTGATTTCTCCTTAAAACACTCACTTTGTTACTCATTACACATCCATTCAGGGTCCTCTATTTAATGAGAGAGGGTCGACCTCCCCTGGTGTGGCCCTGGGTTTAAACAGGGCCTCTGCAGGAGCAGGTTTAGTGTTTAGCCCTGCATTTCCAGCCTGCTACTGGCCTGGGCTTCTGCAAAAACCACAAGCAAAGACGTCTGAAAGACAGAATTTTCAATCATTCCAATGCCAAAATGATCTTTCATTGTACTTGAGCTGGTGAACATTGTATTAGACAAATTCTTCTCTGCAAAATTATCTTTTTCTTTCAGGCACTCAATTTCCGGAGCACTCAATCTAAAAGGCATCCAATAAAGAGACAGAAGATATGGAATTTGGCACATATCTGTTTATGAAAACAGACCAGTGAATATTCTCAGACATAAAAATGCACACATTCTCCATTTAAAATCCTCCAAAGGACCCTGGAGATAGTTTAAATGTTTCATTCTTTGATTGAGGGAAGACTAGTGGGAGAACAAAGATTTTCACTCTCATGGAAGTAATTACAAACAACAAACATCAATTCCCAGATGTTTTTTTATTTGCTCCGCTATTTTATTTTCAAAGAATCTGAAGTGCACTTGGCATCTCCTTTGTATTGGCTTTGATTGTGAGCAGCGTCGGCCTCTTATCTCCTCCTGGATTCACAGCGGCATCAAAGCACCGACATCTGTGAATGTCACACGGGAACTGGGATGAGGAGCTGGACCGCGGGGCCACAAATAACTCCTGTCGGTCCCAAAATTGCGGTGCCGGAGCAGCGCTGGCTCGGGGATGGAGCAGCCACCAGCAGAGGGAGCGGCAAAGCCAGCTCAGACACCCCCGGGCCGGTGGCTCAGAGGGCTTGGGGAGTTTTTTTGCTGGGTTAAAGATTTAAAAGAAAATATCGCAGAGAAGGGTAGGTAGGGGTTTTTTTACCCAGTGTGAGTTAACACACGGTGTTGTTACTCTCTCCTGGTGGCAAGAGAGCCGGGTTTCAGTATTACTCGTGGTTATCTCAGCGTTAGAAGTGCTCACACACAACTTCCCAGCAGGGTCCTGGCAGGGGGAAGGAGTGAGTGTGCACAGCACTGGGGCAGATGGGAGGGCTGGGGAGTCTCCCACACCCCGGGGCCTTCCTGTGTCCGTGCCAGTGGTCAAAAAGTGTGAGAGGCAGAAGGGGTAAGAGGCAATGAAGGTGGGGTTTATCCCGTGCTTTCCAAGGGCAGTCTGGACAGCACCTCCCAGCAAAATCAAGTGGGAAACAATTTCACCAGTGCCAGTGCTCACCCCTAACACCCCGGAATGTGCTCCTGGCCCACCTAACACAAGCAGCACCATTGCCAATCTGCCCTGGTAGCACCAACCCAGCCCTGCTTAGCTGAGACAAGCCCTAATTTTGTTTCACCTCTGTGAAGTGGGCAAACCCCACCCCACCTACCTGCTGGGCAAGCACAGGAGGAGAGAGCAGCTCTATCCTCATAGCAGGCCTTTAGCTCTGACTGTGCTGAGACACATCAGGCGTGTCAGGATGTGCATGGGGAGAAAGCCCAGAGAGCCAAGTGCCCTTTGGTCGGGTTCCAGCCATCACACAGAGGTCAGGGGTGCACTGGGGACCACACAGGGCTGTGCATCCCCAAACCCTGGCAGGAGCCTGGGCAGCAGGGGGGAAAGTTAGAGTATGGAGACCACATGAGCTACTGCAAGTAGATGCACGACTGGAGGATTTGCTCTAGCTTCACAATCTCAAGGTCCAGCACAAGCTGGAAAATCCTCAGGGTTTCCTGAATTTACACCCATTGTTGGGACAGGCAGAGCATGACTGCAGCTCGGTGCCATACCCAGCTCCTGCTGCAGTGGGAGCAGGGAGGTTGTGCTGAGGCAGCAAAGCTAAATTTACCCTGGCCCGGGACTCTGGTGCTCAGTGGGCAGGGCAGGTTTGGGCACATGTAGCTGGCATGGGAAATGTGAGGTTTTTTGAGATTCTGGCAAAGCTCCAAAGTGGCTGACTCACTCCACTCAGGTCAGTTGTTCACAGCTGTAACTCCAGTGAGACCAATGGGTTATTTCTGATGTGTTTTGCTGTATGATCACAGCCCAGCCCATTGCCCTTGCTGCTGAAGGATGGCTCCTGTCTCCAGTGGACTTTATTTAGCTTCCACTTCAAAGCTGTTCCGTAAGAGGCAAACCAACGTGAAAAGGGTACAGCATTTCTTTTAGCTGGAGATTCCCCATCCCGAGTTATCTGGTGACTTTGAACTTGTTAGAATCAATGAACTCGTTATAATCAATGCCCTGTGCTCTCTGTCAGCTGCACACAGTGCACGGATTCGTCATTTGCTGCTAGAGATGACTTGGCACTTGTGAGTTTTATCAATGGATGCAAAAGCAGATTCATTCTAATTATATTGAACCATTGATTAACTTAGTAATTTAGTCTTGAAGTCCTAAAGGTTCCTCAGCAGTAAATCATGCGAGTCACAAATAAAGTGCACTGAGGAGAAAAAAAAAAGAAAGAAGTTAAATGTATTTATTAACTTGAATATTTGGAAGGCAACTACCTGAACAAAACAAGCCCTGGCACATTTCTGCTCTCTCTCCTCTTGTATTCTGTTAATACCCTACTAAAAATGTTGAGTTAAACACCTCCATCCTGTGTTTCCTGTGTGCAATGGCAGGTCTGCTGTAGGGAGCCTGTCAGAGGCTGGCAAGGGCTCGGGTGCATGGAGATTTCCAATTGCCTGCTCTCTGTAGTTGCCTCATTGCAACAGATCTATTTGCTTATGGAGCAGCTGTGAAACTGCAGCAGATTTTAGGTATCCATGGGAGTATCCATGCATTCCACTGTGTGGTATAATGTGTACTTGTGCTCTGGGCAACACTGCAATTAGTTTGTGGAAGTTGTTTGTCTCTGAAGACCTATAAATACACAAACACAAAACTGTAGGAGAATGAGCAGTTACACGCTTGGAGCAAATGCATTCTCAAGCAGGAGAGGTTTGCAGGCTGATCACATCCGCCTGCCATCCCTCCCCAGTGTAACTCCACCACTGATCTTTCTTTCATTTCACGTAAGGCTGACCAAAAATATTTACTTTATTCTTTCACATGCACAGAATAAAAAGGATGGGGAATTTCCCAGTGAAATCAAGGGCATTCACCATTCAGTGACAGGCAGCCTGCACTGGGCTGTGTTTGTTACTCTGCTCTCCCTCAGAGAAGGTAAAGAAAGAGAGTAAAACCTAAACATTTCAGGCAGAGGTATGAATTCCTCTCATCAAACATTTTCCCCTGTGATACACTGGCATCCTCTGAGCACCTCCAGTCAAAAGTTCCGTTTTACAAACCAACCTTGCTCCCCAAACAAGCAGTTCAACTTTTCAAGAGACTTTTCCCATAAACATTCCTTTTCCCCATTCCCTCAATTTAACAGAGAACACCAGAAGTTGTGTTCCTTCGTGCAGCGCTCCTCGGTCGGGTGAGCTCCATCACACCTGTGGTGTTAACCCTGGGATCTGCCGGGAACTGGGGATGGTGGGGGATGTTAGAGCAGAAGCGAAGCGCCCGCGATCCTCCCCGCTCTGCTACGGCTGAACGCAGGGACCCCAGGAGAGGAGGAGGAGGAGGCGGCCTTCAGGAACAATCCCCGGCTGTACCAGCCCCGCGCGGTCTCTCCCGGTCCGTGCCCGGTCCCTGCCCGGCCCGTGCCCGGTCCCTGCCCGGCCCGGGCGGAGCTGTCCCTTCAGCACCACGGCCGGCCCGGCCCGGGCTCCAGGCGGGGGGCGGCTGCCACGGCACGGTTCGGCTCGGCTTGGCCCATCCCGGGCCGGCTGGCACGGTTCGGCTCGGTTTGGCCCTTCCCGGGCCGGCTGGCACGGTTCGGCTCGGTTTAGTGTATCCTGGCCCGGTCCGGGCAGAGGTTCGGTTCGTGCCAGTTTGGCCTATCCCGGGCCAGGCCTGGGGCAGCCCCAGCCAGCGCTGCGGGCGGAGGGGCGAGGGGCTCCTTTTGGGGGGAAAGTGGGGTGTGTGTGTGTGTTCTGGGGATTGCAGGGGGCTGAGCCGCGGCCGCAGGTGCGGGAGGGTGCCCGGGGCTGTCTGGGGGTGCAAGGCGGGCGCGGACTCTCCGGGTGCGGGAGTGGGTGCGGGGATGGGGGAGCGGGGCGGTGGGTGCTCAGGGCACCTGTCGGAAGGTGCGACCAGCCCGGTGTGTGCAAAGGGAGCGTGCACACAGTGCGGGTCTGCAGACCTGCTGGGGGAGGGGGGTGCGGTCTGCCGGGCTCCGCGGGGGTCGCGGAACAGGACTCTGTGTGCGCGGCTTTGTGCGTGTGGGGGGCGTGCGGGGCTGTGTGCGGGCTGTGTGCGGGGTTTGCAGCGTGTGCGGGGCTGTGTGCGGGCTGTGTGCGGGGTTTGCAGCGTGTGCGGGGCTGTGTGCGGGGTGTGCGGGGTGTGCAGGAGTGTGTGGGGTGTGAAGGAGTGTGTGCGGGGTTTGCGGCGTGTGCGGGGTTGTGTGTGGGGTGTGCGGGGTGTGCAGTGTGTGCGGGGCTCTGTGCGGGGCTGTGTGCGGGGTGTGCAGTGTGTGCGGGGCTGTGTGCGGGGTGTGCGGGGCTGTGTGCAGGGCTGTGTGCGGGGTGTGCAGTGTGTGCGGGGCTGTGTGCGGGGTGTGCAGTGTGTGCGGGGTGTGCAGTGTGTGCGGGGCTGTGTGCGGGGTGTGCAGTGTGTGCAGGGCTGCGTGCGGGGTGTGCAGTGTGTGCGGGGCCGTGGCCGGGCTGGCGGTGCGGGGGGTGCGGTGGGTGCGAGCACGCGCGTGGGGCAGCGGGTCGGGCGCTGCCGCCGCACACACGCGCGGACACACGGACGCGGGGACACACGGACACACGCGCGCATCCACGGCAGAGCCGCCGGCGGGAGGAGCCCGGCCGGTGCTGCTCGCCCTGCGCCCGGTGAGTGCCGCCGCGGGGCCGGGGGACCGCGGGAGAGACGGGGAGCGGGGGGAACCGGGGAGAACCGGGGGAACCGGGGGAACCGGGGACCTGGGGACAGCCCGGGGCGGGGGTCCGGCAGCGCGGCCGCGGGACACGCAACTTTCCGGGGAAAGAGGGAGAGAGGGACAGAGGGAGCGGGGGGAGTGGCTGCGGACCGAGGCTGGGGATGCTCTTCGGGCTGCGGGGGGACCGCGGCTCCTTCCCCCTCCCAGCACCGTCTCTCCGCGGCCGGGCAGGGACTCCCGCCGGTCCCGCCGCTGCTGCCACACCGGTGCCGGTGCCGCGTTGCCCAGCTCTGCCTCTCCGCTCTGCGGCCGCTTCTCAACTAAGTTGCGGATAATCCACTGCCGGCCCGGCAGCTCCCCGTGAAGGACCATCACTGCCCTGAGCCCACGCTGACCCCCCTTCTCCACACCCTCTCTTGCAGGCAGGGCTGGTCCCAGCTCACCATGTCCGGAGCACTGGAAGCAGCGCAGAAGGCTCTGCTCCATTAGCCCAGGTTGCCCGGGGGGGACTCAGCCATGGATTCGTCCCCCCCAGAACCCGGGCCCCCCCCTGACCCTCTGCAGCTTTGGCAGGAGGAGAACCAGACCCAAGGCGGGCTCTGGAATGGCAGCCAGGAGCTGGGGTGGGAAGAGCTGGAGAAGATGCTCTTCCTCTTCGCAAAGGAGCCTGTCACCATCAGCCTGACAGTGATGTACTTGGTGTCCTTTGTGGTGGGCTTCGTGGGCAACATCATGTCCATCAGGGTGCTGACCCGCAAGCGCCGCAGCCGCGTGTCCAGCCTGAGCGCCACCCGCAGCCTCCTCATCAACCTGGCCGTGTGTGACCTCATGGTGGTGTGCATCTGCATGCCCATCACCGTGGGCAATCTCATCTACAAAGCCTGGGTCTACGGGGACTTCCTGTGCCGGGCAGTGCCCTTCATCCAGGCCGTGTCTGTGTCGGCCAGCGTGCTCAGCCTGACCGTCATCAGCGTGAACCGCTACTACAGCGTGCACAACCCGCTCAACGCGCGCTCCTTCTTCACCCAGAAGAGGATCCTCAGCACCATCCTGGTGGTGTGGTTGCTGTCCTCAGGGATATGCATGCCCCTCATCTTCATGAACAAACGGGACGAGATCGGGGTGGTGGAGGGCTTGCCCCTGGTGTTTTCCATCTGCAGAGAGATCTGGCCTCAGGAGAGGCTCAAGCAAGCCTACAACTTCCTGCTCTTCTGCGCCCTGTACTGCCTGCCCGTGCTGTTCAACATGGTCATCTGTTTCCTCACGGTGCGCCGGCTGTGGGGCCGCAGCAGCCAGCTGAAGGAGAGCTCTGTCCTGACCAGATCCCTGCCCGCCTCCAGGCTGAAGATCCGCAGGAAGGTGGCACAGATGGTGGTGGCCCTGGTGCTGCTCTTCGCCATCTCTTGGCTGCCCGTCTACCTGATGGACATCTGGATTGATTTCAACATCCCCAAATCTCTGCAGGATGTGACTCCTTCTCCTTGGATCCTGCAGATCAGGCCTTTTGCCCAGTGGCTTGGCCTCACCAATTCCAGCCTCAACCCTATATGCTATTGCTTCGTTGGGAACCTCTACAGATCAGCCAAGGAAATGAAGAGCAAATACCACCAAAGGATGGTCTCTCTCTTTAACTTCTCTCTGTCTGAAGGGGCAGCTCATTCCTCAGTCCCAGAGCTGCTCTCTTACCGGAGTTCAGTGGAGCCTGCAAGGAAAGGACCCTCCATCACCCCCTCCATGGACAGGAGATGTCAGGGAATTCATGGCCATAAAAACAAGTGTGGACACTTGAACTCCTGCCAGCATCCACCTCTGAATACTGTCTCCAGTGAGAACACTTCCTTGTAATTCTGCTCAGGAAGCACCACTCATACCCTCATCTGCATTTAAGGACTCTAGAGATCTCTCTGAACCCGGTATTTTAACGATGGAAAAGAGCTTTCTTGATAACACTTGATACCAGCTCAAAAATGCTGTGGCAGGGAAAGAAACATGTAACGAGATAAAAAGATTATATATTTTAACTCAGATTAT
This sequence comes from Zosterops lateralis, assembly GCF_965231275.1. Lineage (NCBI taxonomy): Eukaryota > Metazoa > Chordata > Aves > Passeriformes > Zosteropidae > Zosterops > Zosterops lateralis. The sequence goes on from NC_139775.1 coordinate 3,166,839, forward strand.
TTTTACTGGGGACAACTGGATGTGCAGCCCCGTTGCCCAGTCAACAGTCACATAATTGGACAGATCAAGTTCCCAACGAGTGAGCTCTCCCTGCAGCTCCATCACTGGATGCAGAGATGCTGTTTGGATACAGCAACGATTTGACTGCTTGCTGCTTGCTGATGAAGGGCAGTGGTAAGAGGCACTCTGTGCTCCAGATCCATCAGTTGTAGTTGCAAGCAGTGAAGAAAAGCTGGAAACAGAGTCATAAAAAGTAATATTAAATGGAGAATTTCACACACTTCACCACTTGAGATTTCATCGTCTGCTCGTATTGTTTCACTCCTCCATGCAAATAAATTCTCCTTATGTGAAGAGACCATGCCAGAAGTACTAAAGCAACTATCACCATTCAGATCTGGGATTTCAGAAGGGATAATGTGGCCTCAGAGGTGATTTAGGAAATTAAACAGGAAAATATTTTTTTGGCCATCAGCTGTCTTTCTTACAGCGGTGCTCCTGTGTGTGGAGTGGAAAGAACTGGGCATCTATTAATGTGATTTGCACTTGAAAAACCAGCCTTGTTCAGCTGTACCAAACAAACTCAATGGCATGTGAAAATAAAAATAGAAAGTGGTTTATAGCTAATAAAATCAGAAACAACTAATGCAATGCTGTTTGTCTGGGAAGGAGCGAATCAAAGTGCTTGCTTTTCCTGAGCATCACAAGTAGGTTAAAATCTATTTCGTCCATCTTCTCCTTTAAAGGAGACTTTGATAAATAAATTGCACACTTTTATTCTGTTAGCATTGAAAGACTCCAGTAAAGCTTGAGCATTCTGTTGTTCCGTGCACTGGATCTGTATGCACAAAGGAGACCTTTCTCCCCACGATCTGAGAGAAAACACACCAGGCCAGGCAACAGGTGGGAGGCAAAAAACACACCACAAAGATCCAAATGGCTGCAGTGATACCAGAGATGAACCCCTCCCCTGCTCGATGCCAGGGGAGAGGGGATGTGCACCATCTCCCGGTGCCAGAAGAGCCCATGCTCAGCTGCTTGTGCCCCACACCTGGCACAGCAGGTTTGTCCTCTTAGCAAAGCCCAGACTGAACACAGCAGTGTCCCTGCAAGGGGATTTTGAATTTAAAGGAACTCAGGTTTCTGACAACTGGGGGCTTTTTTATTATTATTATTATTATTACTGGAAAAGGGAAGGATGTTTAAGGAAATCCAATACTCATATTTCATTCCTGCTGCCTTCCAGGGGGCCTTTTGTTGGCCAAAAAATAGAGACAAGAAAATAGCCATTGAACCTAACCCTTGTAAAGGTTGTTCAATATCATTTAATGTTAACAATGATCTGCCTGGGAAATGAAAGATTCCTCCTTACCAGGCAGTGCCATCATCAATTTGTATTCTCTTTATATGAACGAACAAGACGTTACAACTACCCAGATTTATGGCTTTTATGTGTGCTAGAGACGAGAACATCTGCATATTTGCAGGTGATACAGGAGTGCATGTACTGCCTGATCTTTTAGCAGCTGTGGATAAAGCCCTGTAGAGATTTTATTTTCTCTTTCAAGGCATATTTTTAGGGCTGGCAAAATGTGGCAGACTGAGGAGCATCAAAAGCTCGCTCCGAATGCCCACTGATTCCATGTCTGTAAAAAGATCTTCTCCATCCCCAGGCCAAATGTTGTAACAATATTGTAACCCCTACATTGCCCTGACCTATATATTTAATCCTGCCCTGAATAAACTACAATGAAAGGATCATGTAGGTGCCAGACCAGCTCCATTCCCTGTGGTGTCCTGGCTCTGAAAACGGACAGGATCTGATGCAGTCAAAGATGCAAGATATCCAGATTTTAAAATATCCCAGAGGAGGATTCTTTTCTCTGAATTCATGAGCTGATGCCTGGGTCCTGCCTGGAAGTCTCTGTACCCTCCATGGAGGCAGAAATACCAGAGTCTGTGTTCTCCTCAGTGTACCTGGGCCTTCCCCTCCTGATGCAGGTGCCTGTGCCTTCCTCCAGCTCCACAGCACTCCTGACCACTGAGATTCACAGTGGAGAAAGTCACTCCCACAAGGTTCTCTCCTCTTCACACTTCTAAATGTATTTTCCGGTTTTGTTCAGTGTCCCTGTTTTCCTATAATAAAGTCCAATTGCTCACTTAACTCCTCTTTGTCTCCTTAGTTGCTTCTTCTCCATCCCCCACCCTCCAACCACTTCTCTACAGTGAAATCTCCCCCTGCTTTTCCCTCTTATCACTCTCTGCCTGTGAATTCCCCACACTCTAATGACCTATTCATGTCTTCACTCCCCTGATGAAAAATCCCTTCGTGCCCTGCTGATCTGAATGGCTCCTTTTGTGCTGCAGACACCTGTTTGCTGTGCAGAACGCTGATTTATTTTGCAGGGCTTTGCCCAGTGGCCGCCAGGTAGTAATAGATTTCGGTCACTCTCCCCCAAGGGTAAATGAGAAGCAGTGACGTCAATGTGGAAGCCACACAGCATCCTGTGAGCTCTGGGCTCTAACAGTGATTTTATTAACCTGAACAGGTCTGTGGAGCTCAGCAGTGCCTGGCTGACTCATCCTGGATCCCAGAGAGGTGAAACCTCAGCATTTGGGAAGGTCTTTCTTCCCTCTAAAAGGGATAAAAGATCTCTTTTTATTTAGGGCTGATAAGACATCTGAGTGCCCTCAGGCCACAACAGGTCCTCGTTTCAGATGGCAGGTGCTTTGATAGGCATTCAAGAGACTCCTGGTCCTTCAAAGAATAGGGAGCAGACATGGCTCTGGCTGGTGAACACGGATGATTTCCTCATAGAGCTCCAGCCAAACATCTCATACTCAGTGTGTGGTTGAGGAAATGTGTTTCTCTCTAAATGTGCCCAGGCAGGCTGGAAATGTGAATTGTTGGTGTCCTAAGGACAATGTTTTCCCACTGCAATGCTGCTAATGCATCTCAGTCCCACTCTTCCCCCATGGGCCTTTCTCCTCTGCTTTGCTGTTTAAATCAATACAGGCATTTTACCACGTTACCAAAATAGGATGTTGAGAACAGCCTTTCTTAGAATCACTGAATCATTTAGGTTGGAAAACACCTCTAAGATTATCGAGTCCAACCATTAACCCAGCACTGCCAAACCCCCACCAAACCATGTTCCCAAGTGTCCCATCCTTTACATCCCTCCAAGGGTGGGGACTCCACCACTGCCCTGGGCAGCCTGTTCCATTTGCTGTGGTAAATACAGGCAGCTGCTGTTCACTAACCCTCTCAGGCATATTCCATCATCTGTTCTCGTGCTGTCAGTACTGCCTTAAAGATGTGACAGGTTTATTTTCTGGGAACCACCAGGGAGATGGAAAAGAGACAATTTTTCGTAGCAGGTATCATTGAGGTACGCACAATCATGACTGCTGCGTAGCCTTTGTATGTGGAGATTGATGAATCACTGTTCCTTATAACAAAATACTCTGGGGAAGCCAGTGAAAGGATCACACAGGATGTGTGGGGGCAAGCAGCAACCTCTTCTCACACCGTGGAAGCTGCTGGGCTCACAGGCAGAGGAAGTGGTGAGGGCTGAAAGCAATAAAAACTGTCCAAGAGGAGAGGACCCTTCACAGCAGAAAAGGCCATCAACAGCTCTTTAGATCAATGATGGAACTTCTGAACCAGAGTACATTGGGTGTATAACCTGTAATTTCCACTCTTGCTCCTTCCCAGGACGTGGTAGCAGCCATCACTGGGAGCTGGCTGCTGGGCTGAGCATGGTTTGATCTGTTCTGTACCCTTGTTTTTACACCCCTATGAAGAATCCTTCCACATTAAAGAGCAAGGCAAGAGCAGAGGATGATTTCAGACCTGGAAAAAGTTAATCAATGGTAAAACTTTGCAAGGTACAGTCACCTGGAGGTAGGGCAGGTTAATGCTGACACAGCAGGCTGAGAAATGCTCACTCAGGCACTTCCAGAGTGAGAACTGAGGAACCTCAGGGGATGGAGCATGGTGCCCACTCCAAAATCAACAGATCCATCCCTCTTCTAATATTCATCAGCCCTCTCAAGGGATCAGCACTTGCATTGCAACATCCCAGCAAGAAGAATGCCCTCCAAAGGGAAAGTCCTGTCTGCTGGTACACATCATTCTTACAGATGCTGGCATTCAAAATAGGATGGAAGCTGGCTGGCAGGATATCCACAACAGCAGCAGCCCCAGCATAAATCCTCCTGCACGCCCTTCCTCACAGCACATCCCACACGCAACACCTGAGCTCTTCTGATGTGAAATATCTAAAAAAACAGGGAGACTGCAGGACTTGCCTGGGTTTCCAGTGTGTTGTGATGCTCTTGCAAAGAATCAGAGAAGTATCACCGTGAATCTTCTAGGAAAAAAACAGTGCACCTCAGTTTACATTTTTTTATTATATTTGTCATGAAAATAAATCACTGGCAGCTGCAAGAAGAGCAAATAAAAGAGCAGCTATCAGCAGGTACAGCCAAAGAGATTGGTGGAGCCCTCTGGGAAACTCAGCCTTCAGGAAAGTACTGCTTGCCTGGCACGTATAGGGATCATATAAGACTCTTCCCAGAATTTCTGGGGATGAATGACTGCTGGTTAGGTCAGCCCAGGGGCACAGGAACTGCAGTAATTGCTTTCTCTGCCTGCTAAACATCTTTAGGCAAAGCCCTCAGACTCAGAACTGACACAACGCAGCTGCAAAGTCAACTCAGCCTCGTGTGACTGCCACCCCCAGGCTCCTCTGCCAGACCCTGAAGGAGCCTTCTGGCTGCCCTGATCCAGGGATTTCCTCCTCCTTCGCTTGAAACAACCAGGAAATATTTTAAAATATTTCAGCAAAAAAGATAGATGCAGCACTTGCAGAGAACTTTTTTCCCAAGTGAGGAATCTACAGATCAGAGTGTTCCTGTTTGGCATCTCTTGCTGATTGCAAGACACCCCCAGAATAAATCAATGCCCAGAGTGTCCTGGTGAGGAGCTGGCTCAGGACTGCCAGAGCAGGGACACTGATTACTTTGTGATTATCCTCACCCCATGGGGAGAAGGGGAAGTCTCATGGAGCTGCAATGTGACCTTTGATTTTAAACATTTTCTATGCTCAACCTTTTCCTTCTTAACTCATTGCACTCTAAGACAAGTGGTTTGTGTTGCACACTGGGGGGTGGGTGAATTATCCCAGGATAATTTATTTTTAAAAATACACATGAAGTATTTCAGCACCTGAAAGATCTGGGAATTAACAGCTTGTCCCCACATGCCTTACCCTTGTCACTGTGAGGTTTTATGGCACTGTGGAACACAAAATGCTGTGTGCACTGTAGGATAAAACCACCAAACTTAAATAATTCCTTTACCTGGCAGGCATTTCCCATCCAAAGCGCTCTGCCAGGCCAATCTGCAGAGCAGTGAGCAGTGGCCTCCCCCTGCCCCTGCCAGAGGTGGCTGCTCTGTGGCTGGCCAAGCACCTCCAAACAGAAGCAGCAGCATCCCAGGCTGCTGCTCCAGGTGCTGCAGAGTCTCTGGCTTTCTTAATTTTCCACTTGAGGTGTTTTCAGTCAATCCCCTCTTCTCTGTTCTCAGCCATTCACCACAAGAATGGAGCTGCTGAATTAAAGGACTTTATAAATGAATCTTTAGGTAGATGTATCCCATTACCCAGAGCTCACAAGTCATGAGCTGCTATTTCTTAGTGTGAGGAAGGAAAATGTGGCAAAACATTCAGGAAATAAGCTAAAAGATGAAAAGGAGAAGGAAAAAAAGTCCAGACAGTGAAATAAAACCATCTTAAGGCAATTACTGGGGGAGAAACAGATCTGCCAAGGATATTAAAGCTCTCATCCACCTGCTAATCTCTTCTGATAAAGGTCTCACTGGCTAAACTAATAACACCATTAAATCTGCTGTAATCAGTACCAGAGGCAGCCCAAGGATCTCACAAAGTCGCATGCCTGGAGGGAGACCTTTTCCAGCATGACTGGGCACAGCCAGCAGCAGGTAAGAGGTGGCTGCACCTGAGGTGCAGCATAATTGCTGAGGGACTGTGACTCAGTCACCTCCCTAATTGCCTCCCTCAGTGCAGAACTGAACCTGGAATTCCTGAGGCTGCATCCAGAACTTCTGCTTTGTCAGTTGTTCTTCTGGGCTCTGATAGCACGGGAGACATGAGTTCCTGCACTGCCTCTCAGTACACACTGGTATTTGGAGTGGGCTGACTCATAAAGCCTCCACAAAGATGGGGAGTTCTCCTGCAGGAGCTACAATACAGCCCCTGGCAGGAATGCACCAAGGAAAAGACACAAAATGGCAAAACTATCCAAAGTCGTCCTCCTAAATCCTCACAGCAAGGGCAAGGCTGCAGTCTGCTCCTCTGTGAGTGGGAGGGGAAACAGATTGTGGGGGCACAACCAGCCCTGCAAGGTCCACGTGGTGACCTGGAACAGCAGGGAGGAGGTGCAGAGGTGCATTCATGCAGCAACATGAGACAGTCATCAAGAGTTTGTGCAAAAGCATTTTTGATGTCACGTCTCCAGCAGGGCTCTGACTGCCCAGCGAGGCAGTGGGGATGCTGCTCCTCTGTGACAGGAGAGTGTGCCCAGGCTCCTTGCTCCCCAAAAACATGCAGATCCTGCTTCTCTTTCATTCTCTCTCCACCACTGTTGGCTTCAGCAGAGTTTTTTTCTGATTCATAGCCACAGGAAATTAGAGCGAAGCACACAGTGAATGAAATATTGCCGAGGTGAGGCTGCTGTCACATCAGCTGCTGTAATTCCCCAGCCTTAATGGATCTACTCCTAATTTACAAGTGAGAGCTGGACCTGGCACCACAGGCTGAGTAAAAAAGGTGTCATTTTTATACAGTCAAATTTATATCTGAAATAAATACCACATTAGAGCTTTCCAAGAGGTCTGAGCTGCAATGCATTCTTTTCTCTCCCTGCGGAAAGGTGAAATTCTTCCTAATGTTTTCATTACCCTCAGGTCTCGAGCCTGGGTAATTTTTGGCCAACTACTTCCTCCACACAGACTGTCAGGGGCCAAAACGGGCAATTGTGTTCTCCAGCAATTTGATGTGACAGGTTTTCAGCCCCTTCCTTGAGGCTGCCTTTTGCAGAGAATGACACAGTCCTGATGATGTGCAGTTTCTTACAGCAAAAATTCAGATAATGAAAAATAAATAGTTTTCCATCTGTATGGGCTTTTCTTGTAGACTTCAGAAATAAGGCATACATACATATGAATATATTTCCAATTATGGTTTCAGCATATCGAGTTTAGAGCACCGTGGTCCCTCCAAAAGTTGGTGAATAACTGTGTGATCACAGGCTGTGAATGGAAATTCATGGCTTAACCAAGACCATGTCACACAGGACCAACTGTGTGGATTCAAATGGACCTACAGACACACATCCTGGAAGGAAAACACCTATAGCAGCCACGTTTCTGCATCTGCAAGCACAGCGTGGGAAGACTGAGTAGGATGGGAAAGTCTTTGCTCTCAAATAACAAAATGCTCTTTTTGATCTCATCTCCTTAATTCTCTTCCTGAAGTCCAGGCATGACAGCCGAGAAGCCAGAAAGCTGCCAAATTTGTCATGGAAACAGCAAAGCTTTTCTGCAAGGCTCAGTGCCAGAACTGGAAGCCAGGACTCCTAGAAACAGCAAACAACTCTTTCCCAGTCTTTTGCTTCATCGAGCAAAAAGCAAAACTTGGGAAAACAGCAGGGGCAGTGATGGATGTGGGGGTCTGAAAGCAGTAATGGAGCAGCTCCCCTTCCTCCATACCTACTGCCAGGGGAGATCAAGACAGGCACTGCCAGGACAGTGGAAAGCTCCTGGCTCCAGGCTGGCTTGGCTGCAAAGGTACAACACAACAGAACAGCAAAAACTGAAATTTCTTATCTGCAGACTTGAAGCTGCCACACCAGAGGCAATCTTTGTTGCCTGCTCTTGTAGCACAGAAATAAGGGCCATAAACCATGGACTCCTCTCATGCTGGCAATTAGAAGTGACTGGAGAAAACTCTCAGGGCATGGCTCTTTCTGATGAAGGTCTGTGTCCTGCTCTGTGGGAGCAGAGATGTGCAGCGCTGGTGAGAGAACTCAAAACGAGTGGGAAAGAAAAAAGCAGTGTTTCATTTGAGCTGATAAGCTTCAGCATGTTTGGTTCAGCAGCCTTTGCCCATGGGAAATGTTTTGATAGATTGTTGTTGTGGGGTTTGTTTGGGCTTTTTTTTTTTCCCAAGTCCTTTTCTCAACTGTGAGAAAAGCTAGGAATTGTAATTTTTGTTCCTTGGCACGCTGTGCTGGATAAGAGAAATCTGCAGACAAAGGGGTGAAATGATGGAGTGCAGCCCTGAACAAAGAGCTGGACACAGAATTGAAAACAACACAGATTGTGAAGTAGCAAGAAGGTACCTAAACTAAGTAACCACAGATGAGCATTTATGCTCAGGGGAACTGCTCAATAACCAAACAACCAACACAGGGACTACACAAATTTGTTTTGGTTTTTATGCCTCACCTCTTACTGTGGGATGGTCTGTTACCCACACAGGGGATGGGGAGGACCACAGCCCCTGCCAGTCCCTGCTGTCCTTTCCATTGTCTCTCAAATGGAAAATGGTCCCCGTGCCTCCATTGTAGCATCACATGAGCCTCAGCTTGACTTGACCTCCCTCAGTCCTGCCAGCCTTGAGGAGCTGCCAGGAGTCTGGTGCCACAAGCTCCACAGCCCATGGATTCTGTCCAGGAAAGAAGGGGCTGGAGCCACAAAGGCTCCATTGCAGGGACTGGACCTTCCAAGGAAATGGGATCTGCATGGGTTTGAAAGTATGGCTATTTAATTGGTTCTTTCTTTGCTCCTAATTCTTATTGCTAGCTATTTAAATTATACAAATGAGGTTTTCTCTTGTTTCATCCCCAGAGAGTCAATGCATTAAACAAAACATTAAAATATAATCACAGAAACCCTCTCATATATATTTATAATGTCGGAATTGCTGGCATTAATGCAGAAGTGGTTTCTTCACGCTTATTTCTTCTCACTGTTTCTATAGCCAAAATATACAGCACACAAAAGATAAACACATTAAACTGCCCAGCCATTAACACATCTGCCATCCAGAAACAAATGCAAGGAACAAATTTACAAGGAAAAGCCAGTGAAGGAGACAAACACAATTACAGTCATGTGTCTCCACCACTGTCTGATCATTAAGGATGATAGTAAGGGAAGTGCCAATCCAAAGACTCTGGCTATTTGGGAGCTGTTTCCAACAGGAAAAGCACCAAGAAGAGAAAAAGAACAAGGTGGAAAACCCACAGTGACCCAGGGCAAAAGGGCTGGTTTGTTACCTGTGCAAGAACCCCCCAGAAATACTGGGGGACAAGTGGTACAGAAGGCAGGACTTAGCCCATATTTTCAACAGTTACATCCAAAACACTTCCCATTTTAGAGAGAAACAAGACACCAAGGGCAGCCCTCAACCACATTCTAGAGGAGAGGGGTGTAGGAAAGGATGAAGGTGCTCAGAGCTTCTCAGCACCAGCAGATAGAGCAGCCACCACCTGCCCCAGCCCCTCTATCACCCTTGAGCTCCCAAAGAAATGCTCAGCCCCATCTCAGTCAGTTTGGTGTGGCTTTCCCAGACCAAATTCTGCCCTGGAAAGGTGCCACAGTCAGGATGCCTCCCCAAGGGCTGTGAGGTGCTGCCATATTCCCTTTGCCTGACTGTTTTTCCAGGGGAGGGATGACTGCAGCTTTATCCCAGGTTGGGAAGGGTCCAGCCTGGTGTATCTAATCAAGGAGCCAATCCATTCCTTGTGCTCCAAGCCCCAAAGCACAGACACAACCCCTGGGGCATGCACTGCTCAGCTGGGGCATCCTTGCACCCCCAGGAGTAGCCCCAACACTGCACAGCTTTCCTTCTGAGCCCCTGGAATTTTAAGGCAGGAGCTGCTCTCCAGCACACCAGCACAATAATCTGCCTTATTAAGAATCTCTCAGCCTCCAGATCCTATTTTGGACTGCTGCTTTACTCCCGTTTGTAGGTGGCCAATGTCTGCTTGATTTGTGAGTACCCCTGAACCGCTCACAAATTCAATCAAGTGCCCTTGCAGGAATCACTCCCACAGTGACACCAAACTCGAGGGAGGTTGCAAGGAATGACCAGTCACAAAAAGCTGACCTTCTGCATCAATAACTGGTGCTGCTAAAGCTGACTCCTCAGACATTAGTAAGATTGACTGCTGCTCCCCACCAGATGCATTGATGCCAAGTGCACCTTGAGTGTATATTAGCAGTAAGTTACTGTTGGTACCTCTTAGTTTCTTCCATCAAAAAGCAATCACCCTCCTCCCTTTCCCCATGGCAACCAGGGTTTAGTAATCACCTCATCACCTATTCCAAATTGAGGCTGTAATACATGTTCTCAAAGACTGAAAACTCCAGTCTCTATTAAACCGCAAGTATTTGTTACTCAGACAAAACATCTTCCAGGCTGCGTGTGGATAAATGTTCCCTTCTCTGGTTTGAAGTGCGGTGGGATGAGAAGGGCAGAGAAGGTAAATATTTAAAGAGCCTGCAAAAGGAAAGCCATGCTTTGAGGCACAGGGAACCAAATGCTCCACAAGTGAAACTTCCAAGAAAAATGCAAAGGATCAGGAATTAAGTATTGTGTTTTACCCACAGGGGAGCCTTCTCTCATATCTCTTTTTCTGGCTTTTGCAGACAAGTTGACAGCCTGAATTATCAAAGCATTTGTGCTACACAGGAGGAATTCTCATTTGGGGGCTGGTGCAGCAGAAGACATCTAAGATGGAAATGGAGCTCACCATTTGTTCCTCTGCTGCCAGCTCTGGTTACAAGAAATGAGTTTCTAAAACCTCCAGCCTGGCCAGGGACAGAACCATCTGTGGATCTCTTACTTAAAAATGTGCTGCTAAGGAGGTAGAAAATAAAGAGCAAAGGTTCTCAAGATGTGACCGAAGGTGCTGAGCACTCAGTCACTCCTAACATTTCTTATCCAGAACACTTGTTTCACAGGAGTTTTCTAACAATAGATTCTATGCCAATAAAAAATCTGAGCACTGAATTTTACTCAAAAAACTTGAAAAGCCAGGGAAATTATATAAATTCAAAATTGAATGATCCCAGCCTAGGCCTTTTTTTTCCCCTAAATATTTGTAGAGTAAAAATGATGCTAATTAGATGACATGATGAAAATAGGGGAAAATTGAAATATAGATGTTTTCTGTGACAATGTCCAAAGCATGGGGGGAAAAGTGTAGTGGGGGAAGGAAGGAATTCTGCTGGATCCTGAGACACGTGCAGTGACTGAAGCAAACTTTAAACACCTCCGACAAGAAACTGCTGATATAAATGTGCTACTTGGTGGCACCATCTACTGGGTGTCACAGAAACAGCCGAGACACGGAGGAAGTGGAGTCAGAGTCATTTGCTGTGTCCAGCAGACACAGAGAGAGAGCAGAACAAGGTCAGGGTGTGACGTAGGACTGGAGGATGTGCAAAAGCACCTGCAAAATCCAGAAGAGCTTCTGGCTCCATCTCCAAGAGTCTTCCCTACCAGGTGAGAGGCTGGTTTCCACAGGTTCTCTTTTCCTGTAGTCTTCACAGAAAATAGCCAAGTAGGGTACCTGTATTGTCATTCTGGTGGGAACACATGAATCCCATGCCAGGATTCAACCAGGAAATTCTATGTGCACATTTCTCCTCCCTCATTCAAGAAATATAAACCTAAGAGAATATCCAAAGAGAAACGTTAAGTAACTGGTTCTGAACTCTCTCTCTTTCAACCCACAGAGAGGACAGGATGTGGAGCCAGCTCAGAAGGAAGGTTTGAATTCAAGCCTACACAATGCCTTCACAAAGGATGAAGGTACTTCACAGAAGTCTCTGTCAGACTGGCCCTCAGCTGGTGCTGACTCATCCTTGTGCTCTTTGGTGGCCCTTTGGCACACAGGAAAGGACCCAGCCCCTCCACCATGCCAGGGGTTGGCCTCCCATGCCCTGCTGCCCCACATCCCCAAGGTCAGCTTGCATTTCCAATAAAACTCCTCCCAAGCCCTGATCTCCCAGGCACTCATGGAGCTCTCCTCTGCTCTCTTTAGAGCACCTTCCATTAACAGGAACAGACCTCACAGCATCCACACAAAGAATCCACGTTCTTAATATTTTCCTTCCAATTTTCATTGATCATTTAAAGATTTCCCAAACACTCACACCTTGCTCCTAGAGAATTACATGCTGTGCTAGTCACTGAGTAAGATAAAGTGAGCAATTGATGTCATGATGCCAATCTGGCATGGCCCTCTGTTAAATTGCTTAGCACTAATCCAAGTTTTTCATAACACTGTTTTCAGATATGTGCCCAAAACAAAGGATTATCTGGATTCCACCAGCACAGATTCTGCAGCTCTTGGAAAAATAGTACACTTCTCCATTACATAGCTGGCCTAGAGATCCTTAAGATGACACAAAATTAATAGAAGTCATGTTTTTTCCTGTTTCTGTTGCTGCAGTGTGATATATTGTCAGATCTACTGAAAGCTGTTAGTACTTCCATGCCCCAGGTTTTGATGAGAGCTGGGAGTGCCACTGTGCACTAGAGACACTCCAGTTACCTGACAGTGGGCTCTGGGATATCTGAAATGCCGGTTCATTGTATTTTGTCTTGTTGCAGCTCTGTAGGAAACAGCCCAGGATTCCTAAGCCTTACCTGAATTGCACCATTCCATAAGCAAACCCATTTAAAGAGTAATGACAAATTTAAAACCGGCTTTAAAAGAACTCAGCATTAAAATTATTGACTCTCTCCACTCTATAAAGACATTTAATGTAATTCCTTTGCTTCTGTAACGTATCCCAGACACAGGGAAATTGAGAGGTTTGGGATTTTTTAGGATGCAGCTTTGAAGCCTGGTTGTTGGCTCAGCAGAATCAGTGCCCTGCATCCCACGCCTGCTCACATCAAGATTTCAACACCATGTCTCAAGGACAAAAAAAGGGGATTTCCACAGGGAATTGTGATGTAACAGAATAGGAGCTGTTGATTGTCTTTATGATGACCTGGTGAGATACTGGAATCTTCATTCCATATAAATGGAACTTTATTTATAGACGAGCTACTTCAACCACCAGTTTTTGTGAGGCATGAGGGAATTCTAAATTTCACCACATTTCCCAGCTGGAGATAAAAACAATCTGGAAAAGATTTTCTGCTGACTTCATGGTGATTTGGAACTGTAGTTTCCTCCTCATGCACCAGTTTGGTTTCTGTCACAGGTCAGAAATACAGATATTGTTACTCACATCAACTCCCATTTATGGTGAGAAAGGCCTTATCTCTGCTCTGACCAAGACTCCTCTGATACCTGAGCTTTTAAAGCAAGCAGCAAAACTGGATTTTGATGACCTTTAAACTTGAATAGTAATTTTTTTTAAAAGCATGGTTCCGTTTTTGTTCCAGCCATTGATGATGGCTGTGTTTTGTGATGATTTATACATCAGAAGGATATTATTTGAGACAATTCGTGTATCTGCTACAGTGATATTTTGGTACTTTGTTCTTAAGATAAATAGATAGGGGTGAGCTGAGCTCCACAGAGCTACATTTCACAAACTAGGGGAGGTTTTTTAAAACCCAGCTTGTGAGAAGATGCTGTTTATCAGTTGCTGCAGAACCACGACAGAACATGGTTTAGTAATTCATACATTATAATACCAATCGATAAAGTCATTGAAATATTTAAGGCATTTCTTTCATGTTTTTATTTTCATTAGAAATTCATATCAGACATAAGACACATTTTTTCAAAACACTTGAGAGTTGCAGCTTTTTTTCTTTAATGATACAAAGCCCTTTCCCTCTCCTGTCTTATCTCAGCCCCTCTGTGTGTCTCAGGGTTCTCAGAGCACAGTGCACTTAGAAGCCATTAGTCACCTATTGGCATATTTAGGAGGCTGATAGCTTTGAAAATGTGATCCTTGTGAGCTCAGAGTGCTTGGTCACATCAAGGGCATGCAACACCAGATTACTTGGCAGCACAAATGCAAAGTGACAGAGGGATGTGGACACGATTGCCTGTCCTTGCTGCTGAACCAGCCGTGCTGCTCGGTACCATGACGGTGCTGTTGCCTCCCAATGACCCACCAAAGTACCTAAATCTCGGCTCCTGCATCACTTTGTCCTCCTAAAATATTTATTAAAATATTAAAAAAAGCCATTCCTGGTGCTTTTGCCTCCCCAAGGTGCAGGCGGATGAGATTTCCCAGCTGGGCACTAGGTGGCAAAACCTCCCGAGAAAGGGAATTTCCCACCCCGGCTCTTTGGGAAGGGCTGGCGGGAGCTTTGGGGAGCGTCTCAAACGCAGCTGAATATGCAGAAGTTGCAAATGTAAGCGCGCAGAGCCCAACAGAGAGAGGCAGAGGAGGTGATTTGTATTCCTGTCCTACCTTTGGGCAGAAGTATTTGCGTACAAGCGTCTGAAGCTGTTTCCTCCTCTGCCGCTCTCCCGCTGACAGACTGTGGCCAAAGAGCTTCAAATATGCAAAGGCGGCCCCGGTGAGGGCAGAGCCGCTGCTGGGGCAGAGATGCTCCGGCTCCTTGCGACAGGCACGGGCCAGGGGAACGTGAGAGCGGGGACACGGGTGGCTCAAACCTTCAGCTTCATCCTCCCCCTCTGGCAGCCCCAAAACAAAGAACAGGCCTCTGAAAAACGAGGTTCACTTTTTTGGTAAATTTTAAGAAATAGGTTTAATTAAAAAATGAAGACAATTAGGAGATAAAAAAGCAAAGTACGGCCGGCCGGGTGACTTGGCATTCAGCCCAGTCCACACCTGCTATATCAGCGACATTCATTAAATACCCTGTCTATTGCATCACTTTGTGAATATTCATATTTTTAAATAAACTACTTTTCATATTTTAGGAACTGTTTTGCATGGTCCCTCCTTGGGTCTGCTTTTTTAGAGCATTTGTGTTTCTTGGCTGTGTCTTCATTATCACCTCCAGCTTGGGCCTCCACTTTCTTTAGATGGCAGATGCTGATAGTTGGTATATCAATATATCAATATTGTATATCAATAGCAGAGTCTTCTTTACATGTTCACTGGGTGTTATCCCAACCAAACAGACAGTTTCAGCATACTTATATCAACTACTACCACTATGCCTAAGTTTCTTTACTAATAGCAGAAATAAAAAACTTATATCCTGTATCTTTATTACAATGTTATTAATCATATAGCACACATCTTGTGAAAGGCCAATTTTATAATATACATTTATAACAAGGCCATTTCACAGAATCATAGACTGCTCTGGGTCGGAAAGGATCTTAAATATTATCTAGTTCCAACCCCCCTGCCATGGGGAGACTAACAGACACTGGACAGAGTTAGTGAATAAAGTAGGGATTTATTGAAAGGCCTTTAGGGTACACCTTGGGCAGGACAGGAGCCTGACCAGGGCTACACCCAAGATGGACTAAGAATGGTCACAAAAATGGCTAACTGGTCACATCTGACATTTTTATAAGTTTTGGTCCAT
This sequence comes from Zosterops lateralis, assembly GCF_965231275.1. NCBI lineage: Eukaryota > Metazoa > Chordata > Aves > Passeriformes > Zosteropidae > Zosterops > Zosterops lateralis. The sequence continues at coordinate 3,182,420 of NC_139775.1, forward strand.
TTGCATATTGGGGTTTAATTGTCCAATTACAGCTTCGGGTTGTGAGGTCTCATCCTTCTTGTTCCTCCCTTCAGTCCACCCTTGTTTGTGCTTTTGGGCCTGGAAGTTGTTTGTTCTCCAGCAGGAAAAGGATTTTATTTGTTTCCCTACTCTGAGAAGAGAGTTTACTTATGCTTAACATGAGGCTCAGAACTGCATCCCTGGGCAGCACAGAATCTGAGAAACATGAAAGCTAAAACTTCAGGCATCAGTTGTAACCCCCTGCCATGGGGAGAGGTGACACACACTAGACCATGTTGCCCAGGGCCCCATCTGTCCTTGAACATCCCCATGGATGGGCATCCACAGCCTCTCTGGGCAACCTCTCCCAACCATTTTGGCAGCGTGGCTCCCCCACACCTCTCCATGCCCTCTGTGGCTTTCCCCTTTCCTCCTCTCATGCTCCCTTTGTGGTGGAAAAGATGCAGATGTCTCATTCACTGAGGTGAATCCCCGAGGGGCTGGAATGCTGTGTCCTTTACTCACTAGGTTCTGCCCTCCATCATTCACTGCTTTGCCCAGTTGCAGAGTCCAGAGCAGGGGACTGAAAGCCACTCACCCTGAAAAGAGACAAACCCTCAGCTCCTTGCCCTCCTGATTCCCTGCTGGCAAATGCATCTTTTCATTCCACAGTGATCAGCCCCATGATGGGGCTCAGGGACCAAGAGACTCAGCTGCAAAGTGATGCCACTCATTTGGCCTTCCCTGCCAAAATCTCTCCTTCCCCAGCTATAAAACATCCTGCACTGGGCTCTACTGGTGGTGGGATCTGGAAGGAACCTGCAGATACCTGACCTCAAAAGCTGCTTTTTCCTCTTCTTGTAGCTCTCAGGACTTGAATTCTCACAGGGACCTCTCCTGACTCTGCTCTTCCACAGCCCCTTTGCTCAAAGGCCCTGCAGTGATTTAAAGCACTGATTTTGCAGATCTCAGAGGCAATACTGACCAAAATGGGTGACACTAGGCAGGGTCCAGCTCTCCAAACCCTGCTGTTTGCATTGCTGGCAACATGTATGGATGCAGACATCCCTGCTGCCTTGCTCCAGGGAAGCTGGAGTGTAAGAAAAAAGCAACTGAGACCACCAGCAAGGAGGAGATGTGGGAGGATTTGGGGGCCCAGAGTGCCTGAGCTGTGTCAGAGCAGTGGGCTCCCTCAGCCTGCAACACGGGGGGCTGGTGGAGCACTTTAATCCCAGGTGAAGGTATCAGAAAGGGATGTTTTGCCAGCTCCACAGCCTGGCAAACAGAGGGGAAAATGTGCTGAAAGCTACGACTTCCTGTGCATGTTCTCTGTCTGGAATCTGCCTGCAAAACAACTCAAATTTCTCAAAGGGGTTCATTATTCGAAACTATTTGCTGAATAATTTCTCTGAGTAATTGCAAGTCTGAAGCTTGTCAGCAAACAATTCATGGTGTGCATCCGGGCAGGCAGCTGTAACCACGCTCAGACTCTGGTCTGTGGGTGGATAACCCCAGAGTTGGGGTAGGAAGGGTAAACAAACTTGTTTGCAAAATCAGGATCTTGACAGGGAAAAAAAAAATAAAGAAATTGTATCATCTTAAAATAAGCTGCTTCCACCCTGGTTTCTAGATATAACTGACCAAAATAATCTGGCAGAGAGAACTGGGCATTGGGGACCAGCCTTGGGCTGCCACATCCCTGCCTGTGGTGTGTGGCTCTGTCCTCCAGCTGCCCCCATGTCCCCAAGGGAGCAGCCAAAGTTGTCCCCAGGCAGGGAAAGGAAAGGAGCAGGAGATGGAGAAGGAGGAGCTGCCTCCATCCTTGCAGGGCCCTGAACATGATGAGAAGAGCTGCGTGCTGGAGGAACATGTCACAGCCCCACTGTCCCTAGCAAATGTCACCAAGCAGCACTGACAATTCACACACACTTGGAGAAGGAGCAGGGACTGACTGGAAGCATTTGCACAATTCAGGGCTCAGAAAGTGCACAGTAGCACTGGGCTGGGTACCAAAGTCATCACTCAGGCTATGTTTCCTGTTGAAATCATGAAATAATAGATGTCCAATTAGCTGGCAAAGCAAGATGCAAAGAGAAATATTGCTTGCAGAGAGCTGGCATAGTGCCCATGGAGTTATAATAAGAATATTTTATTTGCCTGGACTATAGATAACCTATTTCTCTTCTCTCTATTGCTGCCTCTAGGGTTCCTGAGACTATATGGCTTTTCTTGGAATAACTTTTCTTTTCCAGCAATCTCTAAAGTCCTCTCACATTCCACCAGCTGAAATTTATTTCAAATACTGCTAGACTAAACACAGCCCTAATAGCTGGTGTTAGAAACTGGAGTATCCGACACACTCAAACTGCACAGATTGCAAATTTGAGGCTGTGGTACTTTTCAAAATGTGTGGGAGCAGGAAGGAGAAGAGGGGATAACCTACTTTGGCCTTTAGAATAGGCAGAGAAGGCAAAATTAGAGCAGAAAGGAAAAAAAAAATCCTAGAAAAAAAATTAATTGGCAGGAAAAAAGCCTGCTTCACGTTGCTATTTCCTAAGCAAAAATAAAACCATGGAGGACTGGAGAGATGTCAGCTCACCATCCACCTGCCCAATAAGTTATCCAAAGCCAGAGACCATTGCATGCAGAAAATGTTGTGCACAGTGCCCTGGAGCCAACACAAGGCACGCACTGCACATCCCTGAAAAGCTCCACAGGAAAGGTTCCAAGGGCAGCACACCAGCCTATCAACTGCACATGAGTCAGATTAAGGGTAACTAGCATGAACTAAAGCCTCTGAACAAGGTGTCCAGCAAAATGAGATTTTTAATGGGTCAGTCCCTCACTGCAGGTGTTGCAGCAGCAGCTGAGCTGTTTGCTTAACTTGACATGTAACCACAGCTCAGGGTGGGAAAAAACTGATTGTGTTTAATTGTTGCAGCCATTAACCTAAAATGAGTTCTCTGTAATTCTGTTTGGCCCAAGAGTGTTTTCAAATCCTTAGAAGCAAGTCGGCAGTTGTAATCTTGGTAAAACTGGAGGCATCAAGCAGATAAGTGACTCACCGAAGGTCAGAGCACGACCCTGTTTGCAGAACTAAGATGGAAAATCCTTTGCCCCTCAGCCTTGTATCCCGATTGCATTCCTAGTGGTCTCTGATCTTGGGGAAGGCAACGCAAAGGAAGTTCCAGCACACACACACAGAGGAATTTATTTTAATTAAACTGCTATTGAAACAGCACAGAAACATGACTTGTGAATTCTGTTTCCTTTTTTCTTCCCTTTTAATTCTTGAATTTTTTTTTCTTTTCAAGCCTTTCATTTGCAAAACTATTTTATTCTTCCATTCTTCTTTTGCATTCTTAAACTTCTCATTTTGCAGTATTTCTCTTTATTTGCAGAGAACAGACTGGAGAAAACCAAGAGGTACCTCCTTAATGGGAAGAGAGCTCTGAAAATCACCTGCCAGTTAATCCCTTTGCTGCCACTTTCCCATTGTGGCAGCAGCCGGGAACACAAGGGTGGATGGCTGTGCAAATGTGCAACGTGAGCTCGGGGTTTTGCTTTGTCAAGTGATGACAGAGTGAGAAGGAAAACACAGGATGCGACTGGAGAGAGGAAGATGTTTCCTCTGCGACAGCACCGATCTGGGAGCCCAGCAAAGCCCCAGTTCTCACCAGTGGAAGTCTGGTGCAGGTGCAAAAAAGCAATCAAGAAACCAAAAACACAATGAGACAGCCTTTTCCTGCCACTTCTTGACCTCATCCTTTCTCAAACCAAACACTGCTGTTCTTTCAGGGGGAAAAAAATAAAAAATCCCCTGTTGCTTTTGACCAAACAAGAAAAGAAGAAAAACAAATCCCAATGCAGCTCCTGCTATCTGTGGGTGACTGTTTGAGCAGTCTGAGGGGAGCTGTGTCTCAGCTCCACGCTGTCAAGCCTTGCAGCTGTGGGTAGGGAGCAGCAGTAGCACAATGGCCTCAGAAATGCCTTGCCTGGGTCAGGCAGATCAAGTCAAACACGTGGAGTTCCCCCGTTTTTACTTGGAAGGCACCACATGAGAACCTGGAGGCAAATCTATGGGGTCTAATAACTCCCAGAAGGGAGAATCACAGAGTCATTTTTGTTGGAAAAGACCTCCAAGGTCAGCGAGTCCCAGCTTTGATCCAAGAAGATCAGAAGAGGAGAGAAAACCCAGGTTGCCCCCAAGGCCCTGCCCACATGTTGGTCGTTCACCAGCTGGTTAGCTCCATCCTGATGGAATTCCTCCTTTGCACTCCATTCCCAGTAAAACATACAGCTCTAGAAGGGCCGAGGAAGGATCCCACAGACAGACCTTGCTTGTGGCATCACGATCTCCGTGGTGTGGGAACAGGCCTGTCCAAAGCAAATACCAGCAAAAAAAACCAAAAAACAACCCAACAAAAATAATAAAAAGATCAAACTCAGAGTGAAGAAGGAGGCAGCCAGTTGCTATATGTTCCTGCACTAAGTGGCATCCCTGCAAGGAGCAAGTCGGAATATTTTAACAAAAATATTCCAGCAAAGAATCCACTTCTGGCAACTCAGCTGTATTGGAAATTTCCTTCCAATGGGCATGGCCAAAAAAAAAAAAAAAAAATCCAGCTAACACTGACAGCAGCAGCCTAATCTATACTGAATGCTTTTTCCTGAATATTGGAGGAAAGAACAAATACAGAGGGAAAAAATGATGCAAATCCACCCCATCCCCAAAAACTTGTCCCTCGTTGTCTTTTTAGCCTTAAATAATGAAAGTTAAATTTTCACCGACATCCCAATTCCAAAGGCAAACTTTGCAAGCAGGCAAAGTTTTCTTCTTGAAAGTAAAGTGAAAAGCACCGATCCCAAACCTGCAGAGCTTTCCAAAAGCCAGGAGCTGTGTCCAAGCACACTGACCTTTTGCTAAGCTCTAAAAAATGTAATAAACGCAAAGTGCAACAGCATCTGGAACCTGCCCTGACATCTTGAATTCACATTCTCACTTGCTGATGAAGGATGCTTTGCTTCTTCTTTTAAACAGGTTTGCTTCCCAAAATCTCCCTGTAGGCTGGAGCCACGGCTGTGCTGAGGGCCTGGTCCCAACCTGACCCAATTTTGGTGCAGGAAGGACCCTCACCACCTTCATCCTGCTGCTCTGCCTCTACCTGGTGCTGTGTGGTGGAAGAGGAATACAATTTGTCTTGGTCTTACAAAGAGTTTTTGTTTTCAGGCTGCTCCCAGCACGTTCACTTTCCCCAGGAAAATCTGTGTGTGTGATGCAAAATCAGTCCAAGAATTGCTTCTGTCTGGGAGTATCTATGGAATAACACCACAAATTTTACTGCCCACCATAGGCTGTACTCCCTCTCCTGTTGCAGCTCGCAGGGCTTTGAAGGAAACCTGATGCTATTTTGAGAATGCAAGAAATCCAGGAAGCTCAGACTTGAGGCATCTAAAGGAGGAGAGGGAAAACCAACACGATCCAAATTCCATCATTTTGGGATTAACTCCCAGCCCCACTAACTGGGGGCTGGATGTGTACAGTGGATAGCAGAGGGTGCACATGCAGCCGTGCCTGGGCTCACTCTCTTGGTCCTGGGTGCAACTGGAACAGGGACAAAGAAAACAGGCTCAGGGATGGACAGCCAGAAGGACATCCATAGCCACCAGCAGAGCTGGACTGTCCCACACCCACAGCACAAACAGCACAAACCACCCTGGGACACAATTTGCTCAAACAAACTGGGTTAATCGAGAGAAATGTCCTAGAATGGACAGTCCCTTGCAAGGTAGTCATTGTAGCCACAAAAGTGACCCTCTGCTGATAGAAAACAGAAGGCCATCTCTTGCATGTATTTCCCTCTATCAAATATGTGTTTGTTTAAATGTTTCACACATGTCCACCTGCTCAGAACTGTGGATTGGTTCTGACACCTGACTTCACATCCACTACATTCACTCACAATACATAAAATACAAGGGAAGATAATGAAGAAACACAAATCTAGGTCATCATGACCTGAAGCAAGAACCTTTATTCGGAAGACCTGCATGCCCAGACTACTACTGGGTAGCTGTGTCGTGCCAAGGTGGATTCCCCACTGGGCACAGCAACATCCAGCACTTGGGAAATGCTTATATACAGTCAGTTCACTGATTTATCATTAGCTAAAGGTCACCAAAGGCTTTGTAAAAAGCTTTATCCTCTCAGCATGATCATTCTAGGTGACAAATACGTCTGATTTACCCAAGACACAAAATATACAGAGTCAGAAATCAATAAAGCACACAAAGGTTGAGGGAAAGAAAAACTGGAGAACAGACAGAAGTGTCCAATAACATGTGAAAGGTCACTGGCATCATCTCTCCTGCACTTCCACTCCCTGTGGATATTGCCCTGCTTGCAGAGACTGACAGCTGGTAGGGCTGCAAGCCTTCTCTCCCTAGCACAGGCAAGCAGAACCTTAGACCACCACTCTTTTTAGTTTGCTCTAAATAACTGTTTGGTCCATGTCCACAACGCCCAGCATCACTCATGAAGACACAGGAAATTCAGATAATCTGTCCCCACATCACATATCAGAACCCCTTTGATTTTGCTTGCTGCATTATAATAAACTTTCACCACCTGATTTTTCAATTATTTATTTGCTCCCTTACTTTGGCCCCTGCTCCCCTCTGGAAAAGCAGACAGGACAGGTCTCCATGTTGCAGCAGATGGCACCTGGTTTCTGAGCAGCCCCTCTCACTCATCTCAGCATTTACCTACTCCACAGAATCCCCATTTTGATTAGAGATGCCCTCCACTCCCCCCACCCTTTTTATCCTTCAGAAACACATGCCCAGCCCTGCTCCACTCCCTGCTGACCACTCTTTTGGCCGCCACTGCCTTTTTAACACATCTTCTTGGCTCTTCTCTGTCTCCTGCACTCCTCCCATGTTTTCCACAGAGACCTGTGTAGTGTCCAAACAAAACAAGAGTCAGTCCCAACGGCATTTTGTTCCATCCATTTTGCATTCCTACAATGACAGAGAAATAAACACTGAAACTGCAGCTTCTTCTGCCACAAAATGTGGCTTTGCCAAAGCTGTGTGTGATCCATCTGCCTGGGGGATAAAACATGGAATTCATGAAGGCGCTGCTTGGTGGGTCAGGAAAAGTCTCCCTCATTTGTTGAACACATGGTTTGGGCAAGACTGGGAGTATTTTGACACTGGCACAGTCTGAGGATGAGAATCTGAGACAAAATTACAAAGCCCTGCATTAGGTGAGAAGTGCCAGCCCTGCTAATGGCATCTCAGCTGGCTGAACACACTCTGCTCAAGAATGCCCAGCATTTCCCCAGATGAAGAAAGACATTTTGTTCAGATTGATGGTACTCTCTGTGCCTTCTCTTCCTCTGGAAGCCAGCTAGGGGCAGAGCAGGATGGTGAGCTGGGACCTCTGCATTTCTGTGGCAGAGTTTTGCTCATGGGCCCACATGAGCCTGTGTGAAGCATATGAACTTCTTGAATCAATGCAGTTCTCATGCCAGCAGCTTCCAGATCAACCCCATGGTAAAACATGCCTGGATTGAGGAAGTTTTGCATGGCTTTCACTGCCAACAGTCTCTCCCAACACCCAGGCCATGCTCCTTCTGGAGGGCTCCAGACCTCCTGTGGACACAGCTCACACACAGGAGTTCTCCAAAATACTCGTGCCTACCACTCCCCCTCTATAGAGGACAAACAGAAGGCAGCCTGAGGAACTCACCAAAGGGCTCACAGCTACAATTAGCATCACTGATAATTGAATACATGCTCCTTGGCTCTGTCGCATGTTTTGAGGAGGAAAACATGGTCCATTGCACAAGTCTCTGGGTTTGCATCATTCCCTGCAAGGGAAATTCCTGCTGCCCTGTATCCCACCACAACCTGGGAGTCACTGTCTCTCTCCAAATGCCATGGACCAGATCCAGACCTCACAGCCCTAATGGCAAGGACATGGATACCTGAAAAGCCATATTCAAATGGCAATGTATAAATTATGAAAAAAGACAGATGCATTTGCTTGCCCTGCTTCCTCTCTGGGGCAGTCTGCAAAAATTACTGCAGCACTCTCCATTAGCACCCCTGGTGTGACTCTTGGGGATGTTCTGGGCAGGGCTGAGCTGGACTCGATGATCCTTGCAGGTCTCTTCCACCTCAGGACAGCCTATGATGCTATGATCCTGTTTTTGGTTGTTTTGGTTTTTTTTTAATCACCTCCTTCCGTGAGGTTTTCCAGAGCCTTTAGTATTCAGTGGTAGCAATTAATTCTTCGGCCTCAGACATAGGCTCACCTGCATCACAGGTTGCACACAAAAAGCTCCTGCTGAGGGCAGGAACCGCACTGTGGGTTTGGGTTGTGCTTTGCTCATCACCTCGCAGGGCATCCGTGACGGGAACTGCTGCTGACAGCGGCTGGAGGAGACGGACTCCTGTTGCCGCAGGAGCCAGGCCGGGGGGAGTGGCGTCTGTCAGAGCCCAGGAACACAAAACGGGGGTTGGAATTGGCCACTGCGGAGCGGCTGCACGCCCTGGTTCCTGCAGAGCCTCGCACAGACACGGCGGAGGGAAGAGGTTCAGCCAGCCCCGGCTCCGAGCATCGCTCACGTCTCGACACGGGCTCTCCAGCATCCCTCCTGTCCCAGCACAGGGCTCTCCTGTCCCAGCACAGGGCTCCCCAGCATCCCTCCTGTCCCACACAGGGCTCTCCTGTCCCAGCACAGGGCTCCCCAGCATCCCTCCTGTCCCAGCACAGGGCTCCTCAGCATCCCTCCTATCCCACACAGGGCTCTCCTGTCCCAGCACAGGGCTCCCCAGCATCCCTCCTGTCCCACACAGGGCTCTTCAGCATCCCTCCTGTCCCAGCACAGGGCTCCCCAGCATCCCTCCTGTCCCAGCACAGGGCTCTCCAGCATCCCTCCTGTCCCAGCACAGGGCTCTTCAGCATCGCCTCCATCCCAGCACAGGGCTTTTCCACACCACTCCCAGCATGGCATGAACTCTGCCACAGCCCTCAGGGCATAATGCTCCCCAATTCCTGCAAGGACAGACCTCAGCCTGCACAGTCTGAGCTCGATCCCCAATTTGATTGAATCAAAGATAGAGAAGAGCTGCACTGTGCCAGCTCCAGAGCCAGCGCCACCCATCCTCCCCCATCTCCTTCCCAAACAGCCACGTATCAATCAATGGCTTTATTAAATTCTCCTTTATTTATCCCTCTTGCCCTTGACTAGAGGGTTTATGAGCAAGACCAGAGTGGGCAAGGCCTTAAATTCGAGCAACACGACTTTCTTTTGAGCCACCACACCCCACACCCTCCCTGGCACCGCTGTGCACCACAGCCCCGCAGCACCCTGCCAAGTCACCGGCTTTCCCCCGCGGGCGCTGCAAAGGTCCGGCTTACGTAAGAAGGAACAAACTGGCTTTTCTTCACCACCCTTTCAATGCTGCCATTCATCCCCTGCCCTTCATCCTCCAGTGCCACCTTGAAGGATGCAAAACACACAGCCAAAACACTTCATCTCACATGTTGTCCCGGGGTGAATGTTGCCCGTGGGTGATGAGTCTATCATTTTGTCCCCCAAAACACAGGCAAATTAAAGAGTTAAGGCAAAAAATACTGAGATGCAAAGGTTTCCATGTGTTAAAAACACTCCTACTCTGACAAAGTCATGTCACTGCTCAAAAAACATGGAGTTCTGACCTGACAGCCCTTTCCTGGAGGACACAGGGGCTGCAAAGCCAGGTCACTGCATCCCACTCCACCAGAGAATGCGGCATCAAACAGTCAGGGACCAAATCTCTTCAATGGTTGTGTAAAGATTTTGGCTCTGATGTTGAGCAAGCACTAAAGCTGGTTTCAGTTCTACCCAGCTGGAAACATCTTGGTCAAACCCCAGGTTATTTTTGCATCTGCACATCAGTTCTGCCTCGTTAGACTCCGTGCTGTCTTTGGCCAAGTGGTCAACCCCAGGGAAAAGAAAGCCAAGAGGGGAACAGGACACAACTTTGCAGGCTGAGCATGAAATGACAAAGCCAGGTTTATTCAGACACAAATAGCCTGCTTCAAAGCATTTTCCACCCCTCATGAAACTGATACTAGCATCATAACCTTCTACATTCCAGGATTTTTAGCCCTCTTCTGACTTCAGGCCAGCACGGATGCATTCTGCCTGCCATTATTTGTCAAATACCAAATTCCAGCTCCTTTACGAAACCAGGGGGGAAGGAAGCATGGCTAGTTGAACTCTTTGTTCTTCTCCCCCCTACATACACACTTTCACATCATGAGAACAGAGCAATAAACCCACAAAAAATGCACATTTCCAAAGCCAGAGGCTACATCCCAGTTCTGGCAACCCAGTGGTCTTACCACAAAGCTCAGCACAGCCTGGATCCCCTTTGACTTCTTAACAATACATTCACAATGGTGGCAGGGTGGGGAAGAAGGGCTTCAAAAGGGAGGAGCAGCAAGGAATAAGTTATTTTGAATCCAGAAGCCGAGCTCTGCAACATGAACACTCCCCATCAGAGTTTTACTGCTCCTCCCGGGAAGAGCTTTGAAGCGTGGCAATGGAAAATGAGGAGAGAGCCAACAGCACCCAGCACATCAGCTGGGGACAGTTCTGCAAGCACTAAAATGTCTAAGATATCAGTAAAGGCTGGACTTGGTGAGGTGAAAGAGGGAAAGTAGAGAATACAGGGCCCTCAGTGGCCTCATGCCATCTGTACATTCGCTTTTCTGCCTGCAGCTCCTATGGAGGCTGATGAAGCCATTGGGATGTAGGCAGCTTGCTCAGCCTCACACAATGGGGTGTTTTGGACCTCAAGTGTGATGCAGGATGGTTTTAGAACATAATGCTGGAATTTACTCACTTCATCCAGCTTTGGATGTGGAAAGAGAAATCAGCATGTTCCAAGTCTCCCCGTCTAGTCAGTGTTGGTAAGGGAATGGAGCCTTGGAAAAACCTTTTTCTTCTATGGCTGTTAAATCACAAGGCAGCCACATGGAGAGGGTACACTCTCACACCACATGGAGCAGCTGCCGGGCAGGTTTTGCAGCCATTTTGCACCTTTTCTGCCCACTGCACAACCAGGACCTCACTGCCAAAAATAGTAACAGTCTGCAAGCCATTCCTCCCCTGCCCTGGACAACTGCCAACCAGTGACCTTGAGAAGATGTTCCTGGGACTGGCTGTGGCCATGAATCACAGGACAAGTGTGGCTGGGGACGCAGCAGCTGGGTTGCAGGGTGGCACTGGGATACAAGCACTGCTCGGAGGGGCAGGAAGAGAGAGAACCAGATCAGGAGGTGCAGGGGAAGCAGCTGGTGGGAAGCTCACACGGCATCTGTGCTCCGGCCCCAGCCCCCCATGCCTGCACATACTAAACATCAATTACATGGAAATTAAAAGAGGAAAAAAATAAACACTTTGAAAAGACAAGAGATGAAAACATCCACGCTGTGTTTTTTGAAGAGCGGGATGAACCCACCCTGAAGAAATGTAAATGTAGCAGGAATCAAGAGACTCCCGGGATTACTCATTATAGGAGACAAGACTCTACATCTTTCTGTTTTGCAGCAATTAACTGTTAACGAGGAAAAAAAAATTGAAGAGATCAACACTTTTCTATTATTAGTTTTAAATAATGACTCAGAAACAGGCACTTCCTTTTTCCCCAAGCTACGAGGAGCAAAGCACCAAGACCCTGACAACGGCTCCAGGCTCATTTAAACTGCAAATAACTGCAGAAATTACGGGAGAGTGGTGTGAATACAAGGAGAAACAAACCCTTTATTTTGAGTCCAACTACCAGCAATTACCTCTCATTTATAGGTTAAAAAGCTTGATACAGCATATTTGTTAGGAAAAGCATGGAGTGCCTAGATGTACTTGTGCAGAAACTGGGGAAGTGAGGGGGGGAGAGAGAGAGAGAGAGGAAAAGTCACGCCTGGTGATGGCCTTGGAGAGAAACTGAGTAAAAAACCAATACAAAGAAGTCTCCCCAAAACAAAGAGCTGTCTCCCAAGGCCTGACCCTGGACCTTAATCACCAATACCATCCACAGTCCAGGGAAATAATTAAGCATTTCAGCTCTGAAAGAGTTGCCTGCCTAATCTGCTAAGCAAACAGTTTTTGCAGAGCAATTCAGAGAGAGAAAGAGAAGCGGATTCAGCTGATGAGACACAAAAAGTCTCTAAAGGCTTTAATTTCCTTTGGGAAGCAGCCCACATGCTCCCAGCACAGTGGGAACCATCACTCCTGCAGCAGGTCCCAGCAAGGCAGATGATGAAATCTGCATCAGCCATTTGGAATAAGAGAAAGGCAGTGGATGAGGATGTGGTGTCACGAGCAGTAGCTGGAATGCTGAAAACAGAACTTTGAGTTCACCTTGACATCAGCTTATTGAAAGAAACCTTTTGGATACTCCCTTAAAGGGATGATGAGGATACAGCACTCAAGGGACTTGCACTGCAGCAGTGACCAAGGACATGGAGCAGCCAGGGCCTGGCCAGCTCACCCATCCAGGAGCACACTCTGCCCACCCTGCCTGGCCACAACCCCTAAGAACTTCAGCACCCTCCTGGAATGGGACAAGTCATGGGAATGCTCCACACTAGCAAGGTATAGGGGCTGAACCTCAGCTTTGTGGACAGCACAGTCTCACAGTACTTTGCCAAAAGGTCGGGCAATGCAGAGGTGCTGTGTTGGCCATGTGCATGCCCCAAAACACCCCACAGTACTTGTTGTCACTGCTCCCAATGTTGTTTCCTTCCTGTGACCCTGGAGTCACACTCCACACCTGTGAGCACTGTGAGTCACCAGAGTCCTTCCAGGTGTTCTTCCAGGCCTGTTTGGCAGAGCCAGGCACTGATCCAACCCACTGCCTTGGAGTGACCACCAGCAGACCTGGTACCATCAACATCCCAGCCCGCAGAGAGATCCAAGTGCTCTGCAAACCTTGGACCTCTGAAACAGCACCCTGAGACAACACACAGAGGCAGGTTCGTAATTTCTTGGGGTTTTCTTTTACTTTTTTTTTTATTCCTTCCCTTCCTTTGTCATGACACACGCTTTGTTTTAAATATCTTAAATATATTAATTTTTAAAAAGTATTAATAAAAAGCTACTGAAGGACATGATTGGCAGAGTGACCAAGGGCAGCAACCCATTGCGAAGTATGGGGACATTTTAAAAAAGAGAAAACAAATTATAACCCAAAAAAATGGCATTTTTTGCATATGCTCAGCTGGCTGGAATACCCTGGACTCTGGCATTATTGCAAAAATGGAAAGGGAAGCAGTAGAAAAAATATATTTCATTGTACCAACTTGCATTGGGGAGTTAAGAGCAAAAATGAGGAGGATTTAAACATTTTTGGTATTTCAGATGTTCCCTCCCACACCCACTGCCCAATCACGTTCAGTCTTTAAGCAAGTTTTCAGGCTTGGGGTAGCCAAAGAGTACAAAATCTGCTTCATAAAGCTTGTAGAGCTGCTGTCTCCAAGCCAGCGGGATTTTGGCAAACCAGTTATCCTCCCAGCTGCTGGCAGTCCTGTTCCGGTAGCTGGGTGGGAAGCGGAGCAGCCTGTCCACTTTCAGGAGCTGCAACAGATAAGCAGCATCCTCATCCAGCGTCTCCAGCTTCCCAATGAAATCATAGTCTATCTGGCACGGGTGGCATAGACGGTAAATCTGCCTCCAGTGCTCATTGAAGGGGGCCATCTTCTCTGTCCTGGGATCCAGTAAGTACTGGATGAAGTCAGAAAAGGAGACTTTGAGGCCCGCCCCGAAGGCCTCACTAACGGAGGTGGGAAGGTTGGTGTGGTTGGAGTAGAGCTTGAGCATGGGGATGGCGAAACGCCGGTAGAAGTCCTCGTTCTCCAGCTCGAATTTGCTGCGGAAGGCAGAGATGAGGCGGACGAAGGGGTCCCGTACAAAGAGGAACTTGGTGTATTTCTTCAGCTTGATCTTCATCAGGTGCCGCGAGAACTTCCCGTAGCGGCGCCAGAACTTGTTGAAGGTCAGGTGGGTGCTGGTGTTGTGGACGTGCTCCCGGGGGATATCCAGAGGGTTCCGGTAGGGCACCCCCTGGTCCAGCAGGCTCTCGCTCAGCACGATCATCACCCGTTTCCAGTTGGTGCAGGCCACCTTGGGCACGTAGCAGTAGATGACGCCGTGGCGGTCGTCCACAATCAGGTGGTTGAGCTCGTAGTTTGGGATGTCATCGAAGGAGCGCTCCTTGGTGGGGAAGGTGAAGCTGGAATTGGCACAAAACTCCCGCAGCGTTCTCTGCCTCTCCACCTGCAGCTTCTCTTGGTCCAAGCTGTTCCTGTCCTTGTGCGTAGACCAGTCATAGCCCCGCACGTTCTCCTCCAAGTTACTCAGCGCGGGCTTGTTGGAGCCCTGCACGAGGAGCTGCTCTGCCTTTCGGGGGACAGAGCTGTTCTGTTTCAGGCTCGAACTAAGCAGTTTTGCAAAAAATTCATCGACATCTGGCAAAGCTTCCCAGTCCTCACCTGCTGTGATGGCTCCTGGGGAGCGGGGTCTGGAGAAGGATGTGTGCAGGTAGAAGTGAGCTGTCCCCACGTTGTCCCAGTATACAATAATCAGGAGGATCATGAAGATGGAGACCAGCACCACAGACAGACGGAGGAGCCGTGCTTTGGTCATCCTGACACCTACTGTGGTAGCTGGCTTTCACCTGGATTCACCTCTGGCTTGCAGAGTGAGGCTTGGGATCCAGCATGGTGCTGCAGAGCAGGAGCCTGGAAAGGTACAAAGAAAGGAAAGTTAGCTGAACCCTTAATCCTTCTGGTTTGGAGAGAATGACCTGGCACAATCAAAACTTGACATGGGGCTGACCATCCACAGAGGGAGAGCTGTGAGAGTCAGAGGTATCCATAGAGACTCTGTGGAAAAGAGCTGGCTGGCCAAAAGCAGACATAATGTGTTACAATTTTATCAGATTCATAGCAATCATGGCTTTTTATCAATCTCAAGTTTCTGGAGTTAGGTGATTTCAAGAGAAGCTCTTTTTAAATTTTAAAAAACTAATAAAAAATTATTTCAGGCCCAGAGCTTACAGAGGCAAGTTTGAGAGTATTAAAATATGCAACCATACACAGAAAGCATGCAGAGCCAATTACTTTTAAGATCTCCTTGATTTTTACACTAACGCACAAGAAAAAGAAGCTCAATCCATGATTTCAGCTTTTGGTATCACACTGTGGTCTCATCTCTGCATGAAGGTGCTCTGGGCTGAAAACAAATTCCTTATTGGAGTTATGAATACAGGGCTAAAGGTGCCACTGCTTCAGTGGCTAAAGCAAGTCCCTGCTGAGAGAACATCACTGACCTGAACATACCATCTTATCTACTCTGTGTGAAGGCACCCAGTAGGTGTTATCTCCATGATCTTTCTTGGTATTTATTTCATTTTACCAGGAACAAAGATTACACAAACAGTTCTCCTATAACACTCCCACAAAGGGATATTGTCCTGATAAGAGCCACGCATCAATAAAAATCTAAAGGAGAGATTACTTTTAACTGAATGTTTTAGGAGATTAAGGATGCTCTGTAAATCTGTATTCATGCCCAGACACTGTTGAGTCAGGACTTCTTCCCCTGCTTTAATGTAATTTATATTTCTATCACATTTAATACTAACAACCCTTGATCACCAAGGACAGGTGAGAAATCACTTTTAAAGGGGCAGCTCAGATCATCTGTTCTGAGGGGTGCAGCAGGTTTGGGTTTTTGCTTCAACCAGCCCCATCTTTTCACTGCTGTCTGTCTTCCATGATTCCCAGCCCCTTTCTTCCCCCAAGATCCTCAGGGAACAGCCACCTCCCCACGCTGCTGCATGTTTTCTGGCCCAAGGCTCCAGGCAGAGGCAGGCTGGCAAACCAGCCTTAATCTCTCCCCCAGCCAGCAAGGAGCCAGTGCCTATAGCCAGGGAAGAACAGTACAGCAAAGTGAGGAGCTACAAGTAGTTACTGCAATGTTCTCCACCCCTCCAAGCACAGTCCAGGCTCTGTATAAACACAGAGCAGCACCTACAGATAAAAAACAAGAGCTGTCCTTTCCACAGACATCCCAAATCTTTCCAATGACTTCAGAACAAACTCTGCAAACACCAGCTTTGAAAACAAAGCCACTTCAGGGCAAGCTGCCCTGAAAAGTTTTTTCTAAATGAAGGCTGGGTGTCTCTTCTTCCCAAAACACAGAGGTTGCTCCCCAGCCAATTCACACCACCCTTTAAACAGCACCAACCCCACCCTTCACAGAGATGCAGAAGAACTCGAGTCCAGATATGCAAAAGTGCTGAGCTCTGTCATTCCCAGGGAGAAGGTGCCCAGCACCTCTGAAGCTCACTGCAGCCTTGCAGCGAATGATTGGTAAAGTCCCCTGCATGGCTGTGCTTGCGTCTCAGGGGTTTAAAGCCAAAGTCCAGGTTTCAAACATTAGACAAGAATTTAGTAACAAAGAGGAACACTACCAGATACTGTTACATGTCAAAGTATTAGGTCAGCTTGTCCCAAGACAGAAAACACATATCCAAAGGCTTATGGTTTCTCCACCCTGGTGTATTTATTTACAATTTGGAAGTAGGGAGAGCCAGAAATTCAGCAGAGCTGTAGCCTAACACAAGGGTTTGCACTGCAACACCAAAAAGTGCCCTTTCCTGAAGCCAGGTTCTTATTCTGTCTGCTCAGAGGAGCGGAAGGAACTGCAGACATAACGTTTTACACTCTGCAGAGCAAAAAGCAGGTATTACTCAGCAGTAATTCTCCGTGTTTAGCTAGTCAAGATCGGAGATGGAGCAGATCTGAGAAGAAACACCCAGAGAGATCAGCAGAGAGCTAAAGAAGGGGCAAATTACACATGTGCGTCAGCACTCAGACCAAGCATCTGAGTCCAGCAGCAGAAGATAATGGAGGGACACTGCCAAGCCTCCTGCTTGGCACACCCCTGGGTTTGAGTTTTGCCCAGATCTGCTCTTGCTTTTGATCCCGTTTAGCTGCTCAGGGCAGGGACTGCTTCCTATTCTGGATGAATAGGGTGCCCACTGCGCACAGAATCCCAGCACACTGCGCTGCCAGCGCTGCTTGAGACCTCTGGGCTGGCTGGAATGCAGCAAGCCTGGAAAGCTCCACGGAGCATCCTTCCCTGCTGTCCCCATCCCCAGCAGCTTCCACAGCCCTGGGCAGCACGGCAGCCTCCCAGCATTCCTGCAAAGCTGTCCCAGCCAGGCGTGGATGGATCACCCCCCTGGCAGCAGTGACAGGGGCAGACTGGACACTGTGTGTGGCACTCACATTCCCGGGGCAAATGGAAAGAGGGATCTTCACCAAAGCCACCCCACAATGCAGCTTTACCAAGTGCACCCCAAGGGCTCCAAGCCTGCTTTCCAGGACACGGCACGCAGGCCTGCCAGAGAGTTTGGCTTTTCCAAGACACACACACAGCAGTGAGCAGCACAGAATCAGAAAGACTCCACTTCTATTAACTCTGCCAGTGCCAGAGAGGAACCCTGGAAAAGAGCAGTAAGACAGCTTAATTCCCCCTCAGAAGGAAAATGCTGCAGAAAACAAGAGTTGCTCTATTGATTATGACCCATCCCCTTCCTGAGCACTTCATAAAGGACGCCAGATTGAAAGCATAAATTAGAGGTCTCTGTGCACATTAGAGGGAACGTGCCTCTGTCCTCCCCTTGCCAGAATCAAAGGGAAAAGCTTCCAGAAAGAGCCAAGAATTCACATTCAAGTTCAACCCAAAGTCACCAGCCAACAGGAACGTGCATCAGCACCCACACAAAGCTGCCTCTGTGACACGGTGCTGGCAAACTGGAAAGTGGACCAAGTGCTGTAATCATCCTAGAGTCCCCTGAGCAGCCACCCCGCGATCACCTCCAACCTGAACCTGCCCTGGGTGTGAACCAAGAACTTTTATTCCATCCCAGGCCCAAGAAAGACACTGAGATCACTCATCCAATGACAATGCCAAACCCCTGCTGTGTCAGACATCCACCTCTCAAAATCTCATTTAACACCAGAAAGCAGAGATGTGTCCCCAGCACTCTTATTGCAAAAGCTATTGCAGATGCAACTCCTTGGGGGTTTGGAAACTTTATTTCCAGTTCACAACCCAACTCTAACTGTTTATTCTTAGGAAAAATATGAGCTTAAGTAAATTGTGTCTCTATTCCTCTCCTCCTGGCTACATTCTCCTCCAGCTTCTCTGCAAAAGAAAGTAACTCCAACTCACTTGCAGGAGCAGTAAGGCCTACAGAAAATAAAGCAGCTTACAGAAAGGCATGTGCCAGACACAGGGGACAATAAGCCTTCTCTGTGAACAGCAGTGGCCTTGTAAGAAATGTGCCTCCAAAGGCTTGGGTGCAGATTCCCTCTTTTCTTGCTTTGGGTTTCCCCAGCACTAAGAACCACCTCAACTCCTCCAGTGCCCATTTGATCTAACATGACAAGATACAGGATTTCAGGCAGCTTACTTGGATTTTGCCTGCTTAGGAAGACAGAAAGAAGTGGAGTAAGAACTTTTAAAAACACATAAAACCCCCACCAAATTCAAATGGATACTTTCCCTTGGGGCACTTCCCCAGGGATCACTGGACCCATGCAGCCTTCTACATTCACATATCATGGTACACACCAGTTATGCTTAGGGGATCTTAGTAACCTCTAGAAAAGTGGAACCAATTTAATCTCCTAAAGGTGCAGGAGCAAAAGCTCCCACCAGTCAAAGCAGACAGTACCAACAAACAAATTTCCTGCATCTGGCCATCCCTCAACACATTGTTCCTGCCCAGCCTCCCAAGAGTCTAGCACACTTTGCAGAGCAAGGAAGTTTTAACCCATCAAGTGACATCAATACTTATATAAGTATAAATGTACGCCATAAGCAAAAAACAGAGGGGCTTTGCATGTTGCACCACAACTTAGCCCATGTACGTTAGAGACCAGCAGAAGAGCACCTTCAGCTACAATTTGTCAACACCTTGCCCGACATTGCTGCCAAAAAAGTTTGTTTGCACGGCAGCACTTGTCACCTCTTTTTTCAATATCCATACTTGGAAGCCGTCACAATTTCTTAAATTTCAGGAGGAAACTCCTCCAAACACAGCACACCCTGTTCATCCACCACGTTTATCACAAACTTCCACCATACGCACCGTCCCCGGCTGCACAATCGCAGGAAGCACCTCAGTGCCGCAGCTGGGCCAGCAACCCCCGGGACATCGCTGTGTCCTGACACAACCCTGACACTGCAGGCTACAGACACCTGCCTCGGGCACAGTTCTCAGCCCGGGCCCCGCGGTGGAGCTCGGCAGGTGAGGTTCAGGCTGGGAGAAGAGTGTTTGTGGCCGGAGCAGCGCCCCGGGACCGCTCCCGCAGCCCTCACCGCCCCCCGGCAGGGCTGCCCCGGCCCCAGGCCCAGCACCGGGCTGGAGGGAGGCACGGAATCCTTCAGGCTGGGACAGACCTTTGGGATCGAGCCCCACGATCAACCCAAGGCTGTCAAACCGTGACCCCGAGTGCCACATCTACATCCACCTCCAGGGGACGGCGGCACCGCCACCTCTCTCTTGTGGTTCTGGCTCAGCTTGAGGCTTTTTCTTCTTCTCCTATGTCTTGCTACCTGGGAAAAAAGACCGACACCCACCTATCTCCAACCTCCTTCCAGGTGGGCGCAGAGAGCGATGAGGTGCCCCCGATCCTGCACCCCCGGCTCCCTGGGGAGCGCCCGGCCGGGGAGGTGCCGGGTGTGTGGAGAAGGGGAGCTGTCCCGCAGAGCCTCCCGCAGGGCCAGCCCCAGCCCCGCCGGAGCCGAGCCCACCTGGCACCGGCAGAGCGGAGGGGCAGCCGGGGGCACGCCGCGCTCATAACCGGGAGCTGGTCCAGCCCCGGGGCGGCACCGCCTCAGCCGGCCCCGCCCGGCTCCTCGGACAACCCCCGAGCCCTGCCCGGCCCCGCGCTCACCTCCCGCCCGGGCACCGCAGCCTTCGCCTCCTTCGCAGCCTTCGCCTCCTTCGCCTCCTTCCCCTTCTTCCCTTCCCCTTCCCTCCTCCTCCTCCTCCCGCCGCGCTCCCGGCGCCGCCTCTCGCGAGACGCCGCGCGCGGGGGTCCCCGCGGGGCCGCGCAGGCGCCGCTCCGCCCGCCAGGGGGCGGCCCCGGCCCCGCCCGCGCCTCAGGGAGGGAAGGGAGGCGGCTGTGGGGCGGCTGCCCGCGGCGCTGAAAACCCTCCCGGCATAAGGACAAACGGCCAGGAACTAGAACGCGAGATTCACCTCAACATGGGGAAGAGCTGTTTCCCATGGAGATGGGCAGAGCATTTGAACAGGGCGGCCAGGGCGGGTGCAGAGTCTCCCTCTCCGGAGATCGCCCAAAGCCACCTGGGCGCTCCTGTGTCCCCCGTGTTAGGTGACCTCTCCATGGCAGAGAGTTTGACTGGGTGATCTTCAGAGGTCCTTCCCGACCCTGAAACTTCTGTGGTTCTGTAAAAATTTAACGTAAAGCTCACTTCTAAATTAATTACAGGTTACCATACCGTAACGCTGTATGTGTATTTAATGTCCCCGAGGCTTGGGTGGCCAGCAGTCATTATAAGGAGCAAAGTCTAAATAACTGGACACAGTAAGGCTAGAAAATGCTGCTGAAAAAATCCCAGGACAGATTAAGCTCCTTTTGCTTCTCTAGTTGTTTGTGATTGGTAAGAATTGAATCAAAAAAACATTAGCCCAGCACTGAAAAGTTCCACTTGGCACAAGACATGGGCTGCGGCCTCACATCCAGCGATAATCAAACCTACAGTGATAATTCACAGATCCCGCCTCCAAGATTTCATAATTTTTACATAGATTAACAGGCTTAAAATGCAGATTTTACAAACAGGGAAGTTTTCGCATCACATGGCTCTGTGCTCTTCACAACAGTCATGGAAAATTATCAAATTCTGTCACACAAACTTCCCCTTTGGAGCTGCAGCCTCAGACTGAGGCGCTTGGCTTAATCCAGCTCACTTGAAATGGCCCCAAACACTGCAACTTTTTCACGGTGATTCAGCCCAAAGGTATTTAGCAAAGATGTATATGATTGGAAAGCTTCGTTTTACCTCACTTTTGGTCCCGCACTGTTTGCAGGTCAGTGAGGTCTTGTAAATACAGTCCTGGCTCAGGATCTGCTGGCACGAGTTTGTCTTAGACACACGCTGTGCTTATTTTACCTGTGTCCTTTTTTTATGCCTTTGTTTCTCTAAAAGAGTCAGCTCTGGGGACACGTATTCCTGACCTTTCACTTCCCTGTCACATTTTTTCCTGCTGTTTACTGTTTCATAAGGAAAATTGGCTGCTTGCTACACCTGCTCACACCTTTGCATTGATTGCATCCCCACTTCAGGGGCTTAAGGCATTTTTAAAGACAAATAATTAAGCTTCCTCATCCCTGGAGTGAACTATCCCTCCTCTTCCCGACAGCAAAGCAAGAGGCATAGAGAAATAGGAGTGTGTACAGTGTCACCCAGTGAGAAACAGCACACAGGAGAATTCTTTGCCAGTGCTGCAGCAGTAAAAAAGATTCTTTGACCATTTGAAAAAAATGCCCAAACGTACCTGAGACTGTCACCTTAGAGGAGGGAAGCCACTTCTGCGTGGGGCAAGGAGTCACTATTCCATGCAGTTATCCAGAGCCATTTTATTTGCAGCATATTTTAAAAGCCCTTTAATGGAGAAGGCTTCCAGCTGAAGACATTTGTTCCAAAAAGAAAAACACATTCCCACAGTTTACCTCCAGGCTAGTCATTATTATCAGGGTCTTCACCTATCACCACTGCTGCCTCTCTGTCTGTAGTCAGGTCTGAAATGCTCTGTAGATAGAAGAGAGCTTAGAGCAATCTCTGTCTGCTCTCACAGCCAAACATCTGCTCACCCAAACAGCATTCCAGACGTGCAGTACACCTCCCAGCTTCACAGCAACACGCGGGGAAAGAACAGGGAAACTATTTCTCAGGCGTTTACATTTGGTTTTAATAGTCAGGGAGCCTTTTGGATGCATGGATGGCATCCACACTTTTGCCTTGGGAATAAAAGGCATCTTGGGCTCCATGCTGACATCTTCTGGGAGACAGACACTGCTGGGAAAATGAGATTTTCCTCTTCTCTTGGACTCTGTTAACACCCTACTTCATTTAGACTGAAGCTAACAGTTAGAGCACACAGTGCAGAGCAAAGACTTGAAGTAGGGATATAGAACAGGAAATTTACAGTGTATAAAGCTTCCACTCCTCCCTGTTCACCCTTCCTCTGCTCTTCAGCAGCATGACACAGAAGCTTAAATACATTTTAAAGGCACACTTCTGAATTTGCTTCCTCAACTTCCAGCAGTCTTTAAATTGCAATCCTTTGGGGCCAACGAGAGTCCTGTTCATGGGTGACTTCTGTTTAGTCCTGTGCTGGCTCCCCAGACAGACGACTGCCTGTGGCTTTTGCCGACTGCTGGCACCATCTGCAGGCCCTGCAAGAGAGGGAAGAGGAAGAATTCAGTCAAGTTTGTCACAACTTGATTTGAGTCTCGTTGCCAATCAAAACGGGGAAGAGACAGATTGTTACAGGCTGTGGAGGGGTGAGTTTGGCAAAGGCCAAGGATCTGCACTGCAAGGTCGCTGCCTCAGGAAGATCTCAAGGTGACACCTTCAGTGGCAGCAGTATGCTGGCATGTGGCTAACTCAGGTTAAATTCCGTGCTTCACATATGGATTAGGCTGGGGTTATGAACACCTCTGAAAACGTCATTTTCTCTTCCTAAGAGGCTATTTTTGGCTAAGAGGGAGATGGAGTGTAACTCCTTCTGGAGCATTGCCCATGTCATCTGTTGCAAAGAAAAAAGGCTTAAAACTTGGCTATAAAACCTCTACCCATGTGACTGCTTTCACAACTGGACCATTTGTGTTGCATTTACAGCTCTTTTAGTTCAGATTGCACCACAGCAAGTGCTGAACAGTGTCACAGTTCCTTCTGTGCCATCCAGTCTGATATTTCATGCACTCACTTGTTTCTGTAGGTCCCGTTCTTTGATGTAACCAGCATTGCTGTGCTGGGTGGTGCTTGCAGGAGCATTGCCTTTTGGCAGGACCTTGCATGGAGTCACCTCTGTTGGAAGCAGGGAGAGCTTTGTTATAATCAGTGGGAACAGAGCACAGTTTAAAAACATTTTGCAATGTATGAGTTGCTAATATCTATCCAAAATAAATTAGAGCATTGTAAACCAAAAGTTAGCCATTTTTACTAAAAAAATTAAGAAGGACTTATGAGGATCAATAAACACCCCTTGCCAGAATGGTGAAGGATTCTGGCAACATTTCAGTAGGATTTGGATGTCCAGCTCCCCATAACTCCTCCTGGTCTTGTGTGCTTGCACAAAGCAAAACAACTGAAGCTGGCAGATGGTCAGTGCAGCCTAACTGGTGTCCTTGCTGAGGCTTAGCTTGGATATGAAACAAAGACTAAACTGAGATCAACAACTTGCTGCACATGAACTCAACTGAACATTAATGCTTCCCCATAGGTTACAGAGGCATAGCTGAGGCAATTGTTTAAAAGGATGTGCTTTCTTACCCATCAAAAGCTACTTAGACCATCTAAAAATATGATTGTCTTACTAATAGTTCTGATCATTAGCACTTACCCTGACTTATTTCTTACCTGACAATCCATCTTCTCCAGCAGAGCTGATGCAGGATGTCCCCATTTGTCAGATGTGATGTCAGGCACAGAGAAATCTCTTTGGCTCCTACCTGAATGGTGGCTGATGAGAGCCCTGACCTTTGTGGCAATGGATCTGCTACTTGCAGCTTGGGATGGATGGAAGAGGCTGCCTTGGTACAGGTGGCTCTCACAGATTTTGTCTGTCCTGGGGCTTGAGGGAGTCCAGGATTTATCTTTCGAGATCTGAAAAACATCAAGATGAGTTAAACCCAGTGGTTTTGTCTCTGACCTCTGACTGTTGTCCATATTGCACCAAAAATATTCCCTGCCCTTCCCACCTGACCAGCTCAGCTTGCTCTTTAAGCAGGAGGTCAGGGGTGCTATAGAAGAATTAAGATATTTAACTTATTTCCTCATGCAGTTTGTACTGTGTTTCTCTTACTGTATTTAAAAATCACCCACTCCCCTGGATCTGTGCCTTCTGCTCAGCCCATCCCCTTTAGAAAAAAACACTAAGATAAGTTTGTGTTCCCACTCTGTTAAAGTTTGGTTCTTTGGTTTTTTGTCAATTTCCTCCAAGGTCTCTGGACTCAACAGAACATCAGCAATGTCTATAGGAGGCACTTTTCCCCATGGAAAACCTCACATACACTAGGTTTAGCTGTTCTGCCATCACAAGAGCAGGATGCTTTCCACAACAAATGTGCCTTGAATTCAGTTCCTGCCATGCTGAACTGAGCTTTCTGGCAAATCAGAGAATGTTGGGCTGCAATGGGTATCCAGAGACCGTATTTCCTACAGAGTGTCATTTTAGATGATCTGTAACTGCCACTGTGAACAGAATATGCCAAGAGGTTAACAGGTGAAAGCACAGACCCCTTATCGACAGGGAGAGATGAAACATCTAGCTGAGAGCTGTCAAGCTGTGGGGAAAGCTAGAAAGCTGGTAAACATGGTGATAAAGCACACAGCAAGGAATACTTCAGAATTCATTTTTGTCCCCTGATCCTCACTATCTTGGCTACTTTATTTGGTTTAAAAGCCTGGCAACAGAAGCAAATTGAAATATGTCCCATAGCCCTCTCTGCAGAGAAGGGTCCTGCTAAAACACAGCTGAATTCCAAGAGCAATAGACCAGGAAACTATAAAGAGATTTCAGTTTCTAGAGGTTGTTCCAGTTTGGTATCTCCCAGCTTTGTGGGCTTACCTGGGAGGTGCCAGGTCTCCATGCCCTAGAGAAAAAGTGTAACAATAAGAAAAACTTAGAGTACTTGTCTGACTCAAGGGTGATGGAGAAAATGTCAAATTTCACCCCCCAGGGAATATCCTTCGTGTTCCCAGGCACACCCTTTCTGATGTCATCTTTATTAGGATCCAGATGCTGACTGACATCCAGAGAATGGCTGTTGTGGGGCTGCAGGAAGAGGGAAGAATGAGATTCTCAGCAGGTTCTTCTCAGTATAAAGCCCCTTCTCTAGCCCAGGCTCTCAGTCAGCGTTACAAAGACACTCTTGATACCTTATGTACTTTTACAGAGTTCAAGCCACCTGCTATTTGCTCCCCTCCTGTAGAGGGTCACTCAGAGTAGTTTAATTTCTTGTATAACAACATGACTAACATTCAGGGCATTATTCAAGGTGAAACCTGACTCTGTGCCCTGTTCATTCTAGGCAATCATAATAAACAGGAGATGCTGCTGCTTGGACTCCCTGCTGAAGACTGGCAATTTCCTGGCAGCCCTTACTGTCTCAAGACACACAAGTTTTCCTAAGACAAAGCAGCCAGCAGCATCTTTCCTTTCTGATGGGAAAGATCTGAAAGCTTCAGAACATCTGTGCCCTGAGTGAACAGAGGCCTCTGGATAAGAGTCTCCTCCAGCCGTCACCTGGGGTATTGCGTGTTTGGCCATCTTGCCTTTGCCTTTCTGTTGAATGGAACTCCAGAGACAACACGTCCCTAAAACAAAATCCTTGTGCAGCTCCTGACTGGCACCAGGACCCAGCCAGGCTTTGGGTGTGTGTGATTCCTTGGCCATGACACCACATCATGGGACAGGTGGATTCTCCAGCACAAGAGGGTGCTCTGCCTTACCCTGAGCGTGCTGAGCATCACTGAGTCTAGCAGCAGCAGGCAGCTCAGCACCTCCTTCTCCAGCTCAGAGAGGTGCACAGTGTAGCCTCACTGGTGTCTCTGGGACAGGAATGTTCTGGGCTGGAGCAGAGATAGGAAGGAACAGTTAAGAATCTAGTTAGAGAAGCATCTGAGAACAACTAAGTCATGACATCCAAGACAGTGTTTCCTGAATGGGCTTTTCTCCAGTTTGCCATCAGAAAACAAAACTTGGAGATAAGGACAGAGCAGGAGCAAAGGTGTTGCTTTACCTTTTATCAACATCTGCTACTGCTGAATAATTTCTTTGCAGACTACCATGTGCTGCTGCAGTTGCTGGATCACAAAATCCTTCTGGCACAACAGATTCTGCCTGTGCAGTGTATTTACCTGCAGCTCTGTATTGCCAAGCTGAAGTTCGTGGGCCCTGCAGAGAAACCTTAGCACCTCCTGCTGATCCTCACCAGTGATTTGTCTAGGGAAAAATCTGAGAAGCTTTTCCCTTGGCATTTGCTAAGTGCTGCTCCAGCTCTGTCTGAAAAAGATAGGTAGGGGTTTGCCAAGGCAGCTCAGCTTCTTGGGGTAACAAAGGCATCTGAACAATCCTTTGCTGTCTCCATCCTGCTGAGATTAAAGTAAAATCTAGAAAAACTATTTTGTGTTTTCCTTGTTTTACTACCAGGCACCATATTTCAGTCATGTCAGATATATATAGATGCAGAGTCCTTGCCTAGAGGATCTCCCAAATGTTAACCACCAAAAAAATCATGACTAAAAGTAATTAGCAACATATTGAATGACCACTGAAGGGCAAACCCTTGACATGGGAAGAATTAGCTCAGTTGGTCAGAGCATGGTGCTAATAATGCCAAAGTTGTGGGTTTGATCCCTGTATGGGCCATTCACTTAATGATCCTTATGGACCCCTCCCAAATAAGAATATTCTGTGATTCTGTGAATTAGCTCACTTACAGGTGCACAAGCTCAAGGGGTGCTTTTCCCTCATCCTAAAACCCATAGGAACAGAGGCAGGATGATCCTAAGCTGTTTCCTTCAGCAGTCTGAAGTATTTAGGAGTCAGGTGCCTCACTGCTTTTATGGTGCCAGCACAAATCCACATGGACCTCTGAACCTCCTGCCCTCAAGGACCCACCAGGCAGAGGTCAGACTGGCAACCCTGAGGGCACCTTCCCCTCCTCATCTTCTGCGCTCTTCTGCCAGCAGCAGGTTGATCTCTTCTCTTGCTGCTGTAACCTCTGAGGTTCATGTGAATCCATGACATCCCTGTCTTCCTCCTCAGTGTTTCCTCCTTTCTCCTCCTTTGATGACATATCATCCTTGTGTGCTTCCTGAGCCTTCTCTGGTTCCCAGCTGCCAGGGAAAAAAAAAAAAAAGACAGAAAAAAAAAGAAGAGAGGAACTTCTGGGACACAGTGACATAGCTCTAGTGATGTATAGCCCTTCATTGTGTCTGTACAGCCTCTTCTTCCATGACAACAAGAGAGTTAATTAGTCCAGGCTGCTCTGGAGCTGGACAAACCACGCAAAAAACACAATTATCTTCCTCCCTTTGCCTCCTATGTGATCTTTCTGTGGAAAGAACACCTCAGCACAAATTCCTGCCTATTCACAGGTACTTGTTGAATATCTTTAATGTCCTCAAGATTGTTTTAACCACAAATGACCCAAAATCTAAGGAACCAGAACTTCCAGTACTCAAAGCGAGTCTACAAGAAAGATGGAAAAAAACTTTTTACAAGGGCACGTAGTGGCAGGTCAAGGGAGAACGGCTTCAAACTGACAGAGGCAAGGTTAGATTAGATATTAGGAAGAAATTCCTTACTGGGAGGGTGGTGAGGTACTGGTGAGGGTTGCTCAGAGAACCTGTGGATGTCCCATCCCTGGAAGTGTTCAAGGCCAGGTTGGATGGGGCTTAGAGCAATCTGGTCCAGTGGAAGGTGTCCCTACCCATGGCAGGGGGATTGGAATGAGATGGTCTTTAACCTTCCAACCCAAATCATTCTATGATTCTGTAAAATTTACAGAGGCATTAGGTGGTTAACTAAGGACAGGGAACTGACACCTACTTATAAGTTTATGCAGAAGAAAAGGATGCCGCTCCTTTTTCTGGCAGGGAATCATG
The DNA here is from genome assembly GCF_965231275.1 of Zosterops lateralis. Taxonomy (NCBI): domain Eukaryota; kingdom Metazoa; phylum Chordata; class Aves; order Passeriformes; family Zosteropidae; genus Zosterops; species Zosterops lateralis. Next base: position 3,210,421 of record NC_139775.1, read on the forward strand.
CCTAGAGGCACTGCATCCAAATGGAAACCACTTCAAAAACACTGAGTGGCTGGCCAGGGAAGGATCAACCCAGGCTGTGCTTCCACCCAGTTTTTCCCTCAAAACACAAGTTCAGAATTAGGACCAAAAGAGGTGGGACATCTCGCATTTATACGTTAGTCTCGATGCTCTGTGTGCTGGTGGCTTTATGGAGCTATAGCTTCTCCTGGTGAGTTTGGAGGTCCAAGTATCCATCATGTTGGACACTAAGGAGGTTCTCACTCAGCAGTTGTTAGGAGGTGCCTGCAGGGATCCACATGCAGCTGGATGTTGGTGTTTTCCAGCTCCATCAGGCTGTGATACATCTCCATTTGCTCTCTGAGAGCCTCGATCAGCTGTGCCCTCAAAGTGTTCATCACTTGGCTTCTGTGTGCCTCAGGGCTTTACTGCCTCTCTGCTGTAGGGGAAGACATTTCTGGTCCGGTATTAAGCCAGGTGAAATTCTGTGAAATCCCCCCCAAAAACTACTCTGGGACCAGGCCACATGCTGCAAGACATTCCTTTACAGGATTCTGCTGCTTTCTGTAGTATTGTCAAGTTCATCATGTGCTGAAGAAATCTGATACAGCTTTATGATTGCATTACTAGTAATAACTAGGGCTCATTGTTATGCTTATGTGAATATACAGGTGAAACTGCATTGCAGGGAGATCTCTTTTGCCTTTGCACACACCAAAAGGAAAAAGGTATCTGTTTTCTGTGCTTATTATCTAGAAATAACCTTGGCTGTTGGTAACAGAGGCCTATTATATCTTATGTATAGTCTGTCAGAGAACTTGACTATTTTTATTTCATTTCTTGCCAGATTCACTGACAAAAGGAACAATCCCCGGGGCAGAACAATCAGTGTTTTAAAATCTTCACCCTGCCTGTCTCTCTATTTTTTTCTTTGTTTAAACTACATTCAGTGGACCATAGAGCAGAGCTCAGTGTCCTGACACAGCCTCAGAGCCCGCGGTGATGCAGGACACAAACTCGGTCACCTCTCTGTGAGAGACAGGACTCCCCACAGCAAATGCCACCATTTGATGGCAAATCTCCTTTCAAGGGCAAGTTTGTGAAATTTAACACATTTTAAGGCTGAGGAAGACACTGGGAAGGGTGATAGCCAGAGTCACACAGAGAGGCTCATGCAGAAAAACAACTTCAGTTCCCTCACCCGCCTCCTCTGCCCGTGGGACTGTGCTCCCCACTGTGCTCCTCTACAGCCATTCCTGAGGCAGCTTCCTCAGCCACAAGAGACCCACCAGGCACCACCACAACTCCCACACACAGTCCCTCTCCTGCTGTCCTCCCTCCAGAAACCCCAGAGCCATCCTAGCTCCTGGCTCTACACTGCAGAGCCCTGAGGTTGGGGCTGACTGCACTTTTCTGCTTCTCCTGGTTCTCAACCCTCTCCTTCAGGTGCTTGATCTCTCCACATCCATACCTGCCACATCATCCTCTGCCTTTTCATTATTCTGCTTTGTTTCTTTCACCTTCATATTTCTCTTTTCATCTAAAACTCACACAGTTTGCTTTCCACTGTTCCCTTCATCTGCATTTCTTCTCTCACTCACACCTCTACACCAACCTGCACTGCCCACTCCTGAAGTTTGTTCTTCCTTCATCCATTGCATCTTCTATTTCCACTTGAAAGCTTTTAGACATAGAATCATGAAATGGTTTGGGTTGGAAGGGATCTTAAAGCTCATCCAGTTCCAACCCCGTTCTGTGGGCAGGGACACTTTCCACTATCCCAGGTTGCTCCAAGCCCTGTCCAACCTGGCCTTGGACAATTCCAGGGATGAGGCAGCCAGAGCTTCTCTGGGCAACCTGTGCCAGGGCCTTCCCACCCTCTCCAAATCTTTAAGGTTCACCTCCTTGGGAATTGTTTGCTCTGGTACCTGTGCCTCCCTGTTTTTTGCTCAATAGGCAGAGAACAAGGTCCTTTGAGAGTCTTCAGAGGATGCACTGGCTGGGCTGATGTGTGCCATCATAACAGTCCTGCTGTTGCCCCCCAGGGAGTCCTGGAGGGATGTAGTTAATGTGGATGTGACAGGGTTTTATGGTGCAGGGACAACCACCGTGGCTGGGTGCCCTGCAGTTCATTGAGATTCTGGTGGAGAATCCCAATTAGGAGTGAAGGCAGTGCTGATAAAAGACCATTCATTAGGCCCTCTCTCCATCAACAGTAAAATCAATAAGTAATTAACTTGCTACAAAAGAAGAATTTTGTAAGGAAATCGCAATTTACACAAATACACTGGCAGTGTCTCAATTCTGCTCACAAAGGGAGCCTGCCTTTCTCTCCATGTCACCTCCTCCCCACCATCCTGTAGAAAACACATCTGTCATGCAGCAGCAGTGAGAGCTCAGCACTGAGGCTTGAGGCCAGGTTCATAAATGAGGTTGTAAAGTATCCATAAAATAACCAGCGTGACAAAGAGCGTGTCTGCAACCTTTCTGATTTCCTGAGGGAGAGACAACTTCTGACAGCACACAGTCACTCTCAGTCCTCCTTCCTCCTGCCCCCAAAAATTTATTGTCCAATTTCAGCCAAATCTTATAGAAAGGATGAAACATTCAATGGCATTAAGTTAATTTAAAAACTCACTGGTCACCTGTGAGCTTAGAGATATATGACCCACATCTACAGAATTTCTTTAACCCTATAGAAGCTCCTTCCTTAATCCTCTGAGAGGCAAAATCAACAGGTCTTTCCTGTTCCTGTTCAAGACACAGAGAGCAGCAGCAAAGCCCAACTGCCATGTGAGCAAGTTTCCCAAAAGAATGATGCTTGGCCTCCTATTAATTTTGTCCTTCACCCCATAATTTCCTCCAGTTACTCCAGTGTCTCACCCCACAGTGACACTGCCTGAGGAGAGAGAGAGTGTGTGACATCCAAAAAGGGTGACAAGAGGACTGGCAGATGGGCAGGCAGGGAAGATAACTGCTCACCTCAGCGTTCAGAGCTAGAGCTGTGGTCTATAAATGCTTTCCACAGCTACATCAGTTCTCCTGACATCAGCCTCCAGCATTGCACAGATGCCCTTATCACCTCCTTCTTTTTAATGGGAAGATTTGTCTCTGCTGAATTCTACCTCAATTAAGTGACTTTTCTAGCATGGCAGCCTCACTGTTACTTTAGCATTTAAGTGAGGTTCACACTTCCCAGTGAGAATGGTATTTTAACTCTTCACCCTTGTCCTCACAGTAAGCACTTAATTGGCTCTATATTTGTGGTTTTCACAGCTATATTTTATTCCTCTGGAGCAGAACAGCTACAGGCACTACTTTACCTGTTGGACTGCATGCAAAAACAATTGCACTGAAGCCAGAAATGACTCCTTCTATCAGGCTCTTTGTTGTGGCTATATATACTTCCCCCTAATTCAGTCAAAAAAAAAGCAAAAACTTTTGGTCAGGCACAACAGCTGTCCAAATGATCTATACCTAATTACATTCCCTGTGATTTTCTCACTGTGTTTTAGAAATTTCCTGGGCTCTGGAAGGATTCACAAGCTGTTTGAATTCTGATACATCATAAGAATGGGCAGAAAAGCACAGAGGTTTATTGAATTTTCTAGAGGCAGGCAAGATGCAGAAGCCTACTGAAAGAAATATCCTTCAATATCATTATTTTGTTGAACTCTGAACATGAAATGCTTTGAGGGTTTTGTGTCTACTGAAGAAAGGAGTAAATTCACTCCCTGACCTTTATTGAGAAGTGCCACTGGGCTTCCAAAAATGTCTTAGGTAGCATAGAAGGGTGAAATTTGATGTGAAAGAGAACACAGGTGACTGAACTGCCGTGAGAAGCAAGGGCAGGCAGATCGTGGTTAAATCCTCCCAGTTCACCTTTCCCCAGTCTGCAAAACTCGGCTCAGTGAGGCACCAGAGCTCCCTTGATGAGGCTGTAAAACCACAGAGCCAACAAGGTGACAGTGACCTCATTCACCAGAGACCTCGGGACACAAAGCTCCTCACCCCTGCTCAGGTGAGCTGCACCTGGGGAGGGCCATGGGGGAGGGAGAGACAGAGCCAACACCACACTTCTGCCCCACTTCTCTGGTGAAAGGAAAACCCTCACAGCCCTCTCACCTTCAGCACTGTCACCTTTTATCTGGGTGACAAGTGGCCTCTGGGCTATGCAGTTCTATTCACCTGCCAAAAACATTTATCTAAGCAGGGGAAACAATTCTAATGTTAAGCCTTTAGAAAAATGCAAGGCTGTTACCTGAGTTGTGATCAAAACCCATGTCAAATACAAATGTTTTTCCTCAGGATCTGTTATCTCTGAGATGCCACCTGGGTCTCGGTTTGGAGCACCCTCTGTGATGGGATAAAGCCAGAGGGAGAATCGCTGGGTCTGGATTTGGATAACAGCCCGTCGGGATTCCCCACAGCACCATCCCTGGGCCAGAGCAATGCTGCACTACGGCTTTGCCTGACAACGCTCACACACGCAGGGCTGAGCCGGCAGACTGGGTTTTGCAACTGATGTAGCAACTTCTGCAATTTGGAGAGCTGCAAAATCCTCGAGGGGCCGTTGAGCAGCGAAACGGCCGCTGGTGTTGGGTAAGAGCTGAGCCTGAGGGACACAACAGACCCCGGGCAGGCAGCAGGGAGGGACAGCACCTCTTACCTCGATTTTTAGTTAAGACTCAGACAGAGGAGCTGTGAAAGAAAATAGTCAGGTTCCTCAGAAGCATAATTGCCCGAAAGCATTTGTGCAGAAGGACTGAGGGAAAAATCTGCATTGCTCAAGGACAGAAATTTCATTCTGTGTCTGTTTTTTATTAAGTAAAAAAAGCAAAGTTGAGAAAGGAGCTGCAGCAGGTTGCAGAACGATTCTGGTTCTTCTCAGTCCCTTAGGACTTATTTCAGTACATGATTATCACAGTGTGTAGTTACTGTGGAGATTGGGGTTATTCCTCCTCCACGAGAGGGCTCACAAGGAGATGCTCAAGGGAAGGACAGAGGGCCCTGTGCCTCCTTCTCCAGAGCAGCTTTAATGCTCTCTTGGGTAAATAAATTGTTAGATAAGCAATTAGAGCATAGACCAACAGAACAACCCCCTTGGTGCCCCAGGAGAGAGACAAGTGTCCAGGACAGGTGCCCATGGGATTCAGGAAACTTCAGGATTTCTTATTCTTTTGCATTTCCTACTAAATTACAAGTCTCTAATGAGTATCTCTTTGATCTGCAAGTTTTCAATTACTAGAATTTACTTCGTTGTTGGGCTTGTTTTTTTTTTTTTTTTAATTCCTTCATTTTCACTGGTCCAGCTCAGGCTTTAAAAACTGAAGCAACACAAGAACAAACTGTGAAGGGAACTCCTGATTTGTCCTTGGTGGCAGCATTTGCCTGTATAAGACAGACTGACATGTAACTGTGTGCACAGGAGAGTGTGACAGGCAGGAGCAGAGCCTGGAGAATGAGGTCAGCCTCTCTCCTGGAGAAGTTTGTCCTGTAACATTTTCAGGCCCCTTTCACTGAGCTCATGTAACAGCCAGATTTTGCTCACACAGTGTATTTATGTGTCCAAGAGTCCTCTTTTCCCAATCTGGAATTAATGCCTTGTCTAACTAGAAGTATTCCAAAAGCACAAATCTTCTGCTGTTTCATGGAGGCATTAAAATATAACAAGCCACAAGCAGAGTCAATTTTGAGTTAGGATTAATAAGCAGACAGGAGCAGTTCTAAATGAGTTCAGCTGGGAATAAAAATAGCAGGGAACATGAATGCAAATCAAAACACACCAGGAAATTTAAGTACTTCGACTGCCCAGTCAATTAATTTGCTTCCATAATTGCAGTTATTTGCATTATTAAGAGAAAAGCATTCTCATAGACAGAAGTTACTCAGACTAATGTCATGCACATTTCCTTCCCAGATTTCCATTAGAGAAAATAGATCTTGGGGAAGATGATGCAAGTCTGAATAAGCTGTATAAAAATAAAGCTGATATCCTTGTGAGATTAATGGCTGCTTTAAAATAGAAAAGGAAAAAAAAAAAAGGTATTTCACAAGTAAGGTGCTAAACAAAAATTGCATTTGTAATCCATAAAGGGGAAAAAGAGATTCATGCTCTCTTTGCTTCTGAGGGCTGCTACCATGTCATTATTTTGTGGAGACAAGCTGTATTACAGAATTAGTGTGTGTTCAGGAAGGGCTCAGAGAAAGATCAGCTGAAGCACAATAAAAAATAATGGGATTTACATCAAAAATGAAGGTAAATAACAAGGGCACAATAAAAATATGTAAAGAGATGTAGCAATGTAGAAGAGGTAAGTGGGACCCTTCTGCAATTCCTGCTGCTTACAGAGGTGAGCAAGAGGTGGAAGATGCAGAACTGGTAAAAAAGAAGTGCCACTGCATGGGAAGCTGCATCCCTGCTGTGTCACAGGAAAGACAGGAGCTCTGCAGGGCTTGAAAGCAAGAGCTGGTACCAGAAGAGAACCAGTGAACCAGAAGAGCCAGAGACTCGTGGTGACCATGGGGTACCCAGCAGAGTCCCTTGGTGCCCGTCATAAGGGCTCGGGTACATTCAGAGCCAGGCACAGCCCAGAGCTCACCTGTGCCCAAATACAGCCCCAGAGCTCACCTGTGCCTGGGTACAGCCCAGAGCTCACCTGTGCCCAAATACAGCCCCAGAGCTCACCTGTGCCTGGGTACAGCCCAGAGCTCACCTGTGCCCAAATACAGCCCCAGAGCTCACCTGTGCCTGGGTACAGCCCAGAGCTCACCTGTGCCCAAATACAGCCCCAGAGCTCACCTGTGCCTGGGTACAGCCCAGAGCTCACCTGTGCCCAAATACAGCCCCAGAGCTCACCTGTGCCTGGGTACAGCCCAGAGCTCACCTGTGCCCAAATACATCCCCAGAGCTCACTTGTACCTGGGTACAGCCCAGAGCTCACTTGTACCTGGGTACAGCCCCAGAGCTCACCTGTGCCCAGGCACAGCCCAGAGCTCACCTGTGCCCAAATACAGCCCCAGAGCTCACCTGTGCCCGGGCACAGCCCAGAGCTCACCTGTGCCCAAATACAGCCCCAGAGCTCACCTGTGCCTGGGTACAGCCCAGAGCTCACCTGTACCTGGCCCAGAGCTCACCTGTGCCCAGCACAGCCCAGAGCTCACCTATATCCAGGTAAAGCCCAGAGCTCACCTGTGCCCAGACACAGCCCAGAGCTCACCTGTGCCCAGACACAGCCCAGAGCTCACCTGTGCCCTGCTGTCCCACTCTGCAGTGAGTGGGAGTGAGGCAGTGAGTGCAGCTCCCTCCTCCAGCTCAGCATCCCTGAGGCCAAAGGAACACCTGCACAGGCACAGGTGGCTTTAGTGTGCCGAGGCCACCCAGAGCTCCCCGCAGCAGGGCTCAGCATCAGCCACAGTCACAGCTTCTTCCTGCATCTCTTCTGCTGATCCAACCCGAAACATTAGAGTTTTAAAGCCTAGAGAGTTTAATGAAGTTCATAAAGTTCAAACCAGTTCATTCTCCCCTGATTTGTACTTTTATCTTGACAAATTCTTCCTCCCTCTGCCTCTGTTTCTGTCTGTAACACAGCAGGACTCCGGCTGATTGACGGGGAAGGTGGCAGAGTGAGCTCAATGGTGTCATTGCTGCAGCCAGCAGGAACCCTCGGAGGTCTGGGACCGTGGTCTGGGACCCACAACTGTAGAGCTGAGCACAATTACAGACTCCCCTGGTGTTCCCGAAACACCGATTAAAGTTATCCATGACAAAGAAAGGGAATTGCATTTCACTAAGTACCCATTTTGTTTAATCCCAGGTAACAATCATTATGAGCCTGTTCAGCCTGATCAGAGCAAGTTGGCCCTGATCTGTGCGGGTCCCGCAGGGCTCCTCGGGAGCTGGAATTCATCTGGAATTCATCGCAGCACTGGAGCGATTATAAAGTAGCAATTAAGTGCCAGTGCCTCGTGCCACGAGTCAATCAGTCAGAAACCTCTGCTCGGTTTGAAATACAGACATAATTCGACTCCAAGGTTTGAAACACAATGGCACAACCTATTTGTCAGCATTAATAACAGACAAGAGCATGTGTGTTTGAGCCTTGTTCATGCACAGGGGAAGCCTCAGAGGAAATGCTGCTGTGGGGTTAATGGGCCCCCCTGGAGCCGGGATCCTGCTCTGGCCCTCACTCACTGTGGGTGATTGGCACAGTCTCAAAGTTATGGCAGAGGGGGTTTGAAATTCCACCTAATGACTGCCTTTGAGGTCTCCGGTAGTAACAGAGATTTGAAAAATTCTGTTTTCACCTTTCCATGGTTGTTTTCACTCTCATAAAACTCAGTGACATTCCCTTTGCAGCTCCTGGCAGAAGAGCTGATGCTGCTGAAGCATTTCATAGTGCACAGGAATGATGCTGTACCCAGTGAGCAGTTATCAAAACAGACTTGTTCTACAGCCCCACCACTCACAAGCAACTAGTTTCTATAGGAACTAGATTTATCTCCACAATAACGAGGCATGTACCAATTAAATGAGAGTTTCACCAACAGCTCCCAGTCTCAAGCAGTGTAATAGACAATTCTGAGTAGTTCCAGCAGCAGTAAAGGAATATTTCTTCACTGTGAACATCTCAGGGTACCAGGTGAGCTCCCTAGCTTTGGGCAGCTTTTAATATTCACAAGAATAAGTTAATTACAGTTTCATCAGCTCTGTAAGCAGGGCTGAGGGACACTGCTGTGAGCAGCTCATTCCCACATCTCTTAAAAGCATCTAAAAATATTATCCTGTATACCACAATCCCAAATTCTACAGGAGGTGGAGGGAATCATGCAAGTCTCTTGGACAGCCTTAAACTGCAGAATGGTCCAGTTCATCACTGCATCTGGGAGCCCAGGCACTGAGGGTAAGAAAACAAACCCAAATGAGCAGCATGTGGAGCCAGGTCACACTGAGTACTAAGGCTTTTCCTTGCATTAGAGAGGAATGCAAGGTATTCCTCATGTTATTGACTTTATTTTAAGCGATTCCAGTTAGAGCAGAGGTTTCTGTGTCTGCCCCAGTCCTGTTTCAGCACACTGTGAGAGCAGTGCTTCAGTTTAACTGAGAGGCATGGGGTTGAAGGTTAAAACTTGGGAGAGGATTACATTTTCAAAGCATTCCTCTTGCTGGGATCAACACAGAGATGCTGAGGCCCTGCAGGAGTTGTGAGGACTCCGGCAGGACTTTAATCCCAGCTGCTTTTGGCTGCTTATTGTGAATCTGTCACTCAGGTCCCAATGAGATGGGGACAATGAGGATCAATCACTGTGACACCACCACCAGCAGCCAGGTGACCCAGCCTTGCTCACCCCACTGCACATTTTTCCCTGCAGATGACTTATACACGACTTTTGCTTTAAATCATGCACACATAGCACAAATCTGGGTTTTTTTTTTCCCCCTGACTGGACCAGGGAGCCCAGGAACACCAGGAGTCCATGCATTACAACAACCCATTAAAAAAAAAGAACACCCACACAAGATCACCCTTTGTATTCATTATTTATTGACAGTAAAGGAGTCAAAGCTCATAAAAGTTACAGCAAGGCTTAATGAAAAAATATTAGAATTTAAGAAGTTAAAACTTAGTATAGCAAGTGACCAAAATTTGTTCTGTGAAGTTGCATTAAGGGCTGTAGATGGTTAAAAGGTCATGAGAATATTTATTACCAATTCAAAACAAAGACAGAGTGAAGACTAGCCCAGGATTATATGAATTGGTCCAGTTAATCCTGCTCTTTAAGACCAATCATTAAAAGTACTTAATACAATACTTAAACAAAACCAAAGAGAGATACTATCTTAATGCTTAAGGTTTCTTTCCTTTCCCACCCAAATTCTGGACCCTTAAGGGCACTCAGTGGAGGTACCAGTGCTGTGAGAAGCCTTTTTCCCCACCATACACAGCTTTCGACAGTACTTACAAACCTGCTCCTGCTTTGGCCATCCTCCTGAAGCCTTTCCAAAGGCACAGGCTGAGGAGCAGTGACAGGGAACTCAAAGCTGCACAGATGGATTCCAATCCCACAGGACCCTCCTCTCTACTCCAGCTCCTAGTGCTATTCCAAGATATGGCAAGGAGGATAATTGACCAAATCCATTCCCATAAAACAATTTCAGTAGCACATAATTTGCAAAAAGCACGTGAAGTAAGAAACACAAGAGGAAAGATAAAGTAATTGAAGGGAGTGATGAAATGCCAGTGTTAGGTGAGAAAAGGCCTGAACTGCTGATCAGTACAAGACTTCCAAAGCTGTTGCAGGAACAGTTTTAGATGCAATTTTTGTTGTTTTTTTCTTCCACTGATGATACACACTTCAGAGAAGCATGTTAGAAGGGAACTCAATTCATTCAACACTGCCATTACATTTAATTACTTAGAAAACAGCCAGGAATAAAACACAGCAGCCTATTAAACCTTCATTGCATGAAGAGAGGGAAAAAACCTTCCAGCTCCGTTTGTGATTCAAAAAACGGCAGACAAGTTGGCTCTTCTCAACAAAAGTGTCATAAAAGTGATTCCTGCTATATAAGTTCGAGCCATCATTCTTCACCATGAGGGTGACAGGCCCTGGCACAGGCTGCCCAGAGCAGCTGTGGCTGCCCCAACCCTGGCAGTGCCCAAGGCCAGGTTGGACAGGGCTGGGAACAACCTGGGACAGAGGAAGGTGTCCCTGCCATGGCAGGGGGTTGGAACTGGGTGAGCTTTAACATCCTTTCCAACTCAAACCATTTCATGACCACTGGAGAACTTAGTTGTGCTCTATGTTCTTCTGCACTGTTTTTCTAGGAACTATGTATTTCTTTCCAGTCTAGTTGAGCAATGAGGATGGGAAACACTGTGGAGTAAACTTTAATCAACTGTACCTGTCTATATGGATTATGAATGAACAAATGCAGAAAACTGGAAATTAATACAGACTTTTGAAAAAACAACAGCTGCTGGTTAATGAGTAAATTGTTTAAACTAAGTCAGTAGCATTAATGGGAAAATAATTTTGAAAACTGGTGAAGAGGATGTGGGAGTTGAGACATTTGTGCATTGGCCATCACAGCAAATTTACCTGATGACAAAGTAAGTGCTGAAAACATCCCTGTCCCTTGGCCACCTGCAGCTGAGTGGGGCTGTCCTGTGCCCAGAGGACACAAGTGAGCCCTAGGCTTTAGGAAAGCCAAGCCACGAGTGCTCACCTTGGCAATTTCCCTGCCCACTCCAGGAGAGGAGACAGGAACATCCTCATTCTCCAAGGGCAAGGAACAGGCCAGCCTCTCGCTGCTCTGACAAGACCCAGTTCTACTTACAAATATAAACACAGAGAAGCTGCTGCACCAGCTCTGAGTACAGTTCTCCATCCTGAGCTTGCAGGGCTTTGGAAATGGAACCAGGTACTGTAGGAGGGAACACAAAGCATGTGCACAGAGCAGTGCTCTGGAACTCTGCAGTTTTCACTGGTAAGATAAACTAACCCAGTAATTCCTAGGGCTTTTATCAGTTTGCAAATGGTTTAAGAATCCAGTCATTTTCTAGGCACTCCACCACTATGAACAGGTCAATGTGACAGATTACTGAGCTGTACCATATTGTAAAAAACCAAGCAACCACAACACAAAGCCAGAAGGGCCATGAGGAGCCAAAATTTGAAAAAAATCCAAAGGAACCATTAGCCAATACAGCAAACACACTCGTATTTACTGGGTGATGTTTGACTTTGATCATTCAGGGAAAGATTCCCTACAAACAACACACAGCCAGCCTGGTTTTAGTATAGGTCTGCTTTTATTTCCATATTCAGCTCTTTGAGGGAGATAACCTTTCACAATCTGAAAGGAGGAGGGTATAGCCCGCTGTAGTGCTGCTTCAGCACACTAAAACACATCATACAGAAAATGGTTCTGGTGACTTTTCCCCAACCCAAAGGAACACCTGTCCATGTCCTGGGGACACAGACGGAGTCCTGGAACCCAAACATTGTGTGTGTGACACAGGGGTGCACTGGTGAATCTCACCTCACTGGCAAGAGGCAAAAACTGCCAGCTGGCAAGGACTGCAGAGGAGTCGGGAAGTAAATACTGGTAAGTAGTGGATTTAAAAAGAAAAAAAAAATAATAATCAAACCCTAGAAAAAAAAATAATATAAATTTAAAAGCAGCGCCTTTCCAGTATCTCACTGCAGCAGGCAGCAAGACTTAAAGGCACTACAATGTGTCAGAATGGAGAAAATCTGGTGCATCCACCCTTCCAGAGTGCAAGAATATGGATTAAGAATTCCAAAGTTGATATAGGCTTTCGGAAAACAAACAAACTTCTTTTCAGCACAAGATCTGGTGGAGCTGCAGAAAAAGAAAAGAAGAGGTGAGTTAATTACTGTGCTTTTATACAAGCAGCTCAACCTCAGAAGCTGAGCTGGTGAAAGGCTACACCAGCTTGTGTTTCACCTCTTCCTAAACTCTTGTGGTTTAAATCCATACACTAAGTGGCTTCTCTCCCCCTTCCTTCCATAAGAAGATCTCCCATGTATGGAACACATAAGCTGAAGGTTGTCTTACCACAGTTTTATTAATTACTCTGGTTCTGCAAGGGTAATAATTTCTTCATTGATAAAAAATTCCACAGTCTCCTCCTCCCAGTCATCGACATTGCTGTCCAGCTCGTCTGTGTCTACCCCTGCAATGGAGAAAACATCAACACTGAACACCACAAACAAGGCAGCAATGGAATGATTTGATGCTCTTGGCAGAAACAGCCCTTAGACCAGCAGTGAAACAAGAGGTATTTGGTGCTTAAATTCATTGTCATCTTGATCTTTTTCAGCCTTCTTATGTTTGCATTTTTGTAGTGGAGTTTCTCACAGATTTTCATGTAAACAAACTGATGTTATTGTAAACTGTTCTTGTTTTCATTCCTCTCTTGAGGAGGGACAATTGATGGACTTCTAGTTTGACCAGTATGGTTGGAGAGGTGTCAACCTCATCCTCCAATCCATGGTCATTGTCCAAAATCTATATAAACTGAAGTAGGAAAATAAACTTTCCTCTTTTTGCCCTGATGACCTGACTGCATGTGTATCGTTTGTTTTGTGTCCTAGAGTGACAATTCCTAACAAGTACATGTGAGTTTTATTCAGTGATAACCAAGGCATTGCTGTCTCCTACCACACTTTTATCCCAAGGGCAAGCCAATGCCTTTTCCCTCCCCTTAAATCGTGCCACGATTCAGGACAAAAAAAATATAAAAAGGTATAAAAGCCCTGCAGAGAGCAGGAAAGCAGGAAGCAGAGGGAGGGGAAGGGCTGAGGCCCCGGAGGAGCAGTTTGTGTGTGTTCTATCCCAGCCCAGGGCTCACCCCCGCGCAGCTCCAGGCGCTCGTTGCGCTGCTCCATGTACAGCTCCTGCGCCATCTTGCGGTACTTCCTGAACTCCTCCATCATCGTGCGCCGCCGCTCCACCAGCTCCTGCAGGGCACACAGCCTGGTGAGCTCCCCCAAATAAACCCACACCCACAGCCTGGTGAGCTCCCCCCAAACAAACCCACAGCCTGGTGAGCTCCCCCTAAACAAACCCACAGCCTGGTGAGCTCCCCCCAAACAAACCCACAGCCTGGTGAGCTCCCCCTAAACAAACCCACAGCCTGGTGAGCTCCCCCTAAACAAACCCACAGCCTGGTGAGCTCCCCTGAACAAACCCACAGCCTGGTGAGCTCCCCCAAACAAACCCACACCCAGCACTCCTCAGAGTCAAACTTCCTTCTCAAAGACACCTTCTACTTTAAAGAGTCTCTTCCCTAATCAGAATGCTGTTTTGGTGAGGGGTCCTTTTTTCTAACCAAAAGAGCTTTTCTTAATTTCAACACTGGCTAATGCAGCAACATGCCAAGAACTCCAAAATTTTACCACCTTTGCTTAACAACATAACACCAGTTCCACTCAAAACTCTTTACAGTAGCACCTCTCTGAACTAATTGGACTAATTCTAACCATGTGGATCAAATGAACACTTGTGATACGGGAAATGTAGCTTACATATCATCAGTACAAACTAAAGATAGGTTACAAGAGTTTAATCTAGAATATATTTCAAAAGTGTCTTGCCTTTGAAGCTTTGGACTGGCTCAGGCGATCCTTCTGCTCAAATATCTTGGAGTATTTCTTCAGATCCTTCTTAATTTGCTGTGGAAACAGGAAATTTTATTTCAACTGGAGTATCAGAATAGCAATTACAACCATCATCTTCTCTAAGAACTCCTTTAGTAGGCCTAAGCAGGCTATGCCCTTCTGAAAAAATCTCTCTGCTAGGCAATTTCCCTTCACTATAATTTTGTGCCTTGTAGGTCATGTAAGTGTTTCTGTACATATACAACTAGCAAAGTCTGAAGAACAAAATTCAACTTACTCTTTATACCCTTTCATCATACCCTAATTGTAAGAACAACTGGTTACCACTTCTATTTTGACTTACAATACAGTTAATATCTGCAGACATTCCCAGAAGTGAGGTCCCACACAGCAATGTGTTTATTCACACATTCAGGGCAAAAGGCAGTTGTGTAACAAACCTCATCCTAAAGAAGAGAGAGTACACCAAGTGCTTTATAGACCAAATCCATGTCAGCACAAAGCCCCTGGAATAGCCACCTTTATCTGATCCTCGCTGAGCAGGGTAGCTGGTCGTGGTCTCCAGAGCAGCTGACAGAACCTGTCCTTGTTGTTCTTCTGGAGCAGACGGCCTTGGAAGGTCCACAACCAATATGCATTGTCCACCTGGAAGAGCAGTGCACCAGCTCAGCCAAAATAAACTTTAACTCAACACTGGAGTGCTCAGAAATCAATGTTTAAAACTGTGGGAAATCATTCAACCAGTGACAGCTGTTCAGGTTCTCTTCCCAATCAACAGCCCTTTCCAATAGCACTGGAAGAGCAGGCAGGGGTGGGGAAGAGAAATGCACCAGTACCTTGTGGCTCCACCAAGACACAGAGGTGACAATGTATCTGCCCGTGGGGTCCCACTCCACATCCGAGGCCGTGTAGTGCTCTGCGATGTTCATCATGGTGCAGTCAGATGTGTCAACAAATGCTAAGGCACCATTCATGCTGCACAGGCAAAAAACCCACTGCTTTACACACCAGCTCAGCCTGGGCTTGTAAAAACATTTCACAAGCTGCATCTCTACAACTCCTCCTTACAAACAAATTCTCACAGCAGCCAAGAGACACGTTTGTGCCAGTCTCTGTGGCTGGAAAGGAACGTGGTGGATAAAAACAAAACACCACATAAGAATGACACTTCTGTTTCTATGTTCAGTGACCTTTAAGAATATAAATAAAATGGGTTAAAGTCACAGTGAAAACATACTCTGGGCAAGTTACAGCCAAAGTTTAACAATCATATGTTTAGACATAGCAGTGAAGAACAGATTAAAGAAAAGATTTCTAAGATGAACAGCAGTGCTTGTTTGAAAGCACATGACAGCAAATTATTACCTGACTGGTTAACAATAATAATTTTCACTTTCTCTAAAGTGAAACTTTCTTGATAATTCTTTCACAAAGCAGCACTGTAATGAACAGGTATTGCCCGTAAAAGGGCACAAGGCAGTGACAACAAATGCACCGCAAGAGCCACAAGCATGTCCAAACTGGATTGGCTCAGAGTCAGTATTTAACTTAAACAGCTGGAAGGTGTTTCTAAATATGGACTTTTCTGTTGAAAAATGTATTCTTCATTGGATGTGGTAAAAATGGGAAGTGAAAGCTGCAAAGGACTAAGATACATCATGAAGTTGCATCTCTGCACTGCCTTTGCTTTTGCACAGCTCTACCAGAATTACAGTAATCAACATTGACAGGAACACCAAACATTTCTGGGTGAGATGCTGTAGTTCTTTTCCTCTTTCAATCAATGTGGTGGTGTTCAGCAACCTGTGCAACACTCACCTTCTGAGGCCAGCCAACACCACAAACTGCCCCTGGGGACTCCAGAATATCGTGTTTGCCTGCTGTTTGTCAAATGTTTCTGAAAAAAAACAAGGCAAATTCAGAAAAAGATCTCAATCCAATGCCATCAATTACAAGCATCAATCTCACTAATTTCTCAGAAAGCATCACAAACAGGTGCAATTTTGAATTTAGTGCATCTATTACCATGCAAAATATTTTGTATCTGTACTTCTCACTTGTTTTTCACTTACTTATGAGTTCTATTTTCCCGTTGTTTTTAACATGGTAAAAGGAAACTGAAATTCGGGGAGTTTCTCCATGCAGCACAGCAAACTTGCTTCCATTTGGTTCCCAAGCAAAGGCTATGATGCTTTCTGTAACAAGAGGAGCCAAAACTCTGTTAAAGGACAATACAAACCTCTGATTTCAAGTAGTTGCCAAAGAAAACCAAGATATTGAAGAGAGGGAACGCATCAGTTCACAGACTTTCTGTTAAAACATAGGTTGATGAGGCAATTTGCAGGGGAAGTGTTTCTAACTATAGCTCTAAGTCTTCCATCATCTACAAAACACATTCATATTATCAGCCCTAGCATTTTAATTAATAGCACATTTTCAGTTCTGTCACTTTTCAAGTCAGTCACATGCACAAACAGCAACAGAAATTTTGATTTCTCATTTTTACATGAGACATTTGGTAACATTAAAATCCAGCTCTTTTCCAAAGGGTTAAATTCCTAATTATGTCATGTGTTGACAAGAATTTTTAAGAAAGACACAAGCATCTCTACAGAAAAGGTCAAGCTCAAAAGTAAGGAAATACTTGGCATTACCTTTCATTTCCACCACATCCACTGGCACCTGTTTCTCTCTCATGCGGAATATTTCAAAGTTGGTCACTACTCCCTGTAAAGGCCAAAATCAGCTCATTACCCAGCACAAAAACAGCAGATAAATAATTTTATCACTAGGCATAGAAGGACAATTATACAATTAGCCTGTTTGGACACAGGTTGAGAGTGAGTCAAGGTTTATTCCTTTAATGATAACAGATAAATATAATATGCCTCCAAAAACATTCCAAATTTGTTCTGATAAAGAGTAACTTCAGAATTGTAGAAAATTATTTTTTTCAGGCTGTTATAGAATTTAATTAAGACAGATGAACATGTGGCACATTATGCAGCTTGATCTACATGATGTTCAACAGCTGCTCAGTTGTGAGCAGGAGAAGAGGTGAGGCACAGACCTCTCAGAAACCAAGAGGTCACTAAAGTCAAAGCAAATCCTGGATGCAAACATTACATACATTTTGCTTTCCACATGCTTCAAATTCACATGGAAAAAAATTAAAATAGCTTTGACATGATAAAATTTACACTGCTTTTATTTAAAGACAGTACCGTAAGAAAAGGAAGCATGAGACAGAACCAAAATTCCCCAATAAAATCAGAATCACATACCTGTGTGCCTTTGGGAGTCCTGTCTACCTTCACACACAGGTAGTCCCCATTCTTCTGCCAGTGCAGTTTACAATCTACTACGTTGAACAAATTCCGCACACGAATTTCTTGTCGAGAAGGCAGCTGCATCAAAGTCACTCTTGCTGGGATGTCTTTGTCCTCAGGCACCCAGAAAGCAATTATGTTACCACCTGGAGACCATGAGAAGTCTCTACAGGAACAAAGTTAAAAACAGGACATTTTAATTTTCAGTTAGAGATACTACAAGCAGAAACCACTCTCCTTACAGCATCTGAATGTTGCAGACAAAGATCAATTCTCAATAATAAAGACAGGCACAGATACATAACTGAGGGACGTTTAGTAACGATACCAAAACAGATTTTTAAGCAGCTATTTAAATTTGCTACATCACCAGTGTTGACTCATCAGTACATCTCACAAAAAAGGAAGGGTTACACACAGAGTAACTGCCAAGGATCTAGGAACAAATGAGCCAAAAAACCACCCCATTAAATTACCACGGAGACCATCTTCTTGCACCAGGGTACACTCAATTTTCCTGTTGCTTTACAGAGATGTACTTTAAAAACTCTCACAGGAGTCAATGTGTGCTTTGCAGACACAGCACACTGCTCTAAGCCAGCACAACCACCTTGTTAGGGAGATATTCCCTAACAAACTGCATTCCAGTCTGGTTTTGTAGACAAGGAACAGAACTCCCAAGCTAGACTCTGGATTAAGCAGTACCACAAAGAGGATTTCAAAGCACAGAATCTACCAAAAGTGTTCATCAACAAGTGAAGAGTTTTCCATTTCTTTTTGCCACTTTGTCTAATTTGACCACCTCAACATGTAAAGTTCTTTGCTCCAGGCAACAGTCTAAAAGATTCTTCCTGCCATAAAAAATCTCCAGACTAGAAGATTCCAGCTAAAGAGCACAGTTATGATTACAAGGGAATAGACTCACCTTATCCCATTGATTTTCAAGCTCTTTTTGTCCAACAAACCCATAGACTGAAAGATGAGAAAAGGATGAATTTTCAAGTTAGTTACATTCTTACATTTACACACATACTTTCTATTCTCATTATTATGCAAAAAGGCAAGAACTTACAGGTGTTTCATAGATGCTGAGGGTATCTGAAGTCATTCGAGCAAAGAATTTACCATCATGACTCCATCTAAGCAAGGAAATAAAAAATATTAGATTGGAACTGCCTTTTTATTAAATGAAGTCTGGGACCACAACTCTCTATTCTAATTCTGTTTCTCAACCTACTTAAAAATAGGCCAGTGAGCTGAGTTTTCACAGTGGAATCCTCTCTTCTTTTGGCCAGTCAGAATATCCCAGATGATGATAGCCTGAGGGTCATCCTGTGTGTCCATCAAAGGGCTGAAAGTCACTAAATACCTACAAAAAATAATAGAATTCATCAGTGAAACTTCATCTAGTATGTCAGGCTTTAATCCAAGTAGTATTTAAATATCAGGGACTTTTAAAGAGCAGTTTCTCTAATGGGATTTTTCAGGGGAGGGAATAATAAGAACAGGATAATAAAGGAGGAAAAAGTTTTCCTGGCATCCCTCTGGCTGAAAAAGTTCTAGATTTATGTACAAGTCTTTGACATTGATGTTACAAGGGAGAGGAACTCACGAAGTACACTGTAACCTATTATATAGTTTTGACATGAGAGTAACACTGGTTTCAAACCAAACATAAATCACTGACCTTACCCAACCCAAATTAGAGGGATGCTGGGCTTCTCCATTGAAAGGTAAATAATCTCTTTAATACAAAAAAATAAAATCCAACTGCTTCCAAATATGTTACTTGAAAACTCAAATGAAAATGCATCTCAGTCCTGAAATCATTTTATCCTCTCTTGAGCTCTTTAATGTTTAAAAAAATCTTAAGAAATTAATTTCAGCACTCCAGATTTGAAGGCTGCTGCTCATGCCTCATGCTTTTGACCCCTGAGCCCAAACCAATGTGATGCTCTGTACCTTTCACAGGGTGAGAAGTCAATAAGCTGCACTCCTTGGTGACTAAACCTCTGAATCTGCTTGAACTTCTCTCCACCCCACAGAGCAATGCCCCTCTGGTGGAATGTGGCCAGGTAGGTGCCCTTGGGAGACCAACGGACATAGGTCTCTGTCCACCTCTGGATTTAAAACAAAACAAAACAAAAAAAGCACACGCAAAACTTTAACTTCATGCTGTGTCCCTAAAAGAGAAAGAATTAATGCATGGCTGGTAGAAGCACATTTTGTAAAATCCTTTATTAAGTGAAGATCTCAGGATCTGTGATAATTGTGGAGTTTTCTTTCACGCACATAATGTACAGTACCTATTCTTCAAGCTGAAAATTGTCAATTGAGACCTTTTCAACTTACAGATCATCAAAGATGTTTTTCAGGTACAGTGACATCTTTTATGTAATAACAACTAAACCCACCTAACACCCTGGATTTCCTTCTTTCAGCCTTGGTAAAAACATACTGTTCTCAGAAGGGTAGGTATTTCAAATTTCTGAACAACACAGCTCTGGACCTTCAGCTAAGTTAAAGAGATCTCAGCAATACAGACCACAGCCAGAGACCATGGTGATGAGCAAATATTCTCACCATCCCAGAGCCAACTTCCTCCTATTGTAATGCACAGTGGTTATTATGGAAAATGCTCCTGGCTCCTAACAGTTCCCAGCAAGTCCAGTGCCTGCAGCAGACAGGCAGACTAACTCTCCCTTTTTTTATGCCATTACCAAACCAGCTATTCCTCTTTAACACCTCTGTGGTCAGCACAAAAGCAAGGAGTCATCTGAAGCAGCAAACATAAGCACATATTCAGCTCGAATGAATAGTGCTCCTCAAACTCTGACTTTGCATTCTCAGGTCTTTCTGAATCACCTATAACAGAGACATGAAGGAAACTAATGGGCATCATAAACCAGTTTAAAAAAAAAAAACAACAAAAAAACAACCAAACACCACTGCAAACTCTTAAGAAGTTCACTTCACAGTTCTCTTACCTAAGGAGCTAAGTCTAATTCTAAAGGATGTGATTTCACAACTCTTCACAAGGAAGAAAAAAATATTTCAGCAATGGGAAAAAGCCTTTTTTTTTTTCATTAAAAAGCTGCAATGTCATAAAATGAAGGAGATTGACAGTGTATCTGCAATCTCCAGCACTTCCAGGACACTCACTGCTCTGTCCTCAATTTGAACAGGTTCCTTGATGTCATTCCAAAAAATGGATGTCCGGTCTCCTGACTCAAAGATGACACTGTACTGATCCCTACAGTCAGGGTCTTCCAACCAGTATCGCAGATTCCCCTGAGGAAAACAGAGTAAAACACCATCAGTGAGTCAAAGGCTAAGTCAACAAGTTCCACAAAATAGCATCTACCTGGCAGGTGGAAGCTGGTCCTACCAGAGAATGCAACTTTGGGGTCTTACCACTGCAAACAAGTTTTTCAAGTGAAATTAAACAATTCCAATTACTGGATGCTGCAGGCTGAGAGCACACCATAAACAAGTGGATCTTCAAGGTGTTTTGATGATGTTTGATACTTATTTTAAACAAGAAGTCATTTGATATTTGGTTTTTAAAGAAAAAGCAAACTTCTTTCTTCCAACAGACTATTTACAAAGCACTCGGTAACAAACAACAAAGTTTGCCTCACACAATTAAAAATATTAAAAAAATACTTTTGAAAGTCTATTTTTAAATCATTCTGAAAAAATATTATTCAACGTTAAATAATAGGAGTAAATTAAGCAGAAGCACTGAGTTCCTCCCATTTGGATGAAGGAATAGGAGCATGTGACCAGCACTGCTATTTACACCACCATTAACACATCCTTTCTATTTTCATATGGACATTTCAGCAATGAAGTAACCATTTAATATTAAACTGAATATTCCTTTCACTTTTCCAAAATATTCCTTACCAAATCCTTAAATGGCTGTTTCTCAGGGATTTCCCACTCATCACTGATTGTCATGTACCTGCAAAGAGCAATTTGCTTGGTTACACTCCATGCAGGCACTCAGGATTAGAATCCCTAAATCTACAGATAACACACAATTGCTGCACTCACTTATCAAAGTCTGTGAAGAGGTTGACTCTGAAGGTGTGCTGCTTATCCAGCTTGTATCCATCTGCATTCTTCACAGCATCCACAGCGTGGGAGGGAGACATGTACTCCAGGAAAATGTACCTGCAAGTAAGGAAAACCAAGGTACAGGACATTGTTCACTACACAACAGGCTCAAAATAAAGAAGAAACAATGGGGATGAATTAAGAATTCAGCACAGAGTATCTACAAGATAACTTCTTGTTTTGTTTCTAACCTGTTAGGGTCAACAGCAAATTCATTTCCATTCTGGCCACAGGCTCACAAACATTTTTTAGCTCTCTAGGCCTGACCTCAATTACTCTGATATCCTTTCTGAAATGGGCCAGACACAGCAGTGAATCCAAGCTCAACACAACCAGGACAACAGTGAGAGACAGGAACATGCAGGTTACATCCCCAGCTCTTCCCAGCTGAGTAATAGGTCATGTTTAGGAATTGTAACTTGCTGTCACTCACATCTCAAAGCATCTCTATTGTTTTTCAATTACAGAACTCAGCTTCCTTCTGGCCACTCAACACATCCAGCTTTGAGCCCAGCAGACTCCAAACTAATGTTATCCTGAACACCACCAGTGTCTCAAACAGAGGTACGAATACAGAGAGACAGAGTAATTTTCATGCTGATCTTATAGAAGCAACAATCCCTCCACTCCAGAAAACTCTTTTTATGCCTTCTAGAGTATGGATTCCTCCAATACTCAGAATATACACTACAGATATTGACAATCTATTTTGTAACAAACAGTCCAGCCATTGCTACTAAGTTTTTAGCTCAAGAGGACCTTTAATTTCTGCCATAGCAGAAAATTAAGAAAAACTCCTCATGTAGCAGTAAAATTTGTCTCCAAACCCAGCTAAACTGTTTCCACAATTAATCCCCACCACCCTCCACTATGGAGCATAATGAGCTATTAAGCTTCTCAGTTCCCTCAGGAACTTGTTTGTCACTGAGACTGAAGTCAGGACTGCACAGGCTGAGGCAGAAGAAGGTGATGGATAATAACAACTATGAGGTCACCCATGAAGTATTAACATTAACAACCAAAGATAAGCCAGAGCTGTGTTTCAGTCCTCTTTCCAGTTGGAGTATTCATGACTTACCCCTTTGTTTTTCCATCTGCTTCTGGATAAAATTCATTGATAATTTTGCCAAACTTGGAAAATATTTTGTGGATGACATTCTTCAGTTTCTCCAGTCGGTCTGGCCCAACCTGGGGCACGTTATCCACAACAATCACCGAGTCTATTCCATCTGCCTCCTGTGGCTGATCTTTCAGGATGTCACCAAGCAGTTCTGCAAAGACAGCACAGACAGGAAACTAAGGCACTGCTCACATTATGAAGGAGGGAAGACAAAGATGAAAAGAACAGTGAGAGTAAGAAAATAGAGAGACTTCAAATTTCAAGAAATTTCAAGAATCATTTAACAAATTTGGTAGTGAATGCATGTTCTGTCAGAAAAACAACTGAAATGAATGCACAACACCCCAGGAGCACATCCTGACTAAGTGACAGGATTATGTGGTTTCATGGCAAACTTTAAGCACCCAACTCTTGAAGCCTTTCTCAAAAACACACCTTACACACTGAGGCTGTCAACACTTGCACTATCAGTTTTTTTCATGGAGATGGAACTGGCTCACAAAGTCCTCAAAACTGACAACAGCACAGACAAATGCATGATTTGCTACCTGACCTCTGACCAGTCCTCTTGCCCAAATTATAACCAGATTGCTTTGATAAAAAAAATGTAACCTGTACCTCCCTCCCAAATTACACAAGTTTTAGCATAATTCAAAATTATCCACCATACTGGAAGCTCTGCATGTCTCAGCATCACTATAATTAAGAACTTACACTCCATCTAAACCTTTAATTAAGCACAAAAATGAAGGTCTAAGGCAAGACACTGAAAGCCGTATTTAAGACAAGCAGACATCTTCTCACACTGGATATTCTTCAAACATATTAATTCCTGAATATCTGCAGTAAGTTTTAAGATTATGTGAAGATCACTATAAAATACAAGACTACAAAGAAAATAATTTCACACCACCATACTTTTGAATTAGATAAAATCTGAAGAGTCAGACTATCTGTAGGATGCATAGACTACAAAAAAAATATCCAAACACATGTAGAAAGACTTAAAATGTGAGAACAAACTAAAAAAGGTGTTATGTAAAAAGCATAAAAAAATATGGTGGTGTTTTGAAGACATTAGATTTTTGATGGTTTTGTTAATCCAAGAATTTTTGCTGCCCAGAAACATCACTGGAAATATCCCCAGCAATGAAAAGTTATGAGAAACATGTTACTCTGAATTTCAAACTACTAAAAAAGTTGCTTTTGACAACTTTAAGCTTCAACAGGTTATTACACATGAAGCTTCCAATGGATGTGGGGCAACATGAATCACAAATATTTAGCCCATTACCACCAAGATTATGGCGCATCCATGGAATGTTGGTGTTTGTAATATTTATCACTCAAAAATATCATCTCCATCTGCATGTAGGAACTACAAAGAACAACATGAAATATATAAAATGAGAGGACATTTCCACAGGGGTCTACAAGCAAAAGGGGAAAACCAAAGTAAAACACAAAAGGGTAATTTTTAAGGCTCCTTTAGTTATTTCTTTCATAGCCACGTCTCACAAAAGACTTTGTAGGCCAAGGAATGCATGTTTAGATTCCTGAGCAGGAATGCAACACCCTGTATTGAGTCAAAAGTGTAACAGACGGGAGACAAATCCCCACACTGTGCCCTTAAATTCAAAATTGTGAGCAAAGAAATCTTCAAAGAGCAAGAAGCTGGTTCAGCCAGCTCCTGTTGCAGCCAGAAGGAAGCAGTGATGGGTGTGGTGGGTACAGGGCTATCTTCAGCTGGCAGTATTTTAAGGACCACTGTCATTATCTGAACTAAAGCTTCACTAAGTGGTTGTCCAACAATCCCTCCTGCTGTAACTGGGATCGGCTGTTCCTCCCTGCCAACACCACTCGGAAGAAGAGGCACCAAAAGATCTGAGATGCTCCAGTCCTACAGCTGGTCCATCTCACAGGTGCTCCTGAGGACCTGAGCACTGGGAGAGCCTTGGCTTGGTCACACTGAGCTGCTTTTCTCCTTGGGGAGGAACAGAATGAAGGGAAAGGAGTAAGGAAGCTCCAGAAGCAATCCACACAGATGGAAAGCCAGACCAGTCAGAGTGACTAAACTTAAATGCTGTAATTCAGCCACTAACACTGGATTTCATACAGCTGAGAAGTTGACCAAATTAACTAACAACAAAATAGGTGGGAACAGAAAATATGCCCAGTTTCTAAGAAGGAACTGAACAAAACAATCCTAGATGTAAACAAAGTGTATTAAGCAGGAACTTAACAAAAAGAATCCAACTCCAAGGCAATTTTGCCAAAGTCTCTTTAAGAAACAAATGTAAAAGTTCAAAGAGCTGTTATAGGGACTGCTAAACCGAGAACAGCAAACACTTCCTTAATCTGGGATATTTGGCTGCTGTTTTATCAAACTGAACACAGGACTGGAACACAGGAATGCACCTGTGTCACCTGTACTCCACTGCCAGTTGAAATAACTGGCTGATTTACAATTCTGTGCTTTAGAAACATCTTTCCCCTTTTGATACGTGTAACAGACCCTACAACATGCAGAATACACTGACACCAGGCCCTAAAACAGCACAAATGCTGAACAAATAATGGGGAAACAAGTACTTTTGCTGTTCTAAAACTAAGAAAATTAATCTGAAAAGACCCATCTGAAAAACACTAGAGTTCTAACCTCTATATGGCAAGCCCATGTATAAACATTTATTGTCTGTGCAGTTACACAACAGCTTTGCCATTTTAAGGCAGTCAATATCCACTACATTTAAAAGAGCCTGGGCTGACATTTTTAGCTGCCAAAAACGATTTTTCCCTATGTTCTTGTCACAAAGTACCTACATCCCATCTTCACGAGCAGTAACTCTCCTCAAACCCCGTTCACCTACGGATCTTATTCTGGGTGCATGGAAAAAACAAGAACGATGAAATAAAGTCTGTAACGAGCACATCAACCATTTAAAACTCCTGTTTCTACAGCTGTGTTTTACTAATGGAGGCAAAAGGAAGGGAGAGAAGCTGATGATTCCACCCAGAGGGCAGCCCACGCTTGAGGTGTAACAGCGATTTTAGAACCACTTCAACAGGAGCTTTTAGAGCTTTTAGCAGCGTTGTGCGGTGTAGAGGTAACTCATAAAACCCCCATCATTTGAGCAGCAGAGCTGGGGTGCAGACAGGCAGGCAGGATGCCGAGCTGCCCAGCGCCAGGGCGGGGGCACAGCCGGGCCCGGGGCACAGCGTTCCCCGGCTCCCCACGGGCTCCCCCGGAGCCCCGGCGGCTCCTCCCGTCCCGCACCTTCGTCGCTGATGTCGTCCACGAAGTCCTCGGGGTCGCTGAAGGAAATCTCATCCTCGGGCTCGGCCGGGGCGGCGGGCGCGGCCTCCCCGTTCTCCTGCGCCGCGCCGGGCTCGGCCTCGGCCGTGGGCTCGGCCTTGGGCTCGGCCTCAGCCTCAGGGCCGGTCTCGGGCTCGGGCTCGGCCCTGGCGGGGCTCTGGCGGCCGGAGGGCGGCCGCGGCTCGGGCGGCTGCTCGGGCTCCTCGGCGGCGGCGGGCGGCGGCTCGGGGGGCCCCTGCGGCGCCTCGGACTCGCCTCCTCCTTCCTCCTCCTCATCTTCCTTCTCGTCCTCCTCTCGCTCCTTCTCCTCCTGCTGCTGCGGCGGCGGCTCAGCGGGCGGCGCGGGCGCGTCCGTGTGCTCGGGCTCCTCGGCGGGGCCCTGCGCGCCGGGCGGCGCGGCGGCCGCGGGGCTCTCCTCGGTGTCCTGCATGGGGCGGGCGGGGCCGGGTGCGGGGCCCGGTGTCGGTGCCGGGTGTCGGTGCGGTGCCGGTGCCGGCCGCGGGCTCTCTCTCGGTGCCGGTGTCGGTGCGGGTCCCGTCCGGAGCGCGGCGCGGAGAGCGGGGGAGGGGCGGGGCGGCTCCTACGGCCGGGCCATGTGCGCCAGGCCCAGCGGCCCGCGCGCCGGCACCTACCACCGCACCCGGCGCGGGAGGGAGAGCCCCGGCCCCGCCGCCGCTCCCGCCCGCCAACGCCTCCTCTCCCCTCCGGGCACGGGCGATTCCGCCGCCTTTGCCACCTGCGTCTGGCTCAGCCGGCGGCGGCTTCGTCACCTCCTCACCCCGCTGCACCCCTCGCACCCCTATTTGGTGACTGCTATGGCTGCGCCCAAGATGGCGCCGCCTTCCATTCTACTGAGGTGGGGTCCGGCCGAACTATTTTTTAGGGGGCACCGTTACATTTAACTGCGCTGACGCCCCGTGAAACCTCCCTGCGTGTGCGGCCGCTCAGCAGCTGTCACTGCTCAGCGCTGGGCAGCGGGGACAGGACAATGCCACGGGGACAGGACAAGGCACTAGCACCAAACTCTCCCTACAGCCCCACTACGATCTTCCACCATGGCTTCGCCCGGAGCCAGCCGGCGCGGGCGATACCAAGCTGCTGTAGAGGGGGAGGCGCGTGGTGCTTCGCCGACATCGACGCGGTTGTGGCGAGGGCGGAGGGTCAGCGCACCCCCCGCGGCGGCGGGGCCGTGTGGTACGGCCCGGCGGCAGCGCCACATCAGCCGGGCGGGACGGCGGCCCCGGCAGTGGGGACGGGCGGGATGGTGGCGCTCGGAGGGTGACCGGGCGGCTGCCGAGCGCTGCTTCAGCCCCACCGTGACCTTTGTGGGATTTAAATAACGTTTTTTCCTGAGGTGCAAGATGACAGTGGCCGTGCCGCGGCATCTCTGCCTGCCCCGCCAGAAGGCTTAAAGGCCCGGTGAGCTCCCGGTGGAGGCGGGCGCACAGGAGAGTGCTCTGAGGGGTCACCGGGCACAGTCCTGGCCTCTCAGCGTGGTTTTTAAATGGTTTCTGAACTGGTAAAGCTCCTCCCCTCTCTCCTCGTTGGCTGCCAGCGTGACTGACCTGGGAGACGTGACCCCCGGTTATCAATTAAAGCAGCACATTCTGTCCCGGGCACCTCAGGCTGGTGAAGAATACGTGAAGTGTGACTTTTGTCACCCTGTATGTCAATATATATAAAAAGAGAGAGAAAGTATATTCGGAGTGGCTCAGAGAACTTGGAGTTTGCCTCGGATACCGTCTTGAGGTGACAATTGCAGAGGAAAAAATTGTCGAGTTTGTTCAAACTTAGAGATGAACACTTGCATTTTGAGTAGGATTTCTTTTTTTTTTATACCAATGCATTCAATCAATCATCAAAACGGACAATACCAGCATTAAAAAAAAAAAAAAAAAAGCCAAAAAAAACCACAAACAAACAAAAAAAACCCCAAACAAACAAAAAAACAACAGGTACTGTACATGGCATTTTAAAATTAGAACTTGTCTCATATTGCAGCGTCTTCCATGTTTTGATAGACTCTCGAGGGCAGATGTTGAAGAAGCCGAGGCAGACACTAAGTTGTTGTGTAATTTTTCAG
Organism: Zosterops lateralis; assembly: GCF_965231275.1. NCBI lineage: Eukaryota > Metazoa > Chordata > Aves > Passeriformes > Zosteropidae > Zosterops > Zosterops lateralis. The sequence continues at coordinate 3,238,539 of NC_139775.1, forward strand.
GGAGTCACACGATGGCATCCGAACTCCACTCCAGTTCCCCTGCCCGTGTCCATCCCCATCGAAGGCAGCTCCAATGAATGGAAATGATGACTGGCACTTTGTACAGCAGCTTTTTCCCCCTCATTATATCGTGGTGGCTGACCAGACCCTGACTTCCCAGTCAGCTCCAGCACTGACTCTGAAGTGAACAGAAAGTGCTGTTTCCTGACATCACAACCTAATTTTCCAAATGTGAGGCAGGACATGGCTGCTGTTCAATCCATGGTCCCAGCTGGGTCCTCAATATTCCATGGGGTGTGTATGGGGTCTGTGTTGCTTTTGTTTCACCGCTCCCACAGTTGTCTGTGTTGCTGGAATGTGCAATTTCTGCAATTGCCCTTCTTCCTGTTTGCACTTTTCCAGTCACTCTGGTTAAACAGTGGATCTAAGCATTGAATTCTCCTTTCCCTGACATTGCACAGGCTGCCCTTTGCACTTTCCTGTACTTTTCAGCAACTTTTAATTTATCTGCTCTTCCTTCCTTCTCCCTTTCCTTTCTCTGTTGAAATTTCCCCTCAGTCCCTGTCCTATCTCCCTGCTATTCTTTTTTTCTTCCTGCCCTTACTCAGCAGTCTGAGGGAGAACAGAACAACTTAAAACCAGAGATTTTGACACTGGCAGCTGAAGGCTGTTCCTTTAAGTAGTCCACATGCAAAACTCCTAATCAATGGGAAATTTGGGGGGGGAAATGTTGCAGGAATGGCTTTTTATAACACAGCACTCCAACCAGCAGTGCCTCATGAATTTTATTGTGTGCAGGTGATCTGAGAATAGTGGAGCTGACAGCTCTGTTTCCTAAACTGAATTCTGAAGGAGTAAGCAAGTTCTTGTGTGAAATTTCATCTAATCCTGACAGGACGTGCCCGGAATGACACACTGTGAGTGAGGGAGGGCCTCGGGTAGGGACCTATTTCTGCATTGCTTTTGTCACCTGGAACCTGCTGGTTCAGCCCCTCTGCTCCACTCTGGTGAGACCCAGCTGGAGTCCTGCATCCAGCCCCGGGGGCCCAGCACAGGAAGGACATGGATCTCTTGGAACAAGTCCAGAGGAGGCCAGTGAGATGAGCAGAGGGATGGAGCAGCTCCTGAAGGACAGAATTGGGATTGTTCAGCCTGGAGAAGAGATGATTTTGGGGTGACCTGACTCTGGGCTTTAAATACCTGAAGGGGCCTGCAAGAAAGATGGAGAGAGGTTATTTACAAAGGGGAATTGAAAATTGAAAAGAGGGTAGGTTTTGATTAGATATTAGGAAAAAAACTCCTCCCTGTGAGGGGGTGAGGCCCAAGCAGAGGTTGCTCAGAGAAGCTGTGGCTGTCCCATCCCTGAAGTGTCCAAGGCCAGGTTGGACAGGGCTTGGAGCCACCTGGGATAGTGGAAGGTGTCCCTGCCCACAGAACAAGATGATCTTTAATGTCCCTTCCAAACCAAACCATTCTATGATTCTCTGACATGTGTCCCTTTTTTTTCCCTTTAGTGTTTATTGTTTCTTTATGCTCAAGGTTTTCCAGAAGTTTTTGCTGCAGTCACAGCAAATACATAACTGTTCAATAACTTATGTCAGGCAGACTCTTTCCAGCCCCGCTGAAAAATTATTTCCGCAATTGAATTATTTTTCATGGCATTTTTCTTCAAGACTGAAGCAATCTTCTGTTGAGAATATCTTATTTATACCAAATAAATAGTTATGCTATTAGCTTAAGTACAGACCAATCAAAAATCTATAGCTAAATGAGAACATGTTGATTCCTCCATTCATTTTCTCCAAAATTGCTATATAGGCGAAAAAATCCTGTGGTGCTGAGAAGTGCTGAGCAGGCAGAACTCTGCTCGGCTGCTGCACAAACATGATGTGAAGGGCCTCTCAGCTTAAATAATGCCATGCTTTTTTAATTTCATACACGGCTTTCGTCTGCACCCACGCTCATGGGGACTGGGCTGAAATAGCACTGAGGGAGGAGGAAAAGGAGAGTCGCTCGACTCATTCACATCTTTGTAGCAGCACAAAAAACTTTCAAAGGGGAGCATTGTGGTCACATAAATATTTACAAAAAATTTTTACACAAAATTTTATTTCACATAGAAGTGAAATCTCACTTCATAATTTGCTGCTTTAGTTCTCCCTGCGTACAGTGGGGATGACTATTTAACTCCCCGTGATTAAGAAATATCAGGGACATTAATTAGGGAGTGCATCCAATCCTTTGGACATTAAAAACATACAGCATTATTATGGATTGTAACGTCTCAATCTAGAGGTCCAGAATCTGTAAGGATTTTTTTCATGTCTGATGGTGTTTTCAGGAAAATCACTGTACAAAATGTGCCTTTTTTTTTCCACCGCTGTCAACCATATAATTCCTAATAAAGTACAGGAACTGGGAAAAAAATCACTAATAAAATGAGAGGTGTTCATACAATGTTCACATTTATGTGCTTTTCTGAATAGCTTAGTGTTCATTTCTACCAAATTTACCAAAAATCCAGAGGCGTGCAAAATATAAAAAAATACTGAGCGTAGGAAACTTGATTAATTGCTTAGATGGCAGCAGAAATGCCATGGGAAAAGGAACTCAGTTAAATAAAATATACCAAAATTGACTTGGAGTAATTCATCAGATGAGAGGGCACGGTCTCAAGCCGTGCCAGGGGAGGTTTGGGTTGGACATCAGGAGGGATTTCTTCCCAGAAAGGTGCTTAGACATCGGAATGGGCTGCCCGGGGAGGTGGGGGAGTCCCGATCCTGGAGGTCTGTCAGGACAGAGTGGACGTGGCACTCAGTGCCGTGGGCTGGGTGACGAGGTGCTGTTCGGCCACAGATTGGACTCGGTGATGTCAAATTCTTTCCCGACCCAACTGATCCTGTGGTTGTGTGACTGGAAACCCAAAGTACAACCTCAACAGTTTATCCACTTTTCCCGGCGCACGAGAAAGCCTCCCTGAAGTTCGCAACAACCGTCCTTTTCAGAGTTCAAAAAATAAAGTAGTTATACTTCGGAATAATCCTGCATTGAGCCCGTGAGCCGATCAGCCCTTACACGCTCTAAGACACCCGGGAGATGCGTTATTCTCCCGCCGCGGTGCCGAGGCGCGGGGCCGGCTCTCTGTCCCTGCCGGAGCCTGTCCGAGCCGCCCGGGGCCGGGCGCGCTGCCCGAGCGGGGCCACCATCGCGCAGCCCTGCAATTCGACACGTCCCCGCGGAGCCGGAGCCGCAGCCGGAGCCGGGCCCGGGCGGAGCCGCAGCCTTTCCGCGGGCACCGCGCCCCCCGCGCCCCTCGGCCCCGGCCCCGCGGGAGGCGGCTCTGCCCGCCCGCCCCGCCCGCGCTGACAGGCGGGCGCTGCGGAGGAAGGGGAGGCGGCCGGGCCGGCCTCACATGACCGCGGCCGCGATGGACGGCGAGCCGCCCGCGGGCACGGCCGCAGGTACGGGGGGATGCGGGATGCGGCTGCCGGCCCGGGGAGCGGACGGGGCTCCGCGCCGGGCTCGGGGCCGCGCTCCCCGCCCGCAGAACCCGCGGGGAAGCGCCGCCGCCTTCCCCTCTTCCCCCGGGGGCAGCGGGACCCCGCCGGCCCCGACCCGCCCGGTGCGTGCCCGCGGAGCGCTGCCCTTCGGGCTGACGGGGATCCCTCTCCCGGGAGGGGAGCGGCGGCGCCGGGGCCACCTGCCCGCCGGGGCGGCCCCGGTGGTGGCCCCGGTGGTGGCCCCGGTGGTGGCTCCGGTGGCCGCAGGCGGTCACCTCCCCGCAGCCTTTCCGCGGGCACGGGGCGCGGTCCTGCACTTCTCCCGTGGGGAGTGACGGCCCGAGCGCTCGCAGTGCGGGGCTGACTTTATCTCATTATTATTTATTCGGTCCCCGCTCCCCGCCCGCCGGGCGCGCTGGTTCCCCGGGGCAGCGCAGGGCGGTCCCGGCCGCGGGGACAGCGGGGACAGCGGGGACAGCGGGGACAGCGGGGACAGCCCGGCCCCAGCGCTGCGGCCGCGGGAGCGCGGCTCGGTCCGGGGAGGAAACTCGGGCAAGCACTGCCAGCGCCTGTTGCGAAATGAGAGATGGAGGGAGCTCCTGGGTGGATTGAGGGAATAACGTGTTCCACTCCTTTAGCAGTTAAACTGAAGGGAACTTTAGAGGGCTCTCTAAAGTTCTCTTCGAAGTGGCTGAAGTTTTGTACCTGCTCTGTGCATACCAGTTTTTTTTTTTTGTTTGTTTGTTTTGTTTTGTTGTTTTTTTTTTTTTTCTCCTCAGTTTGGAGAGAAAAATGAGTAGGTAAGCTTAATACATGGAAAAATGGTTTGGGTGATTATATTTAGGGATCCACTGTGAGTTTGCTCTTGGTAGGCCTGTGATGCTCCTGATGCAGATAATGCTTATAAATAAATTATTTTGGAATATTTCTGTCCAGGACTGGTGTAACATATTGAACAGCAGCCTTTGTGGAAAAAATGTCCTACTGTACCAAAGAGAGAGCTTGCTCAGGTATGTCTGTTATGGGTTTACCATCTGCTTCAGGAGCCTTATAGAGATAAACCAGTTGTCCCCAAGCAGAGTAATCAAGAGTAATCTTGAACTGATCAGCTTCTGGTGATGGTGCTTCTGTTCCTTTCTGATCTGCTCAGCCTTCTTTGGAAAACTTGGTTTTCTTTGGCAAAGATTTTATGATGACCACTGAGAGAGGGTGTATAATGATTTTGGCTAGAGAAAAATAATGCTGTGAATGCAACAATGTTTTCTATTTCTAGCATCATGATGCAGGCTCAGAGATCTCTGAAGTTTCATACCCATATGTCTTTTTTTTTTTTTTTGGAGACCAGCAGCTTGTCAGTGAGTGTTTTGGGAAGATTGAAATATCCAGAGTAATGAGAGTCCTGGCAGGTATCATTGATGCCCCCTATGAGAGTGCATAAAAATGCCATATTTTTGACTTAGCAGAGTTCAAAGTACTTTTAATGCAATCAAAGAGAAAAGAAAGAAAGAATAATGTCCAGCATATAGAAATCAGTTTTGCTGAGTGGCTTTTATTGATATTTTTTTCCTTTTGCTTCCATGTGAGTCTGTTTTGCTGCAGTTGCAGGGAGCAGATCCAGGTGTGTTGGCTGTGTGGGGAGTGAGGTGTTTCTTTTTCATTCTGATGGTAAATCTTGAACTGTGTGTTCAGCCTGTGGGAGGGCTGTACATGTCACAGACAGCATAATTTGCACATGGCCACTGATTTCCCCCTCAGTCTTCAAGTTTTAGGGGTTGGTGCAGCTTGAGGGAGAAAAAATTACCAGATCCAGACATGTGGAATTGGTACAAAAGGAGGAGAGCTTTAATTATTGCTTTTCAACTGGATTTGGGATAAGAATGAGCTTGTTCTGACTATAAAATGTGTGAAAAGACAGTTGGGAGGCTGTAGTGACTGGGGTGGGAATGCCATTTTTTAATGCTTAGATGCTGACAAGTTTTCCCCCAGTGTAATCAGAAGGGTGAGAAACATGCAAGGGAGATGAGAAGCAAAACAAAGATAAACTATTTATTTTCATGGGATATTCTTGACTCTATAAGGACAGATGGTTGTGGAAATTTGCCAGTTTTGTAGTCAGGCTAAAATGTCCTTGTGAAAGTTTCCTGGAGTAGTTGTTTGGGTTATTGCTTGCTGGGTTGCATTTTTGGGTGTGAATTTTTACACTTCCAACCTCTTTGTGAAGAATTATATCTTAGAGTCATCCACTGAGCGCTGGGAACCAGCCCCAGTGAGTATTTGACTTCTTGTCTCTGTAATCTTAGGGCACATTCCTCGATGGATTTTTCTCTGCTAATCCTGTTATTTCTTCAAAGTAGCTGCATCTCACTTTATTGTGTTTGCTCCAGCTGGGGCTTGTGCCTCATGGCTGACTCCTGAATGGAATGTGTCCCTGGTATTGCCAGACTTGGGAAATCAGATGAATCAGTTGGTGATCCCACAGCAGAGTTAAAAGAACAGGGCAATAAGCTTAAGGTTAGTTCTTTACACACACTAAATCTGTGTGACAGGTTGGTGTTGGGTTTTTTTCTGCTGGGGTGTGGGATTGTGGTAGTTTGAGAAGCAACAAGAGGCCGAAAGCTGCAGGGGACTGCAAAAATTCAGGTGCTTTTTAAATATTACTAAATAAAGCTTAAATAGTCTCATCTATTTCTGAGTTGTGGCATAACTTCTCTTTTCATCTTTAGGAGCACCAAGTGCTGAATAACTATCTTAAACTAACTTGGAAAAAACCCCCAAACAACCACCAAAAAACCCCTCCCCAAACCAAAACCAAACTACCCGCAACACCAAAAAAAAACACAAGGGGAAATATAAAAACCTAACCAAAGGAAAAATCCCCAGAAAACCCAGACTAACTAGTGCAGGGTAAATACTTGCCATCTGTGGTGGTGGTGTTTTTGTTGTTTTTTGTCTTTTTTTAAGGAGAAAAAATGTTGGAGCCTGTTTCCAACATCTAATTTTATGATAGTGTGTGCTATTTTATCTTGTTTTGGCATTGGGTAGCTTGTATTTACGAGGGAGCTGTTGGGAAGGAGACTGTTAATTACAGTGGAACTAAATATGATAACTTCTCTCGTACCCAGTAAGAAATACAGACCTGCCCTCCATGTTGAACACACAGCTCTGTAGAAATTAGCTTTGTTAAAATGATTCTTTTGCTTTTCTCCTTTTGGATTAAGAATTGTGTGGTTTTAAATTCTTCACAACAACCCCAACAAGTTGTGTGCAGTTGTCTCAAAAAATACGTAATGCCTTTAATAGGAAAAAAGTTTTGTTTGCCTTTTTTTTTTTTTTTTTTTTTTTTTTTGTGGGACTTCTGTCTGTCCTCTTTTTTTTAGGGGATTTCAAATTATGTAATATTTAAAAAAATGAAAACTAAGATGGGAATCTGTTTGAATTTGTAGTTGAAATCTGCGCCAGCTTTCAGGGAGGCTGTTGTGGACACTGGATTCTGGAATTATGGAGGAATGTGTTTGACACAATAAAGGGGAAAGGCATTTCCATAATTCCTGGGGCTTCTCATGAGAAGACAGAAAGGAAAGGGAAATGCTGGTGAATGATATTTAAATTGCTGCTTTAGTATTCCTGGCTCAGGAGTTGGTAGTGGAGCCCTCATTTATTTTTTTTTTCCAGGGAGAAATCTGAGGTATCTCTGTGCAAAACCAGTCAGTTTTCATATTCCCTTGCATTTCCTGTGGGTTGGATCCCCTCTGCTCTGCACAGCTGTGGCCTGTGATGGTGGAGGAGAGATCTGAGCTGTTTTTCCTGAAGGTTTTGCTTCCTTACAATCTCCTTTCTCCTTCTAGTAAATATGCTACCAATATAACAAGTAATTCTGTGGCACCATCTACTTAAGCATGTCTAATAAATTTATCTGATTAGCACCTGGTGTAATAAAGAGTTGGTAGCATCAGCCATCTGTAAAATGGAGATAAGGCCTCCAAATTTGATTGACAGAGCTTAATCAGGGAAGGGAGATCAATGTTGTGATTTACCACCTGTGCTTCCAGCCCTGGCATCGCTCTGCTGTCTGTGCTTACTCACTTGTGAAAACTCTGTGCAGTTATCCAGGTACTTGGAGTTTTGCTCTGGCTTTCCTAAATGCGTGATTTTGGGAATTTGGATGGAGGAAACTGGGAACTCCATGGAGGGCAGATTGCTGCCCAGTTGTATCAGTGGAGTAATGAATGTTGGACAGTAACTAAAGCATGAAACACAGGGTATGAAGTAGAGAAATTTTCTGTTGCAGTTGTTCTCTGGGTAAGTTTCTCAATTCCCTTCAGTCCAAAGGCTACCTGACTTGTTACCAAAAAAAAAAAAAGAAAAGTATTACGCAGTGTTTTCATAGCTGTTTTCTTTTACAACCAAACAAAAACTAGGCCATGCTTTGAATGCTTCTTCAAACTTTTAGTTCTTGTCATCCTGTTGTCTTCTTGTTTGCTTGTTATGTATGTTTATATGTATTATTTTTAACTTTTGTATCAACTTGTTTTCAGTTGTATCAGGCCACTTCCTGATATCTTATTGACAACAGATTGAGAAGCTGCTATAGCAAAAGCCTGGCTTGTAGGAAAAAGCTGATTTTTATTTTGTCTGCTTCCCAGTGTTCCAGGGGACCATTCCATACCTCATTTCTGTATCCACTTGCTGCTCTCTCCATGTAAACTTTACTAGATAATGATCTGCGGAAACCAAAGGGAATGTTTTCAAAATTAGCTGTTCTCCAGCAGAGAGTGCGTGATGGGGAGCCTTAAGTGTTCTGTTACAATGCATGTAAATCCTTTTACTGGCTGAACACAGGAGCTCATACCAATGAGTTCCCATTATTATCCACCATTCCTGGCCAGGGCTCTTGAGGCTGTTCCCAAATAGGCTCTTTAGGAAGTTGAATGAAAAATGGGCTGAAGAACAGCTCCAGTAGATATTGCTCTGTAGGGTTAATGTAAATGCCATGATAAGCGTTTCCTAAAGCAGGTTAACAGCTGTTCCCAAGTCGTTTTATTGTGTTCTCAGACCAGTGTTTGTGGGTGTAGATTCACTCTGAGTAACTGTCTTCTTGATACCAGACACAGTGAGATTATTAATTAAAGAGTAATTATTCAAACTTGTTTGCCTGGTTGTCTGGTTTGTGTGATTTCACACATTTAGACAAGGTTGAGATGTAAAGAAGCTACAGAATATTTCAGGGACAGCCAGGAGTGTGAACTGCTGATAAACTGCAGGCATGTCCTGTAAGTGATTTTTAGAAAGCAGATTTAGAGAAGAACTCGATACAAACTGGGAAGGAATTACCAGGAGAAGACCAATATTGGATGAATTGTCAAAGGAGTCTTGCCTTGTAGGGCAACACTCTGTCGATGTCTTACTGGGTAATGGGGTGCAGACCTGTAATGAACTTTAGAGTCCTCAGCATCAGTTTGGTTCTGGCACTTACAGATGAAACACTGAGGGATTCATGGTTCACCCTATACATCTTTTCTACTCCTTCCTATCTCTTGCCTTTGGAGTTTCAGGAGTTTACAGACAATGCTGAGCCCCAGCTCAGGGGCTGGTTTGTGCTGTTGGTTGTCCAGCAGAAAGATGGGAAGCAGAGACAGTGACTCAATAGGCAGGAGGAGATGCTGTGTTAGTACAGATTGGCACTGCTTGGGGAATTAATTGGGGTGCATTTTGAGTAGGCTCCTTTGGGGGAGGCCTCTGCAACACCAGCCAGTGGCTGAGCAGCACAGAAGGCTCTGGAATTCTCTGGAAGGATGTCTGTGTGTGCATTGGAAAAGTAACATCATCTGCTGTCTCATGTCTCATTTCATTGGTGTGTCTTGAGCAGTTAAACCCAAAAATTACAAGGGTGGACACCCAGAGAGCTGCTGCTCTGGATATCCAGGATGCATTGTGCTCTACAGACGTTGTCACTCCATCCAGCAGTATCCCATGTCAACACTGAATTGCCTCGTATTATTTTACTGCAAATTTCTGGCAGGTAGCTGGAAATTTTTAGGAGCTGCTCCATAGGTGGGGTTAGCAGGTGATGTGTCTGTTAAAGCAGAGGTGTTAAGACTTGCTTCTCTGAGTCACATTAGCAGGAATCTGAAGCCTGATGAGACATGTGGGATAAGGTCATTTGTCCTGGATTTGGTTTGGTTTCATTAAGCCATTTTATGGAACAAATAGCAAAGTGTCTGTTACGAAGCCATAAATCTGGGCAATTAAAGAATGCTTGTTTTCCCCATTTATGAGTACCTAGGGCACATGAAGGAGCAGGTGGGAATCCTTATCAGGTGGAGGTCAGGACTTTCAAGTTAAGGATTTGACTTCTTATCTTCCTTTAGTTAATCTGTTACCCACTTAACAACTTTTTGAACTATGTATCAAAACTTAAAGAAATGCTTCTTGCTTCTGTAGTGTTACTGTGTTATTAAAATTGCAGATATATTTAAGAACTTCTGCACAATGGCAAGGAAGGATAATGAACCCTACCTGCCTTTTCTGCCCACTTTCCATCAGTGGATTTGACTTGCTTTATAAAAGAGCTTGTTCACAGCGTGCCTCTTGCAGAGAGGAAGCAATGCACCTGCTCCAGACTGGAGAGCAGAGCTCAGGTATGGGGTGCACAGAGTCCAGGGTTGCACCCTCATTTTTCACACTGTTTCCTGTGTGTGGAATGGGTAGAAAAGAAAGAATGGCTTTGAAAAACAATGTAAGCTTAGTTTGCAGTCACATAATAGATGTAGTTATGAAGTCGGTTTGAGATAACAGGCTGCAGTCAGGCACTTGATAAGAGAACACTCTGAGTCATCAGCTTTGCCACTGCTTTGATGTCATTTGTCCCCTGGGGCCACATTCATAAGACCCATCTTTTTTCACTTCTGCATCTGTCTGAGAATCAGTTACTGTCCAAAGTTGCCCAGTTCAGGTCAAATTCACTGTCAAAAGCTGTTTGTTTTCTAGCTACAAGCAGTGGAAGAGAATAGACAAGTTTGAAAGATTTTGCCACAGCTTGCTATGATTGAGGAATTGTCAAGTTGTAGGAATCTTTTCTCTCTGCTTTGGAACTTAACTATGTTGACACAGTAAATTATTTTAATTCACACTCACTGTAGCACACTGTCACAGAGTTTAATAAAATTATGTCAAATGAAGTGTCTCCTTCCTTTGTAATGGTGTGCAAAATTAATGGATTAAATTTCTGCAGCGTGGTAAAATGACAATTTTTCTTTCCTTCCATGAGTTGTTCTAGGCAGGATCCAAAAGTGCTGAGCAAGGGTTTCATTCATTTTGGCAGATCCTGCTGTGGTGGGAGCTGGACAGACAGGAAATGCAGGCCTCTCAGCTGATTCACAGAACAAATTTGGCCCGTGATGATTCTTTGCTTAGTGGAGATGTGTCTGTGACTCGATATAATTGGTGGTGCTGCTGGGTGTTGTGAGCAGGGAGGCACCGGCGATGTGAACGTGTGTGGAGCAGCAAAACCTCCCAGGGGAGTGGCCTGGCTGGGCTTCTGCTTGTGTTGCACCACTCTGGGAAGCACCAAGCAAAGGAGCAGAGTATTTTAAGGCTACTTCTTTTACTACATCTTATCAGGTCTAGTGTTTTTTCCCTTTTTGTCTTCTAGATTTGGCAAAGCCGCCGGTAAATGAACCAAGGGAGCCGGAACAGTTTCTGATGCAGACGCCCCAGGGAAATCCACTGCTGCTTTCCCACACCCTACAAGAGCTATTGAGCAAGGATAGTGTGCAGGTGGAGCTTATACCTGAGAAGAAGGGCCTTTTTCTGAAACATGTGGAATATGAGGTTTCCAGCAAGGTAATGTGAACAAGCTTTGGGCTTGGTGAGAATGTGTCCTCCTAAGAATGTCTGTGCAGCTTCTGATGGCAAAGTCCCGAGTGATTTAGATGTGCTGGGTGATGCTGGCTTTAAGCAGACCAGTTATGTGAGTTGACTTTTAGTGCAGTAGCACTGGGCCTTCCTGGCTTGTGCCTGTGCAGCATGGAACATCTAACAGAGGTCTGAAGGATGATCTGCAAGTTCACTTGCTTAAAACCTGAGCTCTGTACAAAAGCAGTTGTATGACAATGAAAACAGAATGGGTTTATAACAAAAATTGGTGTAAGTAGCTGGATAGTTCAAACTAGTTTGCAGTCTGGTTTTGAGCTAGTGAAGAAATTATACTGACAGTGCAAAAAAAAAAAAAAATAGTGGAGGTGCTGCTGTGTGAGCTGTGCATTGATTTACCTCCCTGTGTCACCTGCAGCGGTTCAAGTGCTCGGTGTACAGACGATACAACGACTTTGTGGTGTTCCACGAGATGCTGCTGCAGAAGTTCCCCTATCGCATGGTGCCAGCCCTGCCCCCTAAGAGGATGCTGGGAGGTAAAGCTGCATCTTCATTTTGGGCTGGAGGGGTTTTGCTTCGCGGTGCAGGCGCAATCCAGGTGATACTGTTGGAAAGGAATGTTCAAAAGATGGAAGATCTTGGCTCCTGCAAGTGCCATAGAGGTGATACTATTAGCAAGAAACGTTTAAAAGATTGAAAGTCTTGGCTTCTGCCTGCTCAGACTACTCTGAGGTTATAATACACACTTTAGAGGTGTGAATTACTGCCATGCCAGGGATTCCTGTAGGTGAGATATGAAGGCAAAGTATCAGTGGGGTTTCTTCCTGCAGAATTTCAGTAGCTAGTGATTTTTCCTAATAAGATTTTAGGTGTAACTCTACACAAGAGCATGGCAGAGCTGCAGGTATTGCTTCTTAGAAAAACAGGTTGTGGTGATCACTGTTTAGTGGTGGACTTGGCAGTATTAGTTTAACAGCTGGATTCAGTGATCTTAAAAGTTCTTTTCCAACCTAAATGAAATCAGTGTCAGTTCATTCAAGTATACTTCAGCAGTTAGACTAGAAACCAAGAAGTATCCTGAGACAAAAGGCATATCAAAGCTCCTTCAGGAACATTTTTTCATTCATCTCAAACATTGAAACTGGTTTTAAGCATTTATTATTTCAAAAGTTGTATAACTTCATAAAATCCTGTCTTGATTATTACTTTATCTGTAGAAGAACAAACTTTTCAGTGTCTTCTCTCCTGCCCATGGTGCTCAGATCACTGTTTCAATAAATAATTTCAATTGAGGAGTCCATGTATTGCTCCAGTAAAGCAGAATTGGTAAACAGTGGGCAGAGCAGGGTGTATAGTGAACTGGAGCAAAGCAAAATCACACCCCTGAAAATCTTCAATGGTCATATATTTTTATGATGGACTGTGAATTGTGAAGACTTTTTTTGAGGGGCTGTGAAACCCATGTGTGAAGTTAACCTGATTCAGTGTTCTCAGCCAGAATTTCCACTTCATGCAACACCTGTGAGCAGAGAGACTTTTTCTGATTAATCTCAGTGGACAGAGGATGCTTATGAAGAAGCTTCCAGTATCTGTCACTTGTCAGAGACTATTATTTCCTTGCATTGCTGGTATGTTGATATTTCCCTGCATTCACTGGTGCATTTCTTCCCACACATATCACAACTTTAGGAAAAAAAAAACTGATAGGATTAGTTTCCAAACTGTGCTAGGAGAACAGTTCTAGTACAGTGCAAAGCTGTGATAAGGCAGAGAGTGCTGATTGCCTTTAGCCCAGTGACTGCATATAGAAGAGCTGTGGAAGTGGGTTTAATGGAAACTGCAAACAGGAAAAAGGAAAGGGAACAGGTAGTTCTTGTTTCTGAGTAGATTAATGGGCTGACAAATGGTGTTGCAGGACACAGGATTTGATGGATTAGTGTAGATGTGGGACTCTTGGAGCCTCCAAGTCCCAAAGCTGGATGGACAAAGCTCTGTGCTTTCTCCTTGCTGTGCCCCTCTGCTGAGTAACATGGATCCCAGTGGGTGTCTGCTCCCCTCCATCTGTCAGATGGAGATGGATGACCTGCTCTCTCTGCTGGTTTGGAAGACATCAGCCATCTGAGGCAGATCCTGTGGGAAGGGTGTACAAAACTTCAGAAATGTCCGTGTGGGTTAAGTATGAGCAAAGCAAAACCAAGATCTGCAACCCCAATGGCAGAAAAATGAATTGTGGGCAGTGCTGTCCTGAGGATCACCTGTGAGAGTCCTCAGAGCCAGCAAACTGCCAGCTTAAAACTGGGGCAAAAGAGTAGAAATCCTTCATGATATGGGAGTACTGTCATGTTTAAGAGCATTCCTTTAATTTCTTTCTATGCTGCTTTCTTTTCCTTCAGTCTTTGATTTTATTTTCTATTGTTCCTGAAAAACTCCATGAACTTTGATTTACTTCCTTACTGCAGTTATTGCCAGATTGAAAATCTTCCTGTTTCAGCAAGACGAGCAGAATTTTTTTAGTTTGACAAGTAAAGACTCTGGATGGATGTACTGCAGATTGCTCTGCAAGTCTTCCAAAGTACTTTTTGACATCTTGCATGAAAAGGGTGGATGCTGATCCCAGGAGTCCCAAACAGGCTGGGATATCCTCTGTGGAATTGATTCAGAGGAAGAAGAATCTCTGTAGGCCCACAGTTTGTAAGTGGAGGTTTCAGGCCTTAGGCTTGGTTGTTTGTCCTTCCTCCCTGACCTCCCCTGTGGAAATAACCATGTGTAGCTGTGTGTGCTGGATTTTGCTAAGAGTTAAAGAAAAGTGTTCTTTAACACTTGATGGAATATTTGTTCAGGTGGTCAGTCTGAAAGGTCTGCTTTGGGGAGCTGACAGGTTGTAGGTAACTATTCTTTGTTTTTTGTTGCAGTGCTTTCTGTTTCCTTTCTGAGATGTAACATGAGGGGCATTAATTGCAGTTTCATGTTTCTTCCTGCAGCCGATCGCGAGTTCATCGAATCCAGGAGGAGGGCACTGAAGAGGTTTATAAACCTGGTGGCTCGACACCCCCCTTTCTCAGAAGATGTGCTCCTGAAACTCTTCCTGTCCTTCAGTGGCTCAGTGAGTGTTTGTTAGCAATAGTCCTGAGCTTGCATGTCTTGCTGTAAGTGCCTGGCTGGGCACAGTGTTCAGAATTGCTGTTAACCTACATGGGTTTGCTCCCTGGGATGAAGGGAATTTTCTCTCAGTAGGTGTTTCCACAGTGGAAAGTGGAAGGTAATTTCACTCAATGCCAGGAGTGTAGCATTTTGAAAATTATAGCTGTTCATAGGGGAACAGAGATTATGCTTTTTCTTAAATTAAACCTAGCCTGGGTAAATCTGTATCTGCTGAGTTGTGCTTTGCTGCTGCAATTTGTCTGAGACCTGCATGAACTTCCTGTGTTTTTTCATAGTTCTTTCATGCTCATTTGATTCTATATTTTCTCCAGGATGTACAGAATAAGCTAAGGGAGTTGGTCCAGGGAGTAGGAGATGAATTTGTGACTTGCAGATTAGCTACCCAGGCCAAGGTATGTATATGAATTTCTTGCAACATGTTTTTCTGGTTTAAATTGCTTTCTTGTCCAAGTGCTTCAGTTATGACATTTGTGAAGTGATGGAGACCTTAGGTAGGAGACAGTTGTTTCCAGAGTCTGAAGGACTTGTAATTTTATTGAAAAGATCAAATAAACTTTTAACTCCTAAGGGCCTGGTATTTCTAGCTAAATTCTGGCTCATGAAAATGATATAGATGAAATAATGAATCCTGCTCAGAACATGTTTCTCTGTAATTACTTGTACTTGCATAACAAACAAATGCACAAATTGCACAATTTATAAGTTAATGTCTGGATTGGTGTCTTTCTCTTGTGCTCATGCCCTCATTCTGTCTGTTGTCCTCTCCCTGTGGGAGAGCAATCTTGACTGTTATGGAAAAGATAGTTATAAGTTCTACATATCTGTTTATCCCAGTGATTAGTGCTATGACAAGTTTTAAGTACACATCCACTGTGTTCATTGAGCAATTTCAAAGCAAGTTGTTGTTCAGGTTCCTGCAATGTTTGGAGAGGGTTTTGCAACTGGAGCTTAATTCAGGATTTTACCAGTGATAAACTGGTCAAAAAAAAGCTGAACTTTCAGTTCATGCTTGACTTTACTGGGCTGGGAGTTACCAGTAGGATCAGATCAGAACTTGGGAGCTTGAAACCTCACAACCTTCTTTTAACTACATAGAAGAATTGCAGATTTTGCCAACCCTATTTACACTGGCTATTTGAACCTCTTTGTGCCTCTGGAAATTAGGGCTGTTTGTGTGACTTGGGACCTAAATGGGAAACTGGTCTCTGCAGAGTTATTAGAGCACAAGTGGGAGAGAGCGAGCACAGGAGGGAAGCCTGTCCCTCTCTGCAGACTGTGGTGTGCCTCTGATTTATCCCCCAGTAATCCCTCTGTACTCCTTCAGGACTACCTCCCAGCTGACATTCAGGCCCAGTTTGCTGCCAGCAGGGAGCTGATCAGAAATATTTATAACAGCTTTTATAAGCTCCGGGACCGTGCGGAGAGGATCGCATCCCGAGCCATCGATAACGCCTCCGACCTCCTCATATTTGGGAAGGAGCTCAGGTAGGTTTGGAGGAACAGGGTTTGCTGATGGTTCTACTGTTGGTTTAGAACTCAAAACTGTTGTAAAGTTTACCTGCAAATGGTCTGGTAAAAATGGGTGTTTCAGTTCATGCTGTAGGATATAATCAATTTTCCTTCTATTAAAGAAGGAAATGCATGCTTTCCACTAAGGCTGCATTCCCCTGAGTGTGAGGAAAGAAAACAGAAATACCTCCATATTCAGGTCCTTCTGTTACTGTCTCTCTCCCCAGCATGTACACAGTTAACTCTGCATTTGTGATGGGACAGTAGTAGCTCAGCACTGTGAGCTATTTAGACAGATTTGAAACTGCTCTCTGCAAATAACTTTATCTACTCAGTGGAATTTGTCACCTAGATGTGACCATTGCTTGTCTCCTTGCAGTGCTTTGGGCTCAGACACTACCCCACTTCCTTCCTGGGCTGCTTTGAATAACAACACATGGGGGACTCTGAAACAAGCCTTGAAGGGTCTGTCTGTTGAATTTGCACTTCTGGCAGATAAGGCTGTGCAGCAGGTGAGTCCTTTACTTCTGCCTCTTTTTTTTTTTTTTTTTTTTTTTTTTTTTTTTTTTTTTTTTTTTTTTTTTTTTTTTTTCTTTCTGTAACATGAATGAGGTACACTGTTGCCCTAAATTTCATCTTGAACCATGAGCCCTTCAAGAATTAAGAGGGAGATTGCAGACCAAACTCACATCCTTAACTAACAGTCTGCTTGTTCAAGCTTGTGTGAAATACCTGGACTGTGTTTGAATGGGGAAAAAATGTAACAGGCAAGGGAATGCTGCTTTCTTTCTTAATTTTAAATGGTTACTGCACACATTAAGTTCACTGCTAGGGTGAGCTGTCCAAAAGTGCTGTGTTCCATTTTATTAATCTGCTACAGAGAACCCAGAATAACTTCCTTCTGAATCAAATTTTCACATTCATGTACTTAAACATTACATGAGAATCATTCAGTCAGAAGCACCACATTCCGGTCTGAGTGTGCAGTGTGGTAATGACTGTCAGAATGATGTGAGAACACGACAGGCTGGGAAGGAAAAGTAATAGTTTTGTCTTCACTGCTCTTCATCTCATTGTGTTAAAACACTCAGTGTGCTTTTGTAGATCAGTCAGGCCAGGTCTCTTTCTCTGGAGTTTACGCTCCAGAGAGCTCTATTGATACAGGAAGAAAAGAGTATTCTGTAAAATAAAAAAAACTGGTAGTGAAATTTGTCTTGGTGTCTCATCTCTGTCTTCTGATGCATGAACTATTATGGGCAATGTGCAGGTATTCAGAGTTTTAATGGATTAGTTATCTTGTAGGAAGGGAAGATGAAAGATTGGAGGAATCTGCAAGAGCAAGGAATTCCAGGAAGAGTGTGCTGAAAGGACTGACACGCAGGCCTGTGAAACCAACTCCTCTTGTTCTAATGATCAGTCAGTTGGAAAAGCTGTTCCTGCCTCAGTCAGGTCTTTGTTCTGCACACTGAAGACTAAACAGTCCAGTGCCATCAGAGAGATTTTTGATGCAGTTGTGTAAGCGCTGGTGTGCCCTGGAGAGAGCAGTGAGAGCCCGTGGGGTGTTGGGGGGTGAAGGGCTGTGATGCCAGGCTTACGTAAAATGTACTTTTTCCTTGTTTTCTAGGGTAAACAGGAAGAGAATGATGTGGTGGAGAAGTTGAACCTTTTCCTGGATTTACTCCAGTCCTATAAAGTGAGCTCTGCTGTTCTGCCAACAAGAAAGTTGTTTAGAGCAAGCTTGTGCTCTTTAGAGGGTGTAACGCTAACTGGATGGAAAACTGTCTGTGAGGCCAGTTCAGAGGCAAACTGGGCATCTGGCAGAGGGAGGGGAGTGGCTCTTGGCCATAAGGAGCTCTGTAGCCTTCCTGATCAGCTCGTCTGATGATGGGAACTTGCCAAAGAGCAAACTCTGCAAGGAATTTAAAAATAAGATTGGTTAAACTATATGTGTCAGCTGCCTTTTTGTTTTTTTAGATTTGGCTGCTTTTGAGTCAAAGCAGTGAGATAGATTGCTACTGATTTGTTCATGAAGACACGAGTTCAGTTATGAATGAAAGGATTTTGTTAATACTAATCTTCTGGTCAGCTGTATGTGGCAGCCTCTCCTGACATTCCCAGGCCAGGACTGAATTTGAAGGACTTGAGCCAGCACTTTAATTAATTGCCAGCACTTAATACTGGGAAGGTCAGAAAAGATAAGAGGCCTGATAAGATCTAGAATGTTGGCAAGTGATGCTCTGGGTTGCCTCTCAAACTCACTGGTCTGACTTCAAATTTCGTTTCTTAAATTCTTAGCCACTTTTTGACCCTCTTAGGCATTTTTTGACCCTCTTGAAAGCCAAGGAGCAAAAATCTGCAGCGTAGAAATGACACAAAGTGTGACCACAATGTGTGTGTTCCTGATGTACTTGGCTGTGTGTTTGCTGACTCTTGGCTCCCACTACAGACCTGCTGTTTTCTTTGCCCATACAGGACCTGTGTGAAAGGCACGAGAAGGGGGTATTGCACAAGCACCAGCGAGCCTTGCACAAGTACAGCATGATGAAGAAGCAGATGATGAGTGCCACTGTGCAGAACAAAGAGCCAGAATCGGTGGAGCAACTGGAGTCTCGGATTGTGGAGGTAGGGCAGGCACCTGGGAGAGCAAAGGGTGGGACTGGGCTCTGTAATGGTGCTGCTCTGTAACTCAGTCACGTTTGTAGAAAGTTTTTGGACTGAAAGGGTAGCCAGTACTTTGGGAAATCTGTGCTACCTGCTGTGCCACGTGGAAAACGTGTTAGTTTTCCTCAGCACTTGTTACTGGCATGTCATTTGCAGGAGCTGTGGGAAGCAGCACACTGCATGATGGAAAGGGCAATTCCTGTTGTATCAGATGGGAAAGGAACTGCCTTTTTTAGGTTTTTTGGTGTGTGTTTGAATTGCTGGTATGGGGAGGAATGCTGTTTTCTCCTGTTTCTCCTTTCTCCCACCCTCTTCCTGGTTACTGAGTTCCTCTTCTTTCAGCAAGAAAACGCGATCATAACCATGGAGCTGCGGAATTACTTCTCTCTGTATTGCCTGCATCAGGAGACACAGCTCATCCACATCTACCTGCCTCTCACATCTCACATTTTGGGGGCCTTTGTCAACTCCCAGATTCAGGGTCACAAAGAGGTGAGTTCTAGACTGTGTCCTTTTTCCCAAAATACGAATGAGAATTTGAATGGATTTGTTTTCATCCGTTGGCCTTCATCCGTGCAGTTGGGCTCTCTCATAACTTAGGAAGTTACTTGAGGTTTTTTCAGTTTGGGGTGAGGATCAAGATTGGCTCTAAGCCCTCTAAAAGATGGTATCTTCTTGCAGCAAGCTTTTTTCTTTTCTTCTCCCATCTGTAGCTGCCTCTATCCTGTGAGTAGTTGAAAAAGACCCAACCATTAAATCTCTACTCTGTAATGAATGATGTTTGTTTGCTAGATTAATCTGTTTTTTTCTTGAGCTACACAGAAATTGTGTGACAAGAAAACTTTCCAGGTTTTGCTCTAAAACTTAGCAGCTCCCTTTTGTTAAACACTAAGTAAGAGCTTTAATATTCCCCATATACAGACTTTCTTGCTTGGTTATATTAGAAAAGTCTCTTTTCCTTCAGCTCCCTTCCATCCCTTCAGTGAAGGAATTTAATGAAGGGAGATCTCCCTTCCATACAGGCTCAGGAAAATGTTCATGGAGCTGCACATAGCAATGATCTAACAGGAACAGTCTGGGTCCATTGAATGTCCTGAAAATACTTCAGCAAATTGGTGTTGTGCTTCCCAAGACTGCTGCTAAAATTCTTTGTGGTGAGATTGTTACCTGCTGTGTGGTCATGTTTGCTTTCTCTCCTTCTCCACTCCCAGATGAGTAAAGTTTGGAATGAATTGAAGCCGAAGTTGAGCTGCCTTTTTGTGGGATCCAGCAGTATGCCAACTCCACCACTGTCACCTCCAGAGGGAAACTTCTTTTCCAGTTAATGTTCCGAGCATCCCACATGGATCAAGAAGGGCAATCAACGAAGGGGTGGGACCTCTACCTCCAATGAATCCTCCAAACAGCTTTTTTTTTTTTTTTTTTTTTTTTTTTTTTTTTTTTTTTAATATTGCTGCTTTCAGCTGCTCTCTGATTTAGACAGACTGGATGTGGGGCAGAACATATGGATATAGAGACAATTTTGTAATTTTGCAATGCCCTGGGGCAGAGCTGATGTTCATTATCCTGCAGACACTCCTCATGGGGTTGGGATATGGCCTGGCACAGCGAGTCTTGCAGTGTTGTTGCTGAGGCCTCTACATCTTGTACTAACAGTCCTCCAATCACATTTATCTGCAGCTGTGCTGACACATCTTTGCACGTCTCTGAAGTACTGAGATGAACAGGATAGCCGAAGCACTTGCTTTTAGTGGAGATAAATTGCTTTTTATGCCTTGGAGGGCCTGTGTTAGGGACGTGTGTGCATAAGGAAAGCTGAAAGCCATCCTCTATCCCACTGTAGGTGTCTGGGTTTGATTTCTTACTGCTAGACCTTAGCACAAAATGGATGAAGTGGTTGGATTTTGTAACCCAGCTGGGCAGGGGTCAGTGCTGCTGTGTGGCAGGGATTTTCCTGATGGTGCTGGATGGACTGTATTGTCAGTGTGTTTCCCTTCACGGTTGCAGGGCAGCCTGGGGACTTGCTCATATTTTTCAGTTTGGGGCCAAAGACAGCTGGGTTCAGGAACTCAAAGGAGTTTGCCTGGCATAAATGAGAAAGTAATTGACTAAAACACTCCTTAATTGTATGCCACTCCTACTACAGGAGCCGAACAGCTACAAGGTAGCTTGTTTGTTTCTTCTAGGGGTTTTGACCTCCATCTGGTGAGCTGTTCAGATCTGTTGGAGAGCTGCTGACCAAAAGGCTGGTGTTTTCTTTGGTGTCATATCAGAAGTACCCTGTTGCACCAGCAGGCTGGAACACAGTGCTGATAAAGTTCATTAGCAAAAGTTCAGTATTATCAGGATGTTACTGTCATTCTTCCTGGCTGCAGGTAGCATTGCAGTGTCTTTGCTTGTGAAGGAGAGTAGACAAATTAAGTGAAAGTTCTCATCTCTAAAAATGCCACAGCCCTTGGTAACGGAGTTTCAGAATGGTTTGTGGTTGTGATAAAGGGACTAAACATTTTCCACTTTGTATCTCCAGTGGCTTTCCCTCGGGAGGCAAAGGAGGAGAACGTGCGTGTTGTGTTACCTCAGGGGAAATGGTGCACATCCTCCAGAGAAACTGATAATCAAACTGCAAACGTCTGCAGCAAAACTCTGTGTGAACAGGACTCCCTGAACTTGACTTCTGTGAGGCCAAAATAGCTTCCAAAGGGGAATTTGTGACTTGGCTTCTTAGCATTTTCCTCGAATGGGTAAAAAAAGGAAGCATGTTAACAAGGATGAGTGCTTGCTGGTAAATTGGAACCATTACAGTATCTTCCCAGTAGGGAACTTCCCCATTATCAGGAAGTATATTTAAATCCTCAAATCACAAAAGCCTTTTTGGTTGTTTTTGGTGTTTTTTTTCCTTAATTTAGTAATTTCAATGCAACATGAAACTCTTCCTAGCCCAGGTGGAAATTCTGGATTAGTTTCTTCAGCTAGGAGCAAGATAAGTTATTTGCCCAGTTTCAGGAGACTGAATAACCATTACTCACAGTCCTCAAAATGGAGTAAATACATTGCTATGGGTGAGTTCCTTGAGTGCTGGGCCTTAAGCAGTGTGTAGCCAACCTTGCACAGAATGCATTAAGAGCTTTTTCCAACAATTCAAATGTTAACTGACTTTCCTCCTGCACATGGGCCTTGTCCAGTGAGACAGATGAACTGCAAATGGCTGTGACAGATTTGATTCTCTCCTGGAGATTTCCTAAGTGATGCAGAAGAAATTCTGCTCACAAGCTGGAGCAAACTGTCAGGGGAAGGAAATGTTTCTACAGTCCAGTTACAGAGAAGATATCATCTCAGGCATGGCACAACAGGTTTTTCTGCTTGACCTTGTCTTGATTAGGAAGATAGTTTGTGGTTCAGGTGTGGAAAGTGTGTTACCAGACTTTTCCGTGCACTTCACTCCTGCATTATCAGCAGGTGCTGCCTGGTTATGGCTGGCTTAGTCTCAACACCCATCCTCCCTCATTTATCTTTGTTTGCCTGATGTGGTGAACAGTGAAATTGAGAAAATACTGTATGTTTTGGGGCAAGATCTAATAACTTATGATGGGTCTCATATGTTACTTGTTAACTGGGCAGTGTTCTATAGGAGTGCTTGCAAAGAACTAGCCTGAATGGAACTTTGCACTTCTCACTTAGGAAAAAAACCCCAAATTTGAATTTGATTTAATATTTAAAAAAAACAACCCCCCCCCCCCCCGCAAATGCAAACATCAAAATGACATTAGGGCTTTAGACTAACTCCTCTTTCCTGTTCACCTTCAAGCACAAATTGTACAGTCCTAGTGCAGAGACTGTAACAATGATAGAGACACACCACAGGACCTGTAAAGAAACGGAAATTAACGTTTTGAGAAACACCCCATTCCTCCATTGTCAGCCCTTGTGTCTTTGAGGAGAGATTTGGGAGTGGGCTTTTCTTGTTTTGGTTTTACTCTGTTCACCAGGTATTTCAGAACTGAGGCCCAGTATTCTCAAATCTGATCCAGCTGCTGGTACTTTCAGAGTTTATTTCATACTGGACTGTCAAACTTCTGTCTCACTCCTAAACACATGCAGACACTATTTCATACAACCCTTAGTTTGCAAACCTTTCTCCTGGGAGGCTGGTCGTGCAAATAGCACTGTTTGTTTACCTCAATGTGTGAGGGATTTCCTTCCTGTCTTTGTTGTGTTCAGTTTATGGATCTGTCAGACTTGGAGGGCAGCATCAAGCACAGCTTCCTTCCTCCAGAGGGAAGCAGCAGGGACTCCAAGGATCCATCAAGCTGATTTCAGCTGTCTGTCTGTCCTAGCCAATGTGGGGAAGACAGTTGTAGTTACCTCCATGCTCTTGCCTTCTGCAGTAAACACTAGCCAAGCCAGAATAATCGAGGGGTGTGTGGTACCTATCTGAGATCTGATGCTTCTGTAAGATGCAGTGCCAAAGTGTTAATGTGCTTTTGTCAATGGAAGCTTTTCTGTGTGTGCTTGAGGTCAGGACTTCTGTGTGTTCAAAGGAGTGATGGTAGAAGAGCCTTTAGTGTCTGTCAGAGCAGTCCTGGAGGTACCAGGGTAGTCAACACCTGAGACCCTGAAAGGTGCCTGAAAACTGTTCTCTGCAAAGGGCTCTATGTTTTGTCACTCCTGAGGGCTTCTCCACTTCCAGCTGTGAAGTGGGACTATACAGGCTTTGTGTCAGTATCATGTTGAAAGGCTCAAAACTCTATTTACAATACCTTCAATCTTTGATCCTTCTTTCCCTCTCCTTCCATCTTCCTGGCAAGTTGCTCCTCCTAAGTCATAACATGTTCAATGGTGCCTTGCTACATTTCAGTGCTTTCAACTATCCTTTAACCACGCAAGTCTGTAATTCCTGGAATTTGTTACAGGCTAATTTACACTCTTCAGTTTGTGCTGTTTACTAAAACATCACCAGTTGGGGACAGAACTTACTTAAACCATGTCAGTAGCAGTAACATCCCAGCTCTTTTCAGGCTTGGGGAAAGCACCTTCCTGAAAGGACTCACCTGACTGCACACAGGGGGTGACAGAGAAGTGCAAGGCTCAGCCATGCTTGTTCTTCTCCTCCCCAAACTCCTGGAGGAACAGAAAGTAATTCTGTGTGATTGTCACATGCTGTCTCTCACCCCAAAATTTACAGTTTCCACCAGGAGATAAACCAAGGTATTTAACAGGTATTGGCTGCCAGTCATTCCCTTTCCTACCATGCAGTAGGGTCCTACACTCTCTAAAAGCTGCCTGTCCTTTTGTGCTTATTCTATTTGCCCTAAGCCATTCTCTCTCTTAGAGCAGCCAGGAACCTTCACTGCCAGGTCAGAAGCAGAGGTGGGTATCAAAACCTCTGTAAAGAAGTGTGCAGCACAAAAGGAAAAGTAAAGTTTTAAGGTGTTGATTTATCCTTCTAAGTCTGAGCTGTGGCTTGCTGAGTAGATGAAGAAGGATGTTTTTGAGTGGTATAAATTTTTCAAAACTGCTGGAAGGAGACAAGAAACAAACATAGTTCAGAGGGTGTGAATTTTGCCTGCCTGGAATATCCTGTATCTTTGCTTTGCTCAAATAGCCTTATGTATGAAGCACTTTATCCAAATGCAGGAATTAAAGAACTATTACTACAGCTGGTAGACTGGAAATGTTTACAGATCCTACAGTACATTCCAAGATTCTATCTGTAAGTGTTATATGTCTGTAAAAATGTTTGAAAAAAGAAAAAAAAAAACAACCTTATGTAAGAAGTTATATCTGTGCTGTGTTATTTCTGCCATGGTTGGATTAAACAAGTGCTGCCCACTGTGCTGGGTTGGGCTGACATCAGTGCTGAGCAGTCACCTGCTCCTGCCCTGGGACAAAGCCTGCACCCCTAAGGGATGGCACTTGGCAACAGGAACTTGCTGGAAGTTGAATTAGTTCAGCATATTTTTACCTGAAATGCTCAAGTAGTTTGACTTCACAACAGGAGCTACAAGAGTGAAAGCTGGGACAGGACTATACATCTACCTCTGGCTTGTGTTTTCTTAACTCCCATAATCTCACACTGCTTTCAGCTGGAGGATCCTGAAGGAATCTCTGGTTTGAACTTTTCAAAAGGCTTTCACAGCATCATTACAACAAAACAACACATGCTTTTACTAAAAAAGTATTTTTAATAGTTAAAAAAAAATCCACCCATGAGGGAAAAGCCTAAGCCACTAAAAAGGGTTAGCACTTATGTTTTTAATAGTTGTGATCACATAACCACTCAAGCCTACCACAGCCAGGGACTTCACAGCATGGAAAATCTTGTTACTTTTATTTCTGCTCCAAGAAACCCCCTTACTTTCCTTACTTTGCAGCGACCTGGAAAATAAGTCTTGTTTTCTGGAGAGCTGAGCAAGGAGACCCTCATAAGTCACACTGAGGCTGCTGTAGCCCAATGTGGGCAGTAGCACGTGGGCTGAATGCTTCTGCTTTCTTAAACTTCCTCCACTTCTTTCAGGCTGTGCTCCAGGATGGTGTCTTGTCCCTGGAACTTAAAATAACCACGAAACAACTTTCTCTGAAGCACCAGGGGAAACCAGTAGCTGTCATCTGGCCACATGCGATGGAATGGCACCTCGTCTAGCTGAAACCACTGGGGCCGCATTTCTGGGGGCAGAAAACAAGAACTTTGCATGGGACTTTCTCATGGATTTTTGCTGCCTACATTGTGAATATTGGTCAGCAAACAGCTTCCCTCTACAGCCCAGCTGCCTTCCTTCTGGGAGGCCTTTTAGCAGGAATAGTTCTGCATTTCATAAGGGCAATGCTATCTCAGAAGAGCATGCACATCCTTCCTTTCCCCACACCAGCCACCTACCCTCGCTTTCTGTTGGCTCTCCATGGAAGTGATCTGCCCGGAAAATGTGAACGTCCATCAGTTCAGAGTTGCCTACAAATTCAAATGTGATCTGACCCATCTTCTGCAAGGTGTCCACAGTCAGTCCACTCTCCTCCAGGAGCTCCCTGCACAAGAAAAAGACTTCTTACATGAAAGTGAGCATTGGGAGGGCAGAAATGCAGTCATTAGCTTTACTCACACATTCACAACCCTTTAAGTGAACCAAAGGTTAAAGCTCTTACAGTACAACAGAGCAGGGGTCTTACCTGCACCAAGCCACAAGAGGCTACAACACCACAGTGGAGCCAGGTCAGGTGGGTGGTGGGATTGTGTGTTATTTCAGGCCCCTGAGCCTGGCAGGAAAACAGTCTATGTTTGAAGGGGAAGAATCAAGAAAATTGATCATTTAGTACATAATTTAGTCCTTGCAACATGCAGATCTTCTCTGAGGTAAGCTACAAGTGGATGTGTGAAGTCCTGTGATTGTAGCTGGGTGTGGCTTCAGAGCTCCAAGATGCACTTCACTGAGACAGGCAAAAGGCTTTGCCAACTTCAAGCTAAATCTTTTAAAATGGTGGAGAAGCAGGTTGTGAACACCAGAAAGAACATCTATACCTGATACACAACCAGCTACTTCTGAGACAAACTGAAGCTTACTTAAATTACACACTCCATAACACCATTTGTATACAGAAGGTTGAGAATTCTGATTCCCATTTGGAAAAAACACAAAGCAATTGTGCAAACTTTGCCTTTCCGCTCCTTGGACACACATTGAGCATAATGGGAGGCCAGAAGGCAAGACTTTTAAGAGCACTTGGAGAGCTGTGCCAGCTCTTTTCCACGTACCACCATGCACAGCTACTTGAAGAATACATTCAATTATTTCCTCTCTTTATGCTCTGCACTCAGGGTTTTTTACTCTACCTCCTTTTAATGGAAGCAGCATAGCTTGAAGTTAGTAATGGTTTTTCTAATGTACAAAAATAAGGAATACTCTGAAACTGTGTATCTTTAGTTATAGTTAATAATTAATGTAGTTGCCTATTTGGCAGTAACAACAATTTTAAAGTGTAATGGAAATGATTCTAAGGCTCCAGCTTTCTTTGGCATTGATTTCATAGATCCCATCTTTCAAAATTATACTTCAACTTAATGTCTTGGCTAATTTTAGTTTATCTTCTGAGAAGCTATCTATGTCTATAATAGAGGCAGTTTTCCAGCAATGACTCTAAAAGCCTCCTTTTACAGGCAGTGGTAATTGTACAACACTGCTACAGTTCTCCAGGCAATTTATCCATCAGCTGCTTGGCTCTGTCTGTAGCAAGTGGAAACATTACAGGCGGCAAACTGGAAATAATTCATTCACTAAAATGCTCCCTTTACAAGATGTGCCACTGAGGAGCTGCCCAGGTGCTCGTGGGAATGTGCTGTACCCAGTAGAAGATGGAAATCTCACTGGCACTGGGAACTTTTGTTCATGTTTTGGCTTAATATTTAACTACCTGTGCTGACAGGACATTTCACACCTGCTGCCTCTGCCAACCCAACTGAGACAGAGCCATGTGGAACCACAACCTCAGACCTCAGTGCAGAGTGGAGATGGTAGAAGGGGAGTTTGATCTGGGCTGTGTGATGCTTCCTGCACCAGAGCTGTGCCCTGAGGCAGCACTGCACCAGTGGTGCTCCAGGCAGCAAGGTGGCCAGTGTGTCCAGCTGCTCTTGGCTCTGGGACAGCTTCCTGCCCAGCTGACCTCAGCAGGAATTGGCTGTGTCATTGTGGAGTAAACTGCAGGTGAAGGGATGGGGACAGTCCCCAGCAGCAGGTGCTGGCTGTGCTGTGGCACATTGCATTTGAATTGAGGAAAATTTCAGCACTTGACATCTTGTGTGACAGGAGTTCTGGTGTCAAACTCGGGGCCAGCACAGATAAACACACCAAGGAAATCAAATGCTACATTTAACCATTAGATTTACCCCACAGTCAGTGGCAGGTAAGTCTAGCAAATGTTAAGTTTTGTCACTTATGTCCCCCCCTCCATTCAGAGATGATAAATTACACAAAAAGCCATGATGAAATGTCAGGTACATTAAAGCATGTGCTGTTGGGAGCACATCTGCACACAGACCCTTCTGTCCTCGGGCCCAGCTCACCACAGAGCCCAGACCGTTGTGCTGGCGCAGCTGAGGAGGCTGTTGAGGGCAGAAGCTGTTGGGAACCAACTGAACACACCATGACTGATCTTCCTGCAGGTGCAAGGGCAGCTTTGGGCATGCATCAGAAACAGGAGATGGCAAAGTGTGGCTTTGTATCAGCAACATTCATGTAAAGAACAAGGTACCTAATTTTAAGAGGAGTTTAGCAATTTAGCTGTGATCTGCTACTTCATTTTAATGACTAGACAGATGAAAGAACTACATGAAGTCAGTACTAAAATGTTCAAAAATGACACTGTGCCTTTTTACTGATGAAATTCAATTCTGCAACTCAGCATTAGCACTTAAAAATGTCACCATAAAATCAAATAACAAGCAGTTTAGCTAATTATTTAAATTAAATTAGTTGTAATTCTTCTATATAGCCAAAATTAAACCCTGCACCTCTGAAGAGTGCAAGAACCTCCACCCACCACTCATTCTCAGTTTAGATCAGAGTCCAGGAGATGGGAGGGAGGACACAAGAAGCTCCAGTTGCTCACAGACTGGGTGACAGTATAAGATTTGCAGATGACAAAGGGGGAGCAATCCTCTGTACATGTGGATGATCCCCCATCACCTGTGGAGCAGGTGTTCACAGGTGGGTCACCACTGCACTGGTGGGTAACACGAAGGTGTCACTGACCAGATGGGCCATGGCACCTCCACCTGCAGCACTGCCCATGGTCCGACAGCTCTACCTGTGCCCCCACACCCGTCCCGTGGCGCTGGCCCAGCCCTCACCTGCGGGCAGCCTGCTCGATGCTCTCCCCGGGCTGCACCTTCCCCCCGAAGCCGTTCCACAGCCCGGCGCCGAACCCGCGCTTCTTCATGCCCAGGAGGACGCGGGACGGCTGCACCACCAGGACCAGGGTGAAGAGTCTGGAGGTGTGCATGGCTCCTGGGCGAGGGACGAGGCGGGCGCGCTGTGCGAAGGGCTCCCGGCACCTTCGGGGGGTGCACAGAGCCCCTCACCCCAAAACCCCAGCAGCCCTCCCCAGTGCCCGGTCCCCAAACCCGGGTCCCCCCGTACCTCTCCCAACACCTCCTTCCCTAACGCTGACCCTCGCTCTCCTGCTACCTCAGCACCCCCTTCCCAAAGTTTGATCCGCCCTTCCCAAATCCTTGTTTCCCCAAAACCCCCTCCCCAAATCCTAACCTCCCTTAACACCCTTTCCCGGAATCTCCCAACACCCCTTCCCCAAATCTTTGATCCCCTCCGTAAATCCCTGTCCCCGCAGATTCTCCGACCACCCTCAACACGCCCCACAAGGGGTTCTGACCCCCAGAAACCCCTTCCCAAATCTCCGATCCGCTCTCCCTAAATCCCTGCTCCTCCTAAACTCCCCCCCGAATCCCTTATCACCCTCAACATCCCCGCCCCGAATCCCTGACTCCCGGCGGCCCTTCCCCAAATCGTCCATCCCCCACCCCAATCCCTGACCCCCCTGCACACCCATCGCTGTCCCCGGTACCTCAGCCCCACACTGGGAGCCTTCCCGCCCGCCCCGGTGTCACCCTCGGCCCGTCCCCGGGTACCTCAGCCCCACATTCGGAGCTCTCCCGCCGGTCCCCGGTATCTCAGCCCCACACTCGCGGCTTTCCCGCCGGTCCCGGTGTCACCTCAGCCCGTCTCCTCGTACCTCAGCCCCACACTCGGAGCTTTCCCGCCCGTCCCTGGGTACCTCAGCCCGTCCCCGGGTACCTCAGCCCCACACTCGGAGCTCTCCCGCCGGTTCCCGGTACCTCAGCCCCACACTCGCGGCTCTCCCGCCGGTCCCGGTGTCACCTCAGCCCGCCCCGCTCTTCCCGCGCCGCCGCCGTCAGGGGGGCGGGCCGGGGCGGGCCGAGGCGGCCATGGCGGGCGCGGGCGGAGCTGCCATTGCGGGGGCCCGGTGCGTGCCGGGGCGGCTGAGGGATGGTGGGGTGGCCTTAGTGCCGGAGTTTCCTTCGGGAACGGGCTAATGTGCGTTTGGGATTGAGGTTAATGCCGTGCGGCGGTTCCGCCCGAGCAGGGGCCGTGGCTCTTAGCAGCCGTGCCGGGAGCTCGCAGGAGCTCGGGCATCGCTCCGAGGGGCTCACGGGGGCCGCCGGCCCCGCTGAGGCAGCGCAGGATCGTGCTGGGGTCACTCTGCCGTGTCGTGTCTTAAAACAGCAGAGCTGAAGCTGCAGTGGGATCTCTTTCCCCCCTTAGCTCAGGATAACGAATAAGGCCTCATCCAAAACCTGGCCCTGCTGTTTGTGATAGGACCTGACAAGTTAAGTTAATCTCAAATTTGGGGGCTTTTTAGAATCACAGAATTGTTTGGGTTGGAAGAGATCTCTGGAGACCATGCAGCCCAATGAACCTCCCAAGGCAGGGTCACCTGGAGCAGCAGACATAGGAAAATATCCAGCTTTATTTCAAATGTCTCCCAGCAAGGAGACTCCACACTGTCACTGTAGTGCCTGGAACGAACTACTGTAGAGACTTTGGAAACACAGAGTGGTTATGTACTAACCAGTTGACTTGCCTCAGTCTTCCTGGCAGCTGCTGGCCTTGGAGGAGCAGATGCCTGCACACCACGGTGAAGTGTCTGAGGAAAACGGGAACCGAGCAGAGGTGGCTGGAGCGGCACCTGAAGGATCCCTTTGTCAAGGCATCGAAGCAGCAGCATTACCGCTGCCGAAGTGCCTTCAAGTTGCTGGAAATTGATGACAAACTCTGTGTTCTTCGTCCAGGGCTTTCTGTTCTTGACTGTGGAGCAGCACCTGGCGCTTGGAGCCAGGTTGCTGTAGAGAGAGTCAATGCCTTAGGTATTGGTAAGTGCAATTTTTTGGCAGCAAGATGGGGATGATACCCCTCTTGAAGTGTTGTGAGAGATCTGTGAAAACTATGGAATCTAAAATACTGTGAAATCAAGAAAATATGATGGTAGCAGTATGGGGAGGGGACATGGGTACTGGCAAGTGCCAGAGTCACTGATAAAAACATGAAGGGGTGAGCCTAGTAAATCTTCATATAGAAAAATTGTGTTTATGGAATAAAACATACCATGTGGTGCTAGTGATCTGATTAACTGTTGTGGGGATGATCCCTTCATCCAGTTCTGAAATTGGTGTGATGTCCAGCAATTACCTTGGCTTATTTGAAATATTATTACCCTTCTTGAAAAATAGAAGCAACTGCTGTGCACGGTTTATGTGGGTGAAGCCACTGATATTTACAAAATGTGGTGTTATCATCTGCACCATTATCCAGGATTTCTGGACTGTCAGCCTTGAAAGAGCAGCAGAAAACCAAGAAAAATCCTTCTTGTCTATCCAAAGTAGCTGAGTTTTTATGTCTTGAAGGGATGAAGTGATGGCAAACCCTCCATGCAGATGCACCCAGCAAACTGCCAGGGGATGCTGAGGCAGCTGTGGCAGGTGGTGGGTTTTATCTGTTGACTGGCACAGAGCTGGTGCCTGTGCAGGTTTTTGCAGCCACTCTGAGTGTTCCCTGTGTCATTCATCCTTACAGATCCTGCTGTCCCTAGGGGTTTTGTGCTTGGCATTGACCTGCTGCGGATTTCTCCAGTGGAAGGAGCAGTTTTCCTGTCGGAGACTGACAGCACAGACCCCAGCATGCTGAGGGCCATCCAGAGCCTGCTTCCCTCAGGGAAGGCAGATGTCATCCTCAGTGACATGGCACCCAACGCCACGGGCATTAAAGAGCTGGACCACCAGAAGCTGGTCAGTCTGTGTTTAGGCCTTCTGGACATATCCCAAAGCATTTTAAAGCCAAAAGGAACAATGCTCTGTAAATTCTGGGATGGATCCGAGGCCCGTCTTCTGCAGAACAGACTGAAGGAGCAGTTCCAGGATGTGAGAACTATAAAGCCTCAGGCTAGCCGGAAGGACTCTTCAGAATCTTATTACTTGGCAAGGCTGTACAGAGGGAAATGAAAGTCAAGAACTGCAGATTCTCTGACACTGATTGGAAATCTCAACTCAGTGGGTATTTAAAGGAAAATCCCACCATTAAGACCCTGGGAAAATTTGCTACTCTTCTCTAAGTCCATCAGGCTTTTCAGATACTTGTGGACAAAATGGTTGGGAATGGAGAGGAATAATCTGAAAAGCAACCTCTGGGGCTGGAGTAATGGGAATGAAAATAAAATGCTGATTGTATGAGTTTTTAATGCGTGCCTGAAAATAGTTTCACTGTTAATGCTGTCATACGTGAGACTGACCATAAAGGTGGTTGTTAGAACGTGAGGGAACAGCAAAGGGGAGTTTGAGCCAATTCAGTGCCTTTTAGAAGCTGGTGCACTGGTGAGGCCACACCTTGAGTGCTGTGTCCAGTTCTGCGCCCCTCAGTTTAGGAAGGACGTTGAGATGCTTGAACGTGTCCAGAGAAGGGCAACAAAGCTGGTGAAGGGATTGGAAAACAAGCCATATGAAGAACGACTGAGGGAGCTGGGGTTGTTTAGCCTGGACAAAAGGAGACTCAGAGGTGACCTTATCACTCTCTACAACTTCCTGAAGGGTAGTTGTAGACAGCTGGGGGTTGGTCTCTTTCTCCACGCAGCAACTGACAGAACGACAGGACACAATCTGAAGCTGTGTCAAGGGAAATATAGGTTGGATATTAGGAAGAAGTTTTTCACTGAAAGAGTGATTAAATACTGGAATAGTCTGCCTGGGGAGGTGGTGGAGTCACCACCCCTGGATGTGTTAAAAAGAAAACTGGATGTGGCACTCGATACCATGATCCAGTTGAGGTGTTAGGGCTGGGTTGGACTCGATGATCTCTAAGGTCTCTTCCAACCTACACATCCTGTGATTCTGTGATTTATTAGCGCAGGTAAAAATACAAAATGTGTCTGTGCACATCAGGATCTGCATCCTCATGAGGGATGTATAACACAGCCACGTGAGAGGCACATGGGGAATGTTCAGCCCTATGACTCTGCTGCCTCTCCTACAGACACAGGTTATATTTAGGAATGGCTGCTCCCTGGCACTCATAAATCCAGTCCATGGCAGCGGGGCAGGGTCATGGCTGTGCAGATCATCTCCCCAGTGCTTTTTAGGTGTGACCAATGCTGTTTCTCGGGCTAAAAGACAAGATGTTCCTAAGATCCCAGCAGGGAGAATGACTGAATTGCCGGAAATCTCTTTGCACAAATAAATTTAGCTGCTGCCTTACCTGAAAGTGACAAATTTTATATTAAATAGTGCTTTTATCAGGCTGACCGTGGCATGAGTTTTACGAGAGGCTGTTTTTAAAACTCCCAGGCCCTTCTCATCATCCACAGCTCATTTGGGGCTGCCGACTGGATCCCTGGCGGAGCGGGGGGGGGCGCGGGGCGGTTTTTGGGGGGCGCGGGGCGGTTTTTGGGGGCGCGGGGCGGTTTTTGGGGGCGCGGCCCGAGCTCGGGGCTCCGTCCCGCCGTTCGGGGCTTTCCGGCGGCGCGCGCAGTGACGCCGTTAGTGCCGTGCCGCTCTCGCGAGTTCCCGCGAGATCCCGTGGCCGGGGCGAGGAGGGAGATCCAAGCGGGGCGCGCGGCGCCGAGCGGTGAGGGAGGGACGAGCCGGGGACAGGGGCGAGGACGGGGGAGAAGGGAAGGGGAGGGGAGGGAAAGGGGGCTCCGACCGCGTCCAGCCCGCCCCGCTCTTCCCCCGGGACAGTCGTGCGGGCGAGCCCCTCACTGCCCGGAGCTGCCCCGTGCCCGCCGCGGCCGCTCTCGGTGTTCGCTGCCCGCCCCGAGGGAGCCTCGGCCACGGGGGTTTGTGAGCCGGGCCGGTCACACACCTCAGTGTTGTCAGAATTGTTAGTAGGTTTGAGAGCCGGCTTGCTGGAGCTACCTGTGGGCAGGTGCATTTGGCGCTCCAGTGCTCAGTTTTGGCTTTTGGCAGATCTGTTGCTTCTGCGCCGCTCTCACGCCTCCTTGTCGTGATGCTGTAAATCCAAACAATAATTGCTGTGTGACCCCGGGAGTGCAGAACCCCAAATCTCTGTCTGTGGAACATTCGTGTGGGTGTTGTGGCTGCCTTTCCTGGTCCCGGACCTTTTCCGATGTTTCTGGGGATTTATGGAGCGTGCGGTCACTGGAGGGACTCACCAAGGCTTCCTGAAATCTCCTGGGAAACCTTGCAGGCTTTTCTGGGTTGCAGCCTTGATTTCTCTTCGGCGTGAATTGGAAGGAAGAGCTGCATCCCGTATTATATGAATAATGAGATGCAGTTTCACTTATACCAGTGATCAGTGGACTTGGGAAGACTTCTTGATGGAAATTAGAGTCCAAAGTGCTTCTGGGAGATCAGAAATAGGTTGTGTAGCAGGAAGGGTTTGCTTCTACTGTGGAGTTAGTTCTGCTCCCATCAGCTTCAAAAGTTAGGGGGAAGAAAAATGAGTTTGGTTTGTCAGAGAAGAAACAGCTGTCTTGCATCTTCTTGTCATTTCAGAGAAAAGTACAACTTCAGCCTGGGTGGGGTCATGTTTTCTGTGGATCCCAGCAGTGATTGGCAGGTTGATTTTACTCTGTAAATTGGAATACCTCGTGTTTAGTGTTTCCTCAGGGCAGTGATGGATGCCTATTTAGCAGAGCAGAGTGCTCTGAGGGTTTTGCTGATGATTTTCTGTCTATTTCCAGAACCATGGAGGACTTGGAAAATAATACTACTGTCTTCTCCACCCTGAGATCCCTCAACAACTTCATTTCACAGCGAATGGAGGGGGTGTCTGGGCTGGCTACACCAGGATCATCTCACAGCTCCTTACAGATGCAGTACCAGCAGAGGATGCAGGTCAGGAGTCCTCATCTTGGTCATTCTTGCAGTTCAGTCTGGTCCTGTGCTCCTTTTGATTCCAGGAGTTGGGAATTTCATTCAGTTCTGACCATTGATTCTGAAACTGACATTCTGAAATTGACACAAACTCCATAAAGGAAGCTTGCTATCACCACTGTATTATCTTTTCCAGAATATATTTATTTTTTTTTACAGTGTTGAACAGATTTATTTCTGTTTTGTAAAAGTTTAAGAAAGGTCCTTTGAATTTATTCCCTGCTTATATCTGTGTACACAGTTATATCTGTGTACCAGCTCAGGAAATTAAATTGTGAGTTGTCTTCATATTGCTGAACAAAGGAGTTTTATACCTTAACATTTTTCTAGTAAGACACTTTGTTACCTTTTTTCAGAATTTAGAGGCTTCTTTGCCTGGACACATCCAGGAGACTTGCACTGAGCTGTGGCTTTGATATGCAAACCAGTTGTGCTTTCTTATCCACCTCTGTTTCTATCCACCTGGGTTATTTACTTTTTTTTTTTTTTCTGCTAGCTGCTTCAGGCTCATAAAGTATAAAGTAAATTAACATCTTAGATCCCAGGGACTGTTTATTAGGCTGGAATGAAATTTCTCTATTCTGTACCTTAATATAATTTCTATTTCAGCCTCTAAGTACAAAATAAGTTTGCTTTTTTTTTCATGTAAATCTGCTTTGCATTTGGAATGTTGACAAAAATTTAAGCTTTTTCTGTCTGTGTTACATCTCTGGTGGCAGCAGTAGTTGCAGCAGGCTCTCTGTGGTTAGAATCTCCATTGACTGTGTTGGATGTGCATCACTGGGATGTGAGCAATTCTGTTAGTGTTGTCTGTGCTCTCAGGTAATTTGAATGAAAAAATGAACTGTAATGTTGCAGAGGTCATAGAAAAATGTGTTATTTTGCTCAGCAGTTGCATTTTATTGGGAGCTTTTTTTTGTCAGACTACATCTAGAGATTGAGAAAATCTGACTTAAGAACTGGGAATTAGTTTCTTTCCAGTTCACCTTGGTTTGATGTGGGTTTCTGAGCCTGGTGTTGAACTCTTGGTTTCCCCATCTGCAGCTGGTGTGAGAGGTACCACAAATTTGCTGATAGTCTATAAAAAGGCAAGTTAAGGTCAGCTGAGCAGTGCAGGGCACGATGACACTGTTGTGCTGTTAATGGTGTGCAATGTCCCTTCTCACACATGAACTGGGCAGCTGGAGGAACAGGCTGGCCAGATCCACTCCAAATCCCAGCTGCTGCAGGTGGAACGGGAGAAGATGCAGATGGAGCTGAGCCACAAGCGGGCTCGTATCGAGCTGGAGAAGGCAGCCAACACCAATGCCAGGAACTATGAGGTGAGTGGGATGTCTGCACATGGCCTGGGAGCACTGGCCTGTGCCAGAACACGTGGAGAGCATTTACAGCAGTGGTTTGGTTTGGTTCAGGGATGTGCTTTGGTTTGCAGTGGTCTGTCCCAGAATGTGTATAGTTACTCTTTTTTTGGGGGTGAAACTAAACTGAAAGGTGCACTCCAGGAACAAGCCTGGTGTTCTTCACCTGCTGATGGACACTGTCTTCAGAGCAGGACTTCAGTGAATGTGGAATGCATTTACTGTGTTTGCATTTACTGCAGGTGTGGGTGTAGAGTTGCCAGCACCAGCACATTTACAGAACTGCTCTGCAGGTCCTCTCTCAGTGCCCTGCACTAACCTGCTGATGTGCACAGGAGTGTGAGCTTGAAGCCTCGTTAGGTTCACAGACTGATGATCTGATCACTGCATTCTGTTAGCTTAGCACTGAAGTTGTCAGGGATAGCAGTAACAAAAGGGATTTGTTATTAGTTTCTCTCACAAGTATTTAATAATTTTTCTCCTAGAGGATTTTAAACTTCTGCTGGCACAGTTGCAAGCATTTGGTTTGTGTGACTGTAATTAATTGGAATGGCAGCAGTGCCAGCCATGCAGTGTCACGCAAGAGAGCCTGCATTGATAAAACAGTGAGCCTCACTCAGGGACTAATGGCTTTTATTGGGTTCTGCTTTTCTTCCCACACATGTTTGCTTAACGATGTTACTGAAATAAGCTGTGGATCAGTGGCTTTTGTAGCATAATAAAAGTCTTCTATGTGGGCGATTATTGAAAAAGAAATCTATAAAAAATAATAAGTGTGTTTTGTTGTATTTTATGAGGGTGGCAGATTTAGTGTGTGGTTGTGAAATAGGGAGTCAGTGACTAAATTCCCCCTTCCTCTGAAGTCAGGTGATGTGGGATTAAGCCAGGAAGAGTTCAAATGGGAATGTAGCTGAGTCAGTCACAGAAACCCTTGAAATACTGGTACAAAAAAAGGGAGCAGCATTAATCCAGCACTGTGGTAATTACCCTGCTCAGATTCTGTGTTTTTCCGAGGCATGTGGATAAAGATTTTAGGAACCTCACATTGCTTTGCATAATCCTTGCTTACTGTGCAAATCCCTGTCTCCAGTTGCTTCGATTAGCAAAGCAATTTACTGTGCATTTTTTCAATAAGTATCAATTTGTGGTAGGAATAAACTGAAGTGGTGTATGAAAGGTTGTCAGACTGCAAAAATATTTATTGTATTAGTTGATAATATTTTCTTTAAAATGGCCTCAATTCCAGAAGTTGTAAAGGGAAGTTTGTCTTATTAATCCAGATGTTGGTGTCTGAGTTTCTGGAAGTCAATTTGCTGTTCATGGGTCAACTTAAAATTGGAGTTTGAATGTTTTCATCTTTGATCTGCTAGAGGGTGTGCAGTGGAGTCTGTGAAGCCACATCTGTATTCTCATAGTCATGTCTTAATGTGAGAAATTTGGAAGACATGGTCTATTAATTTTCCAGCTCCATTTCCCTGGGTAACTCCTTGGGTAATTCCATTGAGTTGCTGCTGATAAGATTTTTGTCCTTGCTAGGTTAAAGCTGTGGTCTGAGTAACCAGAAGCTTCATGATGAAGCAATTACCATTGGTGACCATGGTAATGAGGAATGAGGAGAAAAGAAGGAAAAATGGCTTCACCTTTCTGCTGCTTTCTTCTTAAGTCTCTTTGTGTTTTATCCCTTGGACAGCGAGAGGCTGACCGTAACCAGGAGCTGCTCACGCGCATCAAGCAGTACCAGGAGAGGGAAACAGAGGCTGAAAATAAACTGAAAGAACAAATGGAGATGAACAAATCTTACAAGAAGAGCATGGAGACAATGAGTAAGAAGCTGCAAGAGAAGGAGAGCAAATTAGCCGAAGCTAATGAGGTAGGAACAGAGTAATTTTTAATCCATCTATAGCTTCAGGTGACTTTGCAGTTCTTGTGACTTGAAAATGACCTTCTCAATTTAAAAAAACCCTTAAACAAAATAACTGGTACATGGTGCTCATCACCTGGAAATGAATAAACCCTGGTGGTGTATATCTTTTCTGTCAAAGTTTAGAACCAAACCAAACCCAGACACAAGTGAGCAGGTCAGAAGGAGGTGAGATTTCTTAGACAAGCTGATATGGAGAAGGAGAAAAAAGTGTGAGACAACATCCAGCATCTGGGTTCAGAAGTGTGAAGAAAGAGACAGTAATGGAGGACATAATATGGGAAAGTGTTCAGGGAAGTCAGGAGAATGGTAGAGTGGATGAAGGCAGCATTATGAGCCAAGTGTGTCTTCCTGAAATGTCTTAAATGCCTGTGCATTCTACTGCAAAATGGATGCTTGGTAGTTTTGGTATATTTGGATGCCCGGACCATCTTCTCAACCCTCAACCTTCTCAGATATCATTATAGTTAAGTTCAGCTATTTAATTTTTAACTTTCCTGTTTAATTTGGTTTCTTGCACCAGTTGTGGATCAGCAGTCACTTAAGTCCTTGAGCCCTTTAGGTGTCACTGGAAATGTAGCAATGTGATAAAACAGGTAAACAGATTTAATGTTCCAGTTATCAGTGATTAAAACCAGGGGGACAGTGATGGTACATAAGAGAAACTAAACCTACTTAAAAGATGTGTGCTGCAGTTCTGTGTCTGTGCTGTTACAGGGAGCTGAGTAATGGCTATTGGAAACAAACCTGTGAGCTTTTCTTTAGAGTTAATATATTTAGGAAAAAAAATCATCTAATTTTAAGTTTGATATTTTTCATGCCAGTTTGAGGTCACCCATTTAAGAGATAATGTAAATGACAATTTGGATGGCAAATGAAAGTGCAAAATTATTTTCTCTTGCATTTGTTTGAGGTAGGTTTGCAGGTCTGAAGGTTTGCAGGAGTGTGGAATTGTTTCTAAGATTGTGTCAGTACTTTTTAGTTGGAAATTATTTCTATCACCATCCATAATATCTGGCTTGGAGAGTCACAGCCTTGTGTGTTAATGTGTTAATGCCTTTTTTTTTTTTTCCTCCATTAATTCAGACAATCACTGTATTAAAAGGAAAAATATCAGAGCTGCAATGGAATATAATGAACCAAGAGATGCAGATGACAAGCCAAGACTCTCAGAAGCAGGAACTGATGGAGCAGCTGGATGTTGAAAAAAAGTAAGCAAGGGATGAATGACTGTAGGGAGAAAAAGGCAAACAAAACTTCAGTCTTGTGCAGCTGTCATCATTCAGAAAACTTTCAGCAGCGTTTGATTTCTGCTCTTCAAAGGGGTTCTTTGATCTGGGTGTGCAGGTTATAACCGTTGTTTGAAACCAACTCTGAGGTGCAATTTTAATTGTACCTTGAGGAAAAAGCCCCACCAACTTGAGCTTTAAATCTCAGTGATGTTTCTTGTTCTTGGTGGAGAGTTAACAGAAGGCACATGGGTGGGAAAGGCTGATCTGAACTTTATAGACTGAGCAGAACAAAAATACCAAGCCTTAAATCATAGTGGAGGGGTCTTTGAAAGTAACGAGTATGTTTTTCCCTGCTTACTAACTTGAGCTCTTCAATTTCAAAGTTGTGAAGTTCTGTTTACTCTGAGTGTATATTTGTTGTTCTCAGAATTAAAGTGGCTTGATATTTTTTGTATTTTTCTCAATATGCTTCTTTTTATTAAAATGAATGGATATTTTTGTTTCTAAATTAGAGGGAGCTGATGTGTGGGACTGAAAAAGGAAATGTTGCATAAGAGTAACATTTACTTTGTTAGTGCTGTTTGACTCTCTTGGTCAGACTTCTGAAGGTGGATTGTTTCTGATACCTGATTTCTGGGTGCTCAAGTGCCTCATGTGTCTTCATCTAACAGGAAATGGCAGGAGGCAAGTCAGCAAATCCAGACACTGCAAGCAAGCCAGTCCTTACTGGCAGAATATGAACAGAGGATTAAGGTAAGAAACTTTGTGACCTATGTAAAGCTTTAGATTTTAATTCCTTCAGAGCAAGAAGAGAACACTGCTTTTTAAAAACGTGGCTGTTGCAGAAGTAAAAGGTTAGTTTGTCATATAAATACCTGAGTTGGTTCCTGGCAAGAGTTGAGCTTGGGTGGACAAGGCTATCTACAATTAGCTGTAACATGACACTTTGTCTTTGTTGTATTAATTGATTGAAAAAATCCCATGCTCTCTCTATAGAAAGGTGATTTATATCCTTATGCAGTCCTCTGGAAGAATGCTCTTTTTGGTCTTGTGCCACAGCACAAATTTGCTCTTAAAAGACTGCTTCTAGAGTGATTTTTTTCTTCAAATGGTGTGTGATGAGGCCAGCAGCTACAGTTATTTTCTGCTTCCCAGAAAATCCTTCCTCTGCAGTTGTGTTTAGAAAGTGCAATTACTTGTAAAGCTTTCAAAACTATACTAACTTAAATGTCAGTATGGAGATGCCTTTTGTGCTTCCAAAAGAGCACATGTGTTGCTGGGAGTGTATCTTTTTCATTTTTCTTGTCTTCCTGGCAGGGGCAGATGGGGAGAGTTATTTTGGTTTGAGCAGGGCATTGCCTGGCTGTAAAACCAACCTGATTGCCAGCAAGAGGAGATGTTTTCCAGTGAAATGAAAGGATGGAAAACAGGATGGAAGTCTGCAACACAGCCCTAAATAATTTGAGTTTTTAATGGAAAACCCCCCAACATTTATTGTAATGTTGAAATGCACATTTGTGTTTCTTTCTGTACCTAGTTCTTGCAGGCCATTCAAATGCTTCCCTCTGCACTTCATTGATAGAGGGACAGAGGACAAAAAAATCACAGATCTGGTTCAGTAGATAGAAGAGGGTCATCTTAGTGAGTAACTGAGGGGTTTTCTGTTATGAACTTGGACTAAGCAGGTGTAGAGAGACCAGCCCAGGTGTTAAAAGTGCAACAAGAGTCATCCCTGCTTTGAGCATGGATTGGACCACATGAGCTCCTGAGTTCCCTTCCAGCTTCATTCAAGCCCTTGAGCTTAATAGGTACAATGCAGAAATAGCTCTTACAGATTCCAATTTATTCACTGCTGTCCTGTTCTCCTCCCATGTTTTCCAGGATCTGGAGCAGAAGTTGTCCCAGCAGGAACATGATGCTCTAATTGTCAAGAACATGAAGGCAGAACTGGCTCGTTTCCCAAAAATGGAGCGCGAATTGCGCCAGCTCAGGGAGGAAAATGCCTACTTCAGGTGAAGGAAGTTGTTGAGGGTTGTGTTCTTCTGTGCATGCTGCAGCTGCACTGTCTGCACTTTTACATCCCTCTTTAGGATTTCCACATGGGAAAGCTCAGAAGGAAGTATTTCATATAAATACAGCTTATGAATTGAGCAGTGTCGTGGTGCCTACTGGATGAGAGGATCTGACAAGATCTGAGGAGTCTTCTCAAACACAGGAGCCTCACAGAATGTGCATTCATTGTTCTGGGTGGTGATTTTGGTTTGTTAGAACAGAATTAAATGTTTAAAGATGGTGATTAACTCCATACAGCTTGGGGAAAGAATTTCCTGTAGGGAAAAGAGGCAGCTGAACATTTCTTTAATAACTGGTTTTGCTTAGCTGTTGTTACCACTGTTTTAAAGGCCTGTTGTTCCAGCATAATGTTTAGAAAGTGTCTTGTTTAAATTTCTAAAACACTCTGATATAGCCATTGGTAGAGTAGGCTTTCTGGGTTGTCAAAGTGGCAATCAATTTGGAAAACTAAATTAAATGTAATGTGAAATAAATTGCCTTAAGGTGTTGGATGTTTTTTTGTTGTTGTTGTTTGTCCTTTTTTTAAAATTACATGAGTCATTCTTGCTAGCTTTTTCTTTTTTTTTTTTAATTAGGTAATTTTCCTAGGTTTTGGTCTTGCAATTATTTCATTATAATTTTAAATTGTTTATCTTGGAATTTTTTCTCATGCTTGTTTTTCTACATTGAAACATACCAACAGAATAAGGATAATTTGTTTTGTACAGTTTTATTTTGCCCTTGTACATCTTTATTGAAGTAAAACCAAGCAGTGCTCCTAAGCCTGGGTCTGTACTGCTTGCTGCATTCCAGCCAGACCAAAAAGCAGATTTTGGAGTCTTTTGTTACCCTGGTTTTGACAAACAGTAAAGCAGACACAAAGCTTTGGCTTGTTTGAGTATAATTAGGATGGTATTTAGAGTAGAATAAAATAATTTCAATAAAACGTTTTTTGTAGCAGTGGCTTTGCAGTGAAGGTTATAGAAGTGAGTCAGTTGAATGTCATGATTCCCTTGGGATTCCTGTTTATCTGAAAGTTTGTGAAGGGGAGTTGAATTGCATGAAGCTGTAGTAATCTGTAGTGATTGTCTCTCTCTTCACCACAGGGAAATGAAAGAAAACAATGGTTTGCTTAAAGAGGAAGTGGAAGGTCTCCAAAGAAAACTGGAACGCTATGAGAAAGTCCAAGCACAGCTAGTGACTGTGGAATTGGAAAATGAGGTGAGGAGCTGAGAACATCTGGTGGATGAGCAGATCAGGAGTTTCCTTTATTGCCTGTCCTGACTTTTAGGCTCTTCCTGTATTGTGTTACTTAAGATAGGATGCCTCCTTTAATTAAAGGACTTGAACCAGACAGTCCCAAACTGGAAAGTCAGTGTGAGGGGAGTTGTGGCAAGGAAGGTGTAAAAGGCAAAAAGATAGCTGCTGTTCAGCTGGAGATTTTGTGCAAAGAATAATCTCATCATAGTGTCTGTTTTAGCCTTGATGTTTCTCTTTTACCTTTCTTTTGCTGGAAAGGCTTTTTCTGGCATCAAGCTCTGTCCAGACATGGTGGTATTGAACAGGTGTGTGGTAAGAATCTTGATAGCCAGGGCTGCAGAATGACAAACCAAAAGTGCTGGATAAGATCAGCAAATCCACAGGAGGAGAAAGAATGACACTGACTTTGCATGGAGGATTATGAGAAAACTGGAAAGTGAGCTGTTAGAACATGTGTCTATGTCTAACTCTGTTTTAATCTTTACTTTAGAAACTTCTGGGAAAATTACAAAGCTGGGAGAAACTGGATCAGAGCACTGGCTTAAATATCAGGTATGTGCTCACAGCTCTGGAGGGAAGTAAGACTTTAAAGCCCTTTCCTCTTAATCTTCTGACTGATCTCTTAAGTGTGTTGGTCATGTTGTCATTTCTGTCCCTTCTTCATGTGGAAACTCTTCTAGTACATTTTATTATATATGAGAAGAAAATAAGATACACATTTTTTTAAAGTAACTTTGGGAACCAAGAAGTGTTCTTCACCCAGTCACCTTGAGTAATGTCTTTGAGGCTGGGGATCAGTTTTGAATTCTTGAAACTTTTTCTGTATAGTTGCATTTTTGTTTAGTTAGAGATTCCACTTGCTTGATAAGTGAATTTCTGGGAATTTTAGATGTCCAGATAAGAGAATGTGTGCTACTTGTGGCAAACTGTTGTAATCATATTTCATATGAAATCTGGATATCAAAATTAGCTGCTAGATCACGTTGTGACTTTTTTCCCTAAAGCAGCTGAAATGTTGTTATTTTAGTTATTTTGTCAAACCCACTCCCCAGTTTTGTAACACCAGCTGGTCTGTGTGCTGGTACTCAACAGCTCCTCCTGACATCTGGAGCAGTGAATCAGATTTTTTAAGGTCCCTGTGTATGTGGTATAAAAGGAGCTGGAAATAGTGAAATTTCTGATCATTTTCTTCTGCTGCAGAACGTGTTCTGTGTCTATATGAATCTTTTGTGTGCCATGTTTCAACACCATTTTATTTTCTCTAAATATTTACAATGTTATTACACAAGAAAAAGGAGATGCTTCATTGTAAATAATTGATGTGAGCACTGGTGACCTTTCACACTGGGTCAAAGCTGAAACATGAACAGCAGAACCTCATCTTGCCAGTTGTTTCTCCATTCCATTCATTCCACATACCCAGCCACAGAGCTGTGTCTGGACATGCTGAGATTGTTTGGAAGTGCACTTATGGTTTGGACACATCACTGCTTCATGTAAAAGACACTTGTGTTCCAACTTGGGAAACCTCCCTTAATTTTCTCAGTGTTTTCTGTTTAATGAGAATAATGAACCTTTTCCAGAGGCTGCTGGTAGATTGCATGCTTGAGGTTCTCTCCTGCATCTGCTGAGGATCCATACATTTAGATGGAGATGGAATTATGCTAAGTCTCCTATGGTAAGGTATGGACAGAAATCATAGGAATCCTTTTCACAAAACCTTTTGGAGTAAAAGCTTTTTACTTACCTCAAGCTGTTAAAGGTTTAACGAGGTAATTTCACAGTGGGAGAGAAATGGAAC
The DNA here is from genome assembly GCF_965231275.1 of Zosterops lateralis. Lineage (NCBI taxonomy): Eukaryota > Metazoa > Chordata > Aves > Passeriformes > Zosteropidae > Zosterops > Zosterops lateralis. The sequence continues at coordinate 3,282,771 of NC_139775.1, forward strand.
CAAGTGATTCTGCCTGTTGAAGTCTAATAACTCCTTCATTTAAAATCAGAATATTCACTTTGAAGTGCTGGTTTTGTGATTGGGCCATATTGTTTAGTGCTATTAATGGCACCTTCTACAGAAAGGGGAATTGCTCTTGAGAAAGATCATCTTTTCATGCAATTGGAGCAAGTGGGACTGGATGATTTCCCCCTCCCTCTCTTATTGTTATTTTTCTTTTTTTTTTTCTTGCTCTGACTTCTTACAGCATGAATTACATTAATTTTTGGTGAGGATGATGGAGATGGTAAGAGATCATTGTCCTGGTTGGATCCTACAGAATGCTGTTGGTGAAAGTTTCAGAAGAGTTAATTGCCCGTCTCATAGTAGAAAAGAAACATAGTAGAAAAGAAACTGTCCCAAAGAGCCAGAGCAATATTCTGTTTGCTAATAACTAGATAAGAAAGGGAAAAGGGAATAAATTAGGATTTCTCATCTTTTCTTATCAGGTTCTTTATTGGTACAGAGGATGTAAAGGAAGTGCATTCAGCGTGTGGCGTTTTAGGAGAGGATGATTTTTCATTTCCTCCAGCACTTCCACAGGGCTTGTTCAGTGTCTGCTCTCAGTGGTTTCTGTTCACTGATTGCCTGCTCCCAGCAGGCTTTTTGTCAGATTGGCTTATGATCAACCCTTGCAGTGTAATTTTATGTAATAATACTTGGGAAGGAGGTGCAGCTTTCAGGAGTGTGGTGGTAATCCAACTGTTTTTAGTACTGGTCTCTTTTTGCTGACAATGGAAGAGTGTTTATAATGCTTCACCTTGTGGGGGGAAAACAAGTTCATTAACAGTTGACTCTGGCTAATCTTATGTTTGCTTGTTCTGGATTGCAGTTGTAAGCTCCTGGGCTTTTCTCTCTTCATAAACAGTGGAAACAAAGACAGTTGTAGCTCTATAGCAAAATATTCCTGTGCTGTACAGGACCTAGATAATAAAATAGGACTCATCATATGTGTTATATACAGGAACGTGGTAAGTAACACACACATTGCGCAGCAGAATGGAACCTCACCAAATCTATGTCATCTTTCTTATGTTCCATTATATGTCCTTTGGATTTCTTGAGCTTCTTACTGCCTATCTTGCAGTATAGTTGACTCTGGTTTTTACTGTGGATCTAGGTATGTTTTTTGTGTGTATTACTGTTATGCTTCCAGGGGTTTTCACACATTTGTCATGTGTTGCTCTGACTTGATATTTCTGCTGTAGAATTGGTTTCAGCTGTAAAGGGGAAAATCCACAAAATGTTAAATTCTTGCTCTGTGAGAAGTCTTATTTATTTTGGCGTGCATTGTCCTATAGGATATTTATACACAGCTTTTTTAGAACTGTTATTAGGAAAGGGTTGTGTTGAGAAAACAAGCTTCTTGTACTGTCTCTCCAGGATGTGCTGATGTAGTTTCTATTTCTTCAAAATCCAGTATTTGAGTCATTGAGTTGTTGACCATCTTCACTGACAAACCATGTTATTTGTGACACACTCGATTGCTTTTTCAGCACTGGACTTTTAGCTTAGAGATGTTTTCCAGGCAGTTCCTCTACTGCCATTAAAGAATTAATCTATTTTAACAGAAGAATGAATACTTGGGGGAAGTTTTGGGTGACAAAGCCCAGAACTGCCACGAGATGGCGCCCGCTCTCCTGGCGGGGAAGGAAGGGGATCGCTCCCGCCCGGGGTTCAGCCCGGAGTGGATCCATCAGCCTCGGCAAGGGGCAGCCACTCTCAGGAAATCTCGTCACTGCTGCCTGCAGAACTTTTAAACTCTATTCAATGCTGCCTGCACGCAGTCACTGTCTCCTTGCCCAGTACTCCGGGCTGTATCTTGGTGTGAAAATGATTTATGCAAATTTCTCTAATGGAATGTGAAATAGTGTTTTTCTAACTGACTTTGTAAACTTCGTGTTTACACCAAGTATTCTTAATTTTGTCTTGTTTGATAGGGGTTCTTCACAGCCTGGTTCTGTTCTCCCCACCCCGAGGCTTAGAATTGCATTCTCAGAGCAGTGCTGTCGTTGTTCTGCCTTTCCCTTCTGCAGCATGTAGAAGATGCCCAAATAAAAAATGAGGGTGCTTGTAGTGTGAGCCATTAATCTAAATAAGCCTGTTTTGCTGCTGTTTGTCTGTGTTTGGTTGATGTTGTTTTTGTCCTCTAATGAATTAGGCAAGTGATTTGCTGCCTGTAAATAGATAAACCCTGGAGTACTGAGTGATGCAAAAAGATGTGCATCAGGTATTTGTTAAAGGTGAGGCAGTAACTCAGATACTGAAGGTATTGTTAGCCATTCATAGCAGCTGACAAGGTTTAATGCTAAATTTGTCTTTGTGTTATTCCATAAGTGGCAGAAAATTCCAAGTTTTGAAAGGTTGGAGTTTGGCTGAAGAGTTATACAAGTGGATGAAGGCTGCCAGGTGGGCCACAAACAACAGCTTCAGAGGAGTTTTAGTCCAAGCTTTTTTTCTTTTTTGAGGTAATAAATAGTAATGTGTGATATAGGCCTTGTTTTTATTTGTTTCTTATTTTGTTTGGTGTTTTTTTTTTAATGGAAGCAATGAGTATAAAGTTTTTACAGGTTCACCTGCTAGGCTCAAAGATCTTTGTGTACACAGCAGAATTGTTTTCTATTGGTGATCAAATATATTGATCATGGTCTATTTAAGTCAGTCTTTCCTTTTTGGAGCACTGTTTTCTGTTGCCAATGGTGCTGCCAGCTCAGGCTTGGTGTTTGTGCATGGGGAAGAAACGAAAGATTTTGTTCATTCAACTTTTCAGTTTTTTCCACAGCGGGGATCTCAGCTGTCTTTTTCTGAAGGGCCATGGAATACAGTGTGGAGATTAGAGATGAGGCTGATGTGTCAGAGAGAATTGTGCTTGGACTCTTGTGTGGAGCTCAGAGACTCTGGTCGTGGGTGTTGTGAGTTGTGTCCCACTGTGGTTCTGGTGTGAGGTAGGTCTGTGCTGATGGTGTGAGGCTGGCCCAGAGAGACTTGGGGTTCACTGGTCTGGGTTTGGGGAGTGCCCACAGAGCCCTTCAGGGGGAATGCAGGTGGCTGCAGCAGGGAGATCTCCTGGAGCTGCTCTGGCTGGCTGGGGAGCTCTCTGGCCAGGCCAGGCCTGCTGAGGGAAGGGCACGTTGGGCAGGAATTTGGGCCAGGGCTGAGGGACCATTTTCCCTTGGTGGAGCTGCAGACAGCAGACACTGATCTGCTGACCTGTCGCCTCGAGCCAAAGAAGTAAACCTGGGAATGCTGACCTGGTTTTCTTTCTGAAACATCTGTGTGCTGGCGGGCTGACAAATCTTGGGGACTAACTTCCTGCAGTGTCTGAGACCAATTAAGAAGAGGAGATAGTGTGAATGTGTATGCATTTCCTCTCTAAGAAAGGGTTTAATTAAGTGGCAAGCATCTCTATTTAGTACAGTGGTTTGCACAGTTGTAATTCATAATTACCCAGGTGCTACACTCAGTACGGGAAGTCCTTCTATGCACATTCTGCTTTTGGAGCTGGGGGAAGGGAGAGGGAGGAAAAGGGGAATCGGATTTCTTGATTCTGCATTTAGTGGTGGATTAGTGCTCTTTTTTTTCAGTGAATAGAAGAAAAAGGAGAATATTTGAGTTCTCTACTTTCCTTTTTGAATCTTGATTAACTATGCTTAGCTACTCTCTTCCATCCAAGGCATTGAATATCTTTGCAGTAGTGAATGAAGCTCATAATCTTTTCCTTTCTCACAAGTTAGTAATTTGTCTTTCTCTGAATGTCCGTTATGAGTAAGTGGTTACTGGTTTAAAAAAAAAATTCTGTTGACAGATATACAAAGTAGTGCATGTTGAAATAATTTGAATTACTCACGTTACTCTGGATACTTAATTAACTGCAACCAATCAAGACAAGACTGAGGGTTATTGTTGCTGGTTCCAGTAATGCCATAATTCTGGCATGATCATTCCATGGTGGAACAAATATTTTATGGGATAGTCTATTGCAGCTCTGTGGTCTTTTGTCACCAAGCAAGAAATCAGTCTAATTAAAAGCATTTGGTGCTGGCTGCCCTCTGTAACTGCACTACTGCCCTGAACTACAGTGCTGATTTCTTTGTTGGAAGGTGAGGAGTTTGGTTTGTCTGGGTTGGCCACTGGTGTCCCCCAGCTTTAGAGCTTTGTCCCTAATTGGAGGAGAAAATTTGGATTAGCACAGTATGAGGATATTGAATCTTCATGTTCTATGTCTTCATTTTTTCATAAATAGTTGTAATTTATGATCTGTGAACAGACTGAAATTTGCATGAGTGCTGTTTACAAGATTCCCAGTGTAAAACAAACTGTCTCCTCACAGTGGGGATTCCCAGGGCACCAGTAGGGAGATAAATGCTGCGTAGGGGGAACAAGTAATTAAAAACCACCACAAACAAGCACCAAAAACCAAAACAGCAACCAAAAACCACTGTGCTTGTTAGAGAAACTTCTATAGTTATGAGGTCTCAGCTTACCTCATGGATGGATTGTCTGCTGTTGTCCTGTACAGGCACAGTACTGCATTTTACTGCTAATTTTTTGCCTTCTAGTGAAGATGAAGGTTGGGGAAATGCTAAAGAATTCACTCTCTGAAGGGGGCCAATGTATGCAGGTTGCTAATGCTCCCCCAAATCCCTCAGAATAGGACTTTTTCCTGGCTTCTGCACAGGGATTGATACTGAGTGAATTTCCCTTGCATTGTTCTGCCAGGATGAGATAGTGCCAGTTTAGAGCAGCTCTGCCATTCCTGTCTCACCTGGGGCTTCTGACTCCTGTGTCTGTCTTAAAATATTCTGTTCCTACCTGGTACCTTCTGGTTCTGTGAATTCTGCAGCTGAAAGAGGTGTCCCTGCAGAGCAAAAAAAGCAATCTAGAATGGGAAACAGCAATCCCATTCCTGATCTGTTCCCTCATCAGGTCTCCTGTGTTGGTGCATAAACAGTTGTGCTGTTCCAAGCAGGGCAGGGGATGTGGCAGTGAGCAGCCAGGGTTGGAAGGGATGATGAGGGTAATCATTGTGTTTATATAGAAATAAAAGTTATGTGCTCAGTATTTGTAGGACTTGGCATGTGTGAAAGATGGAAGCACTGCCTCAGCAGGGTTTAACAGCTTCTGGAGGGGGAAGTGCCTGAACAGTTCCAAAGGGCATCTTTGGTTTTAGAGCAAGGCAAAAGTTTAAGGAGAAAACTGTTTGTGGTTGTCTTACACTAATTATGCATATGCTGAAGGCACCAGTTTTTCCATAGAGAAGTCTTGGAGGAAGCTGCCACCTGTTGAATGTGACATGCAGTATATGCTGGAGTATTGCTCTAAGCTCTTTTGTTCATCATTATTCTGTTCTCTTGTTTTAAAATGTACATTATTCTTCACTTTCCATGCTGCCTTAGGTTTTAGCTTTCCATGACAGAACACTTATTGTGCCTCATGGGGAGAAAATGCTCCTTTGTAATCTCAAATTCTGAAGCTTGAGGCTTCAGAGCAGTCAGATGCAGTTGTGGGAGATTTCAGTCCATGTTTAGGTGTTGGGAGTAATGCATTTAAATGTAATGCTTGGAAGTGCAATGTCAAACCTGTGCTTTAACAGGGTTTAGTTTTCTCTCATTCTCTTGGGGTTTATCCACTTAGTTTTAATAAAGCAACCATATTTCATAGATACCTTTAAGTGTTGTAAGTCTGTATTTTACAGTTTTTGCACTGAAATTCTGGGCAAAACTTCCTGCCAGACTTTCCTATCTGATACTAATTTTCTCCAAAGAATGCTGTACTTATCTCTGATGTTCAAAAATATTAGTGTTCTTTCTCCTTTGCCATTAAAGCTTTTATTTCCATTTGAATATATCACAGTAATAACTCTGGAGGCTAAAGGAGAGATAGGAAGAATATAAAATAAAACAGATGAGCACCTGACATTGAGGCAGAGCAAGACTGTAATGTATAATCAGATAATCAGAGTGAGAAGTAAGCAAGCTCAGATCAAAAATATATCTGTCCTTGCTTTGCATTTCAAAGCTCTGGGAACAGTTCAAGAGAGTGTCTTCCCAGGATCGCAGATCTGGCATTCTGGAGACAGAAGAAGCTGCTAAGCAATAGCTTAGCTCACTGTCCATCTTTGGTGAAGGAGGATTTGAGGAACTTCAGTAGTTTGAGTACAAGAACTGTGTGCTGGTGTTGTCTGCTCCATAGCAGGTGTTTCATTTGCCATGGGGGGCTCAGCAGTCAGACACTTCATTTTGAGCTGCTGCTGTATTTCTTGCCAGTATTGTTTGACACTGTTGGAAAACAGTTGGGTAGAAGTTGCTTGACTCCTTGCAGCATGTAGTGACCCATGTTATGTGTAAATGGCTTGAACTCTGCTGCTCACTCTACTGTGAAGGAGAAGCTTTCAAAAATACAGACACTTATAAAGAGCCACTTTCATTGCATTACGCAGCCCTGTTTGCCTTAAAGTGAAATTATCATTTAAATAGCAGAGACTAATCAGCAAGGGGATGGTTTGCTCCTGTCAGACAGCTCAAATGCTTGTGCTTGATTTTTATTCAGCCTATCATTTGATCGTTTCCAAAAACCCAATAACCACTATAATCTCCAGCTCAGTTTTAATTTTACCTTTCCATTTCCATTTTAGCATCTTTCAGTATTTCAGCTCTAAATTTTAAGCTGGGGCTGTCGACGTGCTCTGCCTCCCCTCTCCCTCAGATGTGCAGTGCATTATCCTCCACTTACCCCAAAGTTTTGCTTTTGCAGGGAAACTTTTAAACAAAAATGCACATCCCATGCATTCATATTGGATGGTTTTGTTTTAGCATAGCAATGTCTTTTTCAAAACTCCTCTCTAAATGCAGAGGCCTTTTTTGAGCAGAAGCAAAACAAAATGCTTCAGTAAGGATTCAAACTCTTACCTGCTGCTCCCCTGCACTCCTGGGCATGGCCTTTAGCTACAGGGGCAAGGAATCTCCCTTCTTTATTGGATCAAGGAATACCAAGATGGATTGTGCCTGACTGATGTAGCAGCTTTCTTTGTCTAGAGAATCGATTATCTTACCAAATAAATCACAATAAATCTTATTTCTTTAAACTTCACTGGAACAAGAACTGCTTGGGAAGGCATAAACCATGGGGGAGAAGATGGAAATTAATAGAAGAATTGTAGGATGTATAAGAATTGTTTAAGCAGGGATAGATTCGATATTGAAAGGAAAATGCAAGGATAAGTAGAATTCCTCAAAGATTAGCCTTAGGATCTGCTTTATTTAGTATTTCTATTAATGGTTTTGGTGCAAAAATTTGGTGTGTGCTGATAAAACTTGGCTAATGATGCCAAGTTCAGAGGATTCATAAATACACAAAAGCTGGATATGCGGAACTGAATGACCCTGAGGATTAGAGTGCAGAAATGGGACAAAATTCAATGAAACAAAGCACAATGCTCCATGGAATTGGGAGCTGAATGCAAACTTCTTTTGGAAAATGTAGCACATGCAGTGGAAAGGACCAGAAGGGCTCTGTGATTGTTACAATGACTGTTCATTCTCACACAGGGGATGCACCCCCAGAAAAACTGCCATGGAGGTGAAAGTGTTCGACTGGCCTGGGAGATCTCCTCAGAGTTCTGGTCCCCCAGTGTGGAGGAAGATAGTGTGGGATGCAGAAAGTGGCTGCTGGAAGGAGCCTGGGAGCCCACTGAGTGTGGAATGGAACAGCCTCTGGCAGAGTCTGGTGGGAGATGTAATTCCTGCCAGGAAATTCATGGATAGAAGGAAGGGGGATCCGTGCTGGTGAGAAAAGGAGCCAGTTATCCTTAAGACTTGCAATGGCATTTAAATCAAATTGCTGTAACCCTGCCATGAATGCAGTGACAAGGAAGTTGTTACTTTTAGAAAGACCAAAGTTCTGAATGCAGCTTCCAGTGGTGTCAAAGGTGTCCAAATTACTGCTCCACGGGGTTATGGAAGAGATGAGTTCATGGTAGTGAAGGACTAGACAGGATCTAAACTGGAAAGTTCTTTTTAATCCCACTTTAATTTGAATTTGTATGTGCCAATCTGTAAACAAGGAGATGTACTGAGGAATAGGAAGAGGGGACAGTACATTTTAGTTTGAAATTGCAGGCTTTATTTAATACCAGGGTTCTGAAAACTGGAGGTGAGGAAGAGAGAGTGGGAGTTAGTGAATAAAACCAGATCATGTCCATTTTTCTGCCCATGCAGAACAAAACCTGTGGACAGGGACATGAAGTGTGAGAGCAGCTGACCTTTGATCATGTTGAGAAATAAGCAGTTTGCTGAAAAATGCACTGAACTATTAAGAAGAGCTTATCTGTCAGTGCTGATAAGACCAAAATATGATTTGTATCATCGGAGAAGCTTTTCTGAGTGTGTTTGGTGCAGGTTAGCTTGATGGTGTTTTGAGAATGACTCACTCCTGGGTAGTGCCTAACCTCATCAGTGCCTAGAGCAGGGATTCCTGCTTCTGAGGGTGGCTGGGAAGGGGCTGCTTTAATCATCTGCCTTTAGTTTGTCATCAGTGCAGTGAGGAGTTCTGGGCTGGATGGGCCAGGAGAGGTCTAATTTTCAGTTTTAGTTGTACCTAACAGGCAGCATAGCAACACCAGCGTGGGGCAGGAGGAAATTGGAAATGAATGAGCATTACAGTACTTCAGTTTTTTAGCATTGTTAAAGTGCACCTGCTCTGACAAACTTGCTTACATGCCCTGTGAAGATATTATGTAAGCTTTGTCCTGAAGCTCCAATCTGTCCTCCCTTGGGACTGCTTTCCCAGTGAATATTTTTGATGAAAGCTTATCTTTACCTGGGTTATATTTTATATTGTCTTTCCTCACCAGCTGCTTTATTAATGGGAATATTCTTGCAAACATACTTTTGTCCAAGCATTGCTTGGAGAGAGAAAAATTCATGTAGCAAAAGCACAGCACAATATTTTCAAACATTTCTTAAAGGGCACGGTGAACTTGAAATGTTAGTGAGTTAAAAGATTAATGTGATAAGTGCCTCAAGGTTCTCTTGAACTAGCTGTGATTATGTAAGTGTTGTTTGTTATTTTAAAATAACTCATAGCATGGAAATTAGCATGGTGGATTGGATTATTTACTCATCCATTTCTGGTCAGTGTCAATGTTGTCTTGGCTAGATAGAAAAATCCAGAGAAACATGCAAGACCTGAAGCAGATTTTTTTTTAGAACAAAAGTTTGTTAACTTTCATCAGTATGAATTTTAAATAAGGTTTTTAGTTGGTGCCCTCCATCCCTTTTAAAAAGTAAAGACTCTTGCAGTCTGGAGCCATTATGTATTATGTGCATAGAGTAAATAGAAAAATGTTTTGCTTTCACCTGTAATGTTTCTTATTTGAAACAATATTCAACAAAATTGTCAGGTATTAGAAGTGAGCTTCCTAAATTGTTCGTGCCTTTTCTATAAATAATGCTTTTTTCTGTTTGAGACAAAATGAAAAGTGTTTTTTGTCTTAACCTACAAAACCCACAGCCTGAAGTGAGCTGCCTGAATGAGAGCAAACACTGCACTGGGCTGGCAAGAGCACTGGGGCTGGAATAATTGGAAAGATTCCCATTGTAGAAGCAAAGATGGGAGGTGTTGGGGGCTGAGTGTGTCCCTGTGTTTAGTGAACACTCAGAATCAGTGTCTGGGGGTTGTTTTCAAAGTGCTGACCTGCATACCTGAAATAAGAGCTCAGGGCTCTGCTTTCAAATGCAGTTCTCAGTGGGGTTAGAGCAGCTTGTAGGGAATGGGGCCAGGCCTGCTCAGCAGAAAGGAGATAAAAGATGCCAACTCTCCCTCTTAGCCAAGGCAGGTAAGAGGTGGAGGTGCCTGGGACCTTGTCTCCCTCCCTTCCACTGATGTACAGTTCTAGGAGTTCATTGGCAAAGCTTATTTTATCAGCTTGATGTTCTGCACATATTTTGGTCGTCACCTTGCAGCAAAATGTTTCTTTCTAATGAAGTCACCTCCTCCAGAATGATGCTCTTGCAAGATCATGATCTATTTTGAACAGTGTGGTAGAAACCTCTGCAGCAGTGAAGCTGCTCTCAACTTCTGTTGCCCCTTGCTGTAAGCAGGAGCAGATCTGTCAGAGAGCCTAACCTTCCAACACAGGCAGAGTTTTGGCTTTTCTAGAAATGTATTCATTCAGATTTTGAGCATCTCTTCTCTGCTTTTTTAGTACCCCTTGGACTCGATCCTTACTCACTCCCTTTCTCTGCATTATTCTCAACTCTCTTGTCAGCAGAGTTAACAATTTCTGTGTCTCTGCAGGGAGTAATGGGCAGCTATTGCAAGAACCATTTTCTGGCACAAGTTGTTCTTGTTGTAATTGCTTTTGAATTCTTATTACTTGTTTAAACTGTCTTCCAGAGATACTCTGATATGAGCAGTGTAGTAAAAGGGAAGATAAATCTTTTGAGTAGGAAGAAATATGAAATTCTGGATTTATTTGAGTTATTCCCTGCTGACCAAGTTGATTTATTTTCTGTTTTAATGAAACAGTCATCCTCTTGCTGTGATACACATCAAGCTCTTCAGTGGTGGCTTGAAATCCTGCTAACTTTTCTAAGGAGGGCAGAAATGAGGCTTTGACTGAAAATATGTTCAGTGTCTGCATCTTCAGTTAGAGAAGTCAGCTGTTCATCCAGTGAACTGGGACAGCTTTTGGGAATACTTCACAGCTCTGCTCTTGGCTCCATTAGAGGATGATGCTTTAACCTAGTTATGAGTTTTTTGTACTCACTCACTTTTGCTACTGTGTTTGCAAATGACATTTGACTCAGTGCTCTTTGTAATCCCAGAGATAAGGCTTTTGTGGCTTCAGGTGGTTTTCTGCAAATGCAGCAGCCAAGGTTGATGGCATCAAGCCTATTTTGTGACAAGCCTTTCATTTAGGCTTGATGGTTTCCAGTGTGACTTTGGCAAAGGCGTCACCTGCCTTCTGGAGAGCTGGCCCACTTGTCAAGGTCACACAACACCTTTTGGCTCACCTGTCTGCAAGTACCTGGCAAGGGGAAATGCAATTGGCACTTTATAATAAGTAATATATTTGCAAGGCTGGTGGAGAGGAAGAGTGAAAAAAATTGCTCTGAATTATTTTTTTTTCTAATTGAGTAGACACAGGTCTTGGAAATGCACATGCTCCTGCCTGGATGGCTTGTGACAGCTGCTAAAGATAAACATGCTCTTTCTCAATGTCATTTGATTAGAGTTAGATAGTTAAAATAGCTTTTTCTTTTCCAGAAACATCTGTCTGGTTTTTGTATTCTGTTCTTTTCATTGGTGGTGTGTCCAGGTCAGCAGATTTGTAGAATACCAGGTTGGAAAGGACCTCGAGGTTCAGCCTTTCATGACGAAAGCCTGGTCTGGACAAGATGGCCCAACATTGGGTCCAGCTGAACCTTAAAAGTACCCAGTACTGGAGGAAAGTTTAGGTAAACCCTTAACCAATATACACCATGAAAACCTAAACCAGGATGTGTGAATCTACAGCACAATTGAGTGTTTACCAGAATTGACTTTCATACTCTGGTACCCATGAGATGCTAATAATTGTCAGAGACATCTGATACAAAATGTTAAAAGAATTATATTTTTGTGTTTAAGGTTGTAAGGGCTACAAAATGAATATTTGGCCCTTCAGAATTCAAGCATCAGAAGGACAGTTACCAAAGTTTTAGCATCTGTGTCAGTCCGTGGCTTTTGTCAGGGAGAAGGGGATGCTTTTGGTATAAGTTGGGATTCAGTTCTATGGTGTGACTAAATCATTGCATGGAATTTGATGGAACCATATCTGGCAAGAATCTTGCTGACAGCCTCAAGTTTGTACGTGGGTTTTAATAGTTTAAAGGAGCTGTCTCTCACTCGGTTGTTTCTTATAATTTTCTGTGCTTAGTAATTTGGAATTGTTAGGTTTGTATATGCTGTCCCCTGCATTTTCCCTCCTTGCTGTGCCAGGGGAGCGGGAACTTGGCTGAAACAAGAAGGAAATAACCACCTTCTCCTCCTCCACATGCTGCTGCATTTGTCAGAGGCAGCTCAAGGGCTCAGGTTGTCCTGCTGTTGTGGAGGAACTGCAATTCTCTTCTGTCTGAACAATAAGCTTTGTATCTGTTTGTACAGTAATGAACTGCTTTTGTTTCCTTCAGGAACCTGCTCTGCTGTCTGGAGCGTTTCCATTTACAGACAACCCTTGCCAAATTAATTTTATTTAATTATCTCCCAGGGCTAAGCTTGAATACATTTTGTGTTAAATTCACCGTTTCTCCCTCTTCTGAACGAAATGGACTTAATATCCTTGTTAAAATCTGATTAAAACTAAAATTGAGTTTTTTGAAGTCTGATTATCCCATGAAATGGAATTTTTAAACCTAATTATGAATGGATTTGCATACATTCTTAGCACCATTGAAAAGAAAGTTGAAATAAATTTATTAATGAAATCTTCCTCTGCTGTCTCTTTGGGCCATGGCGATTGCTGGAGAGTGAGGGAGAAGGAAGGCAGTCGAGAATGAAAACTCCCCCTCTTTTGAAATAAACCCTCTCCCCTCGCAATTAATTCCAGAGCTGTTTTGACCCCATCTCATTTTTGTTCCTCCCTGCCACACAGCCCAATTTAGGTAATTGACGGCCTTTCAGAGGGTAACTACACAGTCGAGCTGGTTTCATGTATTTAAAGCCTTTGTGCTTTCTGAAGGGAGGATGTAGTGGGCAACTTTTGTTTCCACTATTATGTTCTTTCTCTCTTTCCTGAGGTAGCCCTGACACCTAATCAATAGGCATCTCTCGTTCCTCCTTTCTGAGGAGCTTTATACTGGAGCCTTTCGTTTTAAGCCTGCTGAAAAATTGAATAGTTTGACAGACTCTGGTGAATGTGCACATGGAAATTGGGATTGTTTATGTAGTTCCCTGGGTTTGCAGGAAAAAATTTCTTTACAGGATATATTTGAATCTCTCAGTACAGTAATTGTGCCCATCCCTTCAGGATTTTTCCAGTTCTCTCGTGGAAAAGATGTGCCAGTGAAGGACATGTCTGCTTGTCTGACCTGGTGCAGAGGGCAGCAGGTGCCTGTGCAGGGAGGTGTTGCTTTCATGTGGAGGCTCCTTACTTGTTGAACCTTTCTGTGTGTTTCTTGCACTGATTGAAGAGTTCATCTCCTTACATGAAAGGTGTGACTTTTTTATTTGTCAGCCAGTCATCCTCTTAACCTAGACTTACAAAAAGCTCTTTGCCTGTTTAGGCATTAGTTACAGAATATTTAACAGTGTCTTCTCTCTGTCATGGGCTGTGCGCAGATTTTTTTCTCTTGTTAGAAAGTATAGTAAATGTGGTGGAAAAAAGGTGTTTTGGCAGTTCAGAAATCCTGGTCTTGATACATGACTCTGCAAAGAGTAAATGCTCAGCATGTGGCCAAGTGTTCTGTAAGCATTTGCATTTGCAAAGTTGCTTTCAAGTACAGGGGGACTTTTTTTCCATATGCCTTGTGCTTTCATTTTAATCTTGTCTTAGCATAGGTTTAGTGCTAAACGTAGTGGTGGTATCAAGTCCTGAAAGAAATGTGGATTTCTGGCACTATTTCTTCAGGGTGCTTCTGAAGTGGGGAGTTCTGTGAGAGAAACTGTGGCTCAGCAGAGGAAGAAGAGTTGAGCTGAGATCTGAGAATATTTTTTAGCTGGCATGTGCTCAGGTTATAAACCAGGATGGTTGAATTAAATTAAAAATTTTCTTGGTGATGTAACAGGAAGACTTGAGAATTCAGACAAGCTTTGGAGGAAAGCAGCTGACTGAGGGAGCTCTGCACCCACGACTTAAAATTATTTTGTGGTTTAATGGCTGCAGCTTTCATTTGTGCTGTCTGAAACTGTTGTCCAGAGACAGGTTTAGCATCTCATGTACATAATATTTACTGTATAAATAGGACTCCCTTGCAGTGTCTTCCCAATCAAGTCCCAGTGAAATCCAAGGAGTTGGGAATATCTGATAGACCTTTTCCTCAGTTGTGGAGCTGTTGTACAAAGCTGCAGTCACACCAGCTGTGAGCAGAATGTGGAAGCTGAAGAACCCAGAGAAGCCAAGAGGAGATCTCCAGGAGGGTGGATGTTTTGTAGACTTTGGGAAGGCTGTTTAATTATTTTATTCTTGCCTGGTTGGTTCTGTAGCATCCATTTGCTAAAACAGGAAAAATAACTGGTTTGTGGGTAGTCCTGTATCATACAGCAAGATGAAGCAAGATCTTGAAGGTAAATGTGAATAAAAGGAAGGGTGTGAAAATGGTGTTTGTTTCTTTTAGCAGACAGAAGAGGAGCTTTCTCTTCTGTGGACACATTTCAAACTTTGTCAGTGTTTATCATCTAATCTTATTAGTACCTCCCCCAGCAGCTTCAGGCACTGAAAGTGTTCAAAGCTCCATGATAGCAGCAAGCCAAGCTGATGTCCAAGTGCTTGTGACACCAGTGCAGTCCTTGTCCAAATCCCAGTCCCAGGAGCTGTGGCAGACACAGGGAAGCCACAATTGCTTTTGGCTGCTCTGAACCCTGTGCTGGATGCAGGTACCTGAGCTGAGTGAGGGTTTTTGAGAGCAAGCTGGCTAAAGAAGAGTAATTGTTGAAATGCACTGTTTACATCTGTAATTCAATTACACTTGAGCAATTCCACTTTCTGTGAACAAGTCCTAAAGTCTGCTTCTGTCTCCTTCTGCCATGAATTATTCATTCCTTATGGATGAGGGTGATTGGGGTTTGGCTTTCACAGGCAGGTTTATTATGCCCACTTAGCTCCAACTGCTTTGGCATGCTCCAAGCCTCAGTTATTTTCCCAGCGTTTGTTCTTAGCATTCATTGTTCTTGATGTTAAAACTTTTGGACTATGTAATTCAGCTCTGGTTTTGGGAATGAGTCTGAGGGGATGGAGAGTGTTGGTTTCTTTCTTTTGATTTTCTTTGCAGCAAGCATAGGGAGAGCTTTTTATTTAAATCTGTGCTAATTGCCAAGTCTGAGGGTAACTGCTGTATTATCACCATGTGTCAAAGAACTTGGATGTGTGGCTTGGGAGTTTTGGATGTTAAGGAAATAAAGCAGAATTTCAAAACGAGGTGGGATTGATGTGCTGTGCCCTTCAGGGAGAGTGGTTCTGAGGGCTGGTGAGGTTGAGGTTTCAGAACAAAGGGGTGCCATCACCTCTGCAGCAACAGTGACACTCTGGCTTCTTCTGTTCTGGCAACTTGTGTTGTCTGCTTTGTTCTGGGACTGCAGCACTCAGGTCTTGGTGTGTCTCATGTTAGTGATGCCTAGAGCTGATGTGCTAATGGGCTTCCATAAAACTTTCTATTTTAAATGTTATTTGTCCTTCACTTTGAATATTAAATTTTCAGAAACTTTCAAAAGAAAAAAAAAGTATGAGAGAGAATTACTGCATTTGTTTAAAGTTCTGAAAGCTTTTTTTAGCTAAACAGTTCAAAGAGCGCATCTCACTAATCAGAGGAATATTTTTGTGTCCCCGGGGTGGTCACAGTGTTTTAATTGGAACTCAGGCTTCTTTGAAGTCCTTTTTAATCCTCCCTGAGCTGGGGGAGAGGGTTTGAAGACAGCGCTGTAAATCTGAAATTTCTTTGGTTTATTTACATGTGTCTGGGGACGTGTGTAATTCGTTTTCCTGGATGAAGCCCGTGGACAGCTGAGTGGGGAATGTGCTTCCTTCAGTGGGGAGGCCTGAGCCAAAGGTGGGGGCTCTGCACACTGAGCTCACGTTCTCCCGGATTTGTTAAAACCAGGGACTGAGCAACAGGCTCTGAATGGGAAATGAACTCGGTGGGAATGTGGTAGCTAAACATGAGGCTAGGCTGAGCAAAAAGCTGGGATTTAAACTCATGTTTTAGGATTAACTGATTAGTCTGGCTCGCAGAAATGGAGTTGCATACTGATATTCGACTTCTACCAGTTAGGAAACAAAAGATTTAGGAGACAGTGCTTATGACTGATAGCTTTAATCATCTTTTAAATCAGTGTGGAGTTTCATTTTTCTACATTGAACTAGGGATTTTTTGGTGTCCCTAATGATATTGCTTAGTCTTTGTGCCTCACTTTCTAAAATTCAGGCTTTGCTTTGGTCTGGTTTCCAGGGATATCTAGTCCTACCTCAGATGTTTCATGCACTTGGTGTAACTATCACAAGCAGATCTTTAGTGGCAGCTGATGCCTTTTTGTCATCTTAATACAAATGCCCTCTAACTGCTGACAGCACAAATGTTTTCCTTAGGCATTGCCTAATTTTGTTGTTCTGCTATTGATTTTCATGATAAATATAATAATTTATCAGCTGTGTTTTCTGTACTTCAGTAAGGCTTTTAACCTCTCACATTTGCTGAAGCTTGGATGTTTTATGTTCTGCTTCTGGCAGAGGTGAGACATAATCTACTACTGAATTTGGGTAGTTTTTAATTAATCAAAGCAACAGGCTTAACCTCAATTTTCTATCAGAATTCCAGCTGAACATACAAGCAGTATGCTTTTCATTCTTTCTAAAATTGTTGCCATAAATTTACCTGTGACTGTTATGGTATTGATATTAAAAACCAGTTAAAATAACTTTTACTGTAGCTTAAAGTTGCAGTTTAAAGTGGCCATTCCTGCCATGAGATTGAATAGGTATGTGATTGTAATCAGAAGTAAATAAGAATAATATATGAGATGTCAAATCACTTTATATAAAAGCAACTGAAAATATGGTTTAGACTCTCCCAAGGACCTGTCTCCAGCCATTATTGTTATTATTTCCTTTTGCTCAAGGTTAGAGGTTTTGTGTTACTGCTGGCTAATATTTTCAGCTGATAAGAGTCTGGGTAAACAACGGGATCAATAAAGATGTTGAAAACAATACAAGGACTTAGGTAAATTAATATTCTGCAAGGATTATCTCAAGACAGGTGTCAAGAGAACAAGGCCATCAATTCAGTGCAATCTGTAAAATAGTCAAATGTACATAAATTGTCAGTAGCCAGCCTTGGCTGCAGCAGGAGTCTTCTGTCAGACAGGAGCCCTGGCTATCTGGAAAAATGATGGCTCTGTGTTGGTAATTTCCATGGGGATAGAAGTTACGCCAGAAGGGCACGTTGGATACATGCAAATTATATTTGGTTTTAGGTTTTGAAGGATTTCTGTGCCTTGTCCCTGTGTCCCACTCCTCTTTCCTTGAGAAGAAGCTGATGATGTCTATTTCTAGGCTCCTCAAATGTCTTGAGAGTGACCTTGCAGAATGGAACCAGCAGAGGTTTGGTAAAATTGTCTGTTTATTTGCATAGATATTCTTGCCTGATTTGAAAGCTAAGGAGTTAAATATTTTTATTTCAGGTCCTTCTGTTGTAACTAGCCCTCCCTGCCAGCCCTCAGCTTGGTGAGGAGCAATGAATGAGCTTTTATTCATTGACATGGAATTTAGAAAGAGAAGCTTCTGCCTAATCTTCTGGAAGTTTCATTTATTGCCTTGATTTTTTAGCTGTCAGGTTTCATTCCCAGTTTTGTATAATGCTGGTAATTGGCCTGGAATGGTTTTCAGGGTTTCTAATGGCCACTGTTCAATGATATCTCTGAAAGATACAACATCTGTCTGTTTGGAGTTTGTTTCCAATGAACATATCTTTGTATTTCAGTCTGTTTTTCAGATATTTTTTGTATATTGCTGTTTGCAACTATCCAAATGCCTTGAAAGTCTAAGGATTCTAACCCACAGGGGTTGGTAATTGGTATTCTGCTGTCATTCTGTTCTTTAGATTAGTTTGATTTGCCCCACCTTCCTCTTGGCTCCCCTGTTCACACCGTCCTCTCAGCCCAGCCTCAGATTGCCAAAATGATTGTTCCAACTCCAGTGACAAATAGAAACTATAGGAAAAACAACCCTACTTATGACTCCCTAAAAGGAGTTTTTATTCATTTGATGGCATTATTTTTCCCTTTAGCTTTTTGCTTTTTTCTCAAATTAAGTTTGTGATTAGGAAAAATACTTAAAATGTCCTTTGCTGCTGCTGCAGTAAAATGAAACATTACATTATTAAGTGTGTTTACTTTTTGTGCTTGAAGTCTTAAGGGCAGTAGGTACAAAATTGTGTTCTACAATAATTTCCTTTCAACATAGTCATTAATATATAATTACATTCATTAAATTGTGAATTGAGAAAATACATTTGCTTCTCTAATAGTGAAGATTGTGCTGATATCTCTGTTAGCATAAGAGCAGTAACAGCCATTTTTAAAATCCCTTTTGATCATTTCCAACTTCACTACTTCTGTGCTACTGCTGGTGAATACCTGAAAGGTGCTTTAGAAGTTTGTGTGATTTTTTTCTTTCTCTTCATTGTCTAATCTATTGGGTTTAAGACCTTAAGAACTCTTTATTTTCTTGTACAGGAAAAACATAGGACAAAGAATTTGCATAGCTTTGCAGATACACTCCCTGTGTCTTGAGGTGTATTTTAAATGCCTTATTGCTGCCTTATAAGTGGCTTCATTTTATAAAGGTCTCTTGATGACTCTGTGAAATTTTTGTTTCACCATGACCACTAAAAGCTTTGAATTTTGTAATGTTATTGAGCAATGCAGTGGCAAATCCCAAAGCTGAGTATTTTTATCTTCCAGACCAGCAGTCTGGGTACTGCTGTGTGTCCATTCCCTCTGCTTGAGGTCTCTGAAAGCCTTTCTGGTGAGGTTCCATTCCACTGCAATGTGTGTGTTACTCACCACGTTTCTGTGGATTGTTCTGTGCTTGCTCTTAGAGCAGTGGTAGGGATGGAAAAGAAGTTTGGACTGTTGAAATGTCTGGCCAATGGTTAATTTTTTTTCCAAAGTAAAATTATCTTGTTGAGCCCTTACCTATATCTTTAAAGTAGAAATGAAACTTGAGCAATGCATTGTTATAATGCCATAACTTTGGGAGGGAAAAAATCTTTCTTCGTTAAAATCCAAAGAAGTTATTAACTGGAATCTAATATAGTTTTCTTCCTTTTTTTTTCCCCTCATCAAATTATGGCTTGATTGGATTAATTGCTAATTTTGCAGTTGCTTCAAAGGAGATGTATCAATTGTCTTTAGAATTGTCAAGACACTTATAAACACTTTAAATGTTTTCTTACAAATAAGTTGTTCTTCTGCTTCAAGTGGTTAATGGGGACATTTGCTTTGGTAAAGAGCAATTGGATTTGTTGATTCTATCTGTACACAAATAAGAGTTCTCTAAATGAGAGGAACCTCGGAGGCTGAGATTGCTTATTGCTTTCACTTGCACTTCAGATTTCCTCCATTTACTTTCTACATAAAATATTAAGCAGCCACTTTGTTGGAGAAAGAGTCTCAGGTATATCTTAGTTTTGTGGGTTTGACAGCTCTTAACACCTTCATTTGAGTGAGTAAAGGTTTGTGACTGCTTTTCAAAACATTTTAATCGAAGTGCTGCAAAGCACTAAATGTGTCCTAATTGCCTGGAAACATTGAGGATTTGTTTCTGTGACTAATGTGTGTAGGAAATTCCATGTGAATTAGTTAATGTAGTCAGGAATAGGAAGGGAGGATGATGTAGGCATGGAGATATGGACAGGGGTAACTACCTGGACTGGAGCTTGAAGGGACTTTGCTGCAGAAGTGCTGTTGTGAAAGTTAACTCTCAGAACTTCCAGCTCTGGACACCAGATTTTAGTGGCAATATTTTCCTCTAGTCTGGTGAAGAGGTGTTGCCCTGATTCTTTAGCCTTCTGATAATTGTTTACATATTTCTTCTGGAGTTTCTCAAAACAAAGTAGATTGTTTTCATATTTCTCTGTGATGGACTTCTGAATCGACCATTGGGGTCAGAGAGGTGTTCCTCTCATCTACCAATCCTTGACCAAATTCCAAATCTTATTTAAACCCTAAATCATAATGAACTGCCCTTCTTTGCTCACTTCAGCCTGACCAGTGAGTGCATGGTTCTTTCGTGTCCCTAACAGTGACATCGGGGAGCTGAGGAGTCCTCCCAAGGAGGTGATGCACATATTGAGGAGAAAGGAGTATTAAACAATTTGTAGCTTTCTTGTAACAAGCATGGAGTTAATACAACCAAATTAAACTTAAGGGCTCTGTGCTGTAGCCTAGAAGCCTGTATGGGCTTTTGTGATTATTTGCTGAACTTTCTTGCAGGGTGAGTCCTTCCAGGAGCTGAGCTGCTTTTGGACTTGGTGAATCTTCAGAGATAGACAGGAGTCCTGTAAACCAGAGATAGAGGAGTTAAAGCAGTTGAGGAGATCAAATAGACAAAGAGAATGTTTGAGACTCACTTCAAACATACAGGAAAATACTGTTACAGACATTCCATGGCCTTTCTAATCATACAGAAATATTTAAAACAACTAAACTGCCTTTCAGAAATCTTCTCTTGTTGTCATGTTATTGTTCTGTTTGTTCTTCAGATGCTGTTGTTTTCCTGCCTAGAAAGAAGATTAAATTATTTTTATAAAAGTAGAAAAGGTTCTTCTTGTGGAGAGGAGAATTTCAGAATCTTATTACATTTTCTTGTACATAATACAAAAAAAAGATAAGGAACAAAACAAATATTTTATACTTCTGGGAGATTACCTTAAAAAAAAAAAAAAAAAAAAAAAAAAACAACAAAAAACCAACAAACCAAACCACTAAACCCACAAAAACCACCTGGAAATTGTTTTTCATAGAAGAGAATTAAGCAGATGTTAACTCCCTTTCTGTGCCTTATTTTCTTGACAAATACTTTAATAAGAACATTGGTCTCTGGTCTTTGTCAGTTAATTATGTTAAAGTGTAAAACTGAAAATACTGTGCCAAAATTTGGTAATGTTCCAATCCAATGTAATATGATTAGCTGAGGTGACCAAACCTGTCATTGTATAGTCATACTGAGCTAAATCTGTAAAGAGAAATGTTAATTGAGCAGACTTCCAAAAATAAGTAATTCTGAGTATTTAGTGTTATAAATGTGGTATTAGTTTGGTAGTTTAAATCAAATGTAATTAAACAAAAAGCAGTGAAGGACTCAGTCCTCCAAACATAGTTGATGAAGTGCCTGTTTTTCTCTTTGGTTTTACTTCTGTCTTGCACTTCCATACTTAAAATTTAATGTCTGCTCTCTAGCTACAATCAAAACTCTTCCTTTGCTGTGCATTTTGAAACATTTTATAGAAGCAATAAGAAGTTGACATTCTGATAAATTATAAATTAAAAATCTTTTTCTTTAACATTTTCCTCTACTTAGAGAGTCTTGGTTTAATGTTACTTCGACAGCTAATTCTCAGTGTGTAACTGTCACAGTTTATACTGAAATGGTAATAGATCCTTAACTAAGAACAGAGTGTTCCTCCAAATGCTGGGAAATGTCAGTTGTGTGCATTAAAGAAAAGACATACAAAATAGCATAAGCTCTTTTCCTCAAAAATTTAAAAAGTGTGACATTGGGCACTAAAAGTCATTGTACAACTTGATTGGACATCTCATTAATTTAATTTTTCACTTCATTTGAATGGTTTTATGTTTTCATCATTCTTAAGTTGCTCCTTTTCAAATTATCTGTGCTTCAAAGGAAGGCAAAGAGCTTTGGTTGCCAGCAGTTTTTGTCCCCTTACTGTGCTGTAAATTGCTGGACTAATTTGCTTCTTTAGGGCAAAAGTAAACCTCATCCAAAATAGGCTTAAATTCAGTAGTTTGTTTCTATGAATTTTGCTTAAGGAAGGAGGGTCTCAGGATGGGAGGGTGGGACAGAAGAAGAACATTCCAGGTCTTGCCTCCTTGTGCCTTAGCCAGGAAAAGGGACCTGAAGGCAGTGATTTGCTCCTGCATTTAGGAAGCCCCTTTTTCATTTGTTCATGTGAGCTTTATGGTTACAAAGCACATGGATCAGTTTTGATAACACAGTGCCCTAACTGGACTGTTCTGGGTCCCTTTGCAGGTTTTTGCCTGGCTGGTGCACACGAGTTCTGGGGTTTTTGGTGGCTCCATGGGCTCTGTGCCTCCGTGGGGAAGGAACCTGCCTGTAGGTTTGCAGGGCAAACATAGTGGCAGTGCTCAGCTTTTCAGAAAGGGAGTTCTGGCTCTGTTTGGGTCAGGACAGCACTTCAAACTTCCCTCAACAAGCCATGGTGATTCCAGTACTGTTGGAAAGATGTATTGTCACAAAGATCCTCTTAAAGCAGATTCCTTGGCTTTCCAATACTGGTTTTGATATCAGCTGTTCCATAGGGAATGGACAGAGCTTAGCAAAAATTCAGCCAAGGCTCTCAAGGCCAGAACATGTTGCTGTGTGTTGGGATGCTGACAAATTTCTCTCTTTCAATGGCATTATTTGCAGAAACTCGTGCAAAGAGAGGGCTGGTTACAGCTGGTTGCTGTTTGCAGTGCTTTGGGACTTGACCAATTCTCTTCAAATTGAAAGCTTTGATTTAATTTTATTGTGCATGCAGCATCGTTCCTCTGCTTGGATCTGTGGAAATTTGGCTTTTGCCAAACTGCTGGTGCTCAGGATAGGGTATAGACCTGGGAACCAGGCTTTGAAACCTCTCAATTAGGGTGTTGGACTGCAGAGTGCATGCAAAGGTGTCTTTGGCTCTGATTAACCTGGCATGATTTAGTATTACAGAAAGTGAACTTTTCTTTACAGGAGATTAATACCCATGGACTTCATTTTCTGTTGTATCTCTATGCTCCTCCACTTAGAAAGAAATAAAATAATAAAAGCTATTTATTGCCAATAAAACATTGTCCAGAACGAAGTGTAAACCTAAAGCTGCCAATTGCTGGAACTGAGATTGGAAGCTGATTGTTGGTTTGAATGGCTGAACAGATGAGAATGATTGTTTTTTATTGGAAATCGGTCAGGAGCTGTCATTACTAGAAATCTGTGGTTTTTATAGTACTCTTTCATTTTACTACTGCATTAATTTCAGTTCCTAATAGATTATGGTATGAATTTTTGAAAAAAAAAGAGGAAAAAATCAAGGCAGGTACACTTTTTTTTTGTACATTAAAAAAAGAATCTGTGAAATTATTTTGTTGATACAGGGACCAAACACTGGTGTTGGGAGTTGGCACTCCACATGACCAGAGAGCTGCTTGATACTAACGATTCTTATGATAAATCTGCTATATTTGGGTGATTTATTAGAAGCTTAGAACTGCATTTTTCAGAGCCTTGTTGACTTGCTATTACATTGTACAAGGATTTTTCCTGTGGAAATTATTGTGTCTGGTTAGAGTTTCTTTTTGCCAGACAGACTGAGTGTGCCTAGTCCATTTCCCTGGTGTTCCCTCTGATCCCCAACCACTGGTAGCCCTCAGTAAAGAGCTGGTGAACTGCTCAAGTTAAGGATCTCTTCAGACTCAGCTACAAAACTTTGAAATGTTATTTAATGCTGCAACACATTTGAAAATCCAGGTGCATCTTGGCTTAAAATTGACTTGTCTCTGCTAACAGGATTTTATTTTCAGATGTTTTAGCCAAGCCATCTCCAGGTTGTGTCTTGGTTTCTTCTCATAATTCCCTTGGCTAGTGAGTGTGATGTCCTGTCCTGATTTCTTGCTGCAGTCCATTGTCTGATGGGAGAACATTTCCATCTGTTAATTTTATATTGACTATTAAGACTCGGATGTAACACAAGTGATATTAGAGGCCTCAAAATTTTCTGCTGAGGAAGGATAAAGGTTTGTAATTCTGGAAGTGAAACGCAGGAATCTTTCAGCTGGGATTGCCAAAATTGAATCCTATCTGCACCAACTCAGCATTTAACTAATTTCCACTCAACTGGAAGTGACAGATGATTAAAGAGGAAAAGCTAGGTCCTTTTCTTTGATGTGGGTAGTTGCCTGAAAAGTATTTTCATCAGAGAAGGGGCTTCTCTAGTCCTAGATCCAGTCAGAATCCAACGATCAAGCTCGAGGCACTTGTCCCTGTTCAGTTTTTGGAGTGGCAGCAGCTTCATTCCAATGCTGTATTTCAATACTGTAGACTCTGACTAGGCCTTGTTTCATCTGCCAGCAGCAGTGGAACCTTGATTTGCTGTTTGGGGGACATGACAGATTGTGTTTCTGCAGATTTCACTGCTGCAGAACTGACTTCCCAATTGCTCCCTAGGAAAAGCCCTTTCGAGGTCTGGGTTACTCTTCCCATTTGTGGGTGGTGCATATTAGTGGAGCAAAGGGATGTATGTACCCAGTTCATACAGGGATGTCCTTTCCAGCTTCCCTTCCTTTGGGAAGTGTGATAGAAATGCTTCTATTTTAGGGTAGGAAGAACTTTCTGATGGCTCAAGACAAATTTTTATTTTTACGACTTAAAAGAGAGGCCTCCAAAAGAATAGTTTCCTCCTGCAGAGGCTGTTGTGGTCTCTGGAACTGCCAGCGTGGAGTTATCTTGATCCCATTCCATTACCTTTAAGGAGTTGTCATTGGATTTGATGAAAAAATAAACCTATTTCTGACAACTGCGGAGTCATTGCTAGCGGGTCTGTAGAAATCTCTGATCTGTTTGACAAGAAAAGGTTATCGGTGACATCTGAAGCGTTTCCCAGAGCTGAAGTATTCTGTTTTTTTCTCTTGTGGCTCTGGAGTCATGGTGTGTGTGAAGGACTCTGAAGTCAGCCCTCTGGTAGCTCTGTGGGAACACTGCTTGGAGTCACCTGTGATGTACCTGAACATCTACACTCTCAGAGGGTGTTCAGCAGTAGCCAGGGTTGTTGAATGGTACAGTCTGCATTTAGATTTATTTCCTCCTTTTCTTGCCCTCTTACTGCTAATGCTGTGCTCATACTGTGATGGCTTTAGATTTTATGTGAGCTGGACAGGCTGCAGCTTTGTGTTGTTCTGAGGGACTGCAACAGGTTTGGCCCCAGGAAATCTCCTTGGCTGCTTTTGGTGAGACCTGTCTTGTGTCTGTATATGGAATATACATTTGCAAACAATGATTTGTTAAATGTTTTTATTTTGTTTTGATTGTGTAGGACACCTGATGATCTCTCAAGGCAAATTGTGGCCCTGCAGCAGCGAGAGCTTGCCCTGAAAGAGCAGAATTCCACCTTCATGAGCAGGTGAGTGACTCCAGGAGGGGACCCTGGTAGCAAGACCCTGCTATGTTAAAGCAAGAGAAAAGAAACGAGAACTGCAAACTGAGAGACCAGTTCTTTATGTTTCCTTGATGTTCCATGGAGCCTTCTGTGTCATCTTCTATTCTTTCCCATGTTGATAAAGGGCTTTCTGCTTTCTGAAATCCTTGCAGGAAGAAAAAGAAGAATAACTGTAGGTGATGCAGTGAGGAGTAAATCAAGCTTTATGTTATGAGCTGCAGTGTTTGCAAGAGGAAGAGAGTTGCTTTCCCCAGACCATTTCATCTGGAAAGGAAATGTCACAGAGCAAAATGTGCCAAGTACCCATCTGGGTGTAGGAAAGGGAATAGGAGCTCTGAGGACTGTGATTTGACTGCTGAAAGGACCAGGTTGTAGAGATGGTGAAGGAAAAGGATGTTTGCAGTTTTGGTCGCCAAGTACTGCCAGGCTTTGAGAGGAGCAGTCTGTTTATGGAGTGTTTGAAACATGAGGGTGTTTAAACCATTGCCCTCCTGTGGGAGTGAATATGTAATGGGGAAATGAATTTGCCAGAGCTAAACTTTCCAGACTGTGCTGGTTCCACAGCCTTTCTGAGCACAGTTTCACAGACAGCACATGGCAGACAGTGCTTCTCACCCTCAGTGCACATCTTCTTGCTTCTCTCCCTGTTTAATTCCACACACTAGAGACCCTCTGTTAAAAACCTCTGTCTTTCAAAAAGACCCTGGACTGTTTGCATTGCAGGGTTGTAGCTGCCTTGGCTGAGTAACAGGAGTGTGGAGAATTTCAGCCTTTGGTGTAAAAATGCTGAATGTAAAGCAGTCAATACCATGTTAGGCTCTGGGTGGGCACACTTACTTGTCTGGGGCAGCATTTCCTGATGTGTCTCCTAAGGTAGGAGCTGCATTTTGGTTCAAGAGATGATCATGTTTTGGGCTCCACCTTCTTAATGATGGGCAGGATTCAAGCAGGGTGTTAAAAACTTTGGCTATGCTGCTGCTGTTAATGAAATGGTTTAGCCACTTGTAAAATGGTTAGCTAAGTGTAAATGCCCAGGAGTGAGCCAGCCAAATTGTTGTGTGGTTTTTGCTGTGAAGTTTACAGGGGAGAAAAAAAAAAAAATCTCACCAATATAAAAAAGACATTCTGTATATTAAAAATAAACCCAGCAAACCCTCAAACCCACAAATGATTAAATGATCAAAGAATAGAATGATGGTAATGTTTGAGTTACTGATCTATTTTTTTTTTTAATTTATTAATGGCCAAGGGGAATCGTCTGTTGAAAAAGCAGCTTTTTGGTAGTGCCTGTTCATCTAGATATAATTGTGCCAATTTAGTTTAAAAATAAAAACATGATTAAAATTACTTTTTGATTTCAAGTTAAATGGGCTGTAAAGCTGCTCAAATTAAAATTCTAACATTTTCCTGATGCAATGCTGTGTGTCATTTCTGCAGCTGATAATTTTGACTTTCTTCTCTCACATACCTTATTCTGTCTTATAAAGAAGTCAATAAGATAAATTTTTAACAACCTTTCATTACAGGTGATTTGAAAGTTCCCGGCAGAAGGTTTTGAGTTTTTGGAAATAAAACTTTGTTGAGGAAGCAAACCTCATTTTCTCCTTTCCATAAATCTTCAGATTTAACTGATGGTCTTCTCTTTTATTTGTTTCATAATTGTGTTCAGAATTGTCTGTGTATTAGAGTAACTTAATATGTGGTCATGCCTCCCTCTAGTGATGGAGCCCAGCACTTATTCAGCTTCCTATTGTTTTTTTTTGGTTTTTTTTTCAGCCACAGGTTCTTTTGCCCTTGGTTGAAATACGTTGTCTTTGGTGCTGATAGTGCAGTTTTTGATTTATAAAGTCAGTGGTTATGTGTGTACAGAGCACTGTGCAGTACAAACACCACAGAATTTGTGTCTACCCTAAGCACTTTACGTTTCCTCCATTAAAATTAATGAATTGTCAGATGCTTAGGAAACTATCATCACAAGTTGGCATCTGAATTTATTTTTATGGCAGAGAAGGAGACAATCACAGATAGTCCTGGCTCACCTGTTGCTACAGTGCAAAACTCTGTTTAGTAGAAGAGATTTTTGTGTCATGGTAAAGAGCATTATATGGTGCCCTTCCCTGCCTGGCAGATGTTGAGTCTTTGTGCAGTGGATGTGTGTGTGCTCATCACCAAGCTTTTAAACACAAGCAGGAGAGTGCCTGGAAAGTGGGGGGGTTGCGAGCTGATTATTCTCTCTCTGTCTTTACACTGCAATCATCTTGGTTTGTAGTCCCAGTGATGCTTTCCCACACTGTTCAGTGACTGGGGTAGACACTTGCCAGCTGCTATTTCTGCTTCCAGTGTCCTGTAGTTGATCTAGAATGGGGAGTTATGGTTGACAAACACCTTTTCTGAATGGCTTCACTAAAGAGAATTTTTTTTTTCTCATTTTTGTGTTCTTGACCTGCTCTCCATTTATTACTGTGCATTTTTTAGAGCCAGTGTTTGTGTAATTAAAAAGGCAATAGAGATGATTCCACTACAAAGAGACATCATCACTACAAACCCACCTTTGCAGTGATATTTCCCTGCTTGGGGATCTGCACTGCAATCTGTGTTTTGTGTAGCCTGTGCAATTGCCAGTGTCTCCAGGCCTCCCAGAGATCAAATGATGATGCATATCCTATTTGCTCCATCACTCACACAGGACGCTTTTAGACACAGAACCACAGGGCTGAATTTCCTGAGCAGTGGGTTTAAATCAATTTCTTTTAACAGTGATTGTTTACACCTCTGAGCTCCCTCAGAGCTTGCTATTTTTGTGAAGGGGAGAAAACCTTCCTGTGGTGCCAGCATGGGGCAAGAGGAGAGGGTCACTTTAGCACTGAACTCATGGGCAGCAACTCACTTCTCTTGGCAACTTCAGGATGGCTGAGTAATGTAGCTGAAAGTGCCATTAATCGTGTGTGATGGACTCTCAGTGCTGCTTTGGAGTGTGTTGCTAGAAGTCGTATAAATAGAGTAAATTACACTTTCAGCAGCAGCAGCAGGAAGTGTCGTGGAGCTTTTTAACTGCAGAGCAAAGATAACAATCCAAAGGTTCAAAAGCTCAAAGATTGGCTCAGGGCCACTTTGATAGCAAGAATTGTACCTGCTCTGCTATTTAGGAAAAAGGTGATGGAAGGAAGGTATTTAATTAGTGGGTCAGTTTAACCATGCAGCCACTGTTAGTTAAAGCCCATTTTCCCCCCAGCTGTGACTGCTGTAGGTGTGGTACACTGAAATATAGTTGGGAATATGGAAAGTCAGCCAAGTGGTTCATAAGCTTTTCTCTTATGACAGAGCAGTTATACTATTTTTTAAAATGAGAAAAGCTGCATATTTATTGTGCTTGCTTCTTATCTGCATATTTGGAGAGGTTTCCTCAAGCAATCCTGGCAAAGTATTCTAGAATTTGAAGTATTGTCCTATGAGATGGCTCATGTGAAGGAATGATGCTGCTTTTTGGCTTGAGCTTTGCTGTATTTCTGAAAGACAGGCTATGAAAATGGTTACTTGTGGCTCCTCCCAAAGTGATCATTTCTACTTTTGCTCTTGTGGTTTAAGTGCAGTATCAACTTTGGACCTTGAGATGTCTTGTGGAAAGTCAAATACAAGGAAACACATAGGTGAAGTTGGTTCTGGGCAGGATGAAGGACACAAGGGAAAATGGAAGAGCAGTAAATCCTTGGTTGTGGTGTTGAGATCCTGGAGCTGATGGCTTATTCCCATCATCTCGTGTCAGAAACCCAGTCATGTGTTTTGATGTATTGTTTCATATGAGAAAAGGGACACAGGGAATGTGTTTGAAAAAGGATTTTCCTACTGCAAGTGCTCACAGAGTTCTGTTAAGAGACATGGTTGTTTACCACCTTTATTCATATTAATCATGTAAAACTGATTTACCCAAACAACCTGCTGTTTGTGTTGTTACTTAAAATGAAATAAAACCCCAAACCATTGAAGACCAGGGAATGTAGATTGCAAACTGAACAGAAAATGCTTTTGACTTGGGCAGCAGGGGTTTTTTTTTAAATAAAAAAAGAATGAGTGATGATAAGCCCAGAGCTGTCCATCTTCATGAGTGCTGTTAGCTCAGAAGTGTTGTAAATCTATTGCCCAACCTCTCTTTTCCTTGGATGTCCCAATGAATGTCAGTCACAAAAACAAATAGAGCCTGTCAGACTTCTTCCCCTAATCTTCTGGAAAGTTGGACAGGAGTTTAATTACAGTGAAGTGTCTTTTATCTGACAGAGAAGTGCTAGCTTTTTAATAGGCTTTATGAGTTATTTTGTGATCAAAAGAAGCACTTAATGTCTAATATAGGGCTAGGTAGTGATTTTTTTTCTTCCTTTGTTCATCTATATGGCACATTGCACCTTGATTTATACATGGAAGTGTCTGTGTATCTAATACCAGACAAATGTTTATTCACAGTGCTTCAGGGCAATATTAACTGCTGGCAGGTTCTGTATTCATTTTACAGAGTGAGATGATGAAGAAATGACTGTAGATGCTGTTTTTCTTTTTCTCCAAAATGCA
This sequence comes from Zosterops lateralis, assembly GCF_965231275.1. Taxonomy (NCBI): domain Eukaryota; kingdom Metazoa; phylum Chordata; class Aves; order Passeriformes; family Zosteropidae; genus Zosterops; species Zosterops lateralis. The sequence goes on from NC_139775.1 coordinate 3,312,497, forward strand.
TCTTTCCTGCACTTCTATACCAGAAGGTGCTGATAGTGTCTCATTAAGTGACCAATCTACATATTCATATAGTAAGCTTCTAGAGCAACATCTGGTTATTCATGACTCTAATTAGGTAGATACAAAGCTTCTCTATTTTTTTTTCTATCATGTAGTTAGCAGAAAATAGGAAGGCAAAAAATAATTTAGCCAAGACATTGACTTATGCTTCCAATTTGAAAAACATGGGATTTTGCCCAGACCTTTGCTTTTCATGATTGTGCCATTTTTAGTCTGATTTCCTGAGGAAGTGAGGCTTATTACTGTGCTTTGTGTGTGTATGGAGATGAGATTTGTCTGTGCCTACCCTACACTTTTGAACTTGCAAGTTGTGTTCTGTCAAGCTTGGCAGATGGTGGAGCTCTCAAAAAGAACAAATTCCAGCAAGTTTAAGGCAGTCAGATCTCCTTCTCCAGGAGGAGATCTCCATCCTGAGGCCATGCCCTGAGCTCATGTCAGGGATCAGAGCCCTGCAAGTGAACAGACCCTTGGGAATGTCCCATTGTCAGGAAGGCTCCTCTGGAGATCAGGCAGCACTGAGGGAGCTCTGCCCTCACATCATCATTTTTGTCCATCATTTTAGCTATTTCATGCTTTCCAAATGTTTATGCCATTTGAGAGTACCATGGTGATGTTGTTGGCATTGTTTTCATGCTTTTCATGTTCCATGTCATTTTGGTATGAGAGAAAGAAGTCTGCTTGAGTTAGAAGTCACCTTTTGAGATAGAGATCCATAGGAAACTAGGCAACTTTGGTTCTGGAGCTCATGGAACATCCTCTCTGTATTTAAAAAGAAAATATGTAGAAGAAGCCAAAGCAAGCAGCCTAGAGGGCATAGACAAAGCTATAATGGTACCATCGTCTCAGCCTGGGGCTCTGAGGAGACTGGAGAGTGCAAAACCAGTACAAATATTAGTGCTTGGTTTCTTACCTTTTATTTGACTGTGCTTCTGGGAGAACATTCAGGAATAATCTGTGAGAGCACTCTGTTCAGTGCTCTGATCACTTCTATTGATAAAAAAAAATTAGAAGCTATTTAACTTTGTTCTTAATAGGTCTTCTTGTTCCAGGCTCGTGATTGACCCTGAGTGTTCCTACCAACATCCCTGCTGTCTGTGCATGTCTTTATTACTGGAATGAACGATAGCTTTCATTTGTTAGTGCTCATCTTGAGATGCTGATTCAGCTTTCCCTTGGTAGCAGTGGGCATTATTGATCAGAAAAACGTGTAAAAATAACCAGCTAATTTGGTAGGAAGCACAGGCTGTTCTTAGTAGTGTGTGGTACAGCAGACACAGTGTTTGGAGCTGCACTGTAAAAGTTAGGGAAGGAGAAATCTGCCTTGCATCTCTTCTGGGCATGACTCACATCTACACTATAAATCTTTCACTTCTGCGAGATTAAAATTCCTAAAAATTCTCGATGAAATAGATGTATCTTAATACTGGCCCAGAGTTCTCAGAAACCAGAGTGAATATTTAGATATTGAAGTAATTAGAAGTCAAAACTTATTATCTATTTTCATTATTCTTAGCAGAGGGATGCTCTGATCAAATTAATGATTTACAGGAGGCTGATGGGCAAAGGAGAGTGCCCCACATCCATGTTATATTTGTGATATGAATACAAAGGGAGGAATTGTAATCTCAGCTGTGCAGTAGGCAGCAGTACAGAAATATTCTACTTTGAAACCAGTGGTATTATGTAAAACCATATATTCAGCCTGCTGCCAAGCTTTGTGTAGAGCTCTGGGAATGGTAGTGCTTGAAGATTTCCAGTTCTTGGGGATTTGTCTTTTATTGCCTCTGCAACATGGCAGCATGCCTTGAAAAATTAAAAGTGAGTTGGAAAGAGTAGGGGCTGTCAGTTTGGTAATATCTCTGGAATCAGTGTTGAAGTCACCAGGGTGGTTCCACAAATGGGAAGATGAATGGAGCCCAAGAAGTCTGGACTCAGTTTGAGGAGTGTTTTCCTGGGTGTTGAGTCACTTTATCCAGTGACACGAGTTTCTCACATTCTCACCTCATGAATGAAAACAAACATTACATCCTGCTACTCTGCATCTCACTATTTTTAAGGTAAATAAAACACATTAATTCCTATCCTGTTAAGAATTTTTTATTCCTTTCTCCCCCAAATACACGTTTTTTCCAGTATTTTGCAGTATTTTTAATTGACAGTAGTGACCATGGCTCCTGAGCTGTGTGTTTCATGAGAAGACATAAACAGGTCTGTGTTTAACAGTTTTGTCTCTTAATCTGTAATGCTAGAACTGCAATACAGCTTTCCTGAGCAGTCATGGGAAGCCAGAGGAAGATTGGTGGCTGAATGCAGAATGAATTTTCTGTCTTTTTATACTCCCTTCATTCGAACACCTACTGTAGCTGCTGTAATAACAGGAGTTTCGAAGACTATGGATTTTTCTAAAGTACTTTATGGTACTGTTGATATTGTTTATTTTGAGCAGATTGATGAGGACAGCCAGAATACACTGAGACATTTTACCAAGGTAAATGTGAATTCTATAGGATTTTTTAACTTGCTGTAAAGTGGTGTCAGTTCAAATACTGCACAGAATATGGTTATGTCTGAAAAATAGATTGTTTGGCCTGGGATGTCTCAATCAGTTGATCATATCTGCATGTACACTTTGTTCAGCTCCATAACTAACTGCTTCTTGAACAATTTCTCATCTGGATCACATCCTCTCTACTGCCTGCTGCCTTCAGGCTGCTGTTATTGGTATTTTCATTATGTGTTTAATATTCTTTGTGGCTGCTTGTATGCACATGTGAATGTATAGAGCAAAATACTGAAGGTATATCACTGGTGGTGGTGGGAAGGCATTTTTAATCAGTCATAAATACTCTCCTACTGTCAAAGTTTTATCATCTATACAAAAGGCATACTGCTTGGAAAGTTTATTCAAGAAGTGAGCTGCTTGTCTTTTTTAGCTGTGTAAGGCAAAAAAAAACTTGTCATAAATTGCAGTCAACCCCCCTCCCAAAAAGCAGCTTTCTCTTGCTGCTCTGAAAGTTAAATGACTAATGTGCATAATTTATTTGAGCATCTGTGCTAAAAACTTGCATACCAAGTTTTAGTTCAATGTGATCAACAATGGCGAAAATTAGGATTTATCATGGAAATGCTGACGGATGTGAACATGTGTAGGCTAAACCGGTGCCTGACAAACCTTCTTATTGTGCAATGCTAATGGTGAAACAGAGTTTTTTCTGCTGTAATTGCATTTCTCCCCCCTTCGGCTGCTTAATTTGCTCCTTTTCAAAATTCAGTGGTTTTAGCTGCACTTCATATTTGGATTCCTGCTTTTTCTGGAGTCTGCATAAAACCTCCAAAGTTATCTTGTGATATTTCTAAGCGTAAGATACCCTGAGCTTGCCTGGCTGAGCATCAGCATCCCGAGCTGGGGCTGGGGCTCTGCAGTAACTGGCTGAGGACAGGAGATGGTGCCGGCAGCCTTGGCAGCTGCTCTGCCTTCCCCTCCCCTCCTCCTCCACCTCCTCTGCCTTGCACAGCCAGGCTGCTGTCACCAGCATTATAAATTCTGGAGCCAATTAGCTAAAAAATGTTACAAGTGAAAGGAAAGAGAAGAAGCTGTAGAACATCTTGATGTGAATATGCCTGGTTCAGAAACTCTTCCTGTGGAGAGCTTGAATCACAGAATCACAGAATGGTTTGGGTTGGAAGGGACCATAAAAATCATGTTTCCAACCCACTGCCATGGGCAGGGATGCCACTCACTAGACCAGGTTGCTCAGGGCCCCATCCAGCCTGGCCTTGAATACTTCCAGGGATGAGACACCCACTTCTTCTCTGGGCAATTTCCTGTTCTAGTGCTTTACCACTCTCTGAGTAAAGAATTTCTTCCTAACATTTGATCTACACCTTCCCTCTGTCAGTTTAAAACCATTGCCCCAGGTCTTATCACTTTCTACCTATGTAAAAGGCCCCTCTCCTCCTTTCCATAAGCCCCCTTTGGGCACCTGGAGATCACAATAAGGTCTCCCCAGAGCCTTCTCTTCTCCAGGCTGAACAACCCCAGCTCTCAGCCTCTATTTGTAGGAGAGGTGCTCCAGCCCTTGGGGCATCATCCTGGCCCAGCTGTGCCTTTTGCTGCAGCTCTGGTGCAGCTTTTGGTGAAACATCAGATACATTTGAGCATCTGGTTAAAGAAGGACAAGTTGGTTTGGAGGAGTCAAGGCAAGGCCTTAGGAAATTGTGCTGATAAAGTCTTATGGTAGGTATTGGAAAGATTTTGGCTGTGATCATGCCTTGCTGGTGCTTCCTCCTTTCTCCAGCCCTTTTCCATAAGATTTCTTGTTGAAGGAAATGTATTGAAAAAAAAATTCTTGTTGGTGGTTAAATTCTCAAAGTCAGAGCAATTGCTTAGTTCCTGCATGGGCATCACAGAAAGGGAAATGTGTTTTTAGTAAGTTCTCTCTCTGTCTCTCTTTGAAACAGTATTTGGTTTTCAGGCAGTAGTGGCTCAGCCATTACCTGTTCAGGAGAAATGCTGACAATTTCTCAGTGCAGTCATTTTGTTGCAGGAATGTGTCCTTTCTTAGGAAGGAGATGGTTCTAGAAAGGATGCATCCTAATGGTCCAGTTATTTTGTTGCTGGTGACTTGGTTTTGGTTTGTTTTTCCCTTAACCTGTAGTGGGATGTAACATTCAGAGGGGCTATTGGGGCTGGATGTGTGGTCAGAGAGAAGGCTGGGGCATGGTGCTCTGTTAGAGTTCAGAACTGTGTTCCAGCAAAATGTAATTTCCTTGTCATATTTTATGTATGGGCTGTTTTTGCATATTTTCAATATTTAAAACAATGTCCATATTCATAACTTTTAAAATATGTTCTCCCTGTTAAGAGATGGAAATCAGTAACAAAAAACCGCAAAAAAATCCCATCAAAACCCCCACAACAAACCCCCCAAGCTTTCCTTTTATTCAAGCAACAACAATCAAATTCTTAGGACGGGAATAACTACTGAAGAGGCTCTCTGTTTCTCAGCCAGAGAAAGCTTTTGAAATATTTATGGAAATAAACCAAAATGTGTCCTTTCTGACTGTACAAATAAGAGATTATCAGATCTAGCCTATGGCAGTTGCAGTACATACAATCCAAAGCATCTACAACTAATAAAGTAGAGCATATGCTTTTAAAAAAGCTGTGAAGTTTTTTTAATGGGACTCTACTGACAAAGCAGATTTCCATGGATTATCCTAATGAAAAAGTCTCTCTTTGTGCACCTTGCATTGGAGGTAAAAATTGTTACCGAGACAATACATTAATTGACTTTTTAAAACCAAAAGTATCATTTATGTTGATGCATCTTTATCTACTTAAATGGCAAGACTGAAGTCACTTTGTAGCTCTTCCTGTGGTAGCTGAGAGTGTGGAGCAGGGCTGCTCCCATCTCCTGCTGTTGAATGCTGTGCCACCAGGGCTAGAATTGCAGCACGGGTTGTCTGGCTGTGTCACACTCCCAATTTACCGAGTTGAACTTGCTCATCTGGGTCTTATGCCTTGCTTTTCATCCTGCAAATCTTGCTCCGGTGTGAGAATTGGAGCTTGTTGGAGTCAGAGTGCATTTTGATGATTCACAGAAGAATGAGCAGAGCCAGGTTTGTAAGGAGAAGTGATTCCTTTTATTAGCCCCAGTGATAGGATTAGCAGACAGACACGAGTGTGGGCACACAGCCAATGCTCACATCTGATGGAGAGGGAGAAATCTTCGAGCTAAATGCAGGTTGAGAACAATTGCTCTGGGTTTAACTTGATTAATCAATTGGACAATTTGAGAGGGAAGGTGGTGGGCACACTTGGGACGGGGAATCAGAGGAGATGGAAGGGCTATTAGCACCCATGAGAAAGAGATTGTCCAATTTGTTCTGATAGCAGGGTTTGGGTACTTGGAGAAGACAAACAATCAGTAGAATGAACTTTCTCCTTATAGAAGGAACTTGAAAGCAAATAGTGTGTGTCATGTTTTTGTTGGAGCCACATCCCAGTAAATCCTGTGCTTCACTGACTCAGCACTGGGTTGTCAACCTTGCAGTTAAGGGACTCGAACTTCAATTTTATATTAGCTGAAAATACTATTTTCTAAACTGTCAATAAAATAATTTTGCTCTATTGTTTGACTTATCTCCTCTGGGCACTCAGGTGCAGCAGCAAATCTGAACTGCCAATACAGTGACTGCTGAATGAGTTTTGCTTTGTTTGTCCCAACACTTTCTAGGATCAAGTAATTGTTCCCTGAGCCCTTCTTTGAGTACTGTGGGCTCTGCTGGCTCTGGGAAAGGCCAGCTGCAGATACCAAGTGGGATGTTGGTGCTCATGGCAAAATCTGTTGTCAATTTTGGACTTAACAGCACCGTAATTAACTTTTTTTTTTTTAAATTGTGTCCTGTTAATACAAGTGCGCCTGCTGCTGTGTTACCTTGAATCATGATGTGCAGTTTGTGCACAGCCATGAGTGGTAAGTCTCTGGCTCGCCTATTTGAGAGTAACGTGATGTCTTTTAACAGTGTATTTGTCAGACTTTTTCTTTCCTGATTACATCCAAAAGGGGGGGAAAATGCTGATAATAACTGTGATTATAAAAACCCAAGTAACAGTAAGATAACCTGGGGCAGAGTAGTGCCTAAAAATACTTGTTGTTTTTAAGCTAATTACATTTTATATTGCCAGTGACCTTTTGGAAACCTTTCATTTACATGGATTGCTGATGCCTCCAAGGAAATGCCTTTATGCAGAGAGAAAATGCATTCCAGTCATCTCCTCAAAGCAGAATGCAGGTCTGCTGTCTGTAGAATGTGCCCTTTCTCAGGAGGACTTCTTAACAGGCTTGTTCTGAACTGCAGGGAGAGCTTTTCCTGCTGGAGAAGATGAGCACCCAGGCTGTGTCATCTCACCAAGCTGCTGCTTGAAGGTGAGGGCTCTGTGTATAAACAAGGATGGGGGACATTCTGGAACTTACAGAAGTATTCATTAATACTTAAAGGCAGAGGAGACCTGAGGTTCATTCTGACTCCCTTGGGAGATTTGTGGCTCAGTGGCAAACTTATGAATGATGAACTGTGGGCCTTGTTTCAAACTTATGAGCCACATACAAGGCAGACATTCCTCAGTTTCTGCAAGCTTTTAATTTGGATTTTTTAATGTTGTGTTGAAGTAATTAGTTCACATCTTCCCTGAATGAATGCTGAAGGTCTTGAACTGAACACAGAAGAGTGAGACTGGATGAAGTTTTAGTACTTTCTCCTTTCCAGTCCTCTGGAGACAGGTATCTAATTCCAGAATGAGAACTGAGCAAGAGAGAGCAGATTTGTTGCAGCTCCCCTGGATAATGTAGCTGTCATTGAGGCTGACAGAAGGTACTGTGTCCTTCTCCTTGCAAACCCAGCAGTCCTGGTCAGACAGCCTCAGACTTCATTGTTTTGATGTTTTAAAAATAAAGTGAGTGGCATCTTTTGTTAATGTGTACAGACTTTGAAGAAGTTCCTCTTGTCCTTAAAAAAAGTGAATCAAGCCAAGGACTCGGTGTAGATGGTACCATGTTTGATCAGTCAAGCTAATTTTTAGTTCATTTTCTTTCACAGCACTTTCAAAGAATAAGTCTCCTCTCTAGTTACCTTACTTCAAAGCAGTAGCCCACCATCATTGTATCTGCTGCAAGATATTGAAGCACATTCTTGAAACATGGGAGAACTGGACATGTAAAATCCACGAGACTTGGCTGATTGTTACCAAAACAGAACCATGTACATATTCCCATACTGGGATTTATGCACTGAGTACTCATCACTGTGTCAGGAGAGGTTGATGTGGAGGTCAGGTGAAGTGTAGACAATTTGGGACCAATGGAAGTCCTGCAGCAGAGATGAACCAGGGCCTTGTAAAAATGCTTTTCTTATAAGGAGGCTGATGGTGTAAGCAATGTGTGTCTGCTGTGTTTTTACACATGACCCAGCCTGGAGCCTCTCTGAAGTACAGTAAATGTTATTTATGTTCTCCCCAAGTGTGCACAAGGATATGTGTTGCTGCTTGTGGTCAATGGTGTGGTACTTTTTAATGTGTTAAAGCTGCTTCAGGTAAAGAGGGAGAGGCTGGGTGGAAATTGAGAGACCTCTGCAACTGAGAGACAGGACTGCAGAAACATTCAAAACTCAGTGGACCTTCGGAAGCAATTTTGTTCTGGGCCCTGATTTTGACCCAGGACTTGTGTGTAATGTTAAGCAAGTCAGCACAATCTGTCCTCTGGCTGGTGGGAGTTAACAAACCTTGTGACAGAATTTACCAGAGCATGTCTTTGTCCCTGCTTGTGCAGGGCTTTCTCCAAGAGCAATTTGTGCCACTTGCAAATCCTAAAGCTTTTGCCTATGCCCCAAACAGTTTTTTTTTTAAATTCTTCCAAAAATAAACATGAGAGAAAGCAGGTAGATTTTGTTTTGCTTCAGTCAGCTTTGTATCCCATTCATCAAATAGCATCCTATTAAGAAAACATTGGGAACCCTCCTAAGGAAGAGAAGAAGCTGGCAATATTCCATGGTCCCGGAATAGACCACTATGCAAAGAGATGCTGCCTCAGTCCCCGGTACAGTCCATGCTTGTGCTGTTGGAGTGACAGAGAGACAGGGAGAGTTGTGAGAACAGCTTTGTTTTGGCACCACAACAGGGATTTATTATGACACTTAAAAGTTTTTCTTCAGTGTGGATTTGCTGGTTTGTCTTACACATTTTACAGGTATGTAGTGAGGAAAAAACAGAGAGCAACCAGTGAAGATGGTGGTAGGTCTGGAGGAGAAGCCATGCGAGGAGTGGCTGAGGCCTCATGGTTTATTCAGCTGGAGAAGGGGAGACTGAGGGGAGACTCATTGAGGCTGCAGCTCCTCCTCAGGGGCAGCTCAGGGGCAGCTCCAATCTCTGTGAGCAGGGACAGGACCCAGGGAATGGCTGGAGCTTTGTCAAGGGAGCTTTAGGGTAGATATCAGGAAAAGATTCTTCTCCCAGAGGGTGCTGGGACACTGCCCAGGCTCCCCAGGAAATGGTCACAGCCCCAAGGCTGCCAGAGCTCAAGGAATGTATGGACAACCCTCTCAGGGATGCACAGGGTGGGATTGTTGTCTGTGCAGGGCCAGGGGCTGGACTCAATCATCCCTTCCAACTCAGGATGTTCTGTGTTTCTAAAAATCACACATTCCAACTCCAGCTTCTGCAGAAAAGGGGTGGAGTGTGAAGAGAAAAAGTGTGTCATTACTGCCAAAGCAGCTGCAGCTGAGCACAGCCATGTATGAGAGTAGATCATCAATATTTCAGATCACCGCTTTGATAAACAAATTTTGGAAAGTGAGAATGAAAACCTGAGGAAACAATGCAGAAGAGTGAGTCTGTGTGTGTTAATGTCCCGTGAGCCCCTAGCAGGCAGGAGAGAAGGTTGTTAGAATTCTAATCTGAATACAAATTTCTTTTGATTTTGTAGTCCATGCCAATTCTGTGTATATTGTTGCTGGGATAGTGAGCAGAGAATGCTTAAGACTCCCTTACCTTTATGCTTGGCTAATTTTATGGCCCTCCCATATTTTGTAGCTGTAAATGTTGCATACTTTATTACATTTAAACTAGTTTTAATATAGTAGGTCATAAAAATTAAGAAAGGAGTGGTAGTGTCCATTGCAGTGATGCATTTAGTTCAGGGAGGATGCTTGCAAGTCACTGAAAGGCTTAAACTGCAACTCCAGAATCATCTGCTTAGTGAAGCCAGTGCAGAAATAAAAAACCCCAACCTGTCACAGCTGAGAATGAATTTCATTGTTAAAAAAAATGCCTCCTTTTCCTTTCATCTGAGGAGCTGGTTTATGCTTTGAGGCATCGATCCAAATGTGAGGAGAGGAGGGAGGCTGTTACTTTCCTTTTCATGGAAAGGTTCAGCAAGTTCTGTACACTGTATAGCTGTACATATATATATAAATATATATACAATATGGTGTGGCTGGGAAACTTCCTAGCTGGCTGCTGAGGAGCAGCTCTAGTTTATCTGTTAATTGCAATTATTCTACCTGCAACCCATAAGTCTTTATGATTTCATACATCTGCTTCCAGGAGGTTAATTACTCCTGCTGCATTAAAAGCTAAAATAGCATGGGAAGGTAGGCAGTTACTGGGGGATGGTTCCATGGATGTGTTTGACATTTCTTAACTGTTGAGCATTTGGCTTTGAAACTTCTTCAGAGAGTGGCAGGGCTGGTGTCTGATCTCCACATGGGTCACAGCTTCATTTAATACCTTTTGACATTAACACTGTTTGAGAACTGATGCCTGTGGTTTTGTCTGTTCTGATTTCATCATGGCTTAACAGTTGGTAAATGTTCCTGTAAAATGTTTATGATGGTTTCTCCAAGTGACAGCTTCAGTTCCCACATCCTAAACTTGTATCTCAGCAGCTGCTTTACACCAGCCTTCAGTTCAGAACAGACTGGGAGCTCAGAGGGGCCAGAGGCTGAGCACCCTTGCTTGGATCCTTTGTCCCATGTAACAACAGGAGCAATTTTTTTGCTGCTTCCATTTAAAAGAACCAAAGAAAAAGCCCCTTAATGCATCAGAATGATTAGACCTGTTTGTCTAAGATGTCACAAAAGCAGAACTGGGTGGAACAGGGTGTCCATCTGAGGCACAGCTGGCACTTTGGAGTCTTCTGCCCACTAACCTGAAACCTCAATGTAAACTTGAATCACTTTACAGGCTGGCAGCAATGGCTGTGAAAAATCAGTTTGATTTTTGTTTGTGCAACTGGTCTAATGGTCGGAGAACTTGGACACAGAACCACATTAAATAAATTTATTTTAATAATTCCTTTACAGCATCCATTTAATCATTCTGGGAGCCAGCACAGATTTATTTTGGAGTGTTCAAAACAGGTATCCCATCACTCATTCAGCTTTGTCTGCATCCAAACAAATATCTGGATAGCTAAGTTTTTCTTTTTTTTATTTTAAATCTGCATTACTTTCCAACTGCTTCTTGATTTCTATAGCAGGAAAAAAAAGAAATCAAAAAGAAAATTAAAAACCTGTGCCTCTAGCCTGTCCTCCCTGTGCAAGGTGGGCTCTGCTCAGCACAGAACAGCATGAATTAGAGAGGAGGCACAAGGCTCTTCATATGGGAATCAATCCAGCATTCGGAATCTTACCTTCTTCTGTTCCTGGCACCCCCAACATTGTCCACTGGAAAGGAGAAATAAGGCTTGGAAATTAAGAGACCTCAATTGAGTGCAGCCCAGGAGTGTGTAAAAGGTACTAGAATAATATCTTTTGCAGCATGTGTTTTGGAAAGATGAGTTAATGTGTTTTACTGCTCCACAGTGGAAGTCACAGATTTCACTCAGGCTCTTTCCATCTGTCTTTAAATTGTGTTCACAATTTCATTTTTTTCTGTTTTTCATTTCTTTCTTTTTGTCTCTTAGTTCTTTCAGCCCTTCATGGGTCCCATGTAACTTAAAGGTCTGCAATACCTTATCCAGTCTCTTTGAAATAAACTCTCTCACGTAGAAATTGCCAGCAGGGAGACCATTGGACGTGATGTAGCATTCATTTCTCTGCTGCACTGGGTAATGATTTCCTGGTTCCAGGAGCAGGAAATTAAAATTCTGGTGAGAGGATTTGCCCCCTTCCTCACTCAGCAAGGCCCCTGTGCCAGAGCTCAATCACTTCCTCTGCAGCAGCAGGAGCAGAGGGAATGTGATACTGTGGTCATTCAATCAGAGGGAGAAATGCTTTAATCTCTGCTATTCTGTCTGATAAATGCTTTCTTCTTTGTTCTGAATTCAGATCTCTAGTGTTCCTATTGTTGCAGGGATTGGCGGAGAAGAGAGATCATCCTGTCCAGTTAAGTGTTCAGTGATGATGCCTTCCTTTATTCCCTGAGGTACTTTGTGATTTACTAAGAGAAATGCAATTGCAAGAAGGGCAGAAAAAGCATAGGAAAGGAGTGAGACTATCTGGCAAATCCCACCGCAGCTTGTAATTTCCCTAAAACAAGGACAGTGTGTCTTATGAGAGACTCTCATTTGCAAAAGCACAGTGGAGATGGAGCAGCTTCTGCTTCAGCATCTGGTCTTTGCTCTGAGTATTTGGGGTGCTCCATATTTATTGGGCAGCTGAATTTCTGACCTGTGCAGCCACTTCCTTTGTCGTGTGTTCCTCTTCACTGCAGCAGCTGCACAAAAATGTGATGGATGGCTATTGACTTTGCTGCTTTCTTTTGCTCCCTTTTCTGTATTGACACGAGTTAATAGGGCAGAAGTGGAAGACAGACTCGGTACAAAGTGGAGAGAGATTTTATGTCAATAGGATTTGTAAGATAAGAAATACAGCATTAAGGGTGAACACACAGGAGAGTTAATAGCTAACAAACGACTCAATGTGTTGACAGGAGAAAGACACTGACCAGGAGCCATAAACTCTTTTTCAGTGAGAATATGTTTTCTTGTTTGGTGTGATGTGTTATTAGTAATTAGTTTTTCTCAGCGCTGTCAAATGCTGAAAGATGAGTTGTTGTCTTTTATAATGCTGTTATAATGTTTCATTATGCTGGCTTTACGAGTTCTGGTTTGATTAGTTGATCACACCATTAGAGGAGAGTGCCTCCATTTTTATTAATACTACTACATCCATATGCTCCCTTGATTTGGCCATATTAAAAGTGGAAATGAGTGTGCTGAATGAAATTTAAGCTTGAAGGTGATTGGAAATGGAAGGCAGAACAAGTTCTGACTGAGCAATGATAGTTCTCCCAGCATCAAAAGGCTGTAGATCATTTAAGCTACTTAATAAATGGAGTGTGTCTTCTAGAATTTTAAACCAGCTGTTAGTAAGGAGCCCACCAGAAGGATGCTCTGGCTGTACATCCAGATGAAGAAAAAACATTTTATGTGTTCTTACTTTCAGTGGTTCAAAAAAACTCTGCTGATACGTAGCAGTAGTTTGAAAGGCTGAAAAAACACTTTCATTGGTACCAGGAAAAAAGTTGAACATCTTAAAATAAGTTCTGTGCTACCACTGAACAGGGCATTGCTGGATCCTTAGAATGTTGCTGAATTACAGAAAAGAGACTGCCAGGGGCAAGAAGCAGCCCTGGATAACAAATTGCAGCAGGTATTTGGAAACCAGCTAAATACATGTTCACTGGAAGATGAAAGGAAACTCTTGGTATCTCTTATAATTATGAAAGAGATGAGCTGTGCTGCTGGCAAAGTTATTTAGATGGGTTGACAATTGAAAAATGAGTAGTTTAGTTAAATATTGGAAAGCTAGAAATGAATGAGTGTTCTTAGACCAAGTTAATTATGCATGGATATGTGCTGTAGGTATGGAGGGAAAATGGCAAGGGGTATTTACTGGGCCAAGTTTTCAGTTCGCTTTTTGTTTCAGAGCTCTTTTTAGTGAGAAGGATGTTCAGTAATTTTCATCTGATTAATGTTTGTGGCATTTTAATGTTCTTTTAAAATGGGCATCTGCATGCATTTCTAAAGGGGTTCTGCCTGGTTTGGCTCATGAAGTTCTTTTGTACTGGACTTGGGTAGAACTAGAAGAAGAAAAAGCATAATTTAGTGTACTGCAGGCCAAAATATTAAACCCATGCTAGAGACAAATAATGGCATAAGCTGAAGAGTTCCCTAGAAATAACCTTTCCTTTGTGACCTTCTTAGGAGAAAGGAAACAAAGGCAACTTCTTTCTCTTCCAGCTTCAAATGTCTTTTTTTTTTTTTTTTTTTTTTTTTTTTTTTTTTTTTTTTGTGGCTTAAAATCTTTATATCGAAACATGCAATAAATATGTTCCTGCCTGGGTTTCTGGAAATACAAAATCCATTGGTGAAGGGCATAGTTAGAGAGGCAGTAGAAAGCTGCAGCCTGTTGTTCCAGTGAGGTACAACACACAATGTGGCAGCAGGAAGTTTTTGCAGGCAGACTGAGGCTGTACTGGCCTTTGGGGTGAGCAGAAATGGTGAATTCAGAACTGAGGATTTGCAGCTTGGGCTGGAGTTTGCACAGACAGTCACATTTCAGATGTGTATTATGAATAAGAATGTTATGAATACTTAGTTCTGGTTTCTTATCTTTACCAGATGTTACATGGCAAGGTGCAGATTGGTTGATAACCACAGTTTGGTCAGGAGAGCTGGAAGAAGTTAGTTCTTTAGGAACAAAACCCCATCAACATTAATGATTTCTATTGAAATCATTGATCATGACCAAACAGCTACTATTCCTCTAAAATACCTTCTCGAGGAAGAGTGTTTTGATCAGGTTTATTTTCAAGGCTGTTATCAGTTTTTGGGGTGTGAACAAGTTCAGACACAGGGGGACGTGTGTGAGCTTCTCATATAATCATAACTCAATCCATTGACTGGGACCACACAGATACTTGATTTTTAAGTCTGCCCCAAAAAGATGCTGGAAGTGACATTTTCCTGTTGGATACTCTGACAGTTGAGCTGTTAATCATGATGGGATTTGATTGGGGCATTTAACTGTGCAAAGCTTTTCTGTCCTTTTGTTAATTAACTGGATTATCCATCCATCCATCTACCAGTGTCTTCCAAGAGAAGACATAGTACATGTTCATTTGCATGGACAGTCTCCATCTGGTTTGGGACTGTCATGCTGAGATCAGTACCTTTGTTTCCAGATAATAGGAAATTTTAGTAAAGCAGAAAATCCTAGAAAGGTTTGGGTTGGAAGGGACCTCAAAGATCATCTTGTTCCAATCCCCTGCCATGGGCAGGGACACCTTCCACTAGCCCAGGTTTCTTTGTAGATGACAGGGATTTTAACCTCTGTTTAGAGTGGATGATTGAACTTTTTTGTCCTAGACTTTAGTTTTAATACCATTTTTGCAAACAGATGCAGAGGTGTTGAGGCATTTGCATTGAATGGATTGAATTGTTGCAGATTTTTCCTATGGTATCAGACCAACTTCTTTGTCTAAGAATAGAAGAAAAAAATATTTTTGTAGTAGTTTCATTAGGCTTTGAGTTTGGATGTTCATTGGCCTCTGGCCCTCCCTGCTCAGCCTTTGGCTGCCTTGGCCACACCAGAGAGGGGGCAGCTCTTTTAAAGCCAGGGAGTTTTGTGGAAAGGAAGGAGCAGGATATGGCTTTCACTCCAGCCAAAAGCAGAGACAGCTGGTTTGCTCTATTTAGTTTGACAGTGGCAAAGAGAAGGAGGGTGTGTTCTGTAGCCCACACGTTCATGAGGAACAGAATGTGGAGAGAAAGTGTGGGGAGGAGAGGGGAGAGGAAGTGTGGACAATGTAGGGCTGATGAGGGTGATGTGGGAGGACATTTGATTTATTACTGTATAGTAGGAATTAGATGTACAACCACAGTCCAAAGGAAATTGAGCTTTGCTAGTTAGGTGGTTTTGTGGATTACAGAAGTATCTGATGTTGTGTGTGTGTGCATAAGGTAGTTTAACATGGTCAGAGAAGGCTGTCTGGAAGGGGACCTGCTCAATAACAGCTGTTTAAGAAGACTTGTATTTTTCTCCTGACATGCATTCTGTGACTGAGCAGGTTAAGACCATAATTGATTTTTTTAAACCCTTTTTTTCTTAATGACTATGGAGCTAAAGAGACATTTCAGTATGGAGAATTTCACTTTGTGTCTTCCAAAGTTGAATCCATTGATTTTTCTGAGGATTAACATGCTTGGTGTTGTGCTAATTATAAAGAACTTTGCAGCAGAAAATTGCAAAAGACTATTGCAGTGGATGGACTCGATTTACTCTGGATTTTTGAACTGAATTCCTTTGGCTTTAACTTGTTTTTTTAATGTTCCTTTTTCTTTGGCTCTAAATGGCCATTTCATCCATGTCTGCATGGCCTCCTTCACCACATCAGGGTTGTGGTTGCAGCAGGGATTTTGACATCTGCTTTCTATTCCTGAGAACATTAGAATTGTCACCAAGGGACTGATACATGGACAGAATCAAGAAAGGAGAAGTTCAGGCATTGGAAAAAGAAAGGTTTTATCCTTCAGAGACCCCTATGATTGGGATTGACTGAATTTGATTTCAAATTAACCACTAAAATCTTTCAGTGCCTCTTGCTCATTTATAATTTATGGTACATATTTCCACTTCTGTGGCCTTCTTCCCTTCTGCCACCCTTGTGCTTGTCTCACTTCTCTGGGGCAATCCCAGACTTTCTGGTTTCTTCCCTGGTGGCCTCAGAGCTGCCTCTGCCACTGGGATCCACCTGCTTCATGTGGCAGAATGGGGAGCTAAAGTGACAAGAAGCTAGAGCTGAGCTAAGTGCCAGCAACCAAAAATAACCTCCACTTTTCACTGTTGACTTTTAAAAAATCAGTCTGTTCCCTTAAATATGTGCTGAATACTGCCAAGTATTGCCACAACATATATGGCTTTGTTAATGTCAGATACAATTCCGTTGTTTTAAAAAGAAGAAGGCTATAGAGCTCTTGCAATGGCACTTGGAATGTGTGCTCACCTATTGGAGATTGAAATGTTACCTTTGAAGTGAACTTTTACTGTTTTATAGCGGGGGAGAAACACTAATTTGGGAAGCCATGAAAGTGCTGTTCTGTTTATTCTAAATGTTCTGTCGGAGAACTTCTGGAGGAGGAGACCTACAAGTGTATCTATTAATCGCTTCTACCCAGAAAAGCAATTTGTGAAATGTAATAAGCAATTAAATTAGATGAATCTCCAAAACAATAAGATGTATTTCTTGAAGTGGTGCCTAGGGCAAACACAGGATCCTTGGGGAACCAGCAAGTAAAACGTGTTCTGTGCAGATGTGCTCTTTATTTAGTGGAAGATGCTCAGGTCTATGTGTGCAGACCTTTCTCACATGGATCTAAGAGGAGAGGTTTTCTAATTAAATAGACTTTTTTTTGGAAGGCAGACCTATGAAAGCATGTTTTGTGTGAAGATGTTCCCCTGTTGAGTCACTGCAGTGGGAGTGCTGTAAGATGGACATTCAAACAGTGCTCTCACTACTGAGCTGGATTTCCTTTGCCCTCATCTAATTATTCACATCTAATTTGTTTCAGAAAAGTGGGAGTAGAATGAGTGTGTTTTGCTCAAGCTGTTTAACCAAAGGAGTCAAGTACTTGTCTGTTCCTCCTCAAAGCTGCTGGTGCCTCAATACTGTGGTTGTGTTTAGTGCTGAAGACCCATGAAAGATAATGAACATGAGGCATTTCTGGTTTTCTGCTTGAGAACTTCCTGAGGTGATAATGGGTGCATCATATGTCTTGGAAGACTTGTGTCTGCCTTGATCTCCCTGCAATTTCACTGGAAAAAAGAATTGTTCCCACAAAAATGAGGGAGAGCCCTGTACCTCACAAAGCTACTGCCTCTCTTCTGTACTAGTTCTCCTTAATATTGTGTTATAGATCTAAAGACGTTACATTTTATCTCTGGGGTAGTTTTGTTACTCTTTGGCTCCTTATTACCCTGAGTCCATCAGAGACAAGAGCTATGGTGTTGTTTCAGTTGCAAAACAAATCCACAAAGGAGTTATTATCTTAATTAGTTGGAAATGTAATTTCATTCAAGCTGTAACAAACAAGTAGGTACAAAAAAAGCAGGTAATAGGGGAAAACAGAAAGAAATTATAAGCCTTGCTGAGTGGACTCTGGTAAGTGTAGTTTGATGGTTGTTAGTTGTTTAACTATTTGGAGTGTTGAAATCCCATATCTGGCAAAAGTTTTTTTATAAATGAGGCAGCTGAGGCAGAGTTTAAATGGGTTAAATGAGCTGACCAAGCAGTAGAGATTGATTTGCATCACAAGATCATACAGTTCTCCAAGGGTTGGGTAAACATTCATGTATTTATTGTATTGCTCTCTGTTTCCCTTAGGCTGAGAGGGTGATGGATAGTAATAGTAGCACTGGCTAAATTCAGACTCAGTTGTTCTTCTCTGGAGAGTTGTTGCTTTATATCTTTTGCTTTGTAAGAGACTTTTTCTTATGCTGGTGTTTGGGCCTGAGTTTGTTTGCACCTCTTCTGAGCCCAAAGCTCGACTCCCAAGAGATTGTTGGATTTCACTAATTCTATATAGTTAATTCAGGTTATTTTTATTCCTTTTTAATCTCTCTCACAGGATTGAAGAAGTCCAGAACTGACTCCTTGCCAAATGATTCCAAAGGTTGTTTATGATAAAAAGAGCCATTTGATATTTCTCCTTTATTTTCCCTTCAAAGGTTGTACCTTTCCTTGCCAGATGTGAAGGCCTTGTACAAAATTAAACCTCTGTTTCCATTTTTGGGTAAAAATAACAATACAGGAGGTATGTACTTAATGGCTTTGTGTATTCCCTGGGCGATTGCAGTAGCTCAGCTGCATCAAAAGCTGGCATTTAGCAGACCAAGTCCACAGTGGATTGGATCAATGCAGTGCAGAATTGAAGTCAGTGGAGTTGGATATAAATATATTTCTCCCTCCATAACAATTAAATTACATTTTTTTCTGAAGATCCAGATTGTAACTATCTTTAAATACATTATGTTTCATACAGACAGATCAGGTCTCCAGTTCATCTGTTGTTCAGTGCCTGGAACAGCTTGATGCTAGTTAGCTTTTTTACAGTGATGAACTAATTTCAGTCAAACCTTGCTCATGTCAGATGCACATTATTGCTCTGCCTGTGTCTCTCTTGCCTTTGAGAAAAGCCTGTTTACATCAGATGTTTCCTTGTTTGTGCATTGCTGGCACATTGCTGCTGCACACAGACCTCAGACTCTCCCTCGGTTTCTTCTTTTAATGGGGAGCGACTGCTGCAATTGGCATTTCACTCCTCTGCTTTTCATTCCGTGCACTGAGGAAAACTTTGGGTGTTAACCAGTGTTGAGTTTCATTTATTTATTTATTCCAGGATTGTAAACAGATTTGCTTCCTGTGTGGGAGTAGAGCCAGGCACTTGCTTGATTTGTTACTTGCAGCGACACAGGAGCAGGGGGATCTGTCGGCTCCCTGCAGGCAGCTGAACTCAGTCTGGAATATACTTAATTGCTCTTTCACAGACTTCTCTTTGCCCAGGATAACTTCAGAAAGAATGTTCTGAGTTTGCAGCAGTGCTTTAGATGTGGGTATTGTGGCATACTTACTGCTATTTTTAACTCTTTCATAGAGGAAAATGGGTACTGATGATGTGCTGGGTCTTCATGTCATTAATCTATCCATCTGATATTCCTGTCTTTAGATCCCAGACTGGCATTTCCTCCTGAACTGCACCATTTCTCCTGCTCTGACACCTTCTGACTGAGCTGCTGTTTGTTCTCTGTCTTTGATATAATTTTTTGGGTGTGTGGTGTGTCTGTGTAGACACATCTGCTACCGATTTCACTGTTTCTATCAAGCTGCTTTTGCCAAAGTGCCAGATTTGCACTCTCCATTTTCTCCAGTGTTGTTGGTGATGTTTGCGATTCTTTCTTCTTTCCTGGCATTATGGAGATTCAAGGTACCTCCTATGGAAACTCATTGGGCCTAATTTATGTAAGCACTCGTTGTATGTAGGCTTTGATCTTCATTTTCCCAGTCCTAGGATTTTGCTTAATGATGAACTGGAAAGACTGTAAATAAATATATTTCTATACATTGTGCATACCTTGTGAAAGGTGTGTCAATAAAGTCCAAAGAATGGCAACTTTCCAGCTGCTTCACAGACAGCCCTCACCCCCCAGTTTACCCTAAATTTAAACATACTTTTTCTGGGTTTTGTGAAGAAGAACTTCAGTGTGATAAATAAGTCTGAAGGAATATTGAATGTTTACCAAAACTAAGAGCATTGTTTTGCATGTCTGCTTTGTGCCAGAGTGAAATAATTAGCACAGGAACTGTATGATAAACTTGTAGTGACTCAACACAGTCATCTGATAATTTAAAAATGTTATTAAGAGATGACTGTTCAGAGAAATTGCTTAAAGCCCTGTGGAGTCTAATGACTTGTTCAGTGCCTTGTGGAGTCAGCGGAGTTGCTGCCTCACCTCTGGCATGGTGCCATCCTATGGGATGGTCATGGTGATCCTATTCCTGTGGGGCTGGCCCTGACTTCAGGGCTGTGGCCTCAATTTCTATTATGCCATATCAGAATTTCACTACTTGCTACCCTGGTAACAAAGATCTGCTTCTAAGGTATATTAAAAAAACTAACCCCATCCAAATTCACAGGTTTTTTTAACAGTCTTGAAAACTGCTATTGTCAGCTGTAAGTTTTTCTCTTTTTTTTGCAGCATTCTCCTGGTATTATTTCCCATTTTCAAGGCACCTTTAGACAAGTACAGAGGGGACTGTTGTGATTGATTGGGACTATGGGCTGCTGCTGCTTTCTCCTACCCCCAGGTCCAATGTGATCCAGGGCTGTATTATCACATTCTTGAGTGTCTGCATCCTTTGTGCTAGAGCTAGCTGATGGAAAGAATAAAATAGTTTGTTAGAGAAAATTCCAACTTTTTACCTGCCAAACTCAACCCAGCCTTGGGCATTTTGGATAAAATAGTTTGAAAACAAGGAAGATGTGTGCTGGGTTTTTTCCCTCTCTCTCTGAGAGGCTTCTGCTGAGGTTTGTAGAAGGGCATTCTAACAATAGTCGGTTCTGTAGGAGGTGAATTTGTGTTATGCCATCTATATTTTAGTAGGGAAGGACAGGATTGAATAGTCATAGGACTAAAATGCATCTTAGAAAGATCCATTAGTTAGAAATGGCCTCTGGAGCACACAGCATCTGCCATGGAGACTGTGGCAGGAGCCAGTGAAGAGCTGCAGCTCCTCACCCATTTATTTTCATGTGGAAATGCAGCGATTTGGAAACATCTGATTCCTTTTACCTGGAAAATTGACAATTTCCACCAGCATCCCGACCCCCTGGATGTGCTGCAGTCCCTTCCCGATGCTTCCCACTTGAAATGCAGTCCTCCAGGACAAGGATTTCTTAGCAGTAAATGAATTTTCTAATGAGCTTTCCTTCCAAAGCAGCGAGGAGATGCCAAGTGACACGTTGGGAAGTGCCAAGCAGGAGGGAAATGGCTCTTTCTGTGCCGACTGTCATAAACAGGATGTGGTTTGTTTACAGTCCTCACTTGCTCTCTACAGTTCCCTGTCAGGGCTGTGCACGAATGAGCCTCCCTGCAATGGCCTGGAGAAATCCGAGGTTTCTGAGCCAATATCAAATATTGTGTCAGAGGAGGAAGTGGCTCTGGGCGAAGGAGCAAACAAAATTAAGCATTGTATCTTGGATTCTTCTGTGCTTTTCTGGGGCATTTATCATTCTGACTATGCAGCTGTGATGCAGTTGACTGCGGAGCAGAGGGAATTTAATAAAGTGGGGGGGTAACTGTTGGGTGACTAATTTTAAGAGGAGAGATGTTGAAAAGCCTTTGTAGTGGGATAGTTTTGGAAAGGGGCAAGGGTTTGTTAAGAGGTACATTACAAGAAAACAGTCCTGAAAGTTGTAAGAATAATCAAATGGAGTAGTTCAATTGGAAGTGGCCTAGAATGATCGTGTAGTCCAATCTCTAAGAAAACAACTTCCGATTTTTTCCCTATCACCACCCTCAAAAATCCTCATAAAACCCTTGGCATTGGTTGGAGCTCTTTGCAGAGAGCTGAGGGGGTTCTGCTGACCATCTCACAGCTCAGGTGCAGCAGAGTTAGAGTTACAAACATTGTCAAGGGTCTGTGAGGAAAACCCAAGGACTTGGGGCTCTTGCCTTTGGTGCTTTTGCCATTAAAAATTGCTGAGCCCATGTGCTAAGAAATGCTCTGTGTACAGGAATGTGGTGATGATCCACTGTGATGTAAGTGAAACTTCCCTTGGAGTGCCAACAAATCCACCAAGGTCCCATGGCTGTGGGGTATGGCACGTGCTGCTCCTGGAGGAAAGGCACTGTGAACAATCTAATTAGGCCAAGTTTTATTCTCTGAGGCTTCACTGCCAATAAAAGCTTCTCGCTTAGAAAAATGAAATTGAGCTATAGCCCAGAGTAATGTGATTTGCATTAGAGCAGATTGTGAACATAAGGTAAATTTTTAACTATCAAAGTAATTTACAGACTGAAGTTTTACAGAAATTCTGTGATGCTTAAACAGTTTGTGGCTCTCTCTCATAGTTTTCTAAGAAAAGTCTCTGATGCTTGGGAGTTGACATTCTCTGTTTTCCTACATACATGGATCTCTTCCTGTATATATCTTAAACAACATGAATAATTCAGTGCTTGTAAATAGACAGGGAGACGTGTTGAGCTGAAAAGTCAGGGGTTTCTTTGTTGATAGTCGTGTATTTTAGTTGTTGTGTAAAGAAAGCAAATAAAAGAAGTTAAAGTAACACTGTTTACATCACCCCAGGAGTGTTTGTGCTCGTGTTTATCTGCTCCTCTCAAGTATTTTGTTGCACTTTAAAATCAGTTCCTTGATTCCTTGGCTCTAATTTACCAGCTCAAGTTTATCTGAAAGGACATGTGGGCTGCCTTGTCTTTTTTGGGGCTGCAAAGACCGCCAACATTCCCTACAAGCAGCTTGAGTTTTCAGCCAGCCTGCTGCTGCTCTGGCAGAGCATTTTGGTGATGCCTCAGTATTCTGAGTTCTCTGTTTGGCACCCAGGACTCTGACAACTGAAAAGGCTAATTGGGATAAGGTGTAGGGAGGAAGAGAAAATCTCAGAAGTCAGACAATAAACAGGATTAATTTGGTTGGTGCACGAGTTGTGTTGCGGAGCAAGGCTGTTCATGTACCTTCTCTCATGTTGAAGCAAGGAACAACTTGCTGTCAGAAGAGGAAGAAATCATTTGTACTGAGTTTATCCAAACTCCCAGTGGCTGCAGACTTGTCTTTAAGGGTTTGTGCAGGGATTTAGTGCTGTGGCCTGACTGGCTGTGCTCTGTCTGACCCAGGAAATACGAACTGATGACTGCAAGCTGCCATCCATTGGTGTGGATGGCTTTTTGGTCTTAAGTCACTGCTCATTATTGGGGAAAATAGGGTGAAAGTCACTGCTTTTATAATTTGCAGAATTAAAAATCAAATGTCATTTACAAACTGAGGCTACAATGCAGGATGGATATTTCAGGAAGCAAAGTCATGACAGCATTAACAGACACTGAGCATTTCTAATATAAACTGAAAGGACCACTGTAGCAAGTCAGCACTTCCTAATCTTACAAGCACAAATAGGTGTTGTATTTAACCCCTCAGTCTTTGAGTCTGAAATATTTGTGTTTACCTTGTTATTGTGCTTTCCTCTCCTCATCTGAAGGAAAAAGAGATGGTTTGGTAAGAGAAGAGTTACTACAAAATAATACCCTACAGAAGTGAAACCATCAGCCCAGCATGGAGCAATCCTTCTTTACACAAATACCATTTAGCCGTAAGAAATACAGAGTTCATCTCTTTGTACAAAAGATATATGGGTTTGCAATCTGCAGAGGGGAATATGAATCCAGCTGTTTGTATTATGATTATTATTTCTTTTTGATTATAGGCTGTTTGTGCCTAAGGAGAACAGCCAAGCTGAGGAATGGGTGTGCATTGTGCTGGCAAATCCAGTTTGGTACTTTGTCCCAGGCAAAAGGAGGGCGACAGAAATGCTGATGGAAAAAAAGGAAAAAAACCTTAAAGGAATGAAAACTGTTTTCTTAACAGCATCCACAAAGCTGGGACTTGATGGTGTATTCTTGAAATATCTTTTTCTGGCACACTAAAATTTTCAAGGGCCTCTTGTTATTTAATTTTTAAGATGCTGTATTTATAACATGCAAGGTATAAAAGCTCTTGCTGATCAGAGGGTGTCGGGAGATTTGGGAACTCTGGTGTCATCAATATATTCTGTAAATAAGTCTCATTGACTTATTAATAAACCAAATGTGGGAGAATGTGGGAGGTGTTTCTGAAATAAAAGTGCTGTGTTCTGCAGCTCCTCAGAGCCAGCATGGCAGCCTGGTCCTGTCTCACTTTCCCCAAAGGGCTGCTTTGGATGCAGGCAATGAGCTGGACAAATTGTTGCAGATGTGGCATCTTGCTTTCCAGCCTTCCTTCCCAGGAGTTTGTGGTTTTTTCCTGGAATGTGTCTTGATTCTGTTAGATGAAGGTGGAGCAGCCTGTGTAGGAAATGGGCACACTCAGGGAGTATCTGCTGCTGTCAGACCTCATCCAGCCCAAGCTCCATCACAGGAGACATGGGGTGATGCAGGATTTGTCTGGGCAGATTTAATATCTCCCAAGGGGCTGCTAGCACAGGGATGGGGAATGTGGAGGTATAAACTTCCATGACCTAGTTGCAATTCCTTGGAACGTATGCCCTGAAAATGTGCATTTCACACAAGTATCAAAGAACATGACTTTATTCACACTTGGCAGTGGAGACCAGTGGATGCAGCTCTCCTCCCCACTGGGTTGATTGTGATTTGTATCTCACAAGGATTAACCAGGCTCTGCCCCATCTTGGTTTAAAATTAAATGATTTCTGCTCTGAGGTCCTGAAAATTTTAGCATTGTCAGAGGTGAAGCATCATGACATCACACCCTGGGAGCATCAGAGATCCTGTGACTCTGGATGAAAAGTGAGTGTTCTGGAAGGCTTCACAGAGAGCCCTGGAAAGGTTCTGGCACTGGTGAAGACCTCAAAGCTTTTGAGGAAAATACCCCACAGCAGGGCTTACTCCAAGAGCTGTTTTAGGCACAGGACTTGGCTCAAGGTTACTACAAGTGAGGAACATCTTTCACAAGGACAGTCCAGAGAACACTGAGGTGATCCCTGTGAGGAGAAGATGTCACCTGGAAACTGGTTCTCCCCAGACACCTCAACACCAGACAGCAAAAGTGGCTTCTGGAAATTAATATTTTAACTCTAATATAGAAGTGAGGACATTCCTTCATGGCACTCCAGCTGTTGAGTTGCCTGGAAGAAGGCCAGGCAGGGAGTCAATGGATGGTGTAACAGCTGGGCTAAGATGTGTGCAATTTTTTATATTCTGAGAATGTATCTATTGAAGCTTGTCAGATTTTCTGTTTCTACAGCATTTCCAGTTTGGGTTTTATTTGTTAATGTTCTGTTAGATTGTGTTTTTGCATGGTTTTACACTGATAGGTTGGGATATTTTTTTAGTGTTGTATTTTCACTTGAGAAAATAAATACTAGTTTTGTGGAACTGTCTTTGATACATTTTTCATGATGGCTTAATAATAGAACTACCATGAAAGCCTGCTTCCCAACAATGTACTGTGATTTCCATATGAGAAGGGGGGGGAATCCCAAACATTTTGATGTTCCATTAAAATTTAAAGAAATATTATATTCAATTCTCTGTGGCATTTCTAAAAAAGATTCCTTAAATATTTTCTGGCATAGTACAGATGGCATTAAAAAAAAATAAAAAGTTTAAAAATCACCAGCCTGCTGCTCTTCTCAGCAGGAACTGCACAAGGCACCAGGGGAGGCCTGACCAAGCATTCCCAAGGGATTCTCATGTGGATACACTCTGCACATTGTCTTCTCACCAGCATTTTCCATTTCCTGGGATAATACTTTTCCTTTCAGCAGATGGGGTTTTGCTGTTTTCCATGACTGTCATGGAAATGAAAGGCCTGGCAAGGACCTCTTGCATTCTAGACCAGACCCCAGGTCTGTAGGGATCATTCCATATCCTTTTAATTGATTTATTGAGGTTTTGAATGCTGCATTTCATGCTCTGATCTGTAGGTGAGGGAAAGACCAATATGGCTGTGTCACAATTGATGACATATTTAACTTTTGATATATCCCCAAGTGAGTCCAGGTACATTTTTTCCAGAGCAGAACAGTTGGTCTATTGTTGATTTAATTTGGTTACCTATAATGAAAGCTTCAGTAAAATATTTAGAAGTTACAAACACAGAATTGTAGCCAAGTACTGACTTACAGAATGGCTTCTGCCAGTTCCTTGAATTTTTATCCTAGGAAGTATTAACACAAATTCTGTTTAGTTGTAGAATTTTCTCTCAGTTCTGCTACTTATGATTTACTTCAATGTCATCTCCTGCCAACTTCTGCTAAAAATATCTGATGCCAAAATATTTTGCTTTATAATTTAATGATGCCTTAGTTGGTTGTTGTTTTTTTTTTTTCCTGCTTCTCATATTTTCTGCTGCAGTACCTGAAACTGAGCTGAATTTTGGAGCTTTTTGGAAATTTTAGGAAATACTTGTTCCAGCTCCTGTCCTGTCTAAGGGGCTGCAGTGGGATTGCTGTTAATAGCAGCAGTTGGAAATGACTGAGATGTGCTTCTCTGCTTTCAGTCCACCTGATTTGCCCCATATCTTTTCTGTTGCCTAATTCAATACCCACCTCCACCTCCTGATGTTGTTGGAAAATTTATTGCTCACACCAGTGGTATTCTAGTTTATCTTCCTCAGAGACAAGGAGAGTACTCTGTGCCTTGATGATAAAGCAGCATTTTTCTCATCTTTGGTAAAATTATCATTTTATACACAACTGTTTATTTTCTCCTGTCTCTGCATGCTTTCAGTGCTTTCTGAAGATAACTGTTGATCTTTTTTCCTTCTTTGACTGCACTCACTGGTGTTCCCAGAGCATTTCCATTTGCTCCGTGTTAAGCAAGCTTTCAGGTACGACTGTTCCTTACCTGCCTCCCTCTCTTCATTGATTTATGGTGTCAGTTTAGCATGTTTGATTTTACAGGGAAGCAAACTGCTTTGGAGCCTTCCCAGCTGTATGTTAGAAACTTTTTGTGCACTCACATTTACATTGCCCTGAATCCTAGATGAGTTGACTTTTAAGAGTTAGAGATTTAAAGAGCAAGCTCAGAATTCTTATTTGAAACCCACATTTGCATGTCTGTAAATTTTCTGTGCATACCTGTGTATTCTCTTACCTAAATCATAATAGCAAGTTCATTAATTTTTCAGCAGCTGAGCTGCGTGGCTTTTGATTTTCACAGCAGTCAGCTTTCTTTAAAATGGATGGTTCACTTGGCACTTGGGACCTGTATGTGGCATTTGGGATATTTAGCTGATGCTTTTTGCTTCTTCATGAACTTGCAGACAATGGCAGGTGTGAATTGCAGACCATATGAACTTTTTCAGTGGTTTCTTTGAACCACTGCAGCTTTTTCCCTGGGTTTCACAGAGGTTTGTGATTGTCACTGATTGTCCCACATCCCCTCACCTGATGGGAAGTGCTGCAGAGGGAGATGTTTGTACCTCCTGTGATGAGATGTGATCACTCCCATCTCCTGAGCAGACACCACACACATTTAATTTGCTGCCTTCAGTGTCTGTGTCAGGTTTGGGAGGCTGTGCTCAGCAAGGGGCTGTGCAGTTCTACTGCAGCACCATGGCTAGGGCTGCTCAAGGAGGTCAGAACAGAACCTGTGGGACAGAGCTCAGAACCTCCCAGAACACCTCTTCTGGGGTGGCATCCAGAGACACTGAGGGCACAGTCCTGTGGCCCTTCCCTGGTGTGTGATGAGCCACGTGGGATTTTGTTCAGAGAACCTCATGTGGTTTAACAGGATAAATCACAGAATCACAGAATAATTTGGGCTGGAAGGGAGCTTAAAATCGTCTTGTTCCAACCCCCTGCCCTGGGCAGGCACACCTTCCACTTGACCAGTTTGCTCCAAGCCCCATCCAGCCTGGTCTTGAACATTCCCAGGACTGTGATGCTAGACCCTGCTAAAAAGCACAGTCACAGAAGATAATAAAATATGCAATTGGCATTGAGGATCATTTCAAGTTTATGGCAGCTGTTATTTGAATGAAGACAGTGATGTAAGATAAGGTATTGCTTTTTCTGAGATCTGAGATTTGCAATAATCATTTTCATGACATTATGTTGCCGGTTTTCTTATAGTTATGGTTTTATTTCATAGCATATGCTGACTTTGATTATGTGTGTGAGAGAAAATCACATGTTTTTCGATGACCTGCACGACTTTGATAGGAAGATATTTAATTATGGAAAATAACTTTTGCAACAGCAGGTGGCTTTAAAACTGCTCATATTCAAACTGTACTGTATGGTCATAAATGCAATATTGTAGTAAAAACACAGATCAGATTTTGGACTTGTTTCCAAGCCCAGAGGGTCGTATGCTGTTTGTAAGTTTTGAATACTAAACATAATGGTATTGCTGGAGATAATTTCTAGCTCCCAAGTTACAGTAGCATGGAATAAACAGACTTTTATTACTGGCAATCAGTGAGTACATTTTGGTTTGTATTAAATCTGGCTGCATTGAAGGTAAACTTGATTTTTTTTTCCTTGATCAGCTTCTCCTGCTTTTATGCTTTTTTGTGTACATCAGTAGAGAAAGAAAGAAAACTGCTCAGAGAGGCTGTGGACTTCCCATCCCTGGAAGCGTCCAAGGCCAGCCTGGACGGGGCTTGGAGCAACCTGGGATAGGGGAAGGTGCCCCTGCCCATGGCAGGGGTGGAAGGAGATGATCTTTAAGGTCCTGTCCAGCCCAAACCATTCTGTGATTCCATGACCAGTGATGGGTAACACTCTCCAGCAGTGTGGCCTCAGTCCAGAGAAGAGCTGGACCACACCTGAGTTTGGGTTTACACTGCACAGGTGATGGAGCCTGAATGTCTCTGAGCTGGGGGCCTGAGGTGTCCCACTTCTCTGGGAAAAGCATTTCCAGTATTTCTAATATTGAACAGACCTTTTAGCAGCTCTTACCAGAATGACCAAACAAACATTTTCATGAGCAATGAAACAGCTTTAATTTCCTGTGGATTTCTCTGTCTTGGTTAATTAGCTTTCTCTAAACCGGGCTTAATTTTTCTGTTGATTCTTCATTAGCCTGAAAAACAACCATCCTTTTCTCCCTGTTGCTCTTTTCCTACAGAGTATTTTGGATAGCAGCATGTGTGCTGCTGTATTCAACACCACCAATTAGATCAGGGACTAGAGAAATTAAGGGTGAATTTGTGAATACCAAATTGTCTCCTCACCAGCTGCTTATTTTCACAAAACTTGTAGGAAGAAAGTTATCCTTGAGATGTCTGCTCTCAATCCTATGGAGATGACTTTTGTAAATTTGTGTTGTAGGGGAGGAAAAAAATGCACAGAATGTTTAATCTTGACTTTCAGTAATAATGATTAAAAAATCCTAAAAGTATGGATTTTGTGCCCAGAGATGAGTGTAGTTATTTTAGTTTTTTTACATTAGAGTGACTTAGAACTCTTTGCATACAAAATGATACAACAGCATTTAATATTCTTTTCCTTTAAGATGATAAAGGCGCAGTGTTGTGTGTTAGTACCTGCTAGGAGGAATTTCCATTGAGATTTCCAAATCCACGTCGTATTTTGATAAAGCAGCATTAACTGCTATTACTCTATTAAAGTCACATCAATATTTCTTATGTATGCTGTCAGTGCTCTTCTTAACGATTTTCCATCACACTAATTTTGTCCAGAACCTTTGTGTGATTTTTAAAAAACCAGTTTGTGAATGAATTACTCAGGGTGCATTTGGCTATCTCACTCCAGTCAGCTGTTATGTGTGAATTAAGAGCCACCACTGAGGTGCTTCTGCTGCTGCTTTGATTGGATGCACCTTTGATTCAGTCATTATTATTATGCATTCTGAATAATAAATCTTAATTCCCTAATTACTCGTTTACCTACCGTTCTAAATTGTCCCATATTTACCTGATGCCATGTAATTAGGTAATTACAGAATTTATACAATAGATGATGTATTTTTCATGTTTCATAGTTGGAAGAATACAATAGGAAATGAATTGGGAGATATGTTTAAATATCCAAAGTACTTCCAGCTGTAATCACTTAAGGAAGCTTACGAATCTTAATAAAGAGATTTATACTTAAGCATTTGCTTCCACACAAGAACCATGAAATGGGGAGCACAGCACTAACAAAATAAATGTTGAAATTGGAAGTTTGGGCAAATTCTTCAGCTTTCCCACTGAGCCTTTTTCTTAAAGTTCAATAATATTTGGTTAAGAATTCGTATTAAATGACTTACCTGACAGCCTATATATTCATTAAAATGGCATATCTTATGCAAATATTCCCTTTGTCTGGGAACTATCAGTATTAAGAGGACCTGTCTGCCCACAAAACTATAGTGGTTGATTCTCTGAACAATTTAAATACGATGCCCATTAGTTGTAGTTCTAATCAAGGTGGGTTTGTGTCTTCAACTGGGGAAGGAGGGGGAAAAAAAGATGGAAAATGGCCATTTGGAAAATCCTCTTCTGTCTTCCCTTATTTACCTTGACTACAAGAAGCCCATGCAATTAGTAAGACATTTGTTGCTTTTGTTGTTTGACATCTGAGAAGTGATGCAATTTTTTTTCCTTTAAAAGAGAACCTAGAGCAAAAACCACTTTGGAAGCCAGGCCTTTCCTGGTAATCAAGTGTTTACAGAAAGATGCTTTGTTCAAGCCTTTTCTGGGGCTCTGTATGCTTAAACAAAGGGCTTTTAGACTTAAACACAGCTGTTCATTTGAAAATGAAAAATCAAATTAAGCAGAACCAGCTTTTGAAAGTTAATGTTGTATAGCCACGGAAACAAAGGGAGAAAATACTGTGTTTTACGTTTCACTTAAATAACTTTTTTACCATAAAGTTTTCAACTCAGAAGTGTGGTTTCAAAGCTGCTCATCTCTTGCCGTGTCCCGCAATGGAACATCTGCGTTCATTCTGACGCGGATGAATGACATGAATTAAACTAAAACCGTTGAAGTGCTCTTTTTAACATAATTACACCTTGTTCATTTTGGAGACACAATGCAGGGATGAAATGCCAATTAAGCCTGGTATGTTAATGAGATTGAGACTGAATAGGGGATTAGAGCGGACACAAATCCCAGCGGAATTTATTTGATATAATCCCTCAAGTTTGTGCTGTTTTCAAATGTACAATAAGATTTCTATTAAAATTTCCAGGCACAGAATAAAAGCAAACAAAAAAAATTTCCAAACATGTTCAGTTTGGGGAAAAGGTTAAAGAAGCTGGCATGGGGTCTGAGCTTGGTAGTCTTGGTTCTATTGTCCTTGCTCGTGTCAGATTGAAAGAAAACTTTGGAAGTGTTTGATGTTTGTCAGCAGAGTTCTCTTGCTCATTCATTCCATGTGTGTGTCATGGAGTTCCACAGTGCGTAAATAGTACTTTACTACAGATCCCCCAGGCTTGTGAAATCAAGAACTGGGATTCATGATGTAAATATACATGTGTGTATACATGTAAATGCATTTACATATAAAATAAACAGTATATTATTTCATTATATAATTCAATGTTTTTAAAAAAGGAACCAGACCAACAAACAGTAAAACACAAGCCAATGCAAGTGGCTGCTTTCTCCTTGTAAAGATTGATTCTACCATCTTATACTATCATTTTTAAATTATGTTTTTGGCATGGTCATCCAAAGCAGTGTGTTGGCAGGAGGGTGGATGATTGCTGGATATTTTGTGCACGACAGAGTGTAACTCCACAACAGGAGATAAGGTATAGATTCCTCTCTCTTGTAGTTGCTAGGTTGGTAAGCTGTACCTATGAATGAAGAAATACAACTATATTTAGAAATAGAAGGTGATCTTCTTTTAATCAGCTGCATTAAAAAGAACCCAAAATGACAAAAGATGTGTAATCCAAACTTTTCATGGTTGTGAAGACATAATTCCATTTCCTAGAAAACTCAGTAGTTTATCTACCAGAACATCTCAAGGCAAAGGATTCTGTTTCAGATGGATCTTAGTGCAGATCAATCTGGCTTAAGGAGCACGATCAAACCTTCCTTTCAGGTTCAGATCAGATTTAAGATGAAATGCCACATCAATACCTGTGA
Source organism: Zosterops lateralis (assembly GCF_965231275.1). Lineage (NCBI taxonomy): Eukaryota > Metazoa > Chordata > Aves > Passeriformes > Zosteropidae > Zosterops > Zosterops lateralis. The sequence continues at coordinate 3,344,400 of NC_139775.1, forward strand.
TTGATTCTTGAGTTTCCATTAGATGAGAAGAACTCCTTTCCACAGGTGTGTGGAGGACAGGCAGCTTCTTAGCCAGGCTCTGGATCAGAGACACTTTGAGTCAGAGCACTTCAAGTCAATTTAAATCCTAATTAAGACACTGGCGAAGCTCCCCTAAAAGGCTGCACAGGGGTCCTTGGTGTGTGCTGAGGCTCAGGATGAAAAGCCATTGCCTGGTCTTTTCAGTTTGCCAGTGGTGTGTCCAACCCAATGTCTGATTGATTTTGTCTGTCACACAAGTATAAATTTTTTGTCTGTGTGAGGACTTAGCACAATGTCAGTCATCCAGGGTAGTTTTATAAAGGGAAGGTTCAGAGACCTACTAGAAAAGAAAGGAGAAAATTCCTTTCTATTTTTCCTGTACAATTTAATTTGTTCTTGTATTACTCATAGATGGAAGCCCTTGGGGCTTTTTTATTTGTCCTATATTAAAAAATGTATTAAACTCTTGAGTCCTCTTTGTGGCAGGGAGTCCAGTTGTTTAAACAAGTATAATTGTTGTCTTTTTGAGAGTGTTCATAGTTTTTTAAATAGAGTTTTTGAAATGTTAAACTATTATCCTGTCTTGTCACCTTTTGATGAGCTGGCCTCTCAATCAGAACAGCTATATGCAGAAAAGTAACTGCTAGAATTAATCAAAAGACTGTCTTTTAGTAGTGGATTGAGCCCCCCAGAGAATGGGTTATCTTCATTAAGTGTGTTTTTCTTTTGCTGTATCTGTTGCCTTTTGGTAGCACCATTTGTATTCAGCCTGTCTCGATATTTGCCTCAAAGCAACTCTCAGGTTAACAGCTAGTGTTAAAATGAATTATTAATATTGCTGGAGATACTTCTGGCTTGCAGACTAAAGTGTTTGAGAGGAGTCTGGAGCTACACTACAGCTTCCTGTGCATGTCAGGGCTGCTTTACACCTACAGCAATTCTCCTGCTCTGATTCTGAAGCCAAATCCTTGTCAGATCCTTGGTAGTTTTGTCCTGCTCTGTGTTGTGACCAGCTGGATGCCAGCCTGTCCTCATTCATATATACCTCTGTAATTCCTATTCTGGGCTGGAATATGCAGCAATGTCCTGAAGTGTTGGTCTGCCCTGGGATTACAAACCACAGCAGATCCAGGCTCCTCAGCATGGTCTGTGGCACAGAGATCAAATCTACTGATAAATTTTTGTGCTCACCTCCCAGATAACTCAAAGTCTCCATGGTTTTTCTACACTGCTGTAATTGTCATTGACTGGGATATTAAAAAGACTGCTTGTAATGACATGTCAGCTCTCCACACAGAACAGAATTTTCTTAAATTTTCTTCGGGTTGTTAAAAAAAGTCTCCCTCTGGATATAAACCCAACTCCCCCTTTCTCAGCTGAGCATCTATTTTGATATTACCCTCCATAGTAAAAATAACTTCACCAATCTTGTTTCTAACAGTTTAAGAAATAGGTGATGAATGATTAGAACTGGTTGCTGCTTTGGGGATGGGAAGAAGGGAAGACCCAGAAACTGAGCCATATGTCAGAGCTGCTCCTGCACAGGCACACACTTGGTGCCGTGGTGATGGTGTGAGAACCCAAGTGGAGTATGTTGTAGAGGGAGAAATCATCTCTGTTACTCAAAACTCCATGCACTGCTGCAAGATTTGCTGGCCCGTGTGTTGTTGTGCTGGATCTAATTCAAAGCAGGATTAATCTTTTCACTCACACAACGCTGATGTTTTGACTTCATTTCTTACAGATTAGGTTAAATCTTTTACCCTGTGGTAGAAAAGCATCGAAGTGTTGCAGCCCGTGGCTTCTGCTGGTGCCTGTGAGTGGCATAAGGGAGGAGCCCCAGTTCTGGGATAATGATTCTCTGTAATGCTCCAAAAGCTGGAACCTTTCAGCATCCACATCACATTTTAAAGCAAAACCAAACCAAACTGACCAAACAAGAAACCTCCCAAACAACCCAGAACCCCCTAAAACAACAACAACAAAAAAACCCGCTGCTGGTTCCTGTCAGGTTTTGCTGCTTCGAAGTAGCCATCCAGATTTGGATCCACCTGGTTTCTGAGATCTGGAACTTGTCTCTTATGTTAGATGTATTTGGGAATGCTGGAATTAGATGTATAAGAATAAAGTAATGACATTTTAAAGTTGAGAACTTACCCAGGTAGGAAGTGAATTAACAGTTGGCTTAACAGAACTGAATATAAAATACACAACTGGAGCTTTATTCCTGACAGGTATTTAATTATTTATTATAAAGCTTTTTTTCAAGAGATAAATTATGGCCGAAATGATTCTGAATGCCACTGTAACTGTTGGGATTGTCCTGTCCTCTGGATAAACATCTCTCAGTAAGGGCTGCAACTTGACTTTGTGTCTGTGTTTGTTTGGCTGCTCACACCTGGGCCATTCTCCCCAGCCTTGTGTTACTCCTCTTCTTCCTCTCTGCTCACTTTTCCGTGCAGGGCTTTGAGGTAAATCTTGCTGTTTTGTTTTTTTTCAACAGATGAGGAAAATGACTGGTATTTTTTGGCATGTGGAATCTTTCCAGGATTTGCTTGTTTCTCTCGTACATCAGACGTAGAATTCCCATGCAGGGCTGGAACCTGGCACTGCTGGGCTGGGTTAAATCACTGAGCTCTGGAGTGCTCAGACTCTGTTATTTTTTTTGGTGTTCTTCCCACGTTCCCTTCAAATGGGGGATGATCCATATGTGTTCAATACAGCTTTCCTGTAATAGGCCTCAGTGCCTGTAATAACAGATTCTGCCTGTCATGCAGTTGGGAAGTGAAACTCTGATCATTACTTATCTGAGCGCTGATGTTTTGCCCCAGGCAGCTGATTAGATAAATTCCTATCTTTATCTTTTAGTTTTCTAGATGTTAGCAGCGTGCTCCTTTCCCTGTGATACTTCTCTTGGAAGGCTTTGCTCTGAAGATTGTCTGTAGTGGTTTCTTAATCTTGTGTGGTATCAGTGCAGGGATCTAGAAGGGATCTGTAATTTCAGTTCAGATGAATCCTGCAGCTGCAGCTGCTGCACCTTCCCGATGTGTGTGAGTGAGGTGCTGTCAGTATTTTCAGTTTGTGAGGAAAAGCAGCAGTGAAATTGGAGTCAGCAGTGCCCTTGCCTCTTGGCATCATTTCTCCTGAGCACAGTGGAATTTCTCATTCTCAGAGGCACTGGAAGCCCATTGGGGTAGCAGGTTTCTTTTACCAATCATTGACATCCAGACAGCTGCTTAAGGAGCCCGTTGTAGGTATGAGCTCTGCTAGAATGTGGAATTACAGCTGGTTTTACCCAGGACATGGCTCGATTTGTTCAGTCTGGGGAGGGTTAGTTGCCTTCAACTCAGCAGAATAACTCCATAAGGGAGGTGAGGTGCAAAACCCCTTGGATGAACAGATTTATAAAAATCAGGTGTTCTGAAAGTACTAAATACCTGCAGCAGGGCTAAGGATATTCCACAGTGACTGGAATATTTGGTGTTAACTTCTGTTCTGGTTGGAGCAGTAGAGGCTTGTGGGGGACATTCATTCCCCAGTGGTGTTATCTTGCTGCAATCTGGTTGTGTAGAATCACAGCACCAACCTGCTTGTAAATGTATAATTTAACACTCAGAGACAGGAAGCTGACAACAAAATGCAGCTTTTAAAGTTCCCTCATCTTACAAATAAAACTATACTTGGCAAAATAAAAAGGTAAAGTTTCTGCCTAGCTTAAGAAAATTAAACGCTTTTTCTTATAATTTTATTCACATTGCCAGAACATAACAAAAATGTGGTTGTTTACTTGTTTGCTCTAATCATATTCTTTTGGTTTTGTCATTAATAATGTATTGTGAATATCAATTAAAAGCTGAGCAGAAATTCAGACTTTTCTCAGAGCCAATTGAAAATGAAACATTGTTTCAAAGGAATATTTTTCTAATTTAAGAGGAAAAAAAGCCAAATAATTCAGAGTTGGTGTGTGAGAAATCTTGATAATTAGAAAATGATTCTTCCAGCTTGCAGCTGACAGGAGATGCTAAATCACATATATAAAAAGAAAAGAGAAAAGAGTGGAAAGTAAATTGTTAGCCCTGTTCCATAACTGATGGGAAAAGCAGGTAATTAGGTGATTTCTTTCGTTTTCTGACACGTGTAAGTGAGAATCCATTACTAAGAGACCTGTAATATAAATGATAAAAATGAAAACAACAACAATAACAATGAAAAAAAATCAGCCTGTCAGGTATGGTCTGAGTGTGAAGGTAGACTATTTTATCAGTGCTGTGAGTTGAGTACTCTGAGATGTCCTGGCTTGAAGGGCACTGGGGCAGTGGCAGGGCTGGACATGTCACTGGAGTCCCACCACTGAGACAGCAGCTCCTCCTGCATGAGATGTCTCACTCTTTGGGCAGTGGAGCTGTGCCCAATTCTGTTGTCTTTGAGTAGAAAAGGATGGACCTCATCACTGCTGGACCCTGCTCAGAGCTCAGCACTTCTCCCTTGGCTTTTCCTGGTGGCTTTGGCTTTTGTTAGTGAGCAAAAAAAGGATTCATGGATGTGGATCTTCAGAATCTGCTTTATTTTCCTTAGCAAGGTGATGTATTGTGGTAGCCAGCAGCCCACTCCTCAATGAAAAACCCTCCCTTGGCCCCTCTCCAGCCCTGTGTGGGTTTGTCAGGGGCTGTGCAGAGCTCCTGCTCCTCCCAGCTCAGCCTGTGCCTTGTTTCCGTAGTGGGGGATCGCCAGCTCGGGGCTGGGTGGGTTTTAATCAGGCCTTTCCTTTTCCTGTTTGCACTCTGCTCCATTTTCCTATTAAATGGTGATTGCACATTGTTGAAGAAGGCAGTCAAGTGTAAATTTCATTTTTTGCTTCAGCTAATGTTGCTGTTAGAGGTGGCTTTGCACATCTGTGAATATTCCCTCAAGGAGGAGGAGGAAAATCAATAGATGTTCCAAAAAAACAAAACAAAAACAAAGCAGGGGGAGAAATTTTGGGGTAGAGGAAATTGTTTTGGTACAGAAACTTTCTGGTTCCGTCTGCTTCTGATCACTTGCTCTGAGTTTTCTCAGACAGAGATGATTTGTGTTTTTTCCTTCCTGCATTCAGAGATGGAAGGCAGTAGAAGACACTTCCTTTTGAATAAAGGAATCTAAATGGGGGTTAAATCCTCCTTTGTGTCTTTTATTTGGATTGTTATCTAAACAAATGAGAGGGTGTGCATTCAGTTTGGGGTGAGGGTTTCCTGTGCTGCTTCTCTCACAACTCCTGTTAATTCTCAGTGCACAAAGTTTGGGCTGGGGCTTCAATACCAAGTGCCAGCACATTCTGTCCATGCAAGGTCATTCCCTGTTGTATATTCACAAGTTTCCTTTCCTAATGTTGCAGAGGAAACTCTATTCCTCTTTTTTCAGTACTACCTTCCTCTGGGGCAATGTTTTTAGGAAGCAGGAAGTACCAGGTAAGCTTTTCCATCTCTTTGTGGTCACCCTGAGAGCACATCCCTCTAAATCTTGTAAGTTCAGAGTGACTTCATTATCTAGAGAAACTTTTGTAGCTTCTTGACAGCAGCAATTCTTGACTGGTGCTCAAATTTCACTACCAACTGTGGCTCATGTTTTGCGTGGTGGCTAGTCCCCTTTTTATCATCACCTTTTCATTTGGCCTAAAGTCTGAGCTGCCCACAGTGCTGAGCTATTTCCTTCTTTCCTTCTGTTTTTCCCATCCTTTTACACACAGACATTTTATTCATGTAGTCCCTTCTGTTTGCTATTTGTCTTCCTTGCTTAAAATCCAAGTGCTGGTTAGTTTTTGGATGCATTATAGCTGCAGCCTCCAGCCTGCCTTTTAAGCTGTAAGCATGACTAAGGACAACAAGACAGTATTTATTTTCCTTGTTCCTTCCATTGTGTTTATATTCATTTATTATCCTGTCTTTTAAATGAAAGGTGTTCTGTGCAGCTGCTGACTCTCTCCTCTGTCTCATAAAACTTCTCAGATACTTGGGGCTATAAAAACCTAGTTGTAATCTGGTTTGGGATTTTCTTTAGAGATTTGTTATCTGTGTGCTACCCGTAAAAAATGTGTTAAAATAATTTAATTTATTGTGAATTTTTGTTCATTTCTCTGCAGTAGTTCCTGCAGCCAGGTAAGATGTCTGCTTAGTGAAGAATTGCCTGTCTCTTCACAGTGTGGATGTGCATTTTTATCACTTCAACTTCCTTTGCCTGTTTTCTTATTGCTGTCTTTTTGTGTTCAGGAAAACACAGTGTTTTCTAAAGCTGAGGGTCTTGTCTGTGCTACAGGAATTGGAGAGCAGCAAATAAAATCTGCAGGTGTTAAACAGCACATTATGACGAGTAGGATTAAATTTTGGGATACTGCACAGTAGGATGGTATCAAAGTTCAAAAAGGAGGTGAAAACAATAAAGGAAGAAAAATACATTTTGGTTTATTTTTACAGAGGTACCACATTTGATTCAAAAAGAGTCTGAGATAGAAGTTGCTGGAAAGATGGAGAATATCCTGCAAAAGTTTTGCTATGCCTTTGTCCTGCTCTTGTGTTTTCCAAAGACATCTGCCTTGGCTGCTGTTGAAGATGGAGTGCTGGGCTAGATTAGATTTCGTCTGACCCACACTGACTGCTGAGAAAATGGCTTTTTTTGAGGAATAGCAACAGTCTTTATAAAATGGAATATTTGTGTACTCAGTGCAAAGTGTGGCGATGTACAAATGTTAACAATGTAGGTGGATGTGCAGGAAATCCATCTTCTACATGACAAGGCAGTTAAAGTTTCTGTGCACCAGGAATATTCAAATACGTTGCAAATTATCGCCAGAGCAAATTCACTGTGTTTCAGAACCTGCTGGGTAAGTCACCTTACCATGCACAACATAACGTGGGTTTAATTCACCAACTGTTTAAATATGACATTCTTCACGAGGCAGCCTCAGCACTCAAACCTTTGGCGCATGTTAAATTTTAATGGAACATCTTCGATTAAAATGGAGCTTCTGGAGCTCACACTGTTCATATGCAAAAAATGGTTATCGTCATAAAAATCCCAGGAGGGGAGCAGAAAAATGCAATAAAATTTCACACTGTTTAATGTTCATCACCCTCGGGTATCCAGTAGATTTCCACTAACTAAATGTGAATTCCATTTTGCTTTAGTAGCTGAATCTGCTTTCTCAGCCAGCTTGCTTATGCATGGTATCTGTTAGGAGTATCTTCTTTTGAAATGCCTTTGTATTTCTTCAGATTTCTCTCTTTAAGAAATTCAGCTCAGTTAAGTGAAGTGGTTTATTTCCAGTGTCCTGTCTGAGCATCTTCTGTGGGTTTGTTTGATCAGATCTTGGCTGCCTTTCCTCCTTAGCTCTGTGCAGAAGTTGCTTTGTGGCAGGGCTGTAAGGAAGTAGAAGTGCAGTTCTTTGCTCTGCATTCCCTCCTCATCCCTACTAGATTGGTAAATCACAGCCATTTATTGGGAAATCTAATATATGGCTCAGCCACATAAGGTTAATCTGTTTTATCTGATAAAATATACTGTGTGTTACTACCTGCCAACCTTGACCACAGGTTACTGGAAGTGCTAAGGTTATCAGAAAACTGCTGATTGTTATTTTTGGCTTTCTCACCTGGATTCAAAATCCTCTCCCTCCTCTGTGTCCTGGACTCCTCTGCCAGGACTTCTGTCCAGATTTCCCTTTGCAAAGGTGCACTAGGATGGGTGGAAAATAGAAAAAGCTTCTCCTGAAGCTCTGCCACCTGGGCTTCCCTTTGGAAACAACAGGCACTGTCTGTTGTCTCCAGCATTGCTTCTTCTCTCAAGGCTGGGAATAACTGATTTCCCCATCCATAACGCAGGAGCAGAACCAATTGGTTTTGTCTTCTCTCATTTCTCTTTTGTTGTCTGAAATTAAGGTGATTTTTCCCTCTGAGCTGGCTTTTCTGCAGACCTATATCTCTCATTTATTGTACTCTTGCACTGAGGCTACTGATACTGAAAGAAAAGTTTGCTCTGTCTCCTTTCTGACAGTTCTTTTATGACAATTCTCGGGCTTTTGGGAGATGTGGTTCGTTTTTACCCTCTTTTTGAGAGGAAATACTGTTTGTGCCTGAAAGTTCTGTTGAGAAATGTCTGGGTTTTCAGTCTTGTCTGTGTCTATAGGAGCCCATATAGGTCCTGGTGCCAGATTTTGTTGCATGTTTATCATATAAATAGTGTACATAAGAAGGATTTTGCCATTATTGTTAAATACAGTGTTGTACAGATGAGTAATAGAGGTACAGAGGAGGTTAAATGAATTGCCTGAGGTTAAGCTGAAAGCCTGAGGCTCAGTGTGGCTTTGAACTTGGATCTGCTGAATCCCAGATAAGAGCTCTAACCTGTTAATTTTTCTTCTTAGATCTGTTCCTGCTGCAATTAATTTATAACTGTATCATCATATGCAAAATATTTCAATGGCTAAACATAAAAGAGTTGTTTAATCAATTTTTAGATGGAATTTACTTTTCAGAACTGGACAACCACTAATAAATATTTTCAAAGTGTTATAGAAAGTGGAAAATACATTGCTTTTAAATCTTAAGTCTGTCTTCAGGCTAAAGATACCCCTGATTCTGACTGTGCACACCCAGTTCCCTGGAGGTTTTATATCCTGTTTTGATTTCCTGAGGTTGCAGGTGACCAGTTGGCAGAAGCCTCCCTCCCATGGTGACTGTGGTGAAAGCGTGTTCTCTCCTTTGGACAAGGACATGCAGTGGTAGGACAGGGCAGGATGGCTTTGAACTGAAGGACAGCAGGTCTTGACTGGTTATTGGGAAGGAATTCCTCCCTTTGAGGGGCTGAGGCCCTGGCACAGGGTGCCCAGAGAAGCTGTGGCTGCCCCTGGATCCCTGGCAGTGCCCAAGGCCAGGCTGGACAGGGCTCGGAGCAGCCTGGGACAGTGGAAGGTGTCCCTGCCATGGCAGGAGGTGGCACTGGATGAGCTTTAAGGTCCCTTCCAACCCAAACTGTTCCATGATTCCATGATCCACTGGATTGTTTGATCAAAATAAAAATAGGTCTTCCTAAAATGGACTAAACTGCTGGCACTGTTGTTCAACACTTTAGTTTTCCAAAGTGATTTTCCCTTTGAATTTTTTTTGTTTGTTTCTTCGTTTTTAAAGAATAAATTTCTTTGTTTCCACGGTGTAACTTTGGTGTTAATTGCTTATCTCCTGGAGCTTCAACAGGTCGCTGAGACTTGACTGTGGCAGCCCACAGCTCAGTGTGTTCTGAAGTGGCTTCTCATAGATTGCATTTTAAAAATGATTTTTTTTTAAAGCAAGTCACCTCTGCTGGTATTTGGGATTTAGGACATTTGAACAGGAAACAGTTGCATATATTTGTGGTATTTTTTAGGGAAACCAAGCTTTTACCTGGGCTTCAAGGTGTCCAGAGCCCATTTAGTACTGCAGGGAGATTAATTCCTTAACACACTTCGTTTTTCAGAAGAACATGAACCCCTAGATTCAGTATGGTAACAGTCACTGAGGAAATTTTCAGCTCAGTCTGCAGGGAAATGTCTGTATGTCTGCCTTCAAATACTATAGAAGAATTCACCGTATTTTGGAATATTGGGAGTTTTGGTACTGAGTTTTCACTGCTCAGAATGAAATTGTGTAATAGATGCTGGAGGCTTAAATTTCTTAATTGTCCTTATGCATCTACTTATTCTTATAATTACTGTCTGTGTGTCAAAAATATATTACCGGAAATAGAGTATCAAAGACCTTTTTCCCATTTGAATGAGCATTGCTAGCAGCTGTCATACGTGGTATAAAAACTATAGAGGTAATTTAGCTTGGCCCAGCATTTCTGTTCTCTCGATATCAAAGTCTGCCATTTCAGCCTCATTTTCCTTGCAATGGGATTATGTCCTTTATTACTTTATTTGGGTAGAGGATGAAATTCTTCTGCCTTTGTTCAGTCCATGGAGCTTCCAAGGTGTCATGGTCTGAAGCAAGAGATTTGCAGCTGGGTTTAGTTAGAAATGACTCCTAGTTGCTCAGTCACCATAATGACTCTGTTTGGATTTTAATGCCCTTGCACCTCAGCTCCCTGCATGGAAATAATGTGCTGTTTCACAAAGATGAAAGGGGAAGAAAATGGTTTTGTAATGTTTCTGCAAGAGATTCTCCTTGAAAAATGAGATGAGGAATTTGTGAATATGAAGGGCTCTTAGCATTTCAGCATAGAATGGCTTTTTGTCTCATTTTAGGGGGGGCTACACTGCACTGTCTGACCATGGGAAATGTCAAAAAGAGAACTCCTGAATCTGTATATTATAAAGTTTTAATTCAAACTTGGTTCTGTGTTCATTTGGAAAGTTAGAATATTGGATCTGGTCTGTTTCTTACAACATGGCAAGAACCTGTCAAATTTGGAGGTTTTTTACCTTCATTTTCAATTACTTCATAATTTTTTTCATGTAGAGAAAAGCAATTTGAGGGAAAATAAAATAAGAAAAAAGGGAGGGAACCATCAAGTTGTATGAGTAAATCATTAGGATAGAACTAACTGAGGGTCGTGGATCTTGTTCTTACTGTCCTGGTCCTTCCATGCAGAGTTATGTGCCCTGCAAGCTGCATGTTGTGGCTGTGGCTGCTGACAGCTGAGAGCAGGTTGCTCATGGGAGAACATCACTTCACACCTTTTTTCCCCAAAAAGCTCCTTTTTCAGTTTCCTGGATTGATACAGAAATACAGGGGATTAGCTCTGTTCTTGCCAGCTCAGGTAAAGCTCCTTGGTCAGGAGCCACAGAGCTTTGAAATGAATCCCTAAAAATTGTGCTACAAAATCTGAATCCTGCTGGGTTTCTTGTCCAGGAAAGGCACTGGCAGGGAGAAACTGCCACAGAGCACAGGCAGAGATAACCCAAAATGATGGGAACAGCCCAACCACCAGCCAGGCCAGGAGAGGTCTGGTGGGCTGTGATGTCACACAAAGTACATTTCCTCTTTTACACTATTTTCCCCACGTCTGAGCAATGTCCTGGATTGGATTCAAAGGGTCACCATCTAATTCCCTTAATTTCTGGGATTCAGAGGCAGTTTTGGAGATGTCTTCTCTAGTCAGCACACTGCAGTGCCTGCCTTTGCTTTTCAGGCTTAATGTGGAAGCAAAACAAAGATTATTTCTTTGTGTGTAGACACAAATAATGTTGTCTTTGGTGTTTGCTCACAAATGGATGAGGCTGAACGCTGTCAGTGGGGCTCCGTGTGTGGAGTGGTTTTGTTTAACTGAGTGTTACTGCAAGCTTGCAGTTGATTGAAAACTTCAATTTCCTCTTTCCTAAGCTGCACTGTTAGCCATAGATGTAATACTTTAAAATATGACTTTATGTGCATATGTTACACATGCAGACTTGAGATTAGAGAGTAAAATGTATAATTAAACTAACATTCAATGTTTAAGCTACTCAGTCAACAGCCTTCTGGTTATGGGTGTATTTCTAAGTTGGACAGGTCAGCAGATGGGATGGCTACTACAATTTTTGTAGTAGTTTTTCTCACCAATCAAACTCCTCACTGCACAGGGGTTAGGGAATGAATACATTTGGGGAGCATTCAGAATGGAGAGAAAATGCCAGGTTCTAGTCACAATTCCAGGCACAAACCAGTTTTAGGACAGCTGGAAGTTTCCACTGAAATTATCCATTATGAAATGGATTTACATCTCTCTGGTTAATTAGCACTACTATCCACAGCAAAAGCATGAAGCGAATGGGAAATTTTCACTCTTGTTTCTGAGCCGTGTCTGCAGGCAGTGTAAAACTGCACAGACCACGTGTGTGTGCCAGGGGACCCTCCCAAGCATATGAGCTCTGAATTTAATGGATTTTAAAACACTTCAAGAAGAAATGTGCCTGGATGAGAAATGTCAGTGTCTCCTGCAAACCAGTTTGGGCTGGATCTTCATCTGGATTGTTCTGAGGAAAGGAAACCCACCCCAACACGTCTCCTGTACACAACACAAAAAGAGTGGAAAAACCCTGTTTGAGATACAACCTTTGCTTGAAAATTAGAATAAAAACTCATCTGCTCAGCTGTTCCTTAAGAGCAGACTAAGCTTTGTGTTAATGCAGTCACAGCTGATGGGACACAGAGGAAAGCAAACAGGAGACTGAGAGCCTACCTTTAAAACAGTAAATTAGATGTTCCTAAAGGCAAGACATTTACAGCTATTATAGTCTCATATTTATTTGCAGGCTCATTTTCCTTGCACTTGCATTTAGATCTGCTACTATGCTATTAAATGTGATATTAGGTGGTTTTGCCTGTTTTTGGGAGCACTGGGTTTTCAGATTGATTTTTTTTAAATGCAAGGCTACCAGCAGAACCTCGTATTTGATGACACTCAATATCTGATGGTTTTTTTAAAAATCAATGCTGGTTAAATCTTGTGTAAAACCACACTAATTTCTTCTAATGAAACTGTAAGGCTGACACCTGTAATCTTCTCAGCAATCCAGATTTTACCTTTTGGAGGCAGAACTCTTGCACACAGTACTGATAACTTGTGGTGCCTAAGATTTCTCTCTGGCCCTCACTTGGAAAGATGGTAAGAAAAACCACAATTAGTTGATGTCAAATTGATCTAGGTTTTCAGGATTCAGCAGGGAATCTCATGAAGGCAAGCAAAGATTGTTGAGGCATCTGTATGGATTAGTTTTTCCCCTCTTCAGGGCTCTCTCCTGCCTCTAAGATTTGTCTTGGGATGTCAGTGGAGACAGGCACTGCAATTAGCTTAATATAAATAAATTCGATGTTATTGAACACGATTGCTTATGATGTTTCTATAGAAGCTTGAAGAAAAAGGGGAATAAGTACTGAAAGTTGTTTGAATATTCAAATATTGGTACTCTGCCTTTTGGTATTTTTCATAGAGTAAACCCAGTGTCTCTGCTGGTGTCACTGCCCTGCTCTGCACCAGCTCAAACCTGCCAACTGCTAAATGCAGGATTTTCTACTTAACAGCCTGGTGTAAGACCTCATAGGAAGCTTATATTTGCTTGTTGAAACCAAATTGCCAGCAGTTTTCTTAGGGAATTAAAAGGAATTAGAAAAAAAGCCCCACCAATATGAAAATTAAAATCCAGCAATGTGCCAATCTAGGCCATGCAGGCTGCAACCCTGCCCCTCATTTAAAATCTGTGCTGTGGACCTGGATAAATTTAGTCCTCAGCTGTGAGCAAAACTGAAGTTATTTCTTTTCTGTGCCTTAGGTTAAAGCAGTTGTATCTTCTGTTACAGCTCTGGAGTAAATAAACACTGGGTACCAAAATAAGCTGGTAGTAGGTCCATGTGCTGAAGCAGGCTCAGAGGGGTGAGGTGCCTCATAACCAAAGGAAAATTCCATACTTTGGTATTGTACAAACGTTTCCTGAATTACTGGTATGCCACAAGACATTATTCTTTCATTGTATCTGAAAGCCAGGCATTACTCTGTGCATTCAGTCATGGCTGTTATTGCTTCTCTCTGACAGTTTCACTGGAATTCTGCTTGTCTTGTGGTTACCTTGGGAAAGGATATGTTTTAATTTCATATGCAGTCTTATATTTCAGTTTAATACTTTAATTCAACCTTAAAAAACACACTCTGAGGACTTGACAGACAAGATCTTTTTGCTCAGCCTTTGTTCTGTGGATGGTGGTGTTAGAAAATCAAATATAAGTTTCTCCTCTGGTTTAGAAATATCCACTTGCCCACATAATCTTTGTAAATGTTCTCTCTGCTACAGTTAACAGTGCTGGTTTGAAAGTTCAGTGCAATGTAAATGTTGGATTGTGCCTGCATTCTCTTTAGTCCCAATGCTTTTATCCCATGTACTGCACCACAAATGGATGAACTATTTCACAAATCCAATTAAAAAAAAGAAAGATGAACTCGTGAAACTGGTTTTATTCTGTAAACACTACTGCTAAAATACAAACATTAATTCTTCTTACAAGGATTCTTTAATCGATAGAAATGTCTCTGTACATTTTTTATAAAACTATTAAAATAGTCATTTCCCTAGACTGTCCTGCCTTAATAGAAGCACAAATATCGGAACACCAAGGTCCTGAAAATGAGAGCATGAACAGCCTTGGAATGAATTGGTTATTGTTGTCTAGAGCTAGAGAAGGATCAGAAAAATACCGATGAGATCAGCTAGATTAGAGTTTTAAAATACTCCTGGATGAAGTTTGTCATGAGTAATTACAGGCTTATGGATTTTCACATCATTCTCAGGTTGTTAAATGTATAAATGCTATCAGTATCTAATAGTTGGAGCTATGGAATCCGTTTTCTCTAAATAGATTAATGAATTCAACTAAAATTGATTTACTGTTCAATTGATTTAAGTGATTCCAAGTAGACTTGTCAATATATACTCATTTTCAGATACTAAGAATATAATAAAATTAGCTAAAGACCAGAAAATATTTACTCATTTGGGCATGCATGCCATTAAAGCATGATCCTCTACACTACAGAGTATTTGGGTACTTTAACAGGTTTCAAGGTTTGCTATTTACTGCTTTTATTCAATTTGAGAATAACTTTGAACAGCCACAACATCAAAGAAAATCCTCTCCCAGGTTAGCAGCCTGTCGGTTCAGCCAGTGTACATGCACAAAATAACTTCTGTAAAATCCTGGTGATTCTGTGTGTGTCTTAGCTGTACTCTCCTGTTGTTTTTTCTTGTCTGGCTTACTTGCTTGGGTGTTTTTAATTATTATTTCTATTTTATTGGTTGTTTTTTTTTTTTTTTTTCATTGATTAAAAGAATAAAGAATGAAGGCCATATAGATTTGCTGTGCTAGTTATCTTTTTTATACAACCTAGTGTATCTGTAGCAATTTAGAAAGCCTGGGAAGCACTTGCTGGCTGTTCCTGGCTGACACCTGCATACAAAGGAGCCTCTGCAAATATTCTTTGGTTTGGAACATCAGCTGTTGCTGGTACAGCTGCTCTGTGCAAAGCATCACCAAATCAGTCAGCCCACAAGGAACTCTGCTGGCATTCAAGGGTGACACTCTTGCTGTTGAGGGAAAGAGATATTTTCTGTATTCTTACAAGCTTCTTGTGAATTTCCAATAAAATTATCAGTTTTCTGCTTGAGGTCCACTTTAAAGTTTTTAGGAAAAGACTTTTTTTCCCCTCTTGCTGTATTGATGAATTTGGTGAGAAGGTTTTGCTTAAGCTATTTGTGCAAAATTGACTAGAATTTTTTAACAACTGCAAAATAGTTTTGACATTGCTTTTTGTTAATGAATCCACCTAGACTAATGAGTATTAGTGGTGTGTTATTGCAGTATTTGAGTCAAAGTCCTTATGGTAACAATGGATTCCTCATTTTCAGCAAAAACCTTGCTTTGCTTTGCCTTTTGCTGCTAAAAGCTGGTTTATACAACCTGGTAGTAAACTAATTTATTGTGTCTTGTCTCTTGATGTTTCTTCATCCTTCAATAAACTTTGTTTTCTGTACTGTTGAATGAAATCTGGGGAAAATGCACCCTTTCTTCTGGGCCACTGGGTGCATTTCTGCTGAAATACCTGGAGTAACCAGAGCAGCTCTGTGACTTGTAAATTCTCCTGTCTCAGAGTGAATTAAATGACAAAGGAAAGAGCTGCCAGACATGGATTCTTGATCACTGCTTTCTTCTTTCAAAAGAGTGTCTTGGACAGAGAAATTCCCTAACTGAAGATGATCACTGCAGGAAGTTAGATCTGGGAACACAAGTGTTCTGGGAGTGTTTCAGCAAGCAGTGACAGAACTCAGGAGTCTTAGATTTTACTCAGACCAACGCCTTCTGCCCCCTTTGTTGTCATTCCAGAGATCTAACAGGCTCTTGAATAAAGGGTACAAAATTGTTTCTTCTTTTACATTTAGTTCTTCATCTTTCTTGCTTCATTTAAAGCTGTTTTTCTGATCTGCATTCGTGTTTCCGTTTGCTCCCATGGGAGTGATTAGATGGTGCCAAAGCACAGAGAGCAGAGTCCTTGAAGCAGCTGAATGGGGAAGACACTTTACTACGAGAAAAGTGCCCTGGGACATGAATTGCTTTAATTAAAACCTTCAGGCAAAAGTTACAAGTCTCAAAGTACATCTCATGTAAATCAGATGGCAGTTCCTTACTGGTTTTTAATGTTGTTTGATGTGTATTACAGTTGAGCAAATCTGTTTTGCAGCAGTTATACACCTTACAGTATAAATCTATATTTTCATATTGCCCTAAAGATGTTAAGAAGCCTTTTTATACAGAGGAGTTAGAGCCCCAAAAGTAGCATTCTGCGTGTGAGAGCAACAGTTGGAGGCTAAACACTGTTAAATTGACTGTTAAAAGAAGTGATTGTGCTGTAACTTTGGAAGTGGGAGTCTCTCTAATGGATTGCAGAAGTAAACAGGTTTCTTCAAGACCTCCTGTGATTATACACACAGGAAAAGCCCCATCAGAGAAATCAGACAGCATTTAAAAATATGAAGTGCTTGCAACTCTTGCAGTGCTACAGAGGATAAAACAGTACAGATATTATTTAATATGCATTGATAAGTACTGTGTTCTTATGTCTCTCTCTCTCTCTGTGTATATATATATATTTATACACTGCACATATAACTGTAGATATATTTCAGGTGCAGGAATTTTCTAAATCTACCAGCAGGGAGATGCTAAGCTCTGATCTGAGAGTTTCCACTCAATATCCCACTGAGGCTGTGGTTCCCTGTCATGCCTCCAGCTGCACTGGAGAGCAAAACACCCCCCTCCCTCTCCTCTCCCCTCACTAAACCTTAGGAATAATGACAAAAATGATTCATTATTAATAAGTTAACCTAGACTCTCTAAGGCTTGACTTCTTCTGTCTGCTTTGCTGAGTTTGATGTGTATTTCCCTTCCAGAGAAAAAGAAAATCCTGCACAGAATAGCCATGGGGTTGTCTTTACGTTTCCTTCTGCCTAAGTGGGCTGATGGTAGATTGGAAGCATTTCATTGCTGCTGATGGCAAAGTAATACTTCATACTTGACTGGAGATTTCTGAACTCCATCAGTCCTTTACTGCTTGCAGTCAGCATGGCTTAACAGCTGAAAATTAGGGCTAGAAATAAAATAAATTAGAAAAAAAAAAAAAAAAAAGAGCCAGAATTTCAACCCTGCCTCTGAGGAGTTTCTCTGCCTGGCAGTGAAAAGGTTGCTCAGCTTATGCATTAATGTTTTCCTGTTACCAAAATGGCTACATCTGCCTTTCTTACAGAGTGAGAAACGGGTGAATACTCTTACGCTATCTGGATAAACAACTTATCAGTTGGATATCTTAGTTTAATGTGCAGGTGTCATGTCCATCAGCTGGGCACTTTGTATCTTCAAATACTGTACCAGTAAGTGTTGTTATTTGCACACAGGCAGACTAAACTTATTTGTCCCCAGTGTATTCCCATCCCTGTTAACATCCCAGATATTTGCTTTGTGAATAACCTTTATCAAAACTCCTAGGCTGTCCTCTGCTGCCACAAAATCCTTCAATTGCCTTTCTTTGGACATCTGGTGGTATTAATTGTGTGGTGGACCTCAGACAAGAGTATTCTGCCCAGTTACATGTCTGGCTACTGGTGTAGCAGCAAGTATTATTAGTCGTTATTGTTGGGTATTGATTTGCGTTTTCCAGCTGCCTCTCATCGAAGACCATTAATGAGCCACATAGTGATTGGTTTCTTTTTCAGCAGCTTCAGTAGAGATTGATGCAGGCAAACTCACAACCACCAGGGAGATGTCCCAAAATAGCAGCCCTGGTATCTTGCTGTGTATCCCACTGGCAGCAGGACTCTGTGGCTGGTCTGTGGTCAGGGCTGGTGGTGGGATTTAGGTGCAAGCTAAATGGTGGTGGCTCTGTTTAATTTTGGTTGTGCCTGCTCTGCTTCCTTATGATGGAAGATGGATTGTCTCCAGGGTATCAATATTGGTGTAGTTCCTGTCCTGGGCATGTATAAGGTCATTGATTTATGGTTCTATGAGGCTCTTCCCCTCTTGTTGTAGACAAGCTGGGTCACTAGGTCCCACATCCTCCAGCTCCGTGGATCCTGTGGCTGGTGGAACATGGTGTTGTTCTTGCCCCTGGTGGGAGAGGGGAGTTTGTATAGGAGATTTGCTCAGTACCTTGCTGTGCTGTGTAAGCAAAGAGTCCTTCTATCAATTCATACAAGAACTAACCCTGCCTTTTTAAAGGTCATTTCTGTCTCAGTCAGCTCTTAAAGTTCAAGAGGAAATAAACTGCTTAGAGTTGGCATTTTTCAAGTCAAGTGTCAACTTTTCAAGCCCCCGAGCCAGTGAATACTGGAGGAAGGAGAGATTAATAAGTGAGCTGCTTGCTTGATACAGTGATTGTGCAGAAACATTCCCTTTTTTCTTTCCTCTTTATGGGGCTTTGGAAGGAACATCATTGAAATATCTTACTTTCTCCTTTTCCCTTTACAATGCAAAAGTACCCAGAGCTCTTTAGAAGTGCTTCTTTTCTCATTAGTCCGGTGACAGCGACTGGAGAGTTTGTCAGCTCCACTGAAGTAGGACACAAGGAACATTTTATGACATTGCCAATACCAAAAAGCTCCTTTAACCAGAGAATTCTTATTATCTAGTGGGAACAAAACTCTCTCTCAGAAAGCAGAGAAGGCTGAAGTCTCCAAGCAGGTGCCTGCCCTTAACTGCATTGACGCCTTTTCCCTTGCAGGGGATGGTGGATCGATAAGGAAATAACCAGGAGGAATGGGCTGCATTAATCAGGTACAATGGAGGCAGCAGGGGAGATGATGAGGGAAGACAGGTGGCAATCGAAGGATGTGCTGAGCACAGCCCATCAATTGGCAGCCAAAGTGCCTCTATTGAGCGTGGGGGACCTGGGCTGGGGGGGACCAGCTCTAATAGTGCTGGTGGGCATCTCCAGAGAGAGCCAGCTGTGTCTCCCAGTTACTGCCTTGGTCTTGGCAACTTTGTCTTGTCAATTTGTTTTGCTGGCCCACCTAAATTCCTATTGAAGGTTTTCTTCTTTCCTTCCTAAAGGAGTTTGCAGAAATAAATGCTTTAGTGGCATTGTCTTGTCACACTTTGCTTTAAATAAAGTGTCATGGTAAGAACAGTTCTTGAAAGTGGCAGATAAATCAGCCTTGCCAAGTATCTGTGCGTGGTTACCCTGTCCCTGGAAGTGTTCAAGCCAGGCTGGACAGGGTTCTGACAGCCTGGGCTAGTGGAGAGTGTCCCTGCTGATGGCAGGAAGGTTGGAATGATATGATCTTTAAGGTCCCTTCCAACCCAAACCATCCCATGATTCTGTGGTATTCGAGACCATTAGATGTCATGCTCTGCATGAATTGAGGTGCCACTGTGCTGAAGACACAAACTTTTCCCTACACCTGTTGAATCCATGCTGGACTCTCATCCTGCCCCTCCAACATGGAGCTGGTTGATGCAGGATTTGTGGTGCCAACTGGCTGATATCAAATTACATTGAACAGAGCATTTCTTTTATGAGTGATGCAGAGACAAAACTACTTGGTTCCCACATTTTTAAATTCATTTCCTTGTCACAGCTTCACCACAAAAAAAAGGATCTGATTTGTGTGTGGATGTAGTGATTTTGAAACCTGAAACTGCTCTATAAAGGATATTTACATGTCCACCTAACTGGTTTCTCTATAAGTATTCATGACAAAAAGATTGCCTTGAATGTAGTATCATTTTATTAAACACTTAAAAATATTGATACAGAAGAATTGATGTAACAAGGCTATAAATGCAGTTGTTTCTGGCAGTTCTTCCATGGTGACAGCTTTATTCCCCTTCCCTTGTCTTGGTTTATGGGTTCTTTGACCTAATTTGGGGGATTAAAATTAGAGGAAGATAGGTCTCTGTGCCCTGCATGTAAATCTTAATAATGTCAACGGTCCAGTAGAAGATTGAAATAGTGCTCTGGATTTCTCAGTGGAATGGGGAAAACAAGCATCCACAGGATGTTTTAGGAATGGGGTTAGCAGGACATCATTGTAAGTCATGATTTGGGCATAACCTCTTCATGGGGAAAAAACTACAGCTTGGGAATGGGGTCTGAGGAAGCTTTTGCCTCTGCTCAGCTGCCCAGACACAGCAGCTCTACATATTCCCTGGGTTTGCAAAGAGAGAGGCTGCACAGCCACTGCAGGAGGAGTGGCAGATATTCCTGGTGTGACAGTCAAGCTTGGAAAGATCCCAGTTTCTTTAGTCTCATTATGTGACACCAGATGGCTGGAGACCAGCTCTTCTCTGCTTTGTGGGTCTGCCTGTGCTTATGTACATGCCCAAAATGGATGTGTGTGAGAATGTAAAATAATGTAATTGGGATGAAGCTTACCCCACAGTGAATGTTTTTGGGGAAGCTTCAGCTAACACTGCTGTTTTGCCTCATTCTTGTTCTTAGCAATATGGTTTTGCTTTTATGTTTTGGGTTTTGGGGTTTTTTAAAATATTTTAAGTACTATTTTCCCCTTGAGGAAAGTAGGTACTCGAAAGCCAAGATCAGGGTTACAAGGTGAAGCTCTCAGGGAGTAGAAAATCCCAAATTCAAGTCATGGGACACCTCCTTAGTCTGTTTTCCTATAGCATGCGGCATTCTTGTTTCACTTGGCAGAGATGGTGGACTATGTTGACTTAATGAGCAGCTATTAATGCTTTTCTAAAGAGATTTTTAATAATTTATTAGTTATTTCTTATGCTAGTTCTGTTATATCAGATGTAAATTGAGGAGAAAGTGTAGCCTTATTTTTGGAAATGCCAATATGGAATATTTAGAACGTGTTCTTTCAAAACACTGACCCAAGGCTTCATATGGCCTGAGTAGCTGCTATTGATTTCAGCAGCAGTGTCAGTGCCCAGCACTGGAGCTCAGCACCAAGGGCTGCCCAGTGACTTAGCACCAAGGACTGCTTAGAAAAGGTCGTGGTATCACCAGGAGCTCTGGCAGAGGCAAGAACTGGAACCAGATTTTTTTGGGAGACTTTCAATTGCCTTAATGTGAGACCATTCTCTTCAAGCAATTTCTGTGCTTCATTAATCTTCCAAATTCTGAAGCAAATGAGACAGAGATCCTGCAGAAAACAGATGCAGTTTAGCAGTGAATCCTGACTTGCTGTTAGAGCATGGTAGAAAGGATCCTACACCACCATGGCATGTTGTTTGTGCCCAAAGACGTGGGGGCACTTGGAAAATCCATGAATACAGGTCAGGTTATTTGGTCATGGAGATATTAAGATCTTTGCAGACTTAAAATGCATCAATATTGAGGATTTAAGGATTAGCAGGTCTGTTTCAGCGCTGTGCTTAATATGGCTTGGGTCCTGGTAGACTGCTTTGACATGAGCTGAGTCAAAGCAGGTGGGAGGCAGATATGAGATGGAGTTAAATTGGTGCTTGTGAGAAAGAAAAGCCAAGAGCAGCAGTCTGGCAGAGTGCTTGTCACAGATAGCTGAGTGACTTTGCAGTAATTCCTTTGCTTTTTCCTCTGTCGGTGTCCCATGGGTAAATGCTGAGGGGGTAGCACTTAATTGTTTGGGTTTATTTGTTGTCAACAAGTAACACCACGAATTGTCTTCTGAGTCCCTAGTGAAAACTGAGAGAAGTTTTCATCATAACCTGGAGGGGTTTTCACTGACAAAAGCCTGATGCTGAAATGCTGAGCCACAGCTTTGGATTTTAGTCAGAGTTATGGTGAGGGTCCATCACTGAATTGTTCTGCAAAAAAATACCTTAGACAATTGTGTTTCTGTAAATTTGTTCAGGTAATCTTAGGTTCAGATATTAAAATTTTTTTAAAAAGTGACTGAGCAGTAATATACAATCCTCATTTCAATCCTCATTTCACTGTGGAGTACTGTAATGCACACTGGAAATGAGGTCTCATTGGAAAAGGTAATTTGAAACAGATCCGCAGAACCTTCACAAAGCTGTAATGAGTCACCAGTCTGTGAGGACTCACTTGCTATATTGCAGTGGAGGGTTTAATGTTTTGTTTTTCTCATCTAAACACTCTGACCCTTCTTATTTTATTAAGATAAGCCATTATCTAACTGTCAAGAGCCTAGAATTTCAGCAGATTTGTTTGCTGACAAGTTGGTTCAGCGCGACCATTCTCCTACTCATTTCTTTCACCACTTCAAGCAAATTTTCCTCTTTTTTCACTCCTCTTTATCAGTTCTTTATTCTTTAGAGCTCCTCAGCTCTCATGCTATTCCCAGAAGACTTTCCCACACTCTTGATAAGTGTTGGTTGGAATGTATAACAGAAATTGGAAATATTCTTAGTCGCTGGTGGTGTTCATGTTACCAGTTGCCTGTGTGGTGTGGCTGTGCCAGAGAGTTGTCCCAGTGACCTGACAGCTTAGTGGGAGAGAGAAGAGTTATTATGTGCACTTTATAAAAGAGATAACACTGGATTGGGTTGAGGAAAGTGTGCAATGCCTTCACTTGTGACTGTTCAACAAACTGAAATCCTTGGGGTGTGTATTTGGGGCTGAGTGGTGGAGGAGGACAGAGGTAGGGACTTAATCCTTGTAGTGAGGGAGCAGCAGAAAATACTAGTATGAAAAAGAGTGAGAAGTTTTGACTTTCTTCATCATATTTAGGCACAGCCATGAGTTCCTCCAGCCCAGAAGTGTGATTATAGATTGGTAGCTGGTGGGGCCAACTGCATTATTCATTCTGGTTCAGTCTGAAATGAAATCATCGAGGGCAATTTTCTCTGTCACACTTCAAGGTCAGATGAGAGTATTTATTATTCCTTCTCTGTTTATCTGTGAATGCAAATTGAATTTAGTGATTCAAATTGATGAAATGTTAGAAATATAAAACTCATCAGAGCCGGCACGAAGAGAAATTACTGGGTAGAGCTGGCCAGTGACTTCACCAGCCCATGTACAGGCCTCTGTTTTGATTAGTAATTATTTCAGTCTTTGGGTTTTCTCATTCAGAGTTTTGTTTCAGTTGTTGTCATTTTTGTTTTCAAAGAAAAAAGTGTAATAACACTCTGAAGCATTTAGAATTTGAATTAGATGATTTAAATTAAGCCAGCTGCAGAGAGGGTGCTTGGATCCTGTCTGGAGAAAAGGTTTCCTTTCAAAATTCTTCCTTGGGGTTGTTCTTTGGGGGCTTGTTTGTTTTCCTCTCTCCTTTGGCAGTTCCCTTTCTCCGGTATTTTATTCCCTTGTGCTGGATGCTGAAATCTGGGTGAGGGGTGAGACATTTGGCATCTTCTGGTGCTGAAGCTCCACATGTTCCCTTACTGACAGCATCAGCCACAGGCTGACCTTCCTTACTAGCCAGGGTTGTTAGGAGAGCCAAAATTAGGAGCTGCAAAGGGGACCAAATGAACACAACTCCTGATGAAATAATGAGAGTGGAGATTCTCCCTTCCCAACTCCCTGTAAAGTGTTTTGAACAGTTTGTGAACATCTTGGCTTGGTGTGGTGGGTCAGTCTGTACTCAGGGGCATCTGTGGGTATTCTGTTCTCTGCAGTGTAGGAAAGACACCTTAAACTTGTTCTTATCTTAGAGTGGGAGTGGAAAATCCTTTTCAGTGAATGCCCTTTTAAAATAGTCCATCCTCCATAATTGCCAAATGCCACATGCAACTGCTGATGCAGGGGGAGATGACACATGCTGTACTGGCTATATGCTGTGTTAATCATCACAGAGGACTCTTGGTTTTAATTCCTGCTTTTTAATTACTTGCATTTTTTTAAAGAGCATTTAGTATTTGCTTCTCTCCAACCCTGCAAAGGGAATCTGTTTGCTCAGGGTGTAACTGATGTCTGACCTGTTGTTGATTCAGAACGAGAGCCATGAGCATCTGCACATACCAAAAGCCCTTAAAGATCTGCCTGCATAAGCTAATATTAATCACTTTGTGTATTCAGATATCAGAATAATTTCTCCTGCAGCCAGTTGCACTGAAGGCAGCAGCATTTTCAAGTGTAGTAAGTGCACAGCCAGCAGTGTGGGCTCAGTGGTTTTTAAATACCAGTAAATGTTTTATTTGCCAAATAAATGCCTTTAGGAGAAGCTTTGGCCTCATGAACACTTCAGGTTTAGAAGCTTAGAAAAAGGACATTTATGCTTGTAGTTATCTCCCCCTTGAAATATTTTTTGTCCCATAATTCAGTGATAGATGTTGAAACTACTGATGTTTCCACATAAAACAAAAACAAACCATAGACATTCCTCATTTGTTAAGACACTGCTTTCATTCTCCTCTTGATGGTGATGTGGAAGGCATGTTTAGAACTGTGACAGTGATTCTCACCTCGAGTGGCTGATTAAGTATGTGTTCAGGTGGAGTCTGCATTTTGGCCTGTGCATTTTGGCAATGTTCCTGGGCTGGGCTCCTTTGGGTCACTGCTGTCAGCACAGCCCCGAGTGCTGTAGTGTGTTGACCCTGTAATGGAAGGAAGCACAGGGTGCCTGATGTGAATTTATTTTAGTGTATCGTAACTCCTGCCAGTCAATTATGGCCATTGTCCTGGGGCTGGGGCAGAAAATGTGTGTTATTTCTTTTCTCTAACTGCTCACTTTGATGGAACTGCGTTTCCGAGCCTGATAGTTACGCTGTTGGTTAGGGAGTAAAATTAAATACTGTCTCACAGATAAAGCATTGCCAGTGTACCAATAAAGCTCCAAATGTCTGTCTGCTTCTTACTCATTTCATCTGGCCGCACTAGCAAAATAATTCTCTTTATGTTCTTCCCTCATTATAAATTCAATATGATTTGAATCTTCCTTGTATGACTAGCGGCAAGATGATATATGATCTGTTTACCTTTGAATGATTTGTGATTTATGGAAGCCTGATGCTGGTGAATTATACAAAAGATCTTTGAGAAAATACAAGGTGTGAACCAAGAGAAAGTTTGCAGATATTTGCTGAAGACTTGGGAGAGATAAATAACAAGAAGAAAGTGTGTTTTCCCACCAACTCTCTGTAGACCATTTCATGTAGTATTTTGTGTAGCAGTATTTCACATGGCTCTCTGTGAGGCACACTTAAAGCTTTAAATAAAATACAGCCTCTGTGATAACTTCTACTAAAGATGTTCATATTTTGTATCATTTCTCTTTCTGAATGCAGTGAGCTAATAGATAACACAGACCTGTTGGTCCCCACAGCCCCCA
Source organism: Zosterops lateralis (assembly GCF_965231275.1). Classification (NCBI taxonomy): domain Eukaryota; kingdom Metazoa; phylum Chordata; class Aves; order Passeriformes; family Zosteropidae; genus Zosterops; species Zosterops lateralis. Next base: position 3,369,622 of record NC_139775.1, read on the forward strand.
CAGTCCCAGTGGTAGGGAAGGATTTGAGGGCAGGGGAGGGTGACAATTCTGTCTGTGAAGAAGAGGAAGCAGAAAGTGATGTCAATCTTATTGTAGTAAAAGTTAGCACCCAAACCTCTGAATTTTGAGCTGAAATACTTGTAGCACTGAAGTCTTCTCCTTGATGGTGTTTTTTCTAGTTTACCTGCCTTAAGTACTAAACTAGTTTGGGCAGCTCCATCTGTAGCTGTGTTCTCAGAGCTCCAATCAGTCTTTTCAGCAGCATTTTGTAATGGATCAGATTTTTCCCTTTTTAACATCCAATGGATATTTTTCTGTTTTGCCCAGCCTCACCTTTTCTTTCCTGTGTCCTGTCCCTATTTAAGTCAGATAAATCTGTTTTCATCTTCTCCCTTTTGTTTTTCTTTTTTAATTCCCATCCTGGATGGTGCTGAGGCAGGTTTGGCAGAGGGTGAGGGGGGGAAGTTGTCTGTGTCAGAAACTGGAGGTTGGAAGAATCCTTGGGGGAGAGCACAGGCAGGGATGTCCTGCTGCTATCCACTGGAAAATAAAAGACATGCTGGAGTTACCCTGTTTTTGCTTATGCCTTCGTGTTTGCTCAGAAAACCTGTGGGGGAGGAACTGGAATGAAAAATAACATTTTTGTTCAGCCCTCTGTTTATCAGTTTGCAGCGTGGTTTATGCGTGTACGTGTGGATTCATTGAGATGCCTGCGAGTTGTCAAGTTCCAGGAACGGGTGTTCCTTCATCCAAATGTCTTGCTACAAAACAATTTCCCCTGCTCCTTTTTGCCTCATTAGCTTCTGCATTAACCCTTTTTTTTTTGGGGACTCTGACACGAAGATGTTGATGGCTGCGGCGCGTTTCTCCTCTCAGCTCCTCGTGTGCCACGGTGCTGTCACCGTGTTCTCCCCCTGTGCTCCCTCCCTGTTCCTTTCCCATCACACTCTGCTCTTGTCTTTGATGTGCTCTCCCTCCTGACAGCTGGCCCTGGTAGGTACACGTGTCTCATCCTTTCCTGAGCTACAACATGACCCAGACAGTGCTGCTCCTCTAATTGTCGCTGTGGACCCCTTGTTTTCCTCCCAGGTTCATACACAGACTGCTTCTGGCATCCTGTTTCCTTTCCCTGTTAGTTTTTTTTCTTATTTGTTAGTAACTCTGAGGTGGTAACTTGGCTACTGAAAGGATGGAATGATTAAAATAATGTTTTATGGATCACTGGGGGGGTGGGGGGAAGCTGTCGGGCTGCTTTTGTCATTTTTGAAGGAGATTATTAAAATGTATCTTATGGCTTCAGTATTCACTGCGTGCCCTCATTGTTCTCAGTCTTTCAAAGAATATTCTGGAAAATGAAGTTTTATCATTAAGATTGCATTAAAGTGGATTACAGAAGGGAAGAGCAAAATATGAAGAGTCTCAAACAGCTCAGAACAGAAAGATGTTGGCATCTCATTCACTGAGATGTGGAACAAGGAACATTAATAGGCTGATAAACAGAAATGACTTTTTCTCTTTAAGGCTTAAAAGGTTTACTTTGAACTTGCAAAGATTTTTTAAAATGCCACTTCCCCAAGTTTATGTTGAATGGAGAACTTTGTGCCTCTTTTATTTTAGTTTTTAATGCTCATATTGAGTGAGCAATTACTTCTGAAAAGCCATAGGTGTCATCAGGGTGGAAGAAGAGTGCACAAGTCTGGCTTTAAAGGCTTTTGCTTCTGAGCACCTACTTGCAAATCCTGTCTTGTGTCAATAAGAAATAGAACTTTCCTTTTGGATTTTTCCTTATAGAAGCAGCTCATATTGTATTTGGTGCAGTTTCTGGAAGAATTATCAATCTGCCCAAAGAGAGGAAGAAAGGATCTCAATAATGTACTTTGGCATGGTGTGGAGAGTTGTGAGGAAGTTGAATTTCACGCCTCCCATAGCAAGGAAACCTATGGTGCCATTTCAGGGATTTTGAGGATTGTCCTAGCTTTCAGAGACATCTCTGGCATTTGAATTTTAGGTACATTAACATCACATTTGTATTGAGGCTGAAATATAAACAGATGAAGATGTTATTTCCATGCAGTGGCTAAGGAAATTGCCCATTTGTCTCTCTTTGCTCAACTTCTCTCATGTTTTAAAACAGTTCTTTTCCAGCCTAGCTTGAGAGTTTTGTGTGTGGCTGAATGTCTGTGCTCTCCATGAGACGTGAATCTCAAATATTTTTCATTATTTTGGGAAGGAAACCTTGCACATATCTCATTTTTCTTGGTGAATGTCAAATCAATCATCATTTGTCGGTCCACTCAACATTTATAGAAATAAGTCACGATATTGGGAGATTAAAAAAAAAGATTGCTCCATTGCCTTATCAAAATGTTTTGTAATAATCAAATGTGAGATTTTCGCTGTTTCAGGGTAATTAATGTTATGTTTGCATATTTTTCTTTTGTTCTGACTCTAATTAGGACAAAGGTTCTTTGATAAAGAAAAAGGTATTTGCAGTAAGGTTTCTGTAGTGTGATTTTAATTATTATAACACATATATCAGAGTTAATGAGGGTTTTGCACTTATATTTACCCTATGCATAAAAAGGAATATTGTTGAACAAGCTGTAATAAATCTTAAGGCAGAAATTGAGGTTGCCAGGAATTACCCATCCTTTCTGCCCTGTTTTGAGGACTGACCTGCTGCAAACTTGATAGGCTGAGCCACAGGCAGGTTCCATCACCAGAGATGTTACTCTTGGCACAGGTGCCCTTCTTAACTGATTAATTAAAACAGGTCCAAGGAAGTGATGGTGCCCTGGTAATGCAATTATCCAGTTTCAAATGCAGATGTGAAACCCTCTTGATGAGCCTTCCCACCTGAATACAGCAATGAAGAGACTATTTCACAGTTCCCAATTATTAAATTGGTCTGTGAATGGTTCCAAATTGAACTGGAGCTTCAAACAGGTTTCTAATTCATCCAGTGCTTTAAAACAAATACTTCTTTCAAAGATAAGGATTTTGAGGTAGGGAGAAAGCTGCTTTGGAATTCTTGTGAATTCCTACATACATTTCCCAAGAAATACAATTTGGTGACCTGGCAGCGCAGGTTGTACTTGATTTATGCTGGAAGTGTTCTTTAAGTATTCCCTTTTGGATCTATCTAAACAGTACCTTTGCAATAGTGCTGTTTTATTTAAAAGCATTTTAATTTATTTTCTTTCAAATATAATGATGAATAAGGCCCCTCAGAAGCACTCATAAATTTTCCAGTGTTGTTTCTAGCATTAGAGAAACAAAGTGCTTCTGTTCCTGACGAAGCTGGAGATGTTGAGTTTGATCTTTCTTGCTTGCTTGAGGGTCTTTTTCCTGTGTGCAATACTTTTATTTCATGTCCTGCTCACTCATTAAATACTTAGTGCAGTCTTGGATAAGCTCATCATATTTAAATTGTGAACTCGATCACAGGAGTGATTCCACTTTTATTTTGTTATTGATCAAGTGCTTTGCCAGCAGTTGATGTGTGATGAGCTGTTTGGTGTGAGCCTTGGAGCAGCTGCCCCTCAGTGTCCCAGCAGCACTGTGGGGCTGAAGGGCACACATGGAGAGCCTCTCCAGGAGCCCATGGATAATTGTGCATCACCACAGTGTGCTGCATGGAGAACTGAGAACAAGAGGGCTCAGGCTGTTCTGGCTTAATTGAGAATCATGTCCACATCTCAAAACAAGTGCTAATCACCTGCCCTCAGAAGACATTTCTCTTCCAACATAGGTTGCTGGCAAGAGCAATGTGCAGGTAGTGGCTGTAATTACTTGCTGAGTGCTATCTCTCAGCCAAAGCAGATAATATCAAACTACTTTTTCTTCTACTTTGTTAGAAAAAAAATGAAAAGATCCAGTAGAACCCAAGATCGTGTGTTGTTTGTTGAAAACAAGGCACATTCTCAAAGACAGATTGATTTTGAAACAGATGTGCATTACTTCAATGCTTCATACGTGTGAGGTTCCAGTAATTGTCTTGTGCTGCACAAGAGGGCTGTCCCTGGGGTGGTTCTTCTCTCATATCTCTTTCTGACAACAGCTGATAATGAGACTGCAGCCACCCAGTTTCCAGTGGTGCAGCTGTAAGATGAGAGTGACACGGTCGTGGTCATGCTTCTCCTCTGGGGCTTCCCTGATCTCTATGATGATGGAGAGGCAGCTCTCAGGATCTCACAGGTCTGTCTTATCTGTCTTAGTGCCCGGATGCTGGAGAAGGCCCGGCAGCAGCTCCAGGAGGAAATCCTGGGTGTGCAGAGCCAGCTGTTGGATGAGAAGAAGAAACGGGAGCACCAGGAAGCGCTGGTCAGGCGGCTGCAGAAACGTGTGATGCTCCTCACCAAGGTGAGTTCCCAGACCACGTTTGGAAAAGCCCATGTCCTTATTTCTTTCTGCCAGGTGCAGTCCTTCCTATTTCTTCTTTGTTCACCTCTGTAACTGGTGCTACGAAACTGTTCTGGGGTCTTTGCATAAAGGGTGCTATGGGAGCCATGAAACCTGTCTTTGGGGCTTCATTGGGATGGAAGTACCTCCTAAAGTACCTCCTAAAGTGCCTCCTAAAACTGTGCTCGTGTTCCCCCCAGCTGGGCTCATACTGTGCTGGGGATACATGACTTTGTCTGAGCCTTGGCATTGCTGTGAGGGCAGAGAATTGAATCATGTTGTTGCTGGAATGTTTTGAGCCACTGAAGGGAATTTATAATGGCTTTGGCTGCATTGCCTCCTTTCCTAAAGAGAACGAAGTGGCAGCACCTTGTCAACTGTTCCTGTGGAAAAACAATTTACCGAGAGTAAGAGATTTGCCTTCCTCTTACGCTGGAAGTCTGTTCAAATGTAATGGCAAGCACTAGACCAGTAAATTGAAAATACGTTTTAAGATTCTTTCTATAGAATATATCAAAGGGGTCTGCATCATCCTATATCAGGTGTGCTCTCATGATGAAATTCTATACAATAATTCTGAAGTCTGCAGAGCATTGAAAATTTTATATTAAATTCTGAGAGCTCTCTTTCCACAAAGGGAATAATAATTTGCTGTAGCCAGAATGAGAGTTACTTCACTTTCCAAGAATACTCCTTGCAAAACTTCCCTCATCTGAGCAATCTCCCTGGTGTTATAAAGCTGCTCACGTAAATGAGCTTATGTGTGTGCAGAAGGTCAGACTCCAGTAGTCAGAGCTCATGAGAGGGAGCCAGGCACATCACCACGTGGGGAGGCAGGAGGGGAAGGAGCTGCTGTGGTGCCTGAGCTTTAGGCTTTGATTTTCAGTGTCAACTAAAGCGTTTTGATCGATTTTAATTGTGCTGCACCCAATTTGGTGTAATTCCCATGTCATTGTTGAGCCAAAGAAGCTGTGATGTATGGTGCAGTAAGCAGGGCTCTTGAAGCATGAAGCAGCCACTTTACAAGAGGATATTCCATCAGATCTTCTGACTGCAGAGTTTGATGCCATGGAGAATCACAGTAGTGCAAAGAAAAAAAGGACAGTGGCTCTTTCAGCCTCACACTGAGACAGGGTGGATGGACCAAACTCTCCATGGAAACAGAAGAGGCAACTCCCAGCCCTTCTCCTGCCCCCAGCAGCAGCAGCTCTCTGTAGTGTTCTAGTTTGGGACTGCTGTGGCTGCATAAGACACAGGTGCATACTGAGGCCAATAAAATCCTGTCTTTATAACCTTTTCAGCTGTCTGACATTGTGCTGGACTGCTCAGCCATGAAGGAAGTTTCTCAGATGGTTTCTAAAATATTCCCTTTGTTAACTTACTTCCAGTGCTCAGCAGAAACACTTTTTGTCATAGGACACAAAAATATCATCACTATTCTTTAAGTATGGGGCAAAACCACAACACTACTTTGTCCTGTGATGGATTGTACCCTCATTTATATGGAAAGACAAACCTTTGCTTTGTTTGCTGTGCTCCCCCTGAAGAGGAGCACAGGAAAAGTTGGAAGTCTTCTTCATCAGACCATGGCAAATAAACTTGTGTTTTGACAGGGGAGTTTTCAGTGTGCTCAGTGATTCATCAACTGACCTGTTTTGAAGGAATAAAGACTTTGCTGTTCTCTGAAAATTTATATTCCATGCAGAGAATGCTGGGGTCCTTTGTGAAGAAGTACATGTATTATGATACTTGGACAATCTATCCTCAGCACTGTTTCTCCTGCTGGTTGCTCTTCTCATGCAAAATCAGAAGAAAGAATTCAATTTAATTAAAAAAAAGTATGATATTGTGATTTAAAATGAGATTGAGCAAATACATTTCCTGTCAGAAAGAATTATTTTACATTGAAAGCATATCACCTAGAATGGTATTTAATTATCTAATTAGTGGCATCAGTACTGTAGCGTGCTTTTATGTAATTTGAGAATGGAAAAGATGAGTTCTCTCTATTCAATCTTTGTCTTGTTAAATAGGACTGTGAAAATCTAATTTGGAGGAGAGTATTATATATATGATTGAAATGCTATTGCTTTTGGTAGTATGACTTCTGCATTTGTGTATGTTTGAGTCTGCTAGGGCAGGGAATCAGTTCCTGTGCCCTGAGCAAACAAGGCCTGAAAGGCATCAGAAGTGTTCAGCAGTGCACGTTTAATGCTGTAACAGTTTGCCTTTCTTTGGGCTCAGGTTAGAACCTGGAAGTCTCATTCCTAGAATATGTTTTAAAATATGAATAGAAAACAGCAAGCTGGTTTTTTTTGTTTGGTAACAGCAGTACCAAATATTTCAGTAGTAAATGAACTCTCCTCAGGGGGTACTTGCTTTGCCAGTCTGATTCCTTCACACTTCTGTGGCTACTGGGTTTTTTCCCTACCAGACTGAAGCAATATTTTGTGACTCTTACAGACTGCCTGTCTCACTTGTCAGTCGTGCTCAGTTGCTGCTTGTCACAGTCTCTGTCTTGGTTGCTCTCATGTTTCCATTTCAGTGCATTTCACCTCTCTGTCCATTGCTTCCTTCCTCACCTCATTTGCTTCTTTTGGGCTTTCTTGATCTTACTTGGGCCTTTCCCATTGGTTTACTGCTTGGAAGTGACACAGTTGTCAGTCTGGGATACTCCAGTGCATGAAATCTCTCTTCCCTGGCAGACTTGAAACAGCATTCTCCAGTCTCTGGATGTTACTGCAGTGGTCCAGCCCATCCATTCCACTGCTGAGTCTGGGCTGGTGTAGGAGCTGCATCCTGATTGTTCCTGCACACAAACTGCTCTTTAGAACGTATTGGTTGATCATTTGTTCCATATGTCCTTGTAAATCAGGGCAGGAGTGAAGCTTTCTGATTTACATGTTTTCCATGAAACATAAGAATAGATTAGGACACCACTGAGGCTTTCAGACATTGATGGCTGGCAGGTTTCTCCTGGAGTGTCACTCCCTTCACTTAAGGTGATGAAACAGAAATTGATGTTTGAAGGGATGGATTCACTCTCTCAGAGATCTGCCTGGCTGGGTTTGCTGTCTGTCATGCTCTTTGCTTTCCCTTAGCTCAGAGTTTTGGGAAACTCATCTTTACTTTAGTACCTGAGGTAGCTGTGATTCAGCAGTACTGGGAGATGCCTGAAATGCTGGGGAAACATAGTCCACCTCTGCCCTTTTGCCTGTTTGATTTACTGCTGTATTTGCTTTGAATGCCATGTTTACTCACACAGTTTAGTATTTGACTTTTGTGTTGTCCTTAAGCTTTTGAGTGTTTCTCTTTTGATGAGAGCTTTGCACACAACTCCTGGTCTTTCTTTATGAAGTGGGCTTGTTGAAAACAGTCAATTCTGTATGGAATGGCTAAATTTAGAATATCTTAGGAAATTTTATATGACATAGAGACCTCCCAAAATGAAAAACCCATTCTGAAAATCCTTATTTGAGTGTAAGCAGCTGATTGAGTCACTATTTCATGGAAAGCCAGTTCTGACTTATTTATTTCAGGGCAGCTTCCAGAGGGCACAAGTGGGCCTTGTGCAGCAGAAATGTTGCTGGAGAACAGCAATAAAGGCACACTAAAAAACTCCCAAAGCCCTCTGATGTGGAGGGCCAAAGGCTGGCTATCATCTCCTCCTCTCCTCCAGTGATTTTACGTGGTTGTGATCAGCCCTTACTGTGTTTCTTACTCAGCTGTTGCCAGGGTTCAGACCTGCCAGCCTCATCCCCTGCCCGTGTTGAGTTCAGTGACTCCTGAAAGCAGTGTGTGCCCAGGAGCAATTCCTGCAAGTACCTGTAGAGTGTGTGGGATCAGCCCATCCCACTGCAGGTTTCACCTGAGGCAAAATGCCCTGCTTTTTGCAGCTAGGACATGATCCTTTGCAGGAAGCTCAAAACTCAAAATGGGAAGCCTAATTTCAGTTACTTTTTGTAACTTATTCCAAAGGAGTCCAATTTGTTCCTGAAATTGTAGGCTTTATGAATGCACAGTGCCATAATTGCAGCCCTTGCTCTCCTATAAGGCATAACACAACGACTGAACTAATCTGCTTGTGTTGGATGTTGTTGTTTCACTGTGTTTGTTTCCTGTCTGTGCACTTGTCTGCCTTTGGGTACTCTGCTGCCCAGGGAAGAGACTGAAAAATCCCCTTTTGTGTCCTGGGCTCCCAACCAGATCGTGTGATGTGATATGATAAGAAATCTGTTTCTATTGAGACATAATTTAGGCCATCACCATAAAAGTTAGAGATGAAACAAGTATTGATTAACCAACTCCAGCTGACTGCTGATCCCACATGTTCCTGGAGATATCAGTCAGTGTGAAGTGTATTAGTGACTCCCAGAGCTGAGAATGGCAAAAATGCATCAGAAATGGGACTAGGTAATTAAACTGTTCATTAAGCATGGCAGATGCAGAGTTCATGACTTGATTTGCCATCTGCTTTGTTTTGTAATCAGTAAAGATTTAAAATAATGCTGATAGCTTCTCTGTCATATTGGGTCCTGCATGATGTTTTTTCTGAGGAGGTAGGTAGATGATTTTAAAGCATAAGGAAGGATCTTAAAGTTCTGGATGTGCAGCAAAGAAGGTGAATTAACCCCTTTCCTGGATATGTGAAAAATTAGCTGTAACTCCAGCAGTCAGTCTTGCACTCAGCAGCGCTGAAAAGAGGCACTTTGGCAAGCAGATCCTTGTGACAGAGCTTTTGGGCATCACACCTGAGCTGTGCTCTGCATCCAGGCACACAGTCAGCCTTGGGGCAGGTCTGAGCTGCTCCTCAGGGCTGTGAGCAGTATCCAGTGCTTTCTCTGCCTGTTGTGACTCTCCTTCCTTCCTCCCTTCAATCCATGTCATGGTTCTGTGGATGTCATTTAAGCTGTGCTGCTGCTGCTCCACTCGTGGTTGTTAACTGCTGTCAGCCTGACCCTGGCCAAACCTTTCCCTCTGATCACTTTGTAGGCTTTTATAATCTCAGGGAAGTTACCTTTTTGTGACTGGCAAATAAATACATTTTAAGGTGATTCCACATCTCCCTCTTCAGCATTTAAGCATGGCAGGTTTTGTGAGTGCTTCCTTAGACCATCCTGCCTCCTTGAGAAGAGAGAGACAAGACACTCTGTGCTTGAGGGAAACTGAGCAGCCTTCTAGATTGAGCAGAGGTCTCTCTAATTTCAATTTGATTATATTAATCAGTTAAATAATTTCAGAGAAAAGGTGGTTGGTAGTTGGAGGTGAAGGAGGATAATAGCAGAAGGAGATAAAAGATCATTAAGAGGTGTGGGAAAGAGGCAAAGAAGATTGCTGTCTGTGGAGTGCAGGGGTTTGGAACAGGTCACTGCTGAATTTTAATTTTTAATACCCAGTACCATCATCAATTTTAATTCCCAGACCCTTCTTGTAAGGTGTCTTTTTTAAAGAATGAAGACCAGTGGGTCAGAGATGAGGTAGGTGCTCTTATGAATAATTCACTGCCCTGTGAACTGGTGTTAAAACTCTCCTGAGTTCAGTGTGATGCAGGGTGGTTACTGGGCTCCATGTTTGTGATTTCCACAGGAGTGTCTGGGGTACTGGATAAAGGGTGCTGAGTTTTGTGAGGAGAAAGCAGGATCTGGGAGTTTGATGACTGCATGCATAAACATTGTTTATTGGAATTAAGGAAATATCACACTTTGCTTTTGTTGGCCTCTGACTGCCTTCTGTCTATGAGGTGGAAACTGCTCCAGGGAAATGGAGTTCTGTGATGAGTTATTTTAACACAGTTTTTTGGTTGGTTGGTTTGTTTGGGGTTTTTTCCCCTGTATAATCCAAATTTGTTGCGACTTTTGGCGGGGGGGGGGGGGGGGGGGGGGGGGTTGGGGTTTTTTTTGAGTAACTTCTTGCAGTTATTTGCTGTGTCATGTTTTAGTCCTGATCCATTTAACCACCTCCTGGAGCTCAGGCAGCTGTCTCCAAATGTAGCAGTGATGGAGGTAACTTGCTGTACCACTCTTTGCCTGCAATAGATGCCCTGCAAGATAACTCCACAAATGTGTGTCCTGACAACACGTTTCCTGTTTAATTTTTATTTTTTTCATGTGTATCACTGGTCTCTTTTCCCTTTCTTAATCATCCTGCAGTCTGCACTGTGAGGACCTTTTAAACCACGCTCTCACCTTCCATACCTAACAGCCTGACAGGATCTGTTGACCTGATTTCAAGTATCTCTAGATCTCAGAGTCTGAGAGTGATTTTTTTCTTTTTCCCTCTGTCTGTACCCTCTAATTTGTCTGCTTCTGAGTTTTATTTAGCTTTTAATGGAATGGTCTCACTCGGGTTTTCAAGGAAGTTGCTACAGGGAATACAAAAGAACAAATACAGATTTTATCAGCCTCAACTGTTCCCCAAGTCACTCAGCCCTGCCCCTGGAGAAGCAGAGCAGTGCTGATGGCTTCACCCTGGCCTTGCCATGAACCAGCCATAGTATTTATTGAAATGGATTCGTCTGCAGCACTGCCCTTTCTGTGGCTTCCTGAGCACAATCCCACAATACTCCAACAGCAATTTCTGCAGACACTTGTACAGTGACAAACTAACTCTGTGCTGATTTATACTTGATGCTTCGTTATATTCATTACAAGATCCTATTTGCATGCTTGACATTTTAAAATACTGTGTTTGGAATGTGTTATTTATTTTGAGACCTTTATTAAGCAACCTCAATCTAAGAGTTTAATTGTTACTGATAGCTAAGAGTATAATTACCTCAGTAAAATATCATGGCTATATTAAGCAAATGGCAATTGTCTTCCAGAATAAAATGAGTACAAGCCGTTTTCCTTTGAAACACAGGTTGTTTCACGAGGCCTGCTAATATCCCTTACTGATACAATTGCAGAATGTCTCTCTAAAGAATGAATAAGGAACGCTGAGATCGATGTGTTTGTAGAAGGGCCTGGCTGCAGCAGTGTTGAAGCAGTGCACAAAGATCATTTGGGAGGAGGAAGTATCTTTAAATTAAACAAGAAAATGTTACACTTTCTCAAGTGAGATTTTTAAATTTGGGAAAGTCAGAAGAATGTTTTTTTCACTGGTGTGGGCTCCAGAGCAGTGCCTGCTTTTCTTTCACTTCATTTCCTTTTTTTGCCATTGTTCCTTCCTTTGCCTGACTTGGTCATAAGTTTACTACTCACTTTTGACTCCGTGAAGAAAGCAGCAGAGCTGTTGAGTTCTCACTTCCTTATCCTGCTCCAAAACGACTTTTCAAAGCCCAAGAGCACCTTAGTTTGCCTTGTCAGCCTGATTTGTCAGAGGTGTCTCTGGCTCTGAGATGTGGGCACTGCACATGTTTGGGATTGAGCCTGCCCTTCTTGCTTTCCACTGCCTCCTCTGCAGTGAGACCTTTTGCTCTTGATCTGTTGTCCCAATTCCTCACAGCTAATGGATAAATGTGCCTGACTTTGGGTATTGTACTTTGTGTACCCGTGTGGTACCTGGAGGAATTTGTCCCGGGGAGGCAAGAAGGTGATGGGCTTTGTTAGAGTTGAGCTTTATCACCCGAGGGCTCTGCACATGGGCATGGTGAGGGTGAGTTCAAATGGCCAGCCTGGAGGCAGAAGATGAATTGGCTCCCGGGCCTTGCTTCCCTTTCCCTTTTAGAAGCATAAAAGAGCTCATAAAAAAATATCTTAGCAGTTTTCTGGGAATCAGTTCTGTGTAATTCTTTCTCTTGCCTTATTTTGTATCTAGTAAACCTTGCAATGATAAAAATACGGAGTTTGTTATTATCTTTATATCTGATGTTTTTGAGGCGGAGGCACAAGGACAGCCTCTGTATTCTTATTGATGTTATCTCTGGCATAACTTCTATTTAAGCAGCAAGTTTAGAGGGTTTTTAAAAATTTTATAACAATTCAGGCTATGCAGCAAAGTTAAAAGTTATATGTTATTTTATGAGGTATTTGTGAAGAACAATAGAAATGTGATCTTTTTTTTTCCCAGAATACTGACTGGATTCTGCTTTGTTCTGCCCCCACTAGATATTAATGCTCACTGCTAAGAGGTTAGATTATGAAAATTAGAAATACACCCATAAAAGAATTTATATGACCTTCAGTTCTCATATTTCTCTGAGAGAAAGGGCTGTAGGACTTCTAAAGGTAAAATATTCAATAAAAAGAAATTAGGTTAATCCAATGTTATGGCTGAGAATTTAAACTCACCCAGGTCAGGTAATTCAAAGTTATAGTTCCCTTGATGCGTGTGCTGTAACATTTATTCCTTGGCTCCTCAGCTCTGAATTATGAAGGATGGTTGAGCAGCTCTGGCAGGGAAGCAGGGGGAAGATGGATGGGTGGAAGGAGGGAGTGATTGTTGGGAGAAGTCGGGCAGAACAAACCTGACTGCTGGGCAGGGGCTTGGGCAGCATCCAGGGATAGAGAAGGGGCTTAGGATTTCTGAACAGCAGGCTCTGGAATACCAGCAAGGCTAAGCTGCACAAAAAGGGTTTTTGGGGGTTTTTTTTGCAATTCTTTGTTCCTCACATACTTATGGTTTGAAGGCATTAATCTCACTGCCTCTTAGAGTGGTGGTATTGCCACAGGAGCTGCAGCTTTGAATCTCTGACTTCTCTCTGTTTTAATTCTCAGCCATAAAACTGGATTAACTGGGCTTGCTTCAAGTTGAATTGCAGTGGATTTTTTTTTTTTTTAAGGATAGGAGAGAGAGATAATTAAGTAATTGCACAGTAGCTTATTTCAACTTGTGATGGGAGCCTCTGGTAAGAACAGCTGCACTACTCAGACACCAGTCAGAGCGTCCTTTCAAATGAAGACCCAAAATCTTTATAAAACTGAAGGACTGTCTGGAGAACTGAGGAGTTTTGGATTGCTCCTGGCACAGTATCATGCAGTACTGACTGTTTTGTTCAATGGGTGTTCACAACATCTCAGGTCAAGCATTGCTTAAATTGATGAATATATTAGAAGTCAAATGAGGTTTTACAAAGCATCTTGGAAATGGTCTCTGACCCATGATTTGTTGCATTGAGGAGAAATGTACTGTTCCCTCTTGTATGAGCACATTTGTTTAGGTGGTATTTCAGATAGAGTCAACTGTTTAATAGAAGCTATAGAAAATTTGAAGAGTTGGTGCAGTTTCAGTTAATTAATTTTGATTGGTGTCATGAGATTATTATTTTACAAGTTTCTCACTAGACAGAACAGCTGCTAGATTTTTTTAGTGTTGTGTGGGGCAGATGAAGAATCATTAACTGTAAACTGGCCTGTTCAGGTGGAACCAGTTTGGGACAGTGGGGAAGCTGAGGCTTTGTGTTCTGTCTGCATGAATGCAGAGCTTCAGGATTTCCCTAGAAAGATCACTGCCTTTTGGAAGTCAGGAATTTCAAAAGAGATCAACAGATGAAGTGTGAGCATGAGACAGGAATAGAGGATATGCTTTTCACACATCAAGATGATGTTGGACTTCCTTTCCAGTGGAAGAAAGTCCAACATCAAGTGGAAGGTCTTTCCAGTGGAAGAAGCTGGAAGAGTCCCTGCTCCTACACCCATTTTTCCCTGCCTTAGGTGCTAGATGGGTTACAGGTCCAAGACCAACAGTTTGTTATTGCTACGTGGATGGGAGAGGAGCTGGGAAGGCTCATTCTGTGCATTGAGCTTGTGATTAAATTGAAGATAAACATAGATGTGGGGTAATGTTTCTTCCAGGAGGTGCACACAGCATAGAGCTGTGTGATTCTACAGGGCATTTACAAAAGGAATGTGCAGCTCCCAAAATGATCTAGTGTCTGAATTAGAAATTTAAGCAATTTAACTCCTCTCCTCAGTTGCTGTTTTTTTCAGACACATATATAAGCTGCAGAAGTTTTATGTTTTATGCTTGTAACAGGAATTCTGCTCTGTAAATAGTATTTTCAGCTTTGCAGATAAGGAAACACTTTCTGGCTTTAATAAATTAATTTTCTGTTGATAACATACTACCTTTGGAGACCAACTTTTCAGGTTGACATTTCTATTATATTAATTACAAAGAGAGGAGAAGCTGTGCTTGTTTTGTCATTGGGAAATGCCATTTGCAAAGTTATTGGAAAGCTGACCTTGTCAGAAGTGTTATTGCATTATCCCTCAGTGAGGGCCACCACAACTGAATGACAAGAAAAAAAAACGCAGAAAGAAAAAAGCAATTTCAGGAGATATAATGAAATCAAAACAAAATGCCTTTTATCCCTCTCCAACGTGGAGATGTTTATTAAGATAGTGTATGTAAGGGTTTGGTGCTGGGGGAAAAAAGTGCTTGTGAACCATTCGGGGTTGTTTTTTAAAAATGAAAATCACCATACAAGAGAATTCTTGACCTTTTGCATGAAGTGAACATGAGCAAGAGGCAGTGCTTACTCCAGTGACATCTCTCCCACTCTCTGTTTTCACTGCATATTTCTGTTCATTATCCTTTTCCCCTCTTGTTCATTCTGCACATGATGTTAAAGGGGCTCAGCCTGCATGGACCAAAGCCCCCACCCTGGGGCTGGGCTGGGGGTATCCTTTGCCACCTCAGTGCCTGGAGAACTCACCCTGGAATAATTTTCTTTCCCATCTCTGGTTCACTTCACCAGTCCTTTAAATAAATCTCAGCTCTTCTGTTTGCTTCTAGCAAAATGCCAAGCAAATAATCTGTTTGTTTTCTGCTTTCCCTCCCAATTTAAACCTACAGAGATGTTAGTTTTCTCAGAGCCATCCCTTGTTCTCCCTGAACACTGGGGAACAGTAACAGCTGCATATTTCTACTCTGCCTCAGTGTCCCATCCAGGCATAGCTCTGCTGAAAGCCTTCCCCAAGGAGCTTTCATGTGCCTCTAAACAATTCTATGCAGGGAAGTACCTTAGTGGCCATTTCATCTTTGTACATGGGGTGCAGCAGGACATGCTGAGTGTCTCATTCTGCTCATCCCTGTGCTGGAATTGTGACAGAGGCGCAGGTCACGGGCAGCTCAGTGACTGCTTCAGAATGGAGCATGGTCATCACACTTTAAAAGCTTTAAATGAAATCTTTTCCACTGAAGAGTTGTAAAAAAAAGCCCCAGAAAGCTATTTAACCCACCCCCTCCTTCTGTGTGAGGCAATGTTTCTTATGTAATATCTATGCACATGAATTTGTCATGTGTGGTGTTAACCTCAGGCTATGTTTGTAGCCCTTGCCTTCCAATATTGGCTTTTTACTTGCATAAAAGAGAAGGAAAAAGCCCTGCTGAATTCCTTGAAAACATCCTAAATGGGGTACTGAGAAGATGTAAATAATAGCCAGGTTTGTGATTTAACTCTCTAGGGGCATGTGCAAGCTGAAGGGTGTGAAACAGTTGTTCTGGATCTGATGCTTTTCTTCAGGTAACACAAAGAAATCAGAAATGCAGAAGTCATGAAATGTGCACACCTTCCCTGCCTTGCTTTCCTCTCTGCCTGCACATGGATTTGTGAGCTCTGAGGTTCTGAAGCTCCTTCTGCTGCAGCTATTGGTGCATTTTCTGCATAGAGCTGTGCCCTCTATTGGGGTTCACTCCCTAACATAAGGAATTTTTTGATCCCTCCAAGCCACCAGCTCAATCTGACTCATCTAAATGTCTCCTACCAAAATGCTGTGACTTTGTGAGTTCTTGTTAAACTTCACCTGGCTAGGCTGAGTTGGGCTGCTCTTTTGTCAGTATTTATGTTCTCACTACTTTGCCCTCTGCACAGGTAGTTTTTTTCCTGCCTAGTTTTCCTTAAAGAAGGAGCAGGGATGTGGAATTGTTGCTCCTCATCAGCCAGTAGTTACACAGGCTTAGTTTTAGTGCCAAACTGCTCCACTGGAGGAACTGGATGTCTTGACTGCAGCCAGAACATCCAAGTAAAAGTATCCAGTTGAATTAGTTATAAAAACAGATAGAGAACTTCCTGCCAAGCCTGACTGGTGGGCAGGGGGTCATACTTTGGCTTTATGGAGAATTCCCTGTGTTTTGGATGTTCTTCAGCTGCCAGGACCTCCAAGCTGTTCCTCCTCAGCTGCTGCTCTGAGCTGGGATCGTGGCTCTGTCTCCACGCGGATGAATGGGCGCCTAACGATCTGCATCAAAAGTTTTCATTTGTAATTAACTTTCAATACGCTAAAAGGATGGCTAATAACATTAAATGCAAATTACAGAGTTCGCATTCTTCATGCAAACACAACTTCAGAAAAATGGTATCTTCTCATTTTGCCGCATTGTTCAGATGGAAGGAGCACAATTGCTGCTCTCCCCAGGGGCAGCTTGGGGACTTACAGGGTTTATTCATGCAGACCAATGAATTCTTTTTCCCGGCAATTTTTTCCCCCAAGAAGTACTGATAAGAAACTCTGAGAGGTGGGGGGAAAACCTTCTTGATACATTGCCTGTCCTTTCTCTTTTTTTCCTGGGACTTGGTCTGGAGTTAAATGTGTTATAAATATCAATGCTTGGTAGACTTATGAGAGCTCTTAGCAGCTAATCAAGGTTAAATGCTGTCTATTTTGGGAACCTGAATGACACTGCCACTCACATTTAAGCAGTACTCAAGGTCTACAGCTGCTTTTTTCCTTCTGTCATTCCTGTGAGGTGGGGAAGCACTGTTATCTCAGTTAGAGAGCAAGAGGAGCAGAGATTCTTGGGTGAAACAGCTGAAGGCCTGAGCCCAACTCAAACAGGGGTGCAGTGGAAGAGCTGTGAAATCTTTATTGCATCTCCTTCTGAGAATGTTTGGTTTTTTATGAAGTTCCCCAGCACAGACTGTGCCCTACCTATGTGACAGTGACCTTCCTTCAGGTGGCAAATGCTCTGCTGCAGCACGTGTGTGTGCATTCCCTGGCACTGCCTGCTGTGCTGTGTTAGTATCAACATTTCACTGATTTTCTACTGCTTTTTGAGTCTTGTCATATCCTGGAAGCGCCTGGTATCATTGTGGTGAACCTGTGTTAGTACAAGGATCCGATTTTTTCCTGGAGCTGTGTTGCTGAAGTGGTTTTGTTTGTGGAGGTTGTGGCTGAAGTCCTTTCCCTCCTCTCTGCAGGCTCTGTCTGGCTGCCATGTCCTTGGGGGTGTCATCTCTTCCAAGGGTGTCAAAATCAAATCCCCAGGAGGTTGTGGTGTAAAAGCTGCTTGTGTGCACACTATGTGAAATCTAAAGTTTTTTCCTTCCCCTCTGCATTAAGTTGCATTCATGTATGATTTTGCTCAGTCTGTTTATCAGCCTAAGCTCATCTGTCATTATTGATATTTTTAGGTGCTCCAGAATGCCTCACCCTTGTCTCTAGACTCTGCTGACATTAATATTTTATGTTGTCAGCTCACATCTTGCTGCTTGCCCCTGTTCCACCACGCTAATAGCGATCCCGAAGGAAACTTCTGGCTCTAATCCTCAGTGCAGCCTCCTGCTAATTGTTTTCCATGGCAGGGAGGGGAGGTGTGCTCCTCCACCAGCCAGCTCACACCAGCAGGAATTTGGCTCTCACATAATGATTAAAACCCAGGGATGCTCAGTCATTTAAACAGACTTTCAAACCCTGTGTTCACTGGTTCATTCTCCTGTGAGTTCTCTCAAAGAATTGTCAACTGGTTCAGTTTAAATTACTTTCACAAAAGCTCGTGCTTATCTATCTCTGTTTTATCTTGTTACACTCAACTCAAAGAGATGCTTTGAATTCTGAACCTTCTTAACTAATTTGCCTAATGTTCAGGTGAAACTTCCTTGCCAATGACTCTAATTTCCCAGAACAACCTTATCTCTGCTTTCAAAACAGAGGAGGATGTCTGCAGTCTGGTATCTCCAGCAGGATAGCCATTTTTAATGATAAATCATTTTATTCCTTTTGTCTGTTAACACCGTTGTTATTTTTTGGTCTTGAGTGAATATCCAGCTTTGAGATTATTATTATATCTTCTTAGTGCAGTTTAATTTCTTGAAGCATTTAGCTGCCTTTATCACAGGTCTCTGGATAAAATGGAGCAGAGGAGCTGTGATGATTCTTTTTGGAGCCTGGATCTTTGCTGGGTCAGAGAGTGCAGCTCCAGCCACTTGTGCCTCTGGTAGACTCAAGGGATTGTCCTGTATGTGGAGCTGCCCATTTCCGCTTTGTTTGGGGCTTTATGTTTTCATGGTGTTGAAATTTGTTTGCCTTTAAAATACAAATTAACATTACTGCCGTGGCTTTTATAGACTTGATGTTCTCCATTATGTTTTACATTTACATGACCTTTTCTTGCATCATGCAAGCACGATGCTTTCATCAGTGTTTTGATATTTCTATTTGTTTTCATCTCTCGGTGTTTTGATATTTGTATTTGTTTTCATCTTTATGAAACTGGTGATGTTAAAAAAACCCTCTATTTTATTTCAAAATTTTCCTAAAGATATGAGATACTCTTGCAAGTTCACGTATTGCAAGAAGCAATTTCTGAGCTGCTCATTCTCTTCTCCCCGTACAAGTGTCTGAATATCCTGTGAGGTTTAACAGTGTTGCAGTGAGTAAAGAAGCCACTGTATTCCCAGAAAAGTGTGACTGGATCACAGCTGCTGTCACTCCTGTCTGTCTGCAAGATGAATCAGCCTCTGAAACGTGCAGCTGTGGGCAGTACATGGAGCTGGGTGGTCCTGTTCTCTAGGATCAGATGGAGATTTCAAATCTGTTATAGCTCATTTGAGGTATTACTTTGTGGATTTTCCCCCCTCTTTCTTGCCCCTTTAAAATTTATAATTAAATTTTATTTATTTGAGTTATTTAATTTTATTATTTCATTTGATGAAACAATCTGGTTGGTGGCTGCATATTTATTTAAACGGAGGCAATCATCTGCCAGATAAGCTGAAGGGCCACAGTTTAGGCATTATCTGTGCCAGGTACTGTTGCCAGATGGCCAAAGAGAAATCTTCTAACTAGCCCTGGATGTGATTATGATGTTTTTATGAACTTATTCCAATTTCACCTTTTATTTGTCTTCACAGCTGTTAAGGGCACTTTTTATGGTATTTCTGTAGTGTGGAAGATTTAGATCAGATTAGAACATCTCAGAGCTGCAGGAAGTAGGGCATAGTTTAAAGAGGATTACTGATCAGTGTATATAAGGACTAGTCTCTGTAAGGTAAATCTTAGAAGGAGCACCTTCATCTGAAGTAATTTATGTGTCAGTAGAGATTTCCTTTTTTTTCAGCTGGAATCTGTCATGTTAAAGGTCATTTTATTGAAATTCATGCTCACATATTCATAAAAGGATACATTCTTCTGAGCATTATCAGTCACCAAGTTTTTGAAGTTGCCATGCTGGATCTTTTCTGTAAGTTTTAGCCCTGGAATCTGATGTGATGAATTAAGTGAGATGTCTGCTCATGATATTACAGCATTAATAATATTGAGAGGGGAATTGTGGTGACATGCAGTCTTTTTACTTAGCATGGTTCAACTGGCAGAATATGGATTTATAGGAATGGGACTAATAGACCACTTTAAAGCTAAATCTAACCTGCAGGTGGGAGTTCTTTGGCAATCTCCTGTTGCCAAAAGCTGTGCCACTGCATCTCCTTCCATTTAGCCTTAGATTTTTTTTTCCCTCCCCCACACACCAAAATTTGTTCAAAATTTCCTTATAATAGAGGATTATGAATAACACTTGTCACATTTGGAAGCTGCAAGCCACTGAGGAACGATTTCAGCTCACTCCTTTACAGCCTTGCCAGCCTTTTTGCCATTCAGGATTGAAGGGCTGGGTACTGCCATCAAGTCTTCCAACAAGAAAACTCCTTTGCCCTTCAACCCTTGAGGGTGTTGTGTTGAGTGTGGGCTGAGAGAAGGTGCCCCAGAGGGCTGGGCTGTGCTGTGAGGAGCTGCAGGAGGCTGCTCCCTGCCTGCTGTCAGACGGGTGGGATGTGTGCTGAGCCTTGCTTATGGCATCCCTTTGTTCCCCATCCAGAGTCAGGCTAATGACAGCTCTGATAATGCCAGATGGCAGTCACCAGTCATCATTTAATAGCAGAAAAAATGCCTAAATATTGTCTCCAAAACTGGTTTGTTCGTTCTTTCTCCTCCTTCCAGCCTGGCAGTGATCCTCAGGCAGCACTTAGGGACCTCCTAAGAAGATCTTGTGTAGAAAACTGTCAGAACAGATTGCTGTATGGATTTTCAGAGGATTAAAGTTAATTAAAGAGCTATTCCTTGCTTTCATTTCCTCGTGTCTGCCAGCTATTTACATGCTAATGTAGGGTCTTCCAGGGAGAACAGGACAAGTGTCAGCATTGGGCATGTTATCACACATGGAAACAGTAGAAAATAATGAGATAAGAAAAAAAAAAAAATATATATATATATAAAATATGTATGTATGTGTAGCTTGACAACTGAAAGCCAGCAGCAGAGCTTCTTCATATTTTCAGTAATGTGTGATCTTACTGAATATAATTCACTCCATTACATCTCACACTGCATAATTTAATACTTCATTCACTATAGTATCTTTACATAAGAAGTTTTATAAACAGGCAGATTTAACGGTTTGGGGTGGTTTTTTTTTTCTGGCTTGTTCTAAAGAGGAAAGTTCTTCCCTGCAGAAGTAGTGAGTAGTTTTACTAGGACTACAAATTTGAGAGCAGAGACTTTGGTGGGGACTGGGATATACTGTTTTCTCCTCTTAGAAAGATTAAGCAGAGGAGATGCTCAGCATGGAGGCAAATTGAGAGTGGATGTAATAGTTTTCAGCTCCAGCTGCATTATTATTTCCCCATTCCATTTTCACATTATTTCAGAGGATTATTTTCTCCTGTAATTTTTCAATATTTTTCATTTTAACACTTTATTAAAACTGCTGCATAACAGATGAAATGTAATTGATCTCAGGTTACACTTCAAGAGGGAGTTTAATGCTTTAGGAAAATGAGAAACCTCACTGTCTGCATTTTTAAACAAAACTATCAAAACCATCTGTATTGTTGAGCACAGGTAAAGAGTTTTGTCAGCTGCTGAGGGTAGTCCAGATAGTTTGAGGGTGCTGAAGGTAATTAAGTTTCTAAGGACAAAAGGCAGTTAAAGACAGATTTGTTTTCTGTCGTTCTTTGTTCCCCAATGTGCAGGTGACATACAAAGTGAGTGGCTCAGCAAACCCAAAGTGCCCCTTACCACAGGCTGGAGTCCCTGTGTTCTGTGTGACCTTTGTGAAACAGCTCTCTGGCATTAGCCTTTCTCTTCATTTTATCCTTTTGTGGTTTTCCTAGTGGAAAACATGATGGTCTTACTGTCAGATGTCAGCTGGCTGTTCTTTGGCCTTGAAAATCTGTGTGACATTTTGTGAAAGAGTTAAAAGATGAGGGAAAGGGAAAAAAACCCCCTTTTTTGGAGACTGATTTGGGGGCAGGCAGGGGGAGGTCACCCACACTGAAAAGTCACGACTGATCCCCTGCTTGCTCCTGCCTTGGTAACACAGCTTCCTTAAAAGATGCCCTGAAAGGGATGTCAGGCCAGAGATACTCTGGGATTTGGGTGTTTGAGGTTTTCTCTCGTATTTGATATCCCAAATCCTCTCTTTAGCCAGGCTGGTGGGCTGACCAAGATGAAAAACTGCTGTCAGCCTCAGGCTGAATTTCTCCCTGTTGTTGGCTCTGTGAATGTCATATGAACTCCACCAGGGAAAAGCTGTCCCTGGTGTCTGGGGAGATGCTGCTAAAGGCTTGTTTACCCAGGCCTGTGCAGGTCAGAGTAATTCAGAGAATAACTTGTTCTTGACTCCCCATACCAGAGGAGACCAGTGTTGTTTCAGCATCTCTGCGGTGTGGTTGGGAGGATTTGAGATGGGTGCTCAGAACAGACAGTGAGCACCCAGAATTTACTGAAGGCGGGGCACACATGGAGCCTTGTCCCTTACTGGGCTGCCTGTCCCTGGCAGGGCCAACACAACATTGTTTGCAGGAGTTCTCACAAATGGAAATGACAACCAGTGGTTAAAACATAATATTTTAATTTGTGATACTCATCTCTGTTACACAAATGGTAAGACTCCTGATTTATATGTGTTCCATATGACTCCTGATTTAGATGTGTTCCATATTGGTTTTGGGCAATTACAAAAACATTTAAGAAAAAGAGAGAACTACTGTCAAGCTTTTCCTATCAGTGATACATGTGTGCACTTTTTTTTTGCTATTCATCTATGTTATACTTTGTGTGAGGGAGATTTCTATTTTGTATATCAAGTGAAGTGGAATCTTCAATTTTATCTTGTCACATGCTCAAAAGAAGTTTTTATTTCTGTTACATTGTTTTAGAAAGAGATCTACACTTCTTTTGCTGTCTAAGAAATGATCTATTCAGTCAGAATAGTTAGTCTGTTTTGAGACTACAGTGGAGCCACATCATGCAGGGGAACTTCAGCCATAAAGGGCATTTGTTTAATAGGTTCCATGCACTGAGAATATGAATATTTTCTGTGGTGAGAATTAAGGCTGAAATTTTCTTTTTTCTTTTTTTCCCCCCACATTTTTGTGTTTTACTAGAAAAGAATTGAGAGGAAAAAAGTCTTTTTCAGGTATTACATGTGGATTTTGCTACTTTATGCCATGTCCCTTTTCTGGGACCTGTAAATATATGGATTTCTAAGGTATTTAGCTCAATGCAACCTTTCCTTGTTGCTGGGAAGAGAACATGAATCTTTTTTGGGAACTAAAATTCCACTGCCCATGTGTGTCTGATTTGTGGGTCACAGGCCCTTCATTCTCCATCCTCACCTTCAGACTTTGTGATTCTTGGTGTTGGATGTGAGTATTGGGATCAGAAGGTAATTTTAAAGATATAGATGAAAAGAGTTTCAAATAATGAGGAAAGAATTTGATGTCAGTGCAGTGGCTTTTTTTTTAATCAAAATTTTATGTTATTTTGATTTCTGGAGCTTAAATAGAGCACAGCCAGGATCCTAAAACCAAGATTAGATTTTGGCTTCAATTTTTGGGTGTCATCCCTGAAGATCCAAAGTAAAGTAGCAACTTAGAGCAGCAAACAACATGAATATTTCAGAAGCAGCATCTTTTCTATATGCTGCCATCTGTTGATGACCTATGCGTAGGAAAGAATTCATTTCCCAAAGTCAAAGGTTGAATTTCTCAATGAGATGTCCCAAGAAAGCTGTGAAATACAAGGTAAATTCTGATGGTTGAGAGAGCTCCCCAGAATTATTTTTCTTCCCTCTTGGAAACTTCAATGGACTGGCTGAATGCAGGTGCTGACAAGAGTAGTCTTGTGGGGGAGGAAATGCTGCACAGTACTTAGTCTTGTATACACATAAATAAAAATTAGCAAATGAAAGAACTAAAGAAGTCTGGCTTGTTAATGCTGTGGTTTTTGAGCTTCAGCTTTTTGAATGGTTCTGATGATGGAAAAGAGAGGCCACAAGTTGTGTCCTTGAGTCTGTGAACGCTGCAGAGGAGCTCAGATGCTCACAGCATATTTCCATTAATGCATTTCCCTGTCTTCGGTGCAAATGACCCCGGGTATGTGATAGCTCTTAACGCATTCGGAAACTCTCTCCCGTAATTAACTTCTGATGGACAGAAACAAGGCCGTGGGGATTAGAGATTTGAAGAGAGAACGTTTAACAGGTTTTGAAAACTGTGCAATAGAGGTTCTTCTGCCATTCATATGATTAAACTTAATTATTTTGAATTGATTACAGGGTCTTAAGCACGGATATGTAACGAGCTGTTTGTTGTCCCTCGGCAACAGCACCTTTTTTAAAACCCTCTTCAGTCAGATGCCAGCCAAGCACAGTGTTCCTCTTTCCTGCTGGTTTGCCAGCCTGCCTTGTGCTAAGCAAGGTTTCCATCTGGGCAGCTCCATCCTATCAGCAGAGGAGTCTGGTGACACTCAAGCCTCTTGCTCAGTCTACATGCTGCTGTCAACATCAGCTCAACCTTTCCAGCCCTGGGGAGTTTAAACAAAATCTGCCTGCTCTTCCCACCCTCTCCATTGCCACCAGCCTTCCCACAGCACAGAACCACAGAATGGTTTGGGTTGGAAGAAACCTTCAAACTCCATAAAACTCCCTTCCGTGGGCAGGGACACCTTCCACTAGACCAGGGTGCTCAATGCCCCATCCAACCTGGCCTTGAGCACTTCCAGGGATGTCACTGGGGGTGTCTTTGTCACTGGTGTGCAGCACAGAGCTCATGGTGATGATGATGTTCTTCTGTAGCATGTGAGATGCACAGGTTTGGGTTGTTAATTAATAATTCCAGTCCTGCACAATGACTAGTCTGATGACAAGTCTCTGCAAAAAAACTCTTGGTAGCCTTTGAAGCAAGCATGCAGAAATATCCTATTTTCAGCTGTACATATTTTTTTTTCCCCAGAATTACTTCACCATGGCACTGCTCTAAATATGTCTTGTGAGATAAGCTTTAAATCCTACTTGGGCAAAGTTTATTAAAAATTAACATTTGCATGGGGAGTTATAAAAAAGAATAGGACCTTCATTAGCCTAAAATCATCCGAAGTACAAAATAATATTGAATTGCTCTCTGCTGGCCCAGACCAGGCAGACTCTTACTGCCTGCCACATCTTGAAGCCCAGAAAAGTCAGCATCAATAATACCCAAAAAAGCCACACTGGAAACTGCACCTCTATTCCCAGAGGTCCAAGCAAATGAGCTGCTACCACAGGCTAAACAGCCTGAACTTATTGGAATGGGATGTTAGCTGCCATTCCTCTCAGTGGGGAAAATGTAGTGTTCATTAGGCATCCACTGCAGATGCTCTGGAGCTCTCTGGCAGCTCACGATGTTTGGGAGTGAGAAGTCAATGCAGGGGGATGTAGTTTCAAACAGTTTTGCTTCATGGATGCTCACACTTGAACCAGCACAACCCCTGGGCCAGGGAGTGGTGGTTTATCGTGCCTGAGGATCGATCCCAGTGACAGGGAGTCTGCTCTCCAGCCTTTACAGGAGTTTGAGGGAAATGGAGTAGTGGTAAAGATGCTGCAAAACAAGTGGGATGAGAAAGAGTCTGTACAATGGATGTGTGTAGAACATCAGTTTTCATTTTCATTTTGTTTTTTGGGACAGAAGAGGAACACATTCTTTCCTGTGTCCCTTTCCTCTCGGGACTGCATGTCACCTGCCTCTACCTTGCAGCATTTAATCTGTCGTGATTGCCTTAAACCTCTGAGTCTTCACAATATTCACCTTCCCTTGGGCTGCAAGTCACCAGCATGTGTGTCTTTGTGTTAATTTGTCCCAGTTCAGAGGCACAGCATCATTAGTGAGCTGCCGCCGCCACGGTAATTACTGTGGGATTTGGGCACAGCGGTTTGCTCGTGCATTGCTCTGTACCTTCTCTTTAATCTACACAGGCCATCTGCTTCGTTTCTTAACTAGAAGTTGTTTTGTTTCTGCTTTGGAAGAGTGACTCTGTTGCTCCTAATCTTCTCTGTGTAGAAAAACCATTGCAGCTGGGATAAATTACATGAGTTTGATAGACCGTGCTCGCTTTTGAAAGATTTCTTGCAGGTCGTGCCCTGTAGTTTTGCTGTGTTCAGATTTTTGCTTTCCTCTGTGGCTGCATGGACAGTCAGGGCAGAATTTTGGTAGGGCCACTCTGTGGTCTTGGGAACTCTTTTAAGTCTGATCACAGTCCTACTGTTGGCTTCTAGCAAAGATTTCCCAGTACAATATAAATATACAATAACAAAAATGTTACTGGGTGGTTTTCCTATGACAATCCTGTGAGTAATAACCTTTTAGACCCTCATCCAAATAAGAATTGTGTTGGGTGACAAAAGCACTTCAGCTGCTGTCTAAAAGGTCTTTTGTGTTTTTTGCCACTGGTTATCTGATCAAAAATAGTGAATTGTTGAACTGATCAGGTCAAAAACTCAAGTTACTCCAAATCCGTAATCTCCTCTTTTGCCTCTCTCTTCCCAGGACTTCTCCAGGATTAAATGGATCAGCTTTTTGTTAAGAGCTGGTTTCCTAAGCTTGGGCAGTCCTCAGGCATCACAGTGGATTGTTTAAGTGGGTGGAACATTGATATTGCTGTTAGGGAAAGCTTGCTGTTATTTCCCAGAAAAACCTGTTCATTAGATGATGATTTTGAGGGGTACTCTGTGGTGTGGTCAAACTAGAAAATTTTTGACATTTTAGAGGCATTAAAATTAGATTGTAAAATAAGAGCAGTGGGGAATCTAACAGCATATGTCACATTTTTGGTCTTTTGGAGGAATTTATAGCCTAGTTTTACCCATAAAGTGGGTTTTGTTTGTTGCCTTTTAAAGATGTTCCTGTTGTCGATAAATAAAAGGTGAGGGCTACAGTGATCCATGCCTCAAATCATATAAAATGAGAAAAATAACTTCCTTAGGTCTATTGACAATTTATTTTTCTTGTAATGGGAACATTATTTCTGCATGAGCCTCTCTCTCCTTGCCACTAGAAGCTGGTGCATGCAGTTCTGAGACAATGAAATAGCAGCATCAAATCAGGCAGTTTGCATCTTGGTTTTGTGAAAAGAATAAAAAAAATAACATTATTTCTCTGAAGACGTTTTGGAGTAGAGCAATCATTTAGAAAATGAAAAGATTCTTTGTCTAGGAGGCTCTTCTGTTTCACTGTTTAATCTAAGCAGCTGTCTTTCTCCTTCCCCATGGGAAGTTTTGGTGGGTAAATAACATGGAAATTCATTTGATGATGGAGACATTAGAGGTTGGCATGGACAATTAATTTGTTATTAGACAGAATTAATTTTATTTGATCCTTACATGGTTCTGTTGCTGCATATTAATTCAGCTCACTGAGTTATCCTGTGAATGGATAACTGGTTTTGCTGAAGGACTTTTGGGGCTTTTGGTGGCTCTGGCATCAGGAGTGGCTTCTCTCCTCACCTGAGTGTGAAATGGAGATAAAGGGGAGCTTTTGGCTTTGTGCTGCTGGAAGTCATAGTGGGGTTTGTGACCTAAAACTTGAGCTTTTCCCCTTCCCAATCTAAATGCTCTGGTCCTTTGCTCAAAACTAGTTTGAAAATGTTTCTGAAGCTCCATCAGCAGAAAGCTGACTTGGGAAGAAAATGAGAAGCTTTTCTTCTGAGTTCCTTTGCTCACATGAGGGATAGGATGAAGTGTCAGTGGCTACAGGTAGAACTGTTAATTTTCATCCCCAGAGGGATGGAGATGATGAGATGATCTCCTTGTAGTGGGACAAAGCAGAACCTTTGGATCTCCCCTTTTACTCCTAGAATTCAAAGCCACATTTTGGTTGATTCTGGTAGGTTCTGATCATTTCTTCTGCAAAAACAGAAAGGAATTAAAACTCCTGATGTCTTTCCTGACTTTTGAATGTCAAGAATTTGGAGCACATGCAATGGGAATGCTTTGGGAATGTTCATACTTGTTACTATCGCTACTTCTTTTTACTGCTTCCTTCTGCTTTTGCCCTTCTCCATGTGACTTCAGGAGAGGCAGCACCTCAGAAGTGGCTGCCCAGGGCCAGTGACCCTTTCTTACACAGAGCTGGTGCACATTTTGTGTTTTGTTTTGGTAAGAATGACCTGATCACTGAGAAGATCCCCAGAGAGACCTCAGAGGTCTGTGTTTTAGCCCAGTTCTAAACTGAATGACCACAACCTCTTCATCTTGGGGGCACGAGTTTCTCCGCCTTAGGAGATGGAGATGCTGAACTCCCCTAAGAGGCTGCTTTAGGATTAACTGCTAAAAAGGGCAGCATAAAAACCTAAAGGTAGCCCTGCATTGTGCACTGCTAAGTGGAAGAGTTTCATGAACAAGTTACTTATAACAGTGTCCTCATAAGGCATCTGCATTTGCATATATTATACTGCATTTTTCCTCCTGCTTCTCTCCTGCCTTAATTGTCTGTGCTCCAGTTTTCCCCAGACTGGAGAGTCTCTTGCTTGTGCTAGATTGGTGAACTAAAGATAAAAGTTTTTGAAAATGAGACCAAGGACAAAAGCAGGAAGGATGTTCAACTCGGAGCTGTAAAAGAATATGTGAGTGTGTTAAAAAGGGTACCAAATTCAATTATTTTTGTTAACCAGCGAGATCAGAAGAGGAATCAATTATATCATGCAGGTATCTCTCTTTGTGAGCTGCATGGTGATAACTTCAATTGCATTTGCTTTTTAAAGTTGATGTGCCAGGAGACAGCATTGTTTCAATAGGAATGAACAAGGAAGAGGCTAATGTCATCTGTAAATGGCAGGGAAATATGAAACTCACACATCTTGACAGTAATCTCTTCTGTTTAAAAAGCAAATAAGTGAAAAAGCAGGAGAAACTAAGGGATAAAATCACACCTCTTGAAGAAATACAGGGCCAGGCTTGGCGTGCGTTGTTGGAGATGATTTAGCAGTAATTAAATTGGTTCCAACATAGCAGGTAAGACTGAAGATGAGAAGAGGGGAGGAAAAAAAAAATTCCATACTATCCATTAGCATGCCAGACTGTTAGCAAGCTTGTGGGAGAGTGGTGTGTAAGTAAGTATTAGTGATGAGTAACTGCCCTCCCCTTTCAGTCCACACTGAGCAAGCGCCTCATGCTGGTGTTAAACCACCCCCAGCACAGACAGGCTGTCATCTCTGGGTCTGTTCAAAATGCTCTGCTCTCAGACACCACAGCAGACACCACAGACATTTCCTTAATGCTGAGTGCAGAATTCAGCCCAGCTCCTTACTTGTTTCCCATCTCTTTCCTGCCCCTGTGAGGGTCTCACTGTACGATGCCCTCCCAGGCACCTGCAGGTTCTTGCCAGGCTCCTGGCAGAGCTCATCCGTGTGCCCCAGCCTGTGCAAACCTTCTATCCAGCCTTTCTTCCTGTGCCTGAGCCTGTGCAAACCTTCCATGCAGCCTTTCCTCACAGCCAGCCTGCCGTGGGATGCTGTGCCTCTGGGGCTGCTCTGGTGTGTGGAACAACACGCTGCTTATAAATAACGCTGGCTTATTTCTAACACACTCCTATGGCGCTGCAAATAACAGCCATATCCATCACACAGTGCTCATCGAAACACCAGGGCTTAAAACCACTTCAGAGACCCCCTGTTTCTTCACATGGCAAGGGAAAAAGCAATTGCTGTTTGGAGCATGGGAGGAGTGTGTCTCTTTGCTGTTGGTGTCAGTGGGGTAAATTGTGTAATGACTTCAATTCTAAGCTTTTGAAGTATTTTTATTGTAAGAAAGTATTCTTTAAGAATGAAATATATATGTTTGAAGTGCATGAATGTTGAATTTAGAGGAGAATGATTGTGTTCAGCTCAATTCAGTGGGTGATATTAAAGAGGCAATTACACATGATTTGTGAAATAAAGAGCAACCTTGGCAGAGTGTGGTACCTGCAGGGTTTAACAGCACCCTCTGATCTGAGCTAATAAGAGCAGTGTCTAATATTAGAGTTTGCCTTGTCAGAAAAGCCATTAGTGTGCCAGTGTGAGGACGGGGTGTGTGAGGCAGAGTGAGCAGCTGTTTGCCTTTTGGTGCCACGGGAGGAGGCAGGGAGAATCTCTCCCTGAAAACTTCATTTGTCATGCTGCTGCTTTGCTGTTTATAGTATTAAACTGTTGATTAAGAAAAAGATGATTGAATAGGTACCTTCTTTTAGAAGCACCCAGACTTCAGCTGGAGATTAATTCCTTCATTTGCTTGTGTTCCTCAGAAGTTCTTAAAATTTTGTGTAAAGTTGTTTTTTCTTTTGAGGTGAAAACTTCAGAGCTCTCTAGTTTTCAACCTATTTATTCTTTTCATGTCATCCTTCTTCGTACACATTGAACTGACAGTATTTTTTCCTTCCTTTCTCACACATCCAAAACGTAAAAACAATTACAGTTTCCATTCTGTGCCCTCTGGAGGAACAGGTCTTTGTACAAGCTGTGCCACAGCCTTGGTGAGGAAGTGTTTTCGATTAGTACCACATTTGTTTTTAAATTCAAAGCTTTTAGAGATTTGTGTTAAAATTAGGTATATGGGATAACCTGTTGGATGTGCAAATACAGAATATTAATCAAAGACCACAGACATTTCTTCTCTGCTTTGATTTTTAGCGTGGCTCTGAGAGTATTCTGCATTTTGCCTGTTGGCTAGTCCTGAGTTTTCAATTACAAAGTGATTTCTTGTCCTTTCTCCCCATCTCATTTATTCCTGGCTCTCCTTCCAGTCAGCTCTGGATAACTGAGAGATATGCTAGAATGGTTCTTCTCAGTTGTTGGAGAGGAATTGATATTTATTAACCATCTACTGAAATGGTAAAAAAGCAAGAGGAAAAAGTGAAGAATTACACTGGTGAATACTGCAGAGAAGCATATCTTCAAATATATACTAGACTGCTCTGGAGGAAGAAGTGATAAATTTTTGCCAAGAATTGTGCTCACAGGCATAGAGATCATTTCTGGCAGGTATTTTGTGTTCTGTTTGTGCTTCCAAGGCACTGCCCCAGCAGCTCTGAGCATAGACAGGATGGATGGAGTGTGCTTTGCCCTCTCCTCCCTCCCTGACCTCAGTGTCCTGCTCCCTGGGCTGAGGGGAATCCAAGTGGCACAGCCTGAGAGCCAGCCTGGTCTTGTCAAGCAGCCCGGGGTGGATGGGATCAATAATTCCCTCTGTGGAGGTGCTCAGTGAGGTACAAACCTTTGTGAGGCTTCAGGTGCTGAGCCCATCAGGAGATCCATCATCAGAAGGTACATCTGTACTGCACAGGTACATCAGCTGCTTGTACCTGCTTCCTCGTGTCACAAAAATGCCACTAGAGGATCTTAAGTGATGATCACACTGTTTGAACAGCCTGTTCAGAAGTTGAAGACTTGTAAAGCTGCAGCAGCAGTATTTTCTTCGTGTATACTCCTTTCATTATGTATATCTGGAGCTGGTGTGATTTGCTCGTGTTCTGAACTGATAACTTTTCCCCTCATTTTCTCCTTGACTTAAGTGAGTATTAATCATAAACTGTTTCATTAGTGACTAATTTGATTCAGAGAAAAAAGTTGAGAAGATTCGACATCTGCTGTAAAATTTGTACCACTTCTTCCATGGACTTGAGGCAGGTATTTGGCACAAAGATTCTTCTGCATAACCCTGTTGATTTTGTTTGTGTGTGCATTGAGAATCCTTGATGTGCACAGGGAGACAGGCAGAAACTTATCACTTGCTGCTTTTTGGGTGCTTCCTTACCTCAACAAGCTGAAGAGAATTAATGACCATGGGCAGCATCTCTGGGACTGCACTGACAAAAACAATGCAGTTGTCCTGCTGTCTTTGAACATGGTAAAGATCACAAATGTTGTTATTGGAGGTGAAATAATAAAGACAAGTCTAAAAAGTAATAGTTGCAAGTGAAATAGGAGCAGCTTTTTGGAACAAGTGGAGAGAGAGGGATTGTCAGGTGGTCAGAAGTTCCCTCTGTGTGATTTGCTCCTGTTACTTTTTGCCTTCCCTTCATCACCAAACCAACCCTTTGTGCTTGTGGATTCAAGTGATTTTATGTTGATTGTGGAGGGTTTTTAAACAGCCTGAGGTGGATGTTAAGGATGCTGTTAAATAATTGAAAATGGCTCCTGAGAGAGGAAAACAAGGCCAATGGCAGGATCACAGCCCTGGTCTTCTGGAAAGGGGAGTGTGATCTGTTCATGAACCTTCCTGGAAGAATTCCATGGGATATGCTCCTGGAAAGAAGGGGAAACCAGGAGAGCTGGGAAGGCTGAGGAGGACAATATCTTGAGCAGCTTTCAAACCTCAACTGTTGTGCAAGTCTGAGTCTGCCTCGTGCTGATAATAGACTCCATTGAAAATGGCATCATCTCCTACAGCACTGGCTGGTAAGATAAAGGTGTATTTGAGAAAGATTGTACAAAGTCAGGAGTGTGCCAGGTTTATTGAAAGGCACTTTATTAAATAATATAATGGTATTTTCCAAATGGAAGCAGAAGAACCAAATATAAAAACAGATACGTGACTTTATTTTAAACTTTTAACTTACTTCACAATAAGAAAAATTGTTCTGATAGTATTTCCTGACACATCACAATGGACTTTTTTCCAGAGATGGGACAAATTTAGCAACAACTGTTGTGGGCTTAAATATTGCAGTGCAGGAGGGTCTCTTCTCACTTTTTTGTTTTCTTGAAGACTTGATTGCAAACTCAAAACTCTTTCATTCTGCCTGTGGTGGGTTATGTGTCCTTTGGATTGTTTTCTGGTAGGTGGAACACAGCAAAGGTGAAAATTCAACTTAAATCCCTTAAAATTGTTCAGAAAGTTCTGTGTGAATGTGCTGCAGTATGGAAGTAGGATAATCATCATTAACTGTTCACTATTGACCAGCTTTTTCCATGGTGTTACATGGCAGGGAGGGACTTTTTCCCCCTCTGTCTTTTGTTTGCCAATTATTTCTGTGATTGTACCATATTCTGTACACTTTGAAGTTGTGCCCAGAAGTAGAAAAGCTGATGGTCTGTTTCATTCTCCAAAATGTGGCAGTTTGTTACTATAAAAACAAACCAAAGAGTTTAGTTTGCAGGAGGAGTTAGAAGATTTTTTTGATATCGTGTTTCTGTTCTTCACTGAAATGTGGTTTTGTTGAAAATGCAAATATTGTGGTCAAATATTAATTAAAAAGGATGATGAATGTTTCTTTCTCATACATTTAATCATAATTGTTTTTCAGATGTGTATAATGAATATCTTTCCTAAATAAGGTTTTTCTTCCAGTAAACTGATTTTCCTACTCGTTTTTAATGAACCACAACTTCAGTGCTTCACATTTTGTCTAATGGTGTGAGCATAACATTCTTGATGTCAGTGCAGTTTTGAGGAAAGATTTTGTTGACTTAATATTGCAGAGACAGTGGAGAGAGAGAAAAGAAAGCAATGTCATTTTGTCTGTGAATTAATTTTGCAGTGTCTAGTGATACTAAAGGGAAGGTGTTCACTGAGTGGCAGCCAGTGTTAAAATTAGCTTTACTAACTAGTAGGCTCTTTTAAACTAAAAATTTCAGCTCTGAAATGCTTAAACTTGAGGAAATTTGTACATGTGGGCTGTTAGCACAAGAACTGGAGATTCAGGTGTAGAGGTACATCCTCTTCTCTGGTGCTCTCTGTGGTTGAGGGGGTGTTACTGAGGAAAACCTGCTGGTTTTTTGTCAGCAACTTTTAGGGGAACGTCTTGTTCTGTTGCTCTGAGCATGCCAGGAGTGGGTGAGGATGTACCTGTTACTCACAGAGAGATGGGGAAGGCACCCAGGACTTTGTGTCTTCACTGTTTCTCTTCACTTATTCCTCATCAACCCAGTTCAGGCAAAGATGCTGCAGAATGAGAGCAGCAGTCAGACATGGGTGATGAGAGTGTGAAAGGCTGGGGAAGCAGTTATGCTGCAAAACTGATGATTGGACTCGTTGACCTTAAAAAGCAGTTGAAGAAGAGTTGACAATTTGAAAGCACAGAATCTAATGAATGAATGAATGGTTTAGAGGAGTTGTTTGGGAGTTGTTTTCCCTGTCTGTGCAAGGCAACAACAAAGATGTTCAATGGAGCTGAAAGGTGGCAAATTAAAACCAGATAAAAGAAAATACATTTTCAAGCAGTGAGAAAAAGTAATGGGATTAATTTCCACCAGAAAACTGGCAAAGTCAGGAGTTTCTCAGTGTTCAGAAAGGCTGGATATTTATATGGCCAATAAAAGTATCCAGAGGAGTTGCCAATGAGGGGTTATTTTTCAAATGTTTTTATTCAATGTCATTTTTTTGGAGCTGGGAAGCCCAAGGTGAAGGTGCAACTGGAATTTTGGTAAAGTACCTGCCTGAAGTGGTCTTTGTAGCTGTTTGTTAAATATCCAGTTTTATTCTTCACCATGTCAGAGTCTCAAGAGGAGCAGGACTCCAGGCAAAGAGGGGTGGGTTATGTGCCAGCCTGCCCTGAGGTTTATATGGGATTCGAGAGCCAGCACAAGGCAAACCTCTGTGCAGGAGCTGCACTCCCGAGCACTGAGGTGGCACATTTTCCTTTTCAAATGCAGAAAACTCTTTCAAAAGTGCAGGACACAAGGTTAAATATCAGCCCAGCTTCATGGTGCTCACTTACTGCCCCAGAGCAAACTCTGGGGGTGACTCCTGGTTAAGCCAATGAGGCACATTCTGTGGGTGTTGGCTGAGCTGTGCTCTGGGTGAGAGAATAAACTGAGCCTAAAAACAGCCAAGGAGGTGTTGCTTGGTGCAGTTTCCATCTTTTATAAGACAGAAGTGTTAAAGTGATCTTTCATATTTTCAAAGGGCACAAGTTAAAACATGGAACCCTCATCATGTAGGTGATGTTGAAACATATATGATGTAAAATTAGTATTTTGACCTCATGCAAGGAAAGCATGGAATTTTAGTTCAAAGTAAAGGCTTATCATTGCTTTGCCCTGGATAAATCACTGGATGTGATTAAATAATCTGGCCCATCTTCTTGTTGGGAGCATGGTTTGGGTGTGAATTGACTCTCTGTGGTTATTATTATTTCAAGAAGAATATACTTGGCTATTCTTTTGCTTTATAGGTGGTTTATGTAGTATGGACAGTGCACCCTGGGCTAGATTTCAGTCTCAGTTCAGTCTTCTCTCCCTGGTGTCCTTTCTAAAGGAGAAACTGCTGGGCTGCAAGGGCCAAGAGCTGTGTCCCCTCTGCCCTGAGAATCCTTTCTTAAGATAATGCAGATGTGCTATGAGTGACCTGGGAAATAACCTGATGTATAATTTGTGGAACTTTTATTGGAATCACTGATCTTTTATACCCTGGAGGCAGTAGAGGGAATGTTTTATGAATTAAGTAAAGTATGGGAAATTATTAATATCTTCTAATAAAGCAGTCAGGTGATGCATATTCTGAAGAATCACCTAAAATCCCTTTTTCTTTGCCTTCTTCAAAAACCCATGCCTGGCATATTTCTGGAGTTGTTGACACATCATGAGGGGATCAAGGAATTACTTTTGACTTCGATGGAATGTGCTGTGTTGGATTGGATGAACTCATGGCTGATTTTTTTTTTTATCCCCTCAAAATGTGATGTGAGATCTTTGCCCTCCTGCTTCAGTTCTGCCTCAGCCTGAACACCCCAGGAGCAGAGACCAGGTGGTGGGGCCATTCCTCCTCCTTCATTCTTGCACTGGCTTTGAGGACAGTTCAGTTTACTTTTCTCCCAAGTTACTGATATTTAAGTGGTTAAAAGTGCAGGAAACTGGCTGTTAAGAGGTTTAGAGGCCAGTATCTGGGTTACTTAGTAGACAGACTGGAGGGAAAAAAGTCTGAGCATAAGGAATGAACATAGGGGTGAATTTTTATACACTGTAGACACTGGCAGCATAAAAATCTCACGTGCTGTCATAAAAACTTTCTTTTTTTCTTATTTTTAGCTCTCTTTGGTTTGGTTTTGTTTTGTGGGTTTTTTTTTTTTTTTTTTTTTTTTTTTTTGTTTTTTGTTTTTTGTTTTTTGTTTTTGTTTTTGTTTTGTTTTGTTTTGTTTTTTTAATAGGTGAGTAACATATTAGTTTTGCATTGCCAGCAAGGATGAATCCATTCCCTTGTCAGCTGTATGTTTTCCCCCTGGCAGTGATGGTAATCTCGTGGCTAGATTGAAGAAGGTGTGCTGAGGGTTTTTTGGGTATTTTTGGTGTTGTTTTTTTAAAAACAAATTACTGTTTTTCACATCTGAACTGAGCACAGGGTGTCAGATACTGTCTCAGATGGGGAGTGACCCTTTGCTGAGGCAAGTGAATAAGACAGCTTCACACAACAATATTGCCACTGCCTGAGCAGTGAGAAATGATAGGAAAAAGAGCGGTTTTTGGCCTGAAGAGATGCCAAACACACTGAGACAGAAAAGCAGGCTCACTCTGGAGATCAGCAGCGGTGAGCATTCCGGTAGAGGGGAGCTGAACGAAGAATAAAAAATCATACAATTATTTCACAGCAGCAGGAGGCTAAGAAACATAACTAAACATGTTAAACTCACTGTGAAGCAAGAGGACCCCAGGGGTATTTTAGTCAGATAATATTTAATTTGCTGCAGTGTCAGTTGTATGATTGCTTGTCAGCTGGCATATGGATGTGCTGTAAGCAAAATGGGGCTTTCAGGGACCATGCACGATTTTCCACAAGATAGTAAAGCAGATTTATCAGAGACGGATTAAAAGAGTCACAGTGGATTTATTTGCTCTGGTCCATTGCCAGGGTGGAAGGCAAGCTGAGCTCTCTGCAGAGAAGTGTTGGAGGAGAGGGACAAGAGCTAGAAAGGGAGGGCTGTAAATCAGGAGAAAAACCTACTGAACACAAGAGCATGTGAGATACACACAGGTATTTGTAGGAGTATGTTAAATGCTGCCAGCTGAACGTTGGCCAGAAGAGCAATGGGATTGCAGAGTTTCTCCAAAATTTAAGAATGAGTGGTTGAGAAGCTGGGAGTGTCTCTGAATGCCTTGTTCTGGCACTTAAAATGAGTCTTTGATGGTCTCTCTCGTGCTCTCTGCCTGATTGTGTCCTCTTCCCACCACAGCATCCCTGGGTGGTTGCTTTCTCCAGACTTCCAGCCTTGGGAGGAAAGTTACTTGTCAGCCTGAATGATAACCTGACTTTGCTAGCAAGAAAGTGGCTCTGTTATAAAAATGTTAGAAATCAGATGAGAACCATCCCTTGCAGAGAGATGATGGGACAGGCAGGAATTCCTGGTTTGCTGGGTGCCTGTGGTTATGTACATCAGCTTTCCTCACCTCTCTCCACCTGTTCCTGTTAGGCCTGGATGGAGGTACTTGGACTTTAAAAGAAGGAATATTTTATTTTTCTTGGAGAAGCCTTAGTTGTAGGGCATAGCACATCTGAAAGGCTCCTTTATAGGTTAAATCCATCTTCAGATTCCTGCAGTAGCTTTATATTGGCTTGAGGGGCAAAAACACAAGCAGAGGGTTGATATATACACAGTCATATTTGAGAATTAAGGATATTTTTAAAAATGTTTCCTAATGGTCCTGTCACTGCAAGGCTAGTGAAATCTGCTGGATGTTTTTATTTTTATGAAGTTAACGGGCTTTTTTTTTGTAAATGGTGTTTTAATTGAGGTCTTGAGTAGAAAGTCAATGGTGTGTGTATACATACGTGTCTGCAGTCAGTTCTGATTTGCAAAGTAATGTGAAAATAGGTCAGCCACGGAGAGAAGTGTTGGGAAATGGCTGCAGCTGAGAAGGAAGCTGTTTGTAGGCTTGGGAGTAGAAAATTTTGACTTAAAGATGATTTGTACAGCAGATGAGAGTGGTAAGAGGAAGGGGATGTGGTGATCATAGATGCTGCTGGAGGCAAGGAGGGGTTGACAGGTTTCTGGTAATTTAACTTTTGCTGGGTTTGTTTGGCTGAGAGCCCTTGGGGTTTTTTTTCTGGGAGAGTCCATTAGCTCCTGTGCTAATTAACAGTGCTCCAAGAGGGAGCTGAGGGATGTGGCTCCCATAAGAGCAAAGCCTGACCCAACGTGCTTTAGCCCCAGCTGTCCCTGCAGGACAGAGCTGCTTCCTGGGTCTTGCTGTTGCTTTCCCCCTACACTTTCCATAAGGCAGAGGGATCTGTGCATAGCTTTACTTCCAAAATAAGGCTTAGCAACCCTCAGACTGGGGCACAACCTGATAATTGTCAGCATCCCTGTTCCCATTCCCTGCTTAATGCTTTCTGTGGGGTGCAGGGTATCTCCTGTATCCTGGAGGACCTGCAGGTGTTTCCCATAAGGAAGGTGCCAACAGGCAGCTCTGGCAAGGGGCAGATTCCCTCTGGTGCTGCAGCCTGTTCACGGTGGTTCTGCTGCCACACAGCACTCAGGGCTCTGTGCTTTGTTCCCATGAGTTTCATCACCTTCATACAAACTCATTCCTCCAAATTACAGAGATCCTGGTGAATTGTAATTCTCCTCTTTGATAAAAACATCACTACAGTTAAGATTTATCACATTTATTATTTGGCTTTATTCGGTAAACAATTTACCTGTCAAA
The DNA here is from genome assembly GCF_965231275.1 of Zosterops lateralis. Classification (NCBI taxonomy): domain Eukaryota; kingdom Metazoa; phylum Chordata; class Aves; order Passeriformes; family Zosteropidae; genus Zosterops; species Zosterops lateralis. Next base: position 3,408,051 of record NC_139775.1, read on the forward strand.
GAAGGAAATTAGACTGTTTTCATATTATTCATATTAAGGCTCAGTTGATTGTTTCTTGTCCCTAATTCTTCTCTGGCTGCTTGCAATTTGATTGTTAATTTTTTTTTCAAGTATTTTATGAGATACCAAAATATTGAAGTGATTTATGATTGCCAGAATCTGTATTTTCTCATCCATCCTTCTCTTAAAAGGTTGGGTCTGTTCTTCTGTCCTGTTTTCAGTTGCTCTCTTCCCACTCAGAGATTAATATGGTTAATTTTATCAAGCAACCTAAGAATATATTTTGTAAGTAGGTCCTGACACAATCAGTATTCTTCAGTTATTTCTAACCATATTTTGGCTTATATTCCTCTGACTTACACTACTAATTTTACTGATGTTAACAACTGGTCAAGCCTCACTTACCATCTCCCTTCTTCTATATATAAGTTTCAAGCAAGAAAGCCCAGACCTCTGTTACACAGTCACCTCTCTCTTTTATTTGTGTTTTTATGAGAAATAGTTAGCTAAATTATACCTGATTGCAAATAGCATCTGTTTGATGTTGCAGCTCCATATCTTTCTTCAGTCTTGAAATTTTCCCTTATTACAAGTAATTTGGATTTAGAAGTCTGAAGATGAAGAGGAGGGGGGAAGAAATTTCTGCCACTGATTTCTGATAATGAAGCAGCCTGTTAACATTCCCCAGAAATTATCATTAATTAAACAAAAAGCTGATGTAATCCTTGGAATATTTCTGTGCCATCAAAAAAAGGCACCAAGTGGGAAATATCATTCTGATTCCACTGCACAGAGTCTGTCTCCTCTGCCAGGCTCTAACCCCGTGCACGAGCGAGGGAGAGCGAGCGAGCTGTGCCGTTGGGTTGTGGATTAATAGTCAGAGTTCACTCGTGTGGAAATAAAGCAGATTTTACTGTGACTAGAATCTGTCATTAAAAAGCCATTATTGGAACTGACCGGCGCAATTCCTGCTCTCTCATTGCTAATGACAAAGCAATCTGTTCTTTAAAAAACAACAACCCCATATTTTCTCGCCGAGAACCGTGCGGGAGACTCACCAGAACAGAAGCGGGGTGAGGAGAGGCAGTTGAAAGATTTATTGATCAATAAACCAGACAATTACAGCTTGTTTATAAAGGGGAAAAAAATAAAAGAAGCCACCTCAAACCTCAGGCCTGCAAGCAACGCTGAGACTCTAATAATGATAACTCTGGCATCCAGCTTGAAACGATAAAAGTCAATAGGAAGATATAGGATTTCAATAAAATTATGACACTAGATAAACTTTACCCCAGGAACACATTTTCCCTGGGTGTGTGACTGACTTCAGTTAGATTTGTAACTTTAATTTCTTTCTTATTGATTTTTTTTTCTTTTCTTCAACTAATTAGAAAGTCTGTGTTGAATGGGGGGTGTGTGTGTTTGAAGAGGGGCTAAACCAGCAGCAGCAGAAGGGCCTGAACTTATATGTTTGTATATAAGGTCAGACACCTTTTTATGGTTTTTTGGCTGTGTTTTACTCTTCAATTGCTTCCCACACCCAGGCTGGAGTGGCTCTGATGCTGCTCAGGCTGCAGGTGTCTGTGGGCTGCCCTTGAGATGTGCAGTGCTGCAGTGACTTGGAGGGTTGCAGTGATGACGACGATGATGATGGTGCTTATGTGAACCCTTCTCAAGTCTTTTCCCTAAAATTAACCTAAAAGTCCTGGAGGACCCCACTTCTATTCCTGCTGTTTCTAAACCACTCTGGGGTGTGAATGCTGCAGAGAGGGATTTTCTTTGAGCTTCAAGCTACTTGTCAGACAGGTCAAATTTTGGTTTTACACAGAGAGAGTAGAGCAGCTGGTGGGAGGACTGGGGAGAAGCTTCATCTCAGGGGTGGCATTTTGCAGAGGTGCCATCCTGTTCTTTCCCATAGCACATTTTCAAGGGATTAGCTCTAGTTTCTGGTTAAAAATGATAAAATGTGTTTTCTTCTTAGTCACTTATGCAATAGTGGGAGGAATATTTATTTGATGAATGGGCTGGTGCTGGCAGAAGGAAGAGAAACTGTTCAACCTTTCAAAAAAATCACTATCCTTCCTCTTTTTCAAACTTACATCTCCTCAAACACAGCTGCAAGCTGCAGCACCAGGGTTTGCTCTAGGGCATCAATTTCCTAGGTTTATAATGAACATCAAAATTATTATTCTGCATTTAGGGCGTGTTTGGAATGAGCTGCATTTCTGTTGGGGTGTTGATTTAAAACTGGTTAAGGTAAAGATCACCTGGAATTGTGCCAGGGTAGGGCCATGATGAGTTAGCAGAGATTTACCCTGTGCTGGGTAAATTTTGGAAATTCCCAGAGGAACTGCTTTTTAGTAATTCTGATGAATACTCTCCAGATAGGAAGCAGCAAAGCAGCTCTATTAGAATAAGGTTAGAAAGGGCATCTGAAAGTGCCTGGGGAGGGTTTTGATGGGACGTGAAGAATGAGGAAATACTGCAGCAATTACTAAATTAGGATTACATTTTAGAGAATCTTTTTAGACGGAAGACTTCTCAACAAGAACTTGTGTTTCCTGCCAAACTAACAAGATCTTTAGGAGGGAGGGAAAAGCTTTCAATAAGTGCTCTTGATGGGAAGAAATTTAAAAAATGGAGCTGGGGACCACTTGTTGGAAGCTAAGAATTGATTTCACTAACAGTATTAATATTTAGAAATAATTAAGGAAGATAAGTAAACTCCAGGATCAAGTGTTTAATTGTGTCGCCCTTTAGTTCAGCTTTTCAGAACTTTTTTTGTTATTTTTTCCCCCAATACAGCTTCTGCTATGTTTACCATGTGTGATATTTTCTTGAGAAGTTTACTCTTCGTTTTAGAGAGATGCTTGAAGGGCAAGGGGAGAGTTGATTTTAGGGGAGAGACAGCCTGTAGGGTTGTGCTCATGCTGCCATGCAGTTTTCCCATGCTCACATGAAAGCTGGAGTTTGTCCTCCTTGTAACTCACAGCCCAGGGAGCTGCTGGGATCTTGATGGGGATGACTCAAATGACCTCATATTCAGCAGTTAATTGGAAGCCGAGTGTGATGGGAGTTGCCAGGGGTCCTGTTTGCTTTTGAAAGAACACCAAGGATTTTGGGCTTGCCCCTGCTTCAATGGAGAGAACACAGCAGTGGTAAATTATCACATGGATGAAAGATGCTTAGGAGAAAATTAGGACAGCAGAGCAGCTCCAGAGTGCAGAGAAGGAGTGAGGATGCTGTAATTGCAAATCTAATTGCAACAACATGCAAAGCTCAAACCAATACCTTCACTAAATGCTGTCATTATGGTCTCTTCTGTGCTCTAGAAAGTGATTTGGCTGTAAATGGGGAATGGCATTTATCTCCCCAGCAAAAGCAGTTTGCCTTATGGAGAATGCACTGGGTGATGTCTGTGAGTACTGGAGGGGGAAAAGGAGGATGGAGAGATCCTGTCCTGCTGCCTCTCTGCTCAATAAGTTAATTACCAGGCAGGTTTGGCTGAATTTGTGTTTTCTTCTTTTTCAGCAGTGTGGAAGTATTTCCTTTCACATGTCTGTCTGATGAACAATTCTAAACTGTGGCAAAACTGTTTCTCTGGAAAAATTCTCTTCAGTCAAATCTGGGCTAGGAGCTGGTGATAGCTACCTGTACTATTTGTGTTAAAACCTGTTTTTGTTTATAATTTTAATAACTCAGTTCCTGTAGCCCCAGGCTGTCCTTCAGTCTTGGGGTCCTTTTACCTGCTGACCAACCCACCCATCTTGGCTGACCTTTCAGTCCATGATGTGCTCTGAACACACTGTATCTCTGGCAGTGCCCCCAGTCTTGTTGTCACACCTTGAATTTGAATGTTCCTTCCCTTCCCACATGGACATTTGCTATCCACGTTCAGTCTTTGACCTTTAGATTTGGAAGGAGGAGATAACCTTTGTATCCAGGCTCAGCTGGGTGGTTAGTGGTCACCTTCACTATCTGAAATACAGCCTTTTGCATTTAGGGATGTGGGGAAAAGATCTTTTTTCCTGTCCCAACAATTCCTGATTTCCCCAAGTGAAACTTTCAGTGCAGCTGAGCTGGGTTTATGAAGTGCTGCACTGGCCTGGGCTGGATGTGACCTGCACAGCTGTACAGCCCAGTGAGCTCCTGGTATTACTTTGTCTGTGATGGCAGAGTTCCCAGCAAGGAGCTGGTTTGTCCAGAGTGCCCCAGCATTTCTGTAGCAGAGGAGGTAGCGAACTCCAGAAGTGAAAGGAGGGCAGCACTGCTCAGGTTTCCTCAGAGTTTTGGCTCTTTGGGTTTATGCCAAGGGCTTGTGCTGCTTTGACCCTGTTCTGTAGCTTCATAAGCATCAAGGTTCTTCCATGCAGTCAAAAGATAGAACTCTTCATCAGCTGCTTAATCCCTGTGTGCACATTGCAGTGTGACTAGTCACCTCCTTAAACAGACCTGGCTTCTTCAATTTTTCCTTTTGTCCCCATTCTTCTTCTCCGTCAGTGCTTTGGAGGGAGGCATTAGGTGCTTTTGAAGCTGGGAATGCATTAGAAATATTTCAGCCAGGAGCTCACACAAAAAGTTTTATGTTTAGCTCTTAGCCTGAGCCTTACAGTTGGGAAGCTGCTCAGAGAGAGGAGAGAAGGATCCTTCTGTTTGTCTTTCTCTGCAAATGCCTGGTTCTAATTGCCAGTAGATAGAGAAGTGAGCCACACACTGTCTGCCAGACATTAACCTCTGAAAAAATGTTTGTTACAAGCATAGTGTTGCAGCATCTAACAAGTGATAAGTCACATACCATTTTGAGGATATTTGCTCTCAGCCACTTTGTTCGATGTCAAATCTGTTTCATTTCTGTTGTGACAATTCTGTTCTTTCTTTGCTGAGGCTCTGGCAGGAAAAATGTCAAGTACAACACTAAATATTTTGCTGAGGAAACTCATTCAGCCATGTTGAATTAGAAGAGTGTCTCCAGGAAGAAGGCAGGCTCTGTTTTCAGTTGCCATCTGCTTTCTAGAGTGCCTGCATATTGCTTTCCTGCAAAGGATGTGGGGTTTTATAGACACAAGACAGTCTAATTTTTCTGTTCTCACAACAGCAACATTTATTTTATTAGAACTGTGTGTTCATCTGTGCCTTGATGCTGATATGAAGACAATGAATGTAATCCATCCATCAATCAGAGTTGAGTAGAATGGTGGGTAAAGATGTAGAAGGCTCTTGGAGTGTCGTCTGGGGCTTTATCCCTAAAAGGTTTTGCTGTTCCCAGCAGGGATGCAGTCAGGGGTTGTATCCCTGAATGTTTTGCTGTTGTTCCCGGCAGGGATGCAGTCTGGGGCTGTATCCCTGAATGTTTTGCTGTTGTTCCTGGCAGGGATGCAGTCTGGGGCTGTATCCCTAAAAGGTTTTGCTGTTGTTCCCAGCAGGATGTGCAGTCTGGGGCTGTACCCCTGAATGTTTTGCTGTTGTTCCCGGCAGGGGTGCAGTAAGTAGCTCTATCCTTAAAAGGTTTTCTGTTGTTCCCGGCAGGAGCGCGATGGGATGCGGGCGATCCTGGAGTCGTACGACAGCGAGCTGACCCCGGCCGAGCACTCGCCGCAGCTGAGCCGCCGCATGCGCGAGGCCGAGGACATGGTGCAGAAGCTGCATGCTCACAACACCGAGCTGGAGGTAACAAACCTGCATCCTGTGCTGCTGTAACCCAGGCTGTGCTCTAACCCCGGGGATGGAGCAGTGGAGACCTCTCAGACTGAGTTGCCTGGTGACGGGATCTGCTCTCGCAAGGAGCCGGATTTGCGGTGTTCGCGCTCCTAAATTCCGGGATCAGTCAGAGCCACAAGTTATTGCTCTGCAGCTGAAGGTGGCAGAAGCCAAGAATAATCATCTTGGGGTGTGCTGAGTGTGCTGTGCTGCACTGCATGGCTGGAGGGGCAGCCACTCCATGGTGAAGGGGTTGTGCAGGTGTGGGGCCTTCTCTGTGGTGTAGTCAAAGAGATTCATTTGATCACACGTGTAATCAAAGCTCTACTGTACACAGTGTGAGCAACTTGTGTTTACAACAGCTTTATTTAAGGGTTGAAGAAGTAAAGCATGTGTCTGCTGTAAATTCTTCATTTCTTGGCATTGGGCCTGAAAAACCTCAGAACACTGGTCACTATTAAATGTTCTTTTCATTAGGTTTTCTCTAAGGAAGAAAACATTCTGTCCAAAGATAGAAGTATTTCTTAAAGGAATTCTCATTTTCTCCTTAATTCTCTTTATGAAAATTTGGAATCTGCAATGTGACTGTAGTGAGCTAAAAGTTAACCTACATTGGCCGAATTATTCCTCTCTTCTGTTGTGCTTAGTGGAATGGGCTTTGTGCTCATGAGTTGAAATATTTGGAGTATATCTGTAATCTTAAAGCTTGGCAGTTTTATTACATCAGGCTTTACAATAGTCATAAGTATGTGAGGTTTTTCTTCATGTTTAATTCCATCATCATACAGATTCAGATGCTATAACTCAAATAGAGTAGACTGGTAGAAATTGCTGCTTGGGTTCATGCTCATGACACAGAGTGAACTGTCTCACTCTGCACAAAACTCTGTTGTTTCTGGCATCTTTAAAAATGCTCTTTCCTTGTGTTGGGAGATGGGGACTTGTTTCAGGCGGTACTGGCTCCAGTGATCTTTAAATCCTTAGAACAGCACAATGTGGTGTAGATCAGTGTCCTGGGATAGATCCACTTCTTTGCTGTTTCTCTGAAAACAAATTCTGCAAAGTTTAGGGCAAGCTGATAGAGAAATTAGCTGGTAACACCAGATAAAATAGAAATTTTCCTGAATTGATCTGCCTCAGAATGTTTCTCTATTTTGTCTTTTGAACACTTTATTGCTTTCCAGCAGACAGAGCAGGATTCAATGATGCTGACATAAAGGGATAGGTGGCTATTTTATCCTGCTTCCTTAGTTGTTCCCAACAGTAGCTCTGGGTTGTTGCAGGAGGATTTTCTGAATTGTTTCCTTGAATGTGTCAGGTGTGCTGTGTTGTCTTCAGGCAATAGCAAATTATCTTTTCTTCTTCAGATGAAAGCATGGAACAGTGTGGGAACCATTTGGTTCTACCCCTTTAATTATTTATAAGGAACAAATTCTAAGTTTATTTCCATAGATATGGATTAAGGGGTACATGGAAAATTTCAGAAAGGAGCTGTGTTCTCTGGAGGTTTGTTGTGTGTGATGTCAACCTCTAAGCCTTTCAAAGACTTTGCTAGAAGAAGGATTCAAAGACCTGATATTTTCCTCCCAAAGTAAAATTTTACACTTCAGCTTGATTTTGTTTGCTTTTCTGACTGCAGTGTTGGCTGCTGAATCCCATCTGTTTTGAAATTTTGGGGGAAAGTGTTTTGTTCCAGTAAAAATCAGAGAACTGGAAAGGGAAATTGAGGTACAGGCAGGACCCCTGGTGCTTCATCATCAGGAACAGCAGCTGTAATCAGCTGCCAGTAGATCAAAGCTGCTGAGATGGTCGATGGCAGCTATTAATAACTCCTGCCTTGATGCTCTGCACCCTCCCAGCTCTGCTGAGCCTCCCCACGAGGTTTGGAAATGTTGACACCTGCATGACTCAGCTCACAAACAGAGCAGGCTGCTGGGATGAGGCACCTTGGAGCCTCAGGTGTTGGAGATGTGGGAGAAACAGCCTCTCTAGGGGGGTGAGGAGGGGAGGAAAAGCAAACTTGAGCATGTTTAAATCAGTGTGGCAGAAGGGTTGGACATCCTGGGAGCCTCTGGTGTAGATGGGCTGGGGAGGGCAGCACACAGAGCTGGGGAGGGGCACGGGAGAACCAGCAGTGCTCACCTGGGAGCATCACACACGTGCCAGCAGGGCAACCAGTGCACTCCAGACAGATCCAGGGGTGACTGCAGAGAGGAACAGTGATGGATCTGAGCTGAAAAGGCCTGGCTGACACTTTTTGGGAGGCTGGCATGGTTGCAGTGTGGAAAACAATCAAGATCAGCAGTTAGCAGGGGATGTGCTGCTGTGGATGCCCACAGAGGGTCTCTGGCACCCAGCAGACAGTGGGACACAGTCCCTGTGTGCTCCAGCTCTGCTGGGGAGGCTCAGGGTATCACTGTGGTCCAGGAGCTTCTGGAGTTTAACAAAGTTTAACCCTTGATGACTCTGAGGTAAATGCCTCCCCTCCTGCATTACATCTTGTGGGTTCTGCCCTTCAGCTTTGTTCATAAATCTTAATATTTGCACTACAAGCCATGTCTGTCCTCTCTGGCTTTTTATCACAGTGTTTCCCCCTTTTTTCTTTTTTTTTAAATTTGGCTACTAAGTACTTAATTTAATAAAATCTCTTTCTGTGCTTCCTAGAAGAGAACCTGTTAATAGTTTATTTTTTCTTGTTTATTTTGCTTGCCCAAATCTGTTACCACTTCTGTCAAAACAGAGGAGGAAAAAGGGATGTTCTTAACAGGGTTTTTTCCTTACTCTGGAAAGGGAGATTTCCCCACCCATTTCAGCAGCAGTCAGGAAGCTCTGGTGAAGATGGAGTGATGGAGATAATCCAGTTAGAGATAGGAGAAAGCCGTGAGGGCCTGGGAAGATTTTGGGGTGAGGCAACAGCTTTTAGCTCATTAAGGAGATGAGGTCTCTGGTAGGTCCTTTGCTGGGTGTGCATATGGAAGTGGGAAGCTGCTTAAAAGAGCAGAGGGAATATGAGAGGAGTGTGCAAGCTCTGGAGGGGGCTGTGTGAGGGTTGATGTCTGCTGGGAGGATGGAGTTGGGACACACAGGGACTGTGCCCCAGCCCTTGCTGGGAGCACTGCACTGCCTGCATCAGACATCACCTGCATTACTGGCACCTTCCAGAAAGTGGATGCCTTGGTCCCAAATCATTTCAGAGGTGATGCTGCAGAAGAACCACTCGTGTCAGAGCCTGGTGGGGCAGAGGACTGAAAGGCAAAGAAAAGCTGTTGGGGAACTTTTTAAATCCCCTTCACTGATGATGGATGAGAGAAGCTGGGTCTGTAATGTATGGACATGCAAACACATGGACAAGCAGTTCTTTCTCCTCCCCAGAACTGCCTGTCCCCAGCCCAACCTCCTGCTCCACAGGGATGATGTGGCTGGAGGGGTTCAAGGAAGCATTTTACAGAGTGTTGAATGTAAAGCATGGGGAGCTGCAAAGAAAAATGTCATCTGAAATGGTGGCTGGAAAAGCAAGCAGGCTGTGTCAGCCCATTTCACGTGGTTAATGAAGTGTCACTCACCATCTTTTTAAAAGTGTGTTTTGGAACTGGAAAGGGAATGAGTTTGTCTCTGGCCAGCCTGTTATAAATGCTTTAACAGGAATGTTACTGTATTTCTATGGCAGAATGAATTTTTGTTTTGATACTGGTCATATTAATAGTCTTCTAGCCAATCCTGGTTAACTTTTACCGCCTTAGCTCTGTTTACTCTTAATTTCAAGCTAAATATGACAAAACAAAAAGCTTCTGTGCATGCAGCAGCTACTGTGAAAAAGCTTTGATGTGGAGTTTAGTGTTTGAAAAGTTAAATCCAGGTACACAAAAAGAGATAATCATAAATATAACTGCATTAATAGTGATTTTATTACAACACTCCTGGCTCCATGCGAAACTTTAATGAAGAGAGATTTGCAAGGAAGACTCATGCTGACACCTTCAATGGTCTCCAGCATCTTTTACATTGAGAGATTTCCCCTGTCTGTGAGCACCATATGCACTCTAATCAGTTAATTGTGAGTCTGACAGTTTCAGCACATGAGATGCCATATGTTCTGTGTTTTTGTTCCATCACGGGCATTACTGCTGACCTCAAAACTCACTTACCAAATATTGTCACATTATCTGCCCCTGATAACTGCAATGCATCTGCTGATGGTAAAACCTGGACCTTGCTGATTTTGTGGTGTAAAGTCACCAGTCTGCTCCTTTGGAAGGGGGTTTACTCAGCAGCCACCCCGGTGCTTAAAGTGCTTAAATTTTACGGTGAATGCATTAAAGCGTTAATTTGAGCAGCTAACAGTTCTTCCTTGTCTTTCACTCAGTTTCCCCCATCAGCACTTTTCCACTTTTTTTTTTTTTTTTTTCCTTCCCTTTGATCCACACTTTGTGTTTATGTTGCTCCTTTGCCACATTTCCTCTCCCCCTCAAAGGTAGATTGCTCCTTTACACAGCAGAAGGGGCTTCTGTGGTGGTGGGAACTTTACAGAGACGTTTCCTCCCATCTGTGCCAGGCACAGAGGAGTTTGTTTTAATTTTCAGGTTTCCCCTGCCTACTTTCTCTACCTCTCTGCTGCCATCCAAGCTTTTTTTTTTGCTCAGTGACAACTTTTAAGATGCAGTGAGATGATTACTCTGCTCACTTTGGACGTCCATAAGGAGCAAATGGGAATCACTGGAGCTTTCCTGCCACTCCAGAATGGCATATGTTTCACTTGCCCAGACTTCTGCTGTCACTGCAGCATCTTGTCTGTGGCTCGTGGGAGAAAACAGGCTCTCTCTAGAGATGGTGCTGAGATGCTCCACGCATCAGTTCCCACTGATTGCTGAAGCAGTCACGGGGCTGAACTTCATCGTCAAACACCTTGTCGAAACAGCTCTTTGAACCCAAATGCTTTGGCATCTCTTGGCAGACTTTAAGAATTCCCAGGAAGCACTGAGGTCCTCTGCATTTGTTTTACTTTGCTAAAGGAGAGCAGGTCAGGCCCGTGTTCTCTGGCAGCCCTGCAGAATGGAGTGTCTTGTGTTCTCTGTTATTTCACGTGTTTCATCTTCCTTCAGACCTCAGTGACCTTATGGAGTCAGTGAGTCATTAGTGTCCTCCCCTCCCTTTTACACCTGCCAGTGGCTGTGTTTTGGCAGAACACCTGGCAAATAATCATCATATAAATGAGGAAGTCAAGTCACCAAGAGGTTTAATGATTTGTTAAAGGTGACAGTCCCTGCCCTTAAAATTAATTGATGCTGGAGCAGATCCTGTCTCTGCGTATCTGAGACTTTGTTTGGTCAAACTTGATTTTAAAACTCAGTTGCTCTTAATTTTTTTGAGGAGATTCTGCATTTTGGATCTGTCCTGAAAGGCAGTAATTGATCAAGAGAAGCAGTCTGTGGCACTTCCTTACACTGGAGATATTCTGCACAAGCCAGCATTGTTTTCACTACAGGGAGATTTTCACAGCTATTTTTAGTGTGTGGATGCTCTGACAGTTTAAGAATGGCTTTAAGTCAGCAGTTTCCAGGGACCACAGCTAAGTGGAAGCAACCTCCATCATTCTCAGGAATGAGAATATCCTGTCACCAACTTGCATAGGGTGAATCATTAACTAAGACAACTCCAGCCTGTGAAAGGCTGCCTTGTAGACAAGCTCTCAGAAAAATACCCCCAGCTGCAAACACACCAGCAGCCTCAGGGACACTTTCAGCTCTTGGCTGTGCATTGAAGTGCAGGGGACAGAAAAGCCTTTTCCAGCTCTGCAGCTCTTGTGTGCTTCAAGTGCAGGAAGGACAGGGACAGACAATTGTCATTGCTGTCACCTCCTGCTGAAAGTCACGCTCCTGGTGCAGATGCAGGCAGTGACACTCTGCCCCCTGCTCTCTTGCTGGGTCACATCTTGACACTGTCATGTGGAGATGTGCAGTAATGACAATTATGACCAATCACTTGTGTCAGCAGTGCAGGGAGTTCAGGGTGGACTCTGGCTGAGTGCTTCAAGCCTGCAGGAAGCACACCCAGCCCAGGTGAGACTGCTGATATCATCGTGCTGCTGTCCTGGTTTGATGCTCAGAGGATGTGGAAATGCTCCTGTACTCAGGCTCTAAGTACTCACTTCAGCCCTGGCAGATTGATAGATGCCAGCAACAGAAAGATCTTCCCTTCTTACCAACAATGCTCCACTTAAAATGCTCTTGGTATGAACAAATCCTCCCGTAGCCTCTTCTGGGGATGTTATGAATAACCAAGCACAAAAGAGGCTTGACATAAGGAATTTGGATTAGCTTCAGATGTCCCTGGCTATAGGAAACATGAGAAACAGATGAACTGTGTCTAAATTCCTACAGAAGATTTAAAATTGGGTTCTTTCTTAGTGAGGTATTGGAAAGAACCGATAACTGAGGTGCACTTATGAGTCACATTTACCACAATAGAACAGGGGAGAGCGTTTCATGGGATGCTGAGAGCTTTAAAATGCTTTACACTGGAGAGCCTGCATGCCTGTGCCGAGAGATACAGGCTCTGCAATTAGATGTCTTTAGGTGGAGGAGGAGGAAGAAGCAGGAATGCATTTGAAGTGGGAGCAGTGGCCCCATCCACAGCAAAGGCGTGGAATCAAAGAGCTCCTTCTGTGCAATGTGGTGCAAATCCTCTCCTGCTGCCAGGTGCACCTGGGGACCAGGGGCTGAATCGGGGCACGGGCAGAGCAGTGATGACATGTCTCTTCCCTCTGAGGCAGAAGATAGAAAAAGGCAAATTAAGTGTCTTTGGGGAATGGATTAGCAACAGATAGCTTCCAGCTTTTCAGAGGGAAGGCTTTGAAAGAGTAGAAGCACATTCTTCTGTTGGTCTTCATCCATCACTTGCTGCTGCAGGCAGTGTGGAGGGATGAATGGGAGGCAGTAGAGAGGCTGCTGGGCAAATTGTTCTAGAACTTGCACCATTTTCCAGTGTTGCTTTAAACAATTGCAGAATTGTTAGAGAAGCATTTGACATTGGGACTACTGCTTTCTGTGTTTTATTTGGAGATATAAACTCTGTGAATCTTTTCCAAGCTGGGACACGTGGTGATTGGAGATAGCACTGGTCTGGTCCACGTGCCTTGTGCAGCTACAGCCCGTGTCACTGCTGTGCCACACATCTGGTTTGCCTTGGGCAGGAATGGGTAAAGGCTCCTAACAGCTCCAAGGGACGTGGTCCCTTTCTGGAATGAGGCGATGGGATCTCCTGGGAGGCAGTGCCACAACCTCCAGAGCACTTCCAGCCCAGAGTTTCCTGAAGCAGGTGGTACATGCTCATCTAGCTCAACCACCAGATAAATCTTTTGGTGCCTGACTCTTTAGGAAAGGGAGAATTGGCCAGGACTGGCCAGTTTTTCTCCAAACTAGAAGCTGGGCTTGTCTGGATTATGTTTCCCAGAGGGGCTCTCAGGTCATTGCTTCTCATCTGTTTTGAACTCTACTGGTGAATCAATTAGGCTCAGAGCAATAATGGCTCCTGTTTCTTAGAACTGCTACTTAGGCACCTTCTCACATCAATGGAAGCTTTAACAGCCCATGGAAACCAAGCAGTTTTGGGGAGAAAGGAAATAAATATCTCCTGAAAAAAAGTAAAAGCTAAGATTACACATCAGGATAATGTTTTACACTGAAATTTTACCTGTTCCCTAGCTTTGAGCTGTATTAATGAGATTATCAGCTCTTTTCTGGGAGTCTTGAGATGCTCTGAACTTGTTGAGATTTGTTGATTTTCATAATCACTGGATTTGAATTCTGTGATTTGTAGTGCTTCATTTGAGAATAATTGCATAATCACTGTGTCATTTAAGACTTAAAGTATGTAGTTGTAAATGTTTTTGTGTCATCTTTTAATTCATGACGATGGTGACCTGTAAGAGTGAGTTATATTTTAAATATTATTTTCTGTTTAAAAACATCCTGTAAAGATTCCAAGGGTTTCCTGAAGGGCCTCCACACAGGCTCAGCACAGCTGTGCCCACTGCATTTCTGTAGGGTCCAGCTACAGAGTTTTGTTGAAATCCTGTTACCAAATAGTTATAACATATAAACAGAAGAAATACTTGGAGAAAACAGCACCAACACGAGCTTATTCCCATGCTCTTGTAGATCCCAACACTCCTGCTCTTCGCAGTTTGCAAGGATTATAAGATCCACTTTAATGTGCTTAATACTTTGGTTATTGTGGCAGTTAGAACAACAGTAGTTGCTGTCTTGCTTTTCTTTTTGAAGCCCATTGATTCTTTATTTTGGCCTTAATTACAAGTAGTAGAAGAGGTGTTTCTTCAGGGAACTAATTAGTCTAAAAAGCCTGGTTCAGCTAGTGCAGAGCAGTTTGTCGAATGGGGCCTAAATGCAAGTGCCAATTGCAGTTGTTTTGTTTCAGAACATCCATAATTGTTCACCCTCAGTACCTCTCCACGTTATGAGTTGTGTTTGCTCCCATCTGTTCATCCATGGCCAGAGGCTGCAGCACCTCCATTTCCTCAGCCTGGTTTGTGGTAAGGTGGTGAATTTGAGCACAGCACCATTGCTAGTCAAACTTGAACAGAATTCAAAGGAAGGGGCCTGGATTTCTCTCTTTATTTTTCTCTTTTTCTTTCTCATTTCAGTGTGAGCAGCCTACTAATATTTGGATAAGGCTGGGAGCAAAGTGAAAAACCCAGCTGATAGCAGTTCTCACCATGCTGTGAATAAAAACTAAGCTGTTGATATAGATCTCCTCTGTCCAGGGGTGGTCCAGGTAAATTGTAAGGAACAGTTCTGCTTTCTCAGAGGCTTTGCAATTTATCTATTTGCTTTAATCAGTGTTAATGTCAAATGTGCTTTTATGTTGCTAAAAGCTTTTCAGCAAAACAAACTGAAAGCCCAGAGTTGTGGAGAAAGCCGCGATCTCCCCGTAATGCAAGTTGTAACATTTTTCTTTTGAATTTTATTTATGCTGTTTAATAAAACAGGCAGTGCTGTGGAACACACGTGCCATGAATCCAGCTGTGGTGACAGTATCATGGCTGTGAAATGCATGGCACATCGATTTGACATATTGATGTGATTTATGTTTTCATTTTGTTTAAATGGCTCTAATGGCTTCAGCTTTGACAGATGTACACTCAGATTTCTAGTTCTGTTCAAGCCCACATTAAAAACACAACTGATTCCTGGCTTAAGACATTGATTTTTATCTGTTCTGTGTTCCTGTGCCTGTGTTCCACACGTCAGACTCCCAAATGTGAGTTTTTGTGGCATCGACTTCACTTCTCTTCAGAAAATTGTGGAGACAATTCATTTTCATTGCAAAGCTGATTCTTGCAAGAGTTGCTAAACCTAAATATTTTTGATTTTTAAAGGAAATCAACAAGAGGCTTGAAAGATTATATGTTTTGGTATTAACGGTGTATAAAAGCCCAATGAGATATTCAGAAACCATGAATGTGAACAGAGTAATTACTTTGCAAAGGTTATTTTAAGTAGAATATCATGTGTAATGGGAGAGGGTTTGAGGCTTCTTTGTATAAAGGTTACCACTGTACATAATTTATATACACAAAGAAATGATGAGTGTCTGTATCTGTATTAATTATTGAAGTATTTCCTGAGAGCCCACAAACTCTGAATTTTTCATAAAATCTGGGCTGTGCAGTGCAGTTGGGAAGTGACCTGATGGTAGGGACCATAAACCAGTGATCTTTGTGGCAGATATTATTGCTAAGCCAGCCCTACCTTTGGCAACTCTATTCTGAGTACTCTCAATTTTATTAAAATATGGAGGCAGAGTTCTTCACTTTCTGATTTATTCCCTTTGACAAGAAGTCATTTTATGAGTGAAAATGCAACCTTAGGATAGGTCAGCCCCTTGGTATCTCAAATACTCAGGTAAAATTTGTGCTTCTTTGACTCCATGGGCAAAACCAGGTGCTGGTTTCTGCAGCGTTCTGTGACCTTTTGCATGAAGGAAGGTGATGGGGACAGCAGGAGTGACATATGCAGTGACAAGCCCTGTCCCTCTGGGTGGGAACACACCAGCAGTGACCAACATTCACCTGTGGGTGTGAAGGGGCAGGAGCCCCCCCCACTTGCAGAAATGAGACACCTCTTCTTCAAAGAGCCTGGGCTGGAGGTCCCCAAGGCTGCTCCTGCTCCAAGGGATGGATGCTATCCTTGCTTCTCCAAGAAATTTGCTCTGTACCTTGTGCCTAAAGAGCATCTGAGTGCACTGAATTGTCTCTCAGCTGCAGCAGGGCAGCCCGCAGAGCTGCTGAAAGGAGAGGAGTTGTTGGCGTTACGGATGGTATTTATTTAGAGCTGTGCATTGTGCTTGGCAGAGGCTGCCTGGGGGGGGCTGATCAGTGCAAAACTACCTATGCAGATGGATTTAATTCCTGGGAATGTGTACAGCTGTATAAAATACATGGTGAGGCTCAAATTCTTTCGACATTTGTGGTGTCAAACACATCCAAGCATGTTTGAAAGTGTCAGTTAATTATTTTCAGGTATTATTACTCCCAAAAGGCACAATGTAACTACTCATGTACACATCTATAAGTGTTCCTAGGAAAGCATGTCTAAAGAGCTCTAGATGAGTGATTTTATGCTCTCAAAACAATAATGTCCCAGGCTAATTCTACAGGCTTTTTATTGCTTTGCTGTTTAGGTCCATTTTTGAAGACAGTAGGTGAGGCCATCACAGCTGTATAGAGAAATGACATTTATCTTCCCACTGCAGTGTGACCTTATTGTTCATAAGTGGCATTTCCTTTCAGGATAATGAGCGCCTTTTTATTTAGGCCAGGCGAGATCCACAGTCCTTGTATCCAATTCGTACAGCCCATTGACACTGTACACATTACTGCAATTATTGTGGATATTATTTTCTGTTACCTTCCACTTGCTCTTTGGATTATGCTTTTTTTTTCTGACCAGCAAATGGGACTGAGGAAAGGAAAGGTCACACTCAAGTCTTCATGAATATCTGGAGGCTGCTGCATGGCACAAATCACTCCTACAGCAAATGTGCATTTATATACCCTTCCTTTGTAGCCTTCTTGCACCAAGAGTCAGTCACTATTTTGGCATGCATCAGCCTGGGACAAATGAGTTGGCATTGCCCTGGGGTCAGGCACTTTTAGGCACAGGTAAATCTGTGTAGCTGTTTATCTGCTAGGTTAAGAAGAAAGAAAACTGAAGCACGAAAAGAAGCTTAAAAGAAACAAGTGCTGACAATTCTTACTTGTAAATATTTATGTGAGGGAGCTCTCTGTCGTGCTCCATGCCAGAGCTTTGCCACCAGGAGCCTCTGGAGCAGAGCTCCCAGCCCTGAGCATCCCACTGTGCCCTGGAGGAGCAGTTCTGCACAGCTTGCACCTCTGTGGCAGGGGCTAATAACTGAGATTGTCCTGGCATATGTCCTGACTTCTTCCCTTGCCCTGCCAAATGGAGATCTCTCATATTTCTATAGCAGTTTTGCTCAGCAGCCATTCAGGAGCAGAGAAACTCAAAGGTTTCTAATGGGGCCAGCAGGCACTTTCACCTTTTGCCTTGTCAGGCTGCATTTGCTGGAGCAAGAAGCAATTGTGAGTTGCTGGATTGCTTTCCTGAAATGAGTTGCTATTTGGTTCATTCAGAGAAGATAAACACCCACATCTCAGAAATACCATCCTGTCTGGCATCTTTGGCAGCCTCAGCAGAGGGGCCAAGGGAAATAAATGGACCAGGTGTAAGGGAAAATTGCACTGCTCCCTCTGGAGTTAATTCTTTCAGCCCAAAACTGAGCAGCACTGATGGGGCAACATATGGAAATGTTCCCTTTTGTTCCTGCTGCTCAGTTCTATGGATAAACAAAGGGCTTCAGCTCTGGCTTTATTAACCCTGCACTTTGTCCTCTCCTGCAGGATCTTACAATGAGAATTAAACTGAGGGTTAGCAAACACAGAATATGTACCAGGCTTGTGCAGTGCAAGGATGTTTTTTACTTGCTCTGATCCTGTCTCTGCAGGGGTTTGGCTTGTACCCCTTGCATACCCTTTTCCAAAATTTTCTTTTATTTTTTAAGTAGAGCAAGTTATTAACTGCTGAAGTTTAAAAATTTGGATTTCAGGCCATTTTGGTAGCTTTCTCCTCCTTCCTACAGGAGGAAACAATTAATTTTGAGAAAGGTGTAAATCTGTGCAGAGCTGACATGGGATCAGCCTCCATCCCCACTGAGGAGGAGGCTCTGAGGAGATCCTGGGCTGCTCACTGGCAAGATCTGCCATGGAGTCACAAGGAAATGCTTTGCAGGAGTAAAGAAGGTCTTTAAAGCTAGTCAGACTCCTTGGGAAGGAAACCAGAAGGTTTTCTGCTCCTTGGATTGTGTGAGAGCCTCCTTCAGGCTTGAAAGAAAGAGCATAAGATTAAGAGGAGTAATTAAAAAGGGTGCCAAAAGCTGGAGACTGGGTATGTTGTGGGCAGTCAGACTGGCTGTGGGAGAGAGAAGGAGAGTGAGCAGACAGTTGGAACAAGAGCTGTGAAATAAGCCCCAGCTATTTTGAGAAGTGACTATTCAATATTTAAGAAGTAGTTTATTAGAAATTTCCCTGAAAATGCTTTTCAGAAACTGGATCCTCTCTGGGTTTGACTCAGATTCCTCCAGCTCTGGTGTTCATTGACATGACTATTTTCATTTTTGCTGCTTAACTTTAATAGTTTTGAGGCCACTCCTGTTTTGGATGGCTCTTGGCACAAGAGGGCTGCAGAAACACTTCCAATGCTTTTCTTTAACTGTGGCACTTCATATGTTCAATGTGATATGTAGGAAGGACTAGAAATTAGTCCAAGGTGGCCCACAGTGGCTTTGCGCTTACTGATGACATAAAAGCCTTCTTCAAGTTGTGTGTGTGAGGGGACTTTCAGGGCATCCCCAGCTCCAAGTCTGTGTGCCTGTTCCCATCCCTGATCCTTCACTCTGGAAAACCAGAGGCAAAAAGGTATTTGCACATTTCATACATTCGAATGTCTTCATGTCTCCTTATCCCTCCTTCCCACATCCCATCTCTTTTCTGTTTCTTTAGATTTTTACCACATTTCTTCTACCTCGTCAGCCACCTCCTTTCCAACAGACCATTAAGCAATAACAAGAGAAAACGAAAAAAAACAAAACCCTTGCTGTTCCCTTCAAGTGCTTGCCTTGCATTTGCTGCCTATTTATAGCTGATTCATTTAAACCACAGTGGCAGTCAATCAGAAATGTGGTGAATCCTTCTTTCAAGAGCATGCCAAGAAGGGATCTTTTTCGTTTGCTTGCTTTATTTATGATTTTTGCTGGAGCCTCTACAGTGTGCCTAAATTCCACTGGGATTTATTTATTTTGAATAAATTCCCAGTTAAAAGTAAAAGAATTTTGTTCCTTTTCTTAGAAGTTACAGGAGCATGACTATGGTGTGCAGGGATGTTTGATTTTATTTGAGGGTATTTTGCACCTTTTTTTTTTCTTTCTTCCACTTGGAATCTTGGAGGATTTTTTACTTTTTCAGTGTAAGGAATGTCTTTGGATAGAGAGGCTGTTAACATCTGCGTTTTTTTCCCTTCCAGTCTTTTTTTCCCTTAAACTTCAGGCAAATTCTGCCTCTAATCTGTTTGTAGTACAAAATGATTAGATTTTGTACTAATCTAATTAGTATAAAATTAGATGGGTTAAAATATTATAACTGAAAATTGTGACTGTCCATGTGGCCTTGCAAAGTCCATGTGATCTTTGAGCTTTGGTTTTCTTCTTTTATTG
This sequence comes from Zosterops lateralis, assembly GCF_965231275.1. Lineage (NCBI taxonomy): Eukaryota > Metazoa > Chordata > Aves > Passeriformes > Zosteropidae > Zosterops > Zosterops lateralis. The sequence continues at coordinate 3,427,551 of NC_139775.1, forward strand.
AGCAGCACAGTGCTAATCTCCTTCAGCCCCTCCTGGGGTTTACACTGGTGTATCCCAAAAAAACGAGGCAGGAGCTGTGGGTGAGACACTTGTACCCATCACAGAAGTGAGATGTTGCACGAGACCCACATTAATAAGTTAATAATTAAATAAATCAATAAATTAATAAATTAAACTCAGCCAGACTTCTGCTGGCTCCATGGGATACTCTGAGGTGTTACTCTGATGAAGGTTGTTTTTTGCTTTCCCAAAACAGATTTAGAAAGAAAATACTGTTTGAAACTGATCTCTGCATTTGCCAGAGCCTCTGCAAACAGATTTTAGCAGCATTAGCTGTACTAGTTTGGGGTTTTCCCCCCTTTTTTGTTCTACCCTTAATGCCTTTGATTTCATGCCACGGTACCCTGGCAGGACAAGCAGGATGAGGCAGAGTCATCTGGAGGGCTGAAAACAGGTATGAAATTCCCAAAGAATTTGGCCTCAAACATGAATATACCTTCTGTGTCAAAGAGTCTCTGCTAACCTTGGCCTTGGTGCAGAAGGTGCAGGAAAATGAAGGTACAGGCTGAAGAAGGACAATTATCCTGTTTGTTTTTCCATCTCACTGCCCAGATAGGATTTGATTCTGTGTTCTGGACCCTCCCAGGTCAGTTGTGTTTAGAGCAGCCAGCACAGATCAGCTGTGCTAAGCACACTGACATTTGGAAATTCCTGTCTGGAAGAGGAATTGAGCAATGAGCTTCTGCTAATTATAATAGCTATGTTTAAAATGGGATGTTTGCTTTATTCAGCAAAACCCAACTATGCACCCAGACTAGAGGCTGGAAATGCTCTGGCAGCAGAGGAGACAGGTCCTCAACACACACATTCCCAGGGAGGAGGCAAGGGCAAGGCAAGCATTGCTCTGTCAGAGCAAACATTGCACAGTCTCATCCTGGGGGTGGATGCTGTTACCTAGCAACTTCCAAGAGCGTTTGAAATTTGTTGGAGACCCTCTGAGGCTTATGCTCTCTCCCCACTCTTCTGCTGGATGCCAAAACCACACTGGCTATAATTTCCCAAGCCAAGGATAGTGTTGGCTGAAACCCCTCCTTGACCTTTATTAGAGCTGGGACATCCTATGCAGTAGTGCTGAGAATTGGAACAGAAATCAAACTTGATTTGAGTTAACAAAAAAAGTTTGATTTAAACACAGATTTTCTCTTCCCAATGTTGTTTTCTGGCTGGCTCACAACAGTTGCACAAGGAGGTGTTCCCACATGCCTGAAGGCTCCTGTTGGGAGTGTGTTTGTGGAAATAACAGATATCATTAAGGACAGAGCTCACAGCACCAATAAAGACATCTTTTCTGAGCTATCACCAGCTGCCAACAGCCTTGGGCAGCTTGAAGGAAGGCACTGGCCCACTCAGGGGTGTAAGGTCAGTGTGAGTTGTTCAGCAGCCTTGTTTTAGCTGATAAAAGGTTATCAAAAGTGACTGTGGTATTAGGGGACTTGAATAAGAAAACTATAGCTGTGCCACTGATTAACTTATGATAGTCTTTGTTTCATCCAGCTATGACCACAGATCATCCTTCTGGGCTCTCATCCATACCCCGCATCCTCTTCCTCACCCTCACTTGGGGCAGAGCCTTTCCATCCAGACTGCTTTTGTCAGAATTTTTATTCAGATTCTAACCCTATTGTAAGCCTTTTGTTTTTTTTTAAACTCTCCCAAGTACCAGTGTTCCTCTCCAAGGACACTGGCCATCCACTCCTCCCTTCAGGAGCACAGACACTCTAAGGCTGTGGGCTGCAGAGCCCTCTCCTTTCTTGGCAAACAGGAACATTTTCCAGGTATTCAACTGTCACCTCAGTGGAAAGAAAATGTTGCTTTATGGTTGGTAGACTGACAATAACTCTTTATCCCTTTAAATTAAAAGTGACACACTCACATAAATCATTATAACAGTGCAGTGTGCAAACACAGTGCCTGGGTCCAGAGGAGCTCTGAGATGACAGTGAATTGGGGTGAATACTCTTATTCTTGACTTTGAGAAGTGCAGTGACAATGAATCACTCCCAGTGATGAGATGCAGCAGTGCTGACTCATCGGGCTGAAATTAGAAGGGCTTTTTTAGGTAGAGATGTAATTCCACCATTTTTTTCTGATGAATGGATAAGAGTGAACATTTTTGATGGCCAGTTTACAGATTTCATGAATTAAATGCTGTTTCTTTCCCTCCAGCTATCAAACCTAGTTGGAGGTAACTTGATGGGGAGAACTTAGGTCCAGGGAGGTTGTCCTGGCAAAAATGCACAGGAAGGAGTTGACAATTTGGTAGGTGCTTGAGATTTCCTTTTTCTGGATTTGTTGAGTACTGATGTTTGCTTTCATCAAGAGAAGGCTTTGGAGCCTGAATTCATTCTGCTGATAAACTAAAGGATGAAAAAAAGAAAGTAAATAAATGAGCTGGGCTTAAAATTTTGTCACAAAATTAAACAAATGCACAAACATTTGTTCACCCCTCCTTCAACCAGCTTCTTTTATTACATCTAATGGCAAAAGATTCTGTTCCCATTAGCTGCCGTGTCTCCTGTTTGTCTCTAGCTCTGCTTCACAACTCCAAGTGTTAATACAACCTGAGGAAAACATCATGCTCACCAGATCCCAGAATTACTTACAGTACCTGTTTTCAGATCATCTAAACAGTGATGAATTACCAGATTCCCAGATGTGCTTCATCTGTTTCAGGATCAGGTGCTGGGATCCCTTCATTTCACCTTTAGAGATTTGACCACAGCACAGTGAAATTCTCTTTAGTGTCCTCCACATACTTTGTATTTCTTTACCTATTGGCTATTTCCCTGTGCAGTGGGCTGGTGCTCTTCTAATGGTTTTGAGTTGCACTGATATAATAATAATAATCTGGTTTACTCCTGCAAGAGATTTGCAGCTAACCCTCAATACGTAGATTTTATCTTGGGTTAAAGCTTTTGCTGGGGAGCAGCAAAAGAGAAGGGCCCTTCTGCTACATCTTCACACTCAGCTGCTTCTCTGAGGCAGGACTATTTCTGAGGCCACAAAGAGAATTTTAGTGGCAGAGGCTTCTCTGATGGGTGTCCCAGTGATGGGGAATGACTCCTTTGGAGAGTCCATCAGCCTCCCACAGTCACTCGTGTGTGTCCTGGAGAAGCTGTGCTGGCCAACTGCATCGTGCTGGGAGCAATTGGCTTGGCAGAGTTTCATCAGTCAGGCTGCCCTTTGCTGTTGAGGAAGCAGCTGCAAACTCACATTTTTTGTTTGGCACTGTATTCTCTCCCCAGGGGACTGCAGCACCATTTGATTAGGATGGGGGGAAGGAGACCTATTACAAAAGTAGATTGTTCCCAGCAGAGCTGTGCTAATCTTTTGGTCTCTGTGCTCCTTCTTAGCAAGGTGCTGAATTAAAACATCAAGAGAAAACGAGGGGAGAGAGAAGTCTCTGGGGTGTTGCCCCTCAGCCTCACCCTCAGCTGCAGCTCAGAGACTAAAACAGCAAATGAATGTTCTTGTTTTGAGACGTTTTTGCAGAACTAAGATGGTTTTGTTACCTGAGCCCACTATTTTCCTGCCTACCTGCCTCATTGTTAACTATTTCAGCCTGACGCAGTGCTGTCCAACCTCTAGGGACTCATCCTTTTCTGGATAGAAGGTTCTGCTATTTTCCATCTCCCAGTTTGCTTCTCTTCCTTCCCCCACAGCCTCTGCCTGGGAGATTATGTGAACAGTGTTGATGGAGTAGATTTAGAGAAGTTCAAGCTCTTTCTCCCAAGTTTTACATTTTATTGCAGCTGTGAAGGTCACCTTTGCCTTGGGGATCAGGGAGATGAGGTTTCTGCCACCTCTGAACATGTTGCTGCTGGACTTCTGCACTTATTATGGCGCTTAATCCTTTTAGTGCTGTGGCCCTTCAGGTTTGTGTCGACAGTGGCACCTTGTGCTCAGAGATTACCCTTTTTCAAAAGTTTTGGAAGGGTTTTACAGAGTCAGTATTTTCTTTAGGTTACAGGGGGAGAGAAAAAGAAGAGTTTCAGAGTTTAGTGCTTCCCCCCAGGTCTCAGTTGTTCGGCAGAGTGGGAACAAGAGCCAGGTTTCTGCTGCAGGACTGTGCAGCTTGCTTTAAGCTAGGTCAGGTAGTTTGTCAGGAATAAGGATGTGGGCAATTTCTGCTTGGAATCCTGTCTTCATCTCATATCAGTTGTTCCACAGTCACTTTGTTAACACCCTTTTCTCATAGTCTAACCAGGCAGAGTTTGGGGTTATTTCATTATAATAAGCTTACTGTCAAGAGTTCTTGACGTTACAAGTGACTGTGTCTCTTAAAGAGAAGGAGAGAGATTGGTCTGTCCTTGAGATTCAAGAGCTAGAAAAAGGTGTGGTCATTATCCCCTTGTCCAGTAAATCTTGATAGAGTGTTGACAGGAGCCCATATCTTTGCTAGGAGAGATGCTTTCCCTGTGTCTTCAGTGATTATAGCAATGACTTTGGCGATTTTTCAATTTGCAGCTTCATTTTTTTGTTTAGTGCCCTGAGAGCTCTGCATTATTCCTCCCTGATTTTGGTAACCCGCTGCTTTTTGTCTCTCACTGGGGGGCGGCATTTCCCTGCACAAATCCAGTACAAAACTGGTTTTCAGAGCAGGGGCAGCTCTTGTTTTTTTGGTGGAAAACACTCTGGCTGCTCTGCACAAAGCAGTAGCCTTCAGTCCCTGGGTGTTGTGGTTTGCTGTGATGCCCAGGAGCACAAGTCCCTGGAGATGTGGGACATCTGGCTCACAGGCATTCTCCTTTCCTGTGTTTCCTGTCCTTGCTTGGGGTAACATTAAGGACTAAATTACATGGAAAACTACATAAGCTGTGGCCTGAGACACATGCTTTTCATTGAGCTGCAAGCCTATCCTCATAAATTATGTCAGTAAGTAATGGTCTCTGCTTTGCCTATTGCAGCTTTTCTGCAAGTCAGAGCCAGTGTGGTTTCACTGAATGTAAATTTCTGAAACACGTTCAAAAGTTGTTGGGGAATTTTCCTCTTCACTTTCACATCAGACTGAGCCCCCTGCTACCTCCAATGCAGCTCCTGGGAGATAACACGGTGTTCTGGATGCTTTTGAGACAGCAGCAGAGTTTATTTGTAGCTGTTCTTTCCCACTTTATAAAGGATGTGCATTTGATTTTATAATCAGGAGAACTTTTCTTGAGAACAGCAAAAAAGGACCCTGTAAAGCAGCAAGGAAATTATTTAGCAATGGCTGGTACTAAAGTGTCTTCCTGACTGTGATCTCAACTGATGCAATTTTGTGAAAGATTGGCAATTTCAATTACAAAGCATCAAAATACATTAAATTAGAAATGACCAGTTAGTTCAGAGTAATTCTGTAGTGGAGTTCAGAGGTGCAGAAACAATCCTGCACTGCTGCCCTTGGGCTATAATGGTGTGCAATGGGTTGAAGGCCACAAGTGTTGGCTGGCATGGGATAAATGGATCTCTGACTGTAAAGTAAACAGGGAAATGCTTGCATGAACTATTCAAAGCTGAATCCCACGGGTGAGATTCCAGATTGAACACTAATGAAAATTTAATTTCAGTTCTCACAGTATTTTAATATGCAGGATCACAATATGCAAATAAAGTGAAGTCTGACTGCAAGTGGCTGATGAGTTACTTTGCTCAGTCTCTGCCACCCCCAGAAGTAATCTGTCTGTGGCTTTTGTGAAATCAAAGTTTCCTTCTGTTTTCCCCACAAGCCAGAGCCTCATTCTTTGCTGAGAGGTAATTAGTGACTGCAAAGTTCTCTTCAAATTGTTCTCATCCTATTCCTGTGTTGTTCCATGTAACTCATCAGCGTGGTGCTTATGTTTCTACATTGGATTGAATTCTAATTGTTGCAGTCAGTGCTTTTCTTATCAGAACTGTCCTGGGAGTGCTGCCATGTTTTCAAGTTTCCTTCTGTATTTCAGCTGCAGCTTCAATGCACTTTCTTTGCTTTGTGTCTCCTGAATCTGATAAGAAAAGAAAATACTGTGCTTTTTGTCTTTTCTTCCTTCTTCCCCAGCTTATGGCAGCAGATCAGATGTTCTGACTTGGACAGGGTGGAGGTCACATCACACTTCAGCCACACACTCAAACCATCCAGCTTGAGCCAAGAGGCTCCAGCTTTTGTCTTTTTTTGAGTGATCAGAGAAATAAGTAACTGTGAAATTACCCAGGGAATGGGGAGCAGGCAGCACAAGGAAACTGGAGTGATTTGGCATGTTAGAACATACAGGATTCCCTATTTCTGTGATCGGCAGCAGATATATCCTTGTAAATTTAAATCGTGTGTTAACTTTCTCAAAGAGGAGAAGCAAGAATTTATCTAGAAGTTAATTAATTTGAAATAGCTATTAATTAACATTATACCTAAATTTGCCAATTATCACACTTGACTTGGATTTGCATACAACTGTTGCATATCAAATACTTCTAAGGGTATCTTTGGCTTCAGTGAGCTGTAAAAAAATGCCATTTTTTGCAGCTGTGTTCCAGCTCTGCTGGGGAAAACCTCTTCCTTCTCCCCTTCCCTGGAGAGATGCTGCCCTTCCAACAAGTGGCCTTCCTTCTGGGGACTCACACTTGGGATTCCTAGCTGTGAAAACACAACCCCAGAGCAGGCAGCTGTGTATGTCCTCAGGTATTTCCCCCTGACGAGGAAGAATAAAAATTGCTCTTTCTAATTTGAGGCAGTGAATGTGCTGCTTGTTTCTCTCCCTCGTAGAGTACCAGGGCTGTACTAACATGACTGTTAAGATAATCATGTTTTTTGATGAAAGCATAAGACTAAAATGATGTTTCCAAATGAAGGTTGTTTTGATTTATCCCCTGTATGCAGCACGCCTAATTTTGCTTCCCAAACTCTTTGAAGCAAGCTTTTATTTTATGGCTCTGGCTGTTGCCACTGCTGTGCTGTACCTGTGAGCTATTTAATGTGCCACATCGAGGAGTAAATTAATGCAGGTCCACAAAGAGAGCGCTTCGATTTGCTAATTGCTTGTAGAGCAGAGGGTATTGTTGTGTAGAGAAAGACTGTTCATTAGAGACTGAGTAGTTAATTTTTCCCTACGAATGGGGCTCACATTTGAGCTGCTTGCCCATCGTTCAGGGCAGCCAGCTCACCACCAGCCCGGGAGGGGACTGGGGGGCTCTGGATGCAATCACTTTAACAGCTGCATTGTCACCACCAGATTGCCTTGGTTTCATTCATTAAACCCTCCCTGACCAGCCTCCTCCAGTGCTGTCAATGAAGGCTGACTTTTGGAAGGTACAGAAGACAAATTATTGATGCAGGGAAGCAAGTTAAACAATTCAGAAATGTCTGCTTGGAGCTGAGTTGGTTCCTCTCCTTGGAAACCGTTCCTGCTCCTCTTTCAGCCCAAGCTGCAGATCCCCAGTGAGGCTGGAGCACAGGTTCTTCTCTTCCTGCCACTCTCTTTTGAGGATGACAATCCACTGACAGTAGATTAGACTATGTTGTCATGTAAGATGAATATTTTGAATTGACAAACCTTTTTTTAAAGCTTAAAGTAATTGACTGAGTACTTGAGAGGATTTTTTTCCCTGCTTTGCTACTTGATTTTCCCTTACCTGGTTGTGCCACCTTCAGTGGGTGAATTGCACTGTATTTGTATATCTGATTCATAATACCTGTTTGCACATCAGCTTCCTTAACCCCTGAGCTCAGTGATCTGTGGGAATTTAACATGTGTCTTAAGTGAAGAGAATTTCCTTGCAGCTTTAAGTCAACTTTTATGCACAGCCTGAAAATTCAACACAGAAGTCTGTCCTACAGATTCCTGAGGTACCAAGGGGGATACATCAATTGAAAAGTTCCTAACACAGAGCTGAGCCACTTGGAGAATCACGGAGAGGTTTGGGTTGGAAGGAACCTTAAAAATCATCTTTCTGTGGGTAGAGATACTTTCTTGGATGAGGTTGCTCAGAGATCCATCCAGCCTGGCCTTGGACACTTCCAGGGCTGGGGCAGCCACAGCTTCTCTGGGTAATCTGTGCCAGGGCCTCACCTCCCTCACAGTGAAGATTGTTTTCCTAATGTCTAACCTAAACCTACTCTTTTCCAGTTTGAAGCCATTCCCCCTTGTTCTGTCCCTGCCTAAATGGGTTTTCCCAGAGCAGAGCTTTGAGATGGGACTGGCAAACTGCTCCAGCATCTGCTGGACCCCCCGTGCCTTCCCAGCACCCCTGAAAGGCTCCTGTCCAACACTCAGTGTGTTCCTTGTCTTCGTGTGGCTGTGCTGAGAAACCCAACAGCTCATTCCTCAGAAGATACGTTCCAAGAAACAAAATAACACTGTTTTTTCCTGGTCTTTTCCATCCACAGCCTGGGGAATGAATGGCAGCAGGGGCTGAGCAGGCTGCCAGGCTCCATCCAGGGCCCTCTGCAGCTCCTTGGCTCTGGGGGCTGGCAGCTCCTCCCCAGCACTCTGATTAACCCAGTTGTGGGGATAAGTTCAGAGCCTAATTTCTCCTTCATAATTAAAAATGTGTGCATCTGTCATGCTGCTGGTGATTACTCTGTATTTTCTTGTGGCCTAGAAGGAATATGGCAGTGAATCACTTTGCCAGCAGCTGTCCTCCAACAGCTGAGGGAGGTTCAATATTTGATTTAAGCTAATAAAAAGTCTGGGATAGGGCTGGTGTTTACAAACTGGACGTGATAAAGCATCCAGATCAGCTCTATCACAGCCTGGCAAGTGCAGGCACTGGGGACCCTGCTGAAAATTTGGGCTTTTTCTGGTGCTCCCCCAGCTGTCAGAGTAGGTGGGCAGGAACAGGGAGTGGGAGGGTCCCCACTCTGGGCTGTGAGTGCATCCAACAGCATCAGTGAGCTGGGGAAGCCTCCTGGTTTCCAGCTTTGTCTTGTAACAGCTCTCAGTGCATTAAATATGTCCCTTTTGCTCTTCTCTGAGAGTTGCAGTCAAACCATATGTTTAAAAATCTTTTAATCTTCATAAATCATTTCTTCCAGCAGTCTAGTAAGTTTTGTAGCTGCTCTCTGAATTCCCACTAGTTACTGACTCTTTCCCTTTGAGATGAGCTGCCCAGAAATAAATGCAATGAAGAAAACCTACTTTGTGATTTAGTTCTTATCTGATTGCTTCTCCAAATCATATTGATCTGCTGTTGTTATGCTGCTGGCTTGGACTTGCTGTCCAGGTTTCTCTGTGTGTCTCTGTTGGCACAGCACCTTGAAATGGTTATTTTTCCCCAAGCCATATTGTATTTAAGATAAATTATGGCATATTTCCTGCTTGTATTTTCAATTTTTCCCATCCCTTTGTATTATTTCTCTCTTGCCTGAAAGGTTTTTCCAGCCTTTGGCTGAAGTAAAATGTGTTGGAGTCTTTGCTATCCTTTTCTTCTGAGTTTTATGGGGATATTATACTTTAAAATGCTCATACGCCCATCTAGTTAAACAGGCTCCTAGAGTCCTGTTGCTTTGGTGTTATAAATAAAAGTATTTACACTGTGAGGGTGACCAGAGCTTGGCACAGTGTGATGGGTTGATCCAGGCTGGGTGCCAGGTGCCCACCAAAACCACAGGGGACTGACCTTTGAGGGAATTCTCACTCTTTCAGTGTGGGTTACTCTGTGATTCCATAGGAGTCTGTGTGAAGAGGAAGCTGAACAGAGACTTGACCCTCAAATTCAGGACTGATAGCTAGTGTAAGAAAATACATGATTTTTAATGTAATTTCTAATTAAGTAATTCTTATATCTGGTTTAGAATAGGCTTGTTGTTCCCATCTAAAGGTCACCTTCGTATAGAGAAAGCTGATAAATACACAGAACTGTTGGGGTGGTTTGTTAGCAAAAACATTCAGTCAGTCTTGGGGTGTTTTTTGCAGAGTTTATGCCAACACCTCTCCTAAATAAGCTCTCTGAGGTCATGTTTTCTAATTCTTCCCCAAGCAACTCCTGGCTCCAGCCTGCTGCTGTCATTGTACCTGCTTCAATAGCAGAAGGGAAAAGTCTTTCCCAGGTGTCTGTGAATTTACAGTTTCCTGATGTTTCCACATCAAACTTGGTGATCATTTATTTTTCCTCTCCACTTGCTTGTCCAGGCACTGCAGTTTTGGTTGGGGCTGGTGTCTCCTGCAGTGTTTAATGAGTGTGTCTCATTCTCCTGTGCCAGGTCCCAGGCTTGTATTAAAACCCTTTTCATCTTGTTTCAGTGTCTCTTCCTTAAATAATGTCACATCATCCCCAGCCCTGCACAGCAAGAAGCTGAAACTTTTTCAGTTTTCGCTGAGCTCTGGGGCCAGGGAAATTTTGGACTGTTTGCTTGTTTGTTTGCAAAATGGAACTTCTGTTGTGCTGAACACTTAGACTGTATTTGTTTATTTATTTGCTTGCAGTTCAGTGCAGTTAGCCTCCAAAGCTAAGAATGTTTTGCTTTTCATTGTAATAAACTGCTTGCTCTGTGTCTCTGGGTTGGATGTGGCACTCAAAAGACTCATTTCATATGTGGTGGGAAGTTGAGAGACTCTGGAGGCTTTTCATGAATATTTGCTTGAAATGACACGAATCAGTTTGTAGGAAAGTTGAGTTTATTTCTTTTATTTGTTTACACTGTTTAAATTATCTTAGCTGTCATCAGTGACTATTTTTTGGGCTTTCTGCTAAGAGAAAGGCTGATTGCAGCCTAGTAGTGTTAGAAAATCAAGGATGTGGGAAGTAATAGCACTCATGTATTATGTGTGGCTTCTCTTAACCATCTCCTCAATACCCAATTGGATTAAAATTCTTTTTCATAAACAATACTCTGTAAAAGATCCTTTCCTGAATCAAGTTCCTGTTTCCCCTCAGATTATGCCAGGATAACCAAAGGTATTTCTACTCTGGTTTGAGATTCTTTACATTTCAAATTTCCCTTTAAAAAATGTAGAAATGCTGCACTGAGATCTTTTCTCATGGAAATTGAGGAAGTCTATGTTACAGGGCAGATTTTCTTGATGTTTTACCTTAGCATTTTGGAAGGCTTTCAAACCCAACCCCAGACTCCAGAAGTCCAACAGAACAATTTCTATTAAGTTAGCTTGAAACACACACTCCTTTCAGGAGCTAAACCTCCTCCTCTTCAAAGTTGAGCTAGGCAAAACTGCGTGAGTTTTAGACCACTCTTTCTGCAGTTTCACAGAAATGGAGTGGAGGCACAGTTCTGGCTGGAGCATGGGATTGAAATTTGGGCTGGTGGCATTCTCTGCAATAAACCTGGTTTTTGTTGTGCATGTAGACTCCAGGCTCTTTGGGACAGGACTGTCTCATGGCATGGGGTGCTGACAGGACAGAATAAGACCAAACACTGGTAATTCCTTCTCAGAGCCATGAAAATCATGGTGCCACATGTGATTTTTTTTTTTTGGGGGGCAAGGTCAGGGAAGGGAACAAAAGTCTTATTAAACTTCCAAAATTAATCCTAGACTTAATTTCCTATTTTTTTTTCCCTGTGTCTTGAAGGCTCAGCTGAATCAGGTTCTGGAAGAAGTGGGAAACCACAAGCAAAGGGCAGAGATGGTAAGTGTTCAATTTCTGCTTTTTTTTTCCCTTTGGTTGTTTTACAGAGCAGTAATATGCAAAGTTCAGTTCATTTAAACAGTGGATCAGTTCCAGATATTCAGAAATGAATAGCAAATAAACATTGCAAAAGTTGTGTTGCTGCTGCCAGTCTTGGCACTCCCTGTCTCCATACTCCTCACCTGGAAAAAGTGTTGGATGAGATCTGGTGGCCTGTCTTCCTTTTTTTTTTTTTGGCAATTCCTTTTCTCCTTAGCAGTTCTAGATCAGAAGCATGCATTTAATTTCATACTGAATTAACTCCTTTCTTTGGGGGCCTTTGATTCAGTCTCAAGTGTTCAAAGGACAGGCAGATGAGATACAAGAGAATTACCACAAACTATTTTTTTATAATATCTGTTAATTTTCTGCTGGGTTCCTCTATTTTATTGGCACTTCCCTCAAGGACCAAAAATAATAAAAGGACACAAAACCAGGTAGCAGGGAGGTTTATGTGCAGTTTCATGACTTGGATATGAGTTTTTATACTCGGGAATAAATGAGGTGTCAGTGTTAAGCCGTTTCGTGAACTGATATTTTTGCTAATGGATGAACTGTGGGATTCTTGCAACTTTTTCTAGTCACAAGGAAAACCTGAACAGTATCCAAGATGCAGACCTTCTGTAGATGTGATTAATTTTATTACTAATATAAAAACAGGCCTGCAGCACTGGCTATTAAGTAGGTGCTAAACAGACATCTGCTCTAAAATCCTAATCATAAACTAGAGTGCCAACACGGGTCTTTTTAGACTTGTGCTGAGCTCTAGTAGGGCACTGAAGGGCAGGATGAGATGCCCCTACTGTGCTATTAATGGGTTGCCATACGTCTGTTAGGATCTTTTTTTTTAATTTGTGTCTCTTGCTGTTTCAGCATCAGATTTTCCATCACGAGAGCGTTAATTGATTCCGGTTCTGCGGTGGTCTCACGTTGTGGGCAAACATTTTTGTATGCCCAGCTGCTTTCTGTGGTGACACAGGCCACAACTGATACTTTCCAAAGAAAACTGAATTAATCCTATTTACCATCTGATCTCATTAAGTGCTGCCTTGTAACAGTTTCAAATTCTAAGCAATCAATTTTTGCGTTGTGCTCGCTGGATGTATCAGAGGAAAAACTCGCTGTTATGTTTTAAATGTTCTGATGTTCTTGAGAGTTTTTTTAAACATTTCAAAGTTTTTCTTTTAGGCTCATTAAGCCTGGTTTTTGAGTTGTTCGCCTTCAAAAATTTGTTGTATTAAGTGGGCTAGCAGAGGGCTGGAGAAACTGGAACTTCCAGTGTTAAAGCATTAATTGGTGTTTTGCATCAGCCATCAGCAGAGGATAAAACAACAGTCAGTGTTCAGTGCCTATTCCCAAGGGTTTCTCAGTGGAAAACTGCTAGTCTTGTGATCTTCCAGTAACTCTTACATCAAGCTCCCATGAACAGGCTGTTTTCTGTGCTGCTTTAGACCAGGGATTGCAGATTGTAAGGTTTGGGCTTTATTCAGCAGCTTGAATTTATTCCGTAAATACAGGAAAATTGATTCACACCGAGCAAAAGAGATTTTTTTTTTTCCATCTTTTCCCCTTTTGAGGGAAAACCTGATAGTATAGCTCCTTCTTTTCACTGGTGGATGGTTCTTCTGCATCCCCAGTCCAAATCTCCCTGGTAGGGAAAGTTGTCACTTTGTGTCCTCTGCAGTGTTGATGGTGACTGAGGTCTGTCCCCTTTGGATGGGGCTGTTCCACAGCTGCCTGCCATGGGCTCCTGGGGATGTGCCACCAGCCCCACTCCTCTCCCTTCCATCCAGCAAAATGCTCTTTAAGTGAGTTTCCCCTCCCTCCTCTCCAGAGCAATGTCTCACCTGGGTGACGTGATTTTCAGACTCCTTTAAATTTGCCACTTCAGCAAAATTATTTGCCTGGTTTGGATTGTGACTTCTCACCTTCCTTTCCATCCCTTTCACCTGTGGGCCTCCTGTCTCAGCTAGATGTTCAGGAATGCTGAAGGGATTGTCCTGCTCTGGGTGCTGACAGATGTGGATATTGCTTTCCATCAGCTCTTCTGCAAACAGGCCTATGGCTCTGAGTGAAATGGAACAAACACTTCTCAGGTGCTCTTGTGAAGTCTGATGAGACCTTTGGGACAAACCTCTGTGCAGGTGACATCTCTGCTGCCACCCTGCAGAGCTTTGATGGCTCTGCCACCCTCCCTGGGGCACTGGGAATGAAGAGTTGGGCTCTGGCTGATGGCACCTCACTGAGGAGAACCAAGGACTTCTTTCTATCAGTGGGGGCATCCCTGGTGCCCTGGTAAATGAGTCATTCTTTACACAGCAATATTTAAAAGTATAATATTTGTGGGACGAGTCTGATGGGATGGTGGCCTCAATACAACAGCATCTGCACATTCAGGGCTCTCTCCTCCCAGGCTGAGCTCAGGGAATTGTGTCCCCAGGGACAATGGCAGATGAAGGGTGGTGTGTGTGATGGGGAACCCTGTGCTGAGGCAGGGCACATGGTCCTGCTAGAGGAAAATGGAATGCCAGTGGAATGGAGGGGCTGGTTTTGCTGCTCCAGTGCAGGGATTCGTTGCTTGTCAACTAGAAGTGAGCGTGCTGCTGAAGGAACAACAAAAAAAGAAATTTAAATGTCTTCAGTTAATTGCAGTTGACAAGACAAAGGCGGTTTGACTTTCCAGTATTAATTAGCAAACCCATACTAATTAGCTTGTATAAGCACAATTCATGCCTCTTTCCCTAAATGCAATTAATATTGCAACTGAAGAAATCTCTGGGCTGTGCCTCTGTATCATTAACATACTTTGCCCTAATTAGACACGGCCAGTAGTGGCTGGAGAAATGAGTTTGTGATTACAACCATAAAAAACCCTCTAATATTTTATATCCTTCAGGGAACTTGAACCTAGAACTTATTTTTTGATTTAAGAAAAATTACCCTTATCATTGTGCTGTGTAATTAACAATGAAACTTTGATTTTCCTCTCCCTGTAACCCTTCACTTATTTATTTTTCTTTATGCACAGTTTAAGCATGTTCATACTGTAAGGGAACAGTGTCTGCCCATAAGACACATAAGAGTCACCACTCTTGATAGGGCTCAGGTCACTGAGCTGCCCCACAGATCCATGGGGGTTTTCTGTCTTTTATTTGCTAAATGTTTGTTGTTTTCAATTTTTTGTATGAATATGTGCTCTTCTGACAATTAGCTGGTGCTACAGTGTCTTTATTTGCAGGATGTGCAAGGAGGTTGCTCAGAGTTCACACAGCTCCCTGATCTGTGGTCCCAGGACCTTATTTCTCATGGCATGTTAGTTTAGTGCTCTACAGGCCTAAAGCTGAGAGAGAGCTTCACTCACACCAAAATATTGTTTGTGGGAAATGCCTTCTTGTTTGTTCCATTGTTTTTCTTTCCCTCCCTGAGGGAGGGAAACAGAAGACATGTTCGTTTTTGTAATTTTCGTTTGCCTTTTTCATATCCCTTTATAGACACGAGGAGATTGTTTGGCTCAAGCTTGCCATCCAAGCAACAGCTCTGATCTCTGATCTTACACTTTCTTCCAGACTGGTGCTGTAGCAGGGGGCATTCATGTCAAGATTTTTTGTTCTCCATCATTAATCCCTGAGGGAAGTTGGCTTGGTATTAAAAAAGCATCACCTGTGTTTTCATTACCCTGAGGTGCTCTGGGTATCTTTTGGCTTTCATCTTCAAAAGACAGCTTGGCCCATGTGGGCTCTGAAATCTATAGACTGCTCTTTGGAACAAATTAAATTTCACCCTCCAGCAGATTAAAAAGGCTGGATATAAGAATCACAAGAATTGCTTAGCAGGGTGGGAGGTAAAGAAGATTTGAAGTCCAAGAATGCAGCCGTCACTAAATGAATGGCTTAAATTGAGTGTCCTTACAGAGGCAATAAAGACACCTTAAAATTAATATAATCAATGCCCCTTGCCTTGAGGAAAAGTGTTGGTTAACCCTTTGCAGAGAAGGGGAGACCTTTATTTAAGAGCAGCAGGTCAGCAATAGTTAAAGAGCCAATCATATGTTCAGTCTGATGAAATCATAATGTTTAGGATTAACTTAAATGTCAGTGACTGCCTACACTGATGGTTATCAGGAGTAGAAATGGAGACAGAAAGGAGAAGGAACATGAAGGAAATAAACTCAGGGAACTCTGAGCGTGATGTAGTTGGGAACTAGCTGTTAACTGGAAGGCAAAATGGAAGGGTTATTACCTATTTTTTTTAATTTACAGGTAACACCAGTGATAGTAGGAAAAAAATATGAACTTTAGTATAGAAAGACCTGCCCTGGATTACTGGCCACTAGAGCTCATTTAATTCTTGTTTAAGAGTTACTGAACAGAAAGCAAGAAATACAACAGACCAAGAACAAGAACAAAAGTGGTGTTCATTAGTGGAAATGTAAATTCTCTGTATTTTCTGTAATAGGAAGGCAATTAAATGTGGGATTAGAGAGCTGAACCACAGGAGTTATAAATAAAAATGAAGCTTTGCTGGAACATCTTTAGGACCAACAGGTTGGGAGGGGCAGGAGACAACTGACTGGAGCAGGAAGTCTCCATCTATCAAAAGTGTATTACATAATTTCTGAATTGATTTAGCAGGTGACAGCAAATCTCCTTCCCGTGGGACAGATTTTATCCTAACACTTTATATGAGGCCAGCAAAGCCAAGACAGATGAGCATCGTGGCACTCAACTGAGCAGCAGGGTGAATAGTTTTAGTAAGGCAATCTTAGAGAAATATCCACTTCTCAAATCAGATTGAAAAGCATGAACCTGGTTATAAAGAGACAGCAAAAGAAGCTAATCCAGAATGAAATGATATAGTAACAGAAGACTGGAAGAGGACTTTTAGATCATAAAGTCCAGTCCTTCAGTAGCTGAGGCAAATGCAGCATATATCTCAGTTCATAAATTTATCAAGCTTGTCTTGAAACTGCTTTGGTTGTTTGTACCATTACTGTCATGGAAAGACTGCTCTGATAGCTGAAATCTTCCCAGTGCCAACTGAAAATATATGTGCAGTTAATATCCATTTTTTTCTTGTGCTAATATTCTCCTTAAACTACAGTGACTGTTCTTCCTCCCTCATATTTATGCCATGACATATTTATAGAGAACAATTGTTCTCTCCCAGCCTTTCATTTGTCTAGGTTAAACAAATCAAGCTCTTGCAGCCTTCTCTTAAAACAGGCTTTTCAGTTTCCTCATGAATCATGCAGCTTTCTTTAAATCTCTTCCTCTTTCTGTCTCTCCTTTGAAGATGAGTAATCAGAGTGGTCACATCATTCCAGGTGATGTTCCAGCAGTAGCTTTTGCACAAGTGCTTCCACAGGATCGTGGGGTACAGACAGGAACCTCTTCCACTTGTGTGGTGGAAGAGCTGAGCTGTGTCCAGGCCATCAGCCATTTCCAGTGCCACACTCAGTGCTGATGCTCATCCTGGGGTCAGTTTATCTGCCCCACTCTGTCCGCATCTCGGATTTCTGGCTGAGGAAGGCTCAGTTTGTAGGAGGGATTCCAGCTAGTTTGGGACTTGCACTCTGACATTTCAATTCTGTGCTGTTCTTTCAGTTTTCACGTAGCTTCCTCTTTCTGATCAGTTTATGTTCCTCTGTGGTAAAGCTTCTGTGCTATCAGTAATTGTGTTTGTGCATTTGTATTTTTAGACCCAAGGTCTTCATTGGATTTTGTTTGTTTTGAATGTGTCTGAATCATCTTTTTCTCTATCAGGTTGTTTTAGTTTTACTTCAGCAGAGCCATTTGTTGCTTGTTTACTTCACAGTGTTTATATCATTCTTCTCTTACTATTGTGATCCTGTAAATTCTGAATTATGAGTTGTTAGAAGAGGGGGATGATTGTGCAGGAGTCATTGATACCCTATTTTGGGTCTCCTTCCTGTTTTAACTGTGGAGTTTTGGGTCTGAAGGTGGAGTGAAGTGTAGAATAGAGGGATGGGACTGCACTTGTCCTTTCCCTTTCCCTGGCAGGGAGCTCTCAGTGCCCATTGTAAACAACTACATTAAAACTTGTCCTTGCTATTCCCCACGGGTTAGGAATATAGTGAGCTCTCAGGTACACAGACAAGGTTATTTTTTTCTCCCTCTCTTAGCCTGGGGAATGATGAACAGCCTCAGCTGGTGTGTTGCACCTGCTGCGTGTTCCCTCTTGGAAAATTCGTGTTTCAACACACAAAACCATGGCACCATCAGAAGCATCTGTTGCAGGTGACTGTGGGCAAAGCAGGGAGTGTGGAGGAAGCCTTGGGATGCTGGTGGATGAGTGCTGACAAAAACTGCCTGTGGGCTGGAGAGGTGCTCTGCACATCCCACCTCTGCACGTTACTATCTCAATGCTGTTTTAATTAGGTGAGAAGGAGAGACTCAGTGAGTCAATTCTCATGGTTTATCTCTGTTTTAAAAATCTAGCCGGGCACATGGGATCAAACAGCACATTCCCTTCAAATTAAAAAGAAATAAATGGTCTGTTTAAAAGTCCCATTACACAAATGAACCTGCTGTTGGATCCATTAACGTGGAAGTTTTATGGGACACGGCAGCACCGTTTGGTTTCAGCAGGACTGTTTTCATTTGCTCTTCCAAGGCAGTAAGGGCTGACATGGGGTTCAGGCTGTCAGGAGGAAGAAATGTGGCTGCCTGAAGTGAGAGCTGCCTTCCTGCTGGCCTTCCCTGTGGGACAGGTGCTGCCAGACTGGGGGAAACTGTCTGACCCAGACCTGAAGAGTAATTCCAGCTCAGATGGGACTCAGGGGCCTTGTCCTCATTCCCAGCCCATCATTTGGGGTGGCCTCCATGCCACAGGTGTGCCCCTAAACCCTGAGCTGTACTCTCAGGCATGATGGTAACAGGAACAAGGACTGGAGAGGGAGACATGGGGAGGGTTTTTTCTCTTCAGTTGTTGAGAAGAGGAGAAAAGTGAGTAGTTGTCCTGTTTAGAAGATGCTGCAGCTGCAGTGGTCCTTGTCAGTGTCACTGTTGTCACTAAAATCTGACTTACACTGAGTTACTTGGTGAAATGAGAACAGGATACAGATATTATCAGAGGCTTTATTATAGTAGGCACAGCCTGGAGACACAAAAGGCCTATTTAATAGACATGCAAAAATCGGTGCTTTTCCAGGCTTCATTAATCTCTACAGAGCCTGTAAGAAGTTTAGGGGCTACCTCAGACTCAATTGGTTTGATTTAGCTGAACTAGAATTTCCTGGAGAATGCAGGAGCTCTACATTATGTTCAGCACTTTGAGAAAACCAGGTGAGAAGTCTGGGATATCTCTAGGAATCTGTCTTTCTGCTCCTTTATTCTGCCTTTCTAAAAGGCAGGTTGGAGAAGCTGTAGAAGGAACATGAAGTTCCAGTGCTTGTCTAGAGAGGGAAAGGAAGGCTTGGGGTTGTTGAACAGTCGTGTTAGCCTGGGACAAAATAAAAACTGATTTACAGCTTCCTTGTGAGAAGGATGGAGCCCAGTCTCCTCCTGCTTTCACAGCTCTGGGAAGCTGTGCCTGCCTCAGAAGAGGATCATCCTGAGAGATCTGATGCAAGAGATACAATTCTGTAAGCACAGCTTGTCCTGAACATGCAGGGGGATGTGAAGGTCTCCAGCTCTGGGATCTGGGGAGGGCATGTTCACAGGATGTGCCTGCAGATCAAAGGTTGCTGGATACTTCTCTTCTTGCCTGGGGCTGGCTTTGTGTATACAAAAAGGGAGATAAGGTGTAAAAAAAATTGAAGTTTCAAGACTTAGTCCTTAGACTGACAGCCTAATCTGCTGGTTACATCATTTGTTTTCAGTCTTTTTGTGTCTCAGTGTCCTTAGGAGAGCTCGTTCCCAGTGTTTCTTGCCTTTGGCTGATGGATGCTGGGGGTAGGTAGTAGCTGTGGCAGGCTGGGGTCTGTCAGGGCAGCAGAGTCCTCCAGCAGGAGTTGGAAAACCCAATTTATCCACAGAGAGGAGGAGATCATAGAGCAGAATTTCTCCTATGACCTCTTGGTAAATAATGAATGGCAGAGCCCTGCCTCTTTGGAATTGCTTAATTGAGGCTGACAACTCTGTTGTATTACAGGATCTGGCTTGTCAGGAGAATTTTAACTTATTTATGAATATTTCATTAACCTCTAAAGACTGGCTGTATAAAATAGAGCTCGTGCCAGGCCCTGTCCTGTTGATGCTGTGTTCAGTGCTAATGTCATCACTGCACACCCAGAACACCTTTCCTCTGAGCTGGGCCTCACAGTTTATTGTTGGTGGCAGCAAGAACGTGTTCACCAAAGGTTAAAATGCCAGGTTTGTGCTTTGGCACCAGAGTTGAACATATGGTATTTGAGAGGGAATTGCTGTTTGCCTTTCACTCTGTGACTGCTGCTGGCAACTGAAGGGCCCTGCAGGCATTGCCCTGAGAGGCTGAAATGGGCAGAGCAGTCCTGGCAGGGCCCTGTGGCCTTTGGGTTTTGGCACCAGGAGAGAGATTTCTCACTTTTTATACATTAAAAACCCACTGCTTTTTGTCACAGGCTAATCTCCGAATGGGTCATTTAGCTAGAAAATATTCATCCTGCTCTACTTGACCTGTTCTTTGGGCAGGATTTGGGGAACAAGGCTCCTTCAAGGCTCTGCAGCTTCCTTGAAAGCAGCTGGGAGGTCCTGTCAGGAGAGCAGCTGCTTCCCCATAGCTGGGCCCCTTGCCCCATCCTCACATTTCCCAACTCTGGGAGTTCAGAGAGCAGCTTTAGCAGGCAGCTCTGCTGGCTCCTGCCAAGATATGCCAGCAAACAGTGCTCCCAGCTGTAGTGAACTGCAAAATTGGTCTGGAGCTGCAGCAGGAGCGAGGGAGCTGTTCCTAAAAGCACAGGCTGTGTGTTGTTCCATGTGAGCAAGAGAAAGAAGATTAAGTTCAAGCACTCAGTGAAGGCTCCTTTGCTCTCTTTACTTTATTAAGCAGGATTGATTCCACAGTACTTATGTTAGGAAACAAAGAAACGAAAATGGATGTTGGATTCCTCTTTCCCCTTTGATCTTCCTGGGTGCTTGGGAACTGCATAGATTCTTCTCTGACTGTTTATTATGTGATGATTTTTCAATGGGAAAACTGATGGGGGAGTGAGAGGTGGGATTACAAGCTCCTGTTTGATGAGAATTGTTGACTGAATGCTCCGGAAACTCCTCGAGGCGATATTTTCAGGAAACAAACTGTATTCAAACTCTATACGGAGGAGGTATGACATCTTTGCAGATTTATTCATTGCTTTGCCTGTAAATTGCAGCTGCTAGAAGACTTGATTCTAGCAAAATATGCCTATTCCTGTGTGAAAGAAGTGATCTGTGTGATGCACTTCTCAAGAGCAGACAATTCCATTGTGCCAGCACCGTGGCTACACTGGCCAGGGATGAGGCACATCCAGGCTGGCACCTTGACGGGTTCCCTGAACAGGCTCTTACTCTGTGTTTTGCTGTTCTAACCGGGAGTAATGGGTAGGAGGTGTCAGGCAGTTAAGGCTAATTACTCCAGAGTTGCCTTCTCTCGGTGGACACCAGCTGTTTTGTTCTCCCTGGCTGGGAGGAGCTTTCGGTAGTAATTAAAGGGAACAGTCATCTACACGCCTGGTGGAAGTGGTGGAGCGAGGCTGATAACAGCCGAGAGCTCTGAGCTGAATGAACATGGAAATTAGGTGATCCTTCTTCAGAATGAGCTGTTAGAGCAAAGAGAGGGGTTTGGACGTGGGGCTGTCAAGGTGTTTTGCTGTCAAGCAGTGGCTGTGAGGTCTCATTGCAGTCCCTGCGAGCGTGGGCAGGGCAGGCTGAGAGGAAGAGATTCCTTGTCTGCTCCTTTCGTGGAGTGAGGGCTGAAATGTGTAATTATACTTGAATAAACTCATGGGTTTAAATTAACATCTTCAGTTCCCTTGCTCGGCGTGTCTCTTGTACAGGATGTTTGCTCTTCTTCCCCATGAGC
The DNA here is from genome assembly GCF_965231275.1 of Zosterops lateralis. NCBI lineage: Eukaryota > Metazoa > Chordata > Aves > Passeriformes > Zosteropidae > Zosterops > Zosterops lateralis. Next base: position 3,449,181 of record NC_139775.1, read on the forward strand.
CTTCCAGGTTTGTTAATTTTGAGCTCTGAGCCAGCTTCCATCCATCTGAAGTGTCTCGTAGTGCTTGTTTCCCAAGTCACGTCCTGCACCCTTCCCAGATTACTAAAATGAAATAAATCCAGCACCAAGGAAGGTGGGTGGGTGGGGATGGTTGGTATCTGGTGGTGTTGGGATGTGAGAAGAAACTTTGAGACGGGCAGGAGGCCAAGTCATGAAGCAAAGGTGACTTTGGGAAGAGCTTGTTGGATGGGCTGTGCCAGGAGAAGTTTGGGGGTGTGGTATGATGGTGGTTCCTTCTTCACGTTTGTGATTCCTTCTTCACATGCTGGGCAGGCAGCTCAGGCTTGGGCCACTTTGACACCCATGTGGCATTGGCCTTATTGTGCAGAACAAACTGTTTCCTGCCATACCCTGTCCCACTGTCATTAGGTATGGAAACCACAGAGTGGCTGGTTTAAATAGGGTGTCTGTGCATTTGTCCTCTTGTTCCTTTGCAGCAGAGCTGAGTTTGGCTCACTGAGGCTGTCTGGAGTTTCCCCAAGTTGTGCTGGTGGCACACAATGTGGAGGGGAGGTGTTGGGAGGAGAGCTGCAGGCTGCCTGTGGATTGGGAATCAGAAGGGAGAGAGGTGAATGCTCGTTAAGGCTCCCTTGGGGTAGATGAATTAGTTAATGACTTTGCTGTGCTTTGAAAATGCAAATGCTGTGTCAGAGCTAAGTCTGATTATAATAATCAATCTTCCTTTGGAGAGGGTGCTGGGTATGAGGAAGGGGGAGAGTGATGAGACTGGGGCTGAATTTTTAGATCACAGATCTGCATTTCTCTGCTGTTGTTAAGGAACCTGATGCTGTCTGAGAGGTCAGCAGAGCTGAGGAGGGGCAAAAGGTGGGTTTGGGAGAAACCATCCTGGCAAGCACCAGTGGGCCTCGGCAGGGTGAAGATAATTTTGTAATTTTGTCCCTTATGATTGCCCTGCCTGGAAAGGGAGAGGCTGTCATCTGCTCCTGTGTGTGAGCTACCCCTGCTAATGGGAAAGATAGAAACTGCCTCATAAGCAGGGTCCTCCAGGGATGGGGGAGAGGGGAGGGTGGCTGCTGCAGACGTCCAGCCCTGACAGCTCCTTCTCCCTTGGCACTCCATTCGTTTGTAGCAAGCGTTCCTAGTAATTACACCTCTTAATTTAGGAGAGCGAGTGGGAGAAAGGAATATAAATTTGTGTATTAACTTTAGAGATTGGAAATAGGGCAAGTGAACCTTCTCTCTGGGAGATTATATTTGGAAATGAAATAGAATGACATTTGGTATAAACTTGAAAAATTGCTCTCTTTTTACTGCGACGGGAGGAGAAAAGCCACAATCCAGCCTGTATTGGAGAGAAGCAGAAGTCAGCATATGTCCGTTTCCCAGTGTGTGTGTATCAACAATAATATATATGCATGAGTACATTTTTAGGAAAGTGTTTGCTGAGAGGTTGCTCCTAGCCCTGACTTCTCAGTGATAAAAGCACAGCAAGTTTGTTACAGATGGTGGAACCCCTAGAGACCGGTGACTCTGATCCAGCCAGCCTTCATCTTCCAAGAGAAAAAAATACATATTTTTTTGCTTCAGCCAAGTGGGAGATGGTTAGTTCCAAACCACTTTTTGTTGAATATCTGATTTTCTTTGCCTTTATTGCTTTTGTTTCACAGTGGCATCGAGGATTAATTTTCCCAAGAAAAATGTACCGACTAATCCTGGGCTGCTTAGCCTGTTTCTAAATGGCAGGCAATATTTTGTTTTACAAGTACTCTCCTACTTTTTGAAGAAGAGTAAAGTTCACTAGGAAATGTGGTGAGGCTTAGTTCTCCCTCTGTGTGCTTCTCTGCAGGTATTTTGGGGGAGCAGCCCTTCAGAATGCCAGTGGGATGGGCTTATGGAAGAGGTGGCAGTGCTTTTGCTGAGCAGAATGATCCCTGAAGTGCTCAGCATGGTGTCTTACTACACTGTGGTATTGCTGGACACCCCAGTTAAACTCACTGATGTTTCATGTATATTGGATTTTTGATGCCAGATTTCTAAGCTCATAGACAACACCAAGCTTGCTGTGCTGCCTTGTGGGAAGAGGCAGAGAAGCTCCTTAGCCTCTGCTATATCCAGTGGAGAGAAGCACAAATGGCACCACTGTCATATCGAGGTCCTGGTTTGCCTGTTTTCAGCCCTCAGTGCATGGGGTCATGCTCAGGGTCCCGTTTCTCTGTTCTTGTCTATTTTAGCATACACTCTTCCTTTCCAACTCTGCTTGGTGTTCCTACATTTTAAATATTTATGTACTGAAATAGCTCCTTGAATTGTGTTGAGGCTTGTAGCCCAACACAACCTCTCAGTTCACCTTTCTGTGCCGGCTCCATGCAATTCAGTTCCCATTTACTGCTGCCGTTCAAAATCAGCTCTTTTGCTGAGGAAGGCCTTTCAAAGGATGTTGCATCAGCCCATTGTTAAATAAACCTTTAGACATTTATAATGGATTCAGCATTTCCTGCTTTTTACAGTTCCAAAAATGCTGAATGACATGCAGACACACTTCATCAGGGTAAGATTGCTGTATCAGCCCCTCTCTAAAATGCACTCATTATTCAAATAATAACTGTATGTCTCCAGCATGTGTTCTGTGAAATGTGTGTACATGATGTGGGCGAGTAAACCAGCCCCCCTTTTTCTTTTTCAACATGCAAATCCTGCATTGGCAGTGAGTTGAAATACTGTAGATTTTGAGTTCTTTATTACCCAAAATGAGTCACCTGAACAGAGATTTGCTCGTTGATTTGGGCAGTGTGTTAACATTTTCAGAAGTTTGTAAATGTGCTTTTCAAGGCTGACTGAACTGACCTGTGATAAGCCTCACTCTGAAGATGGAGTGTGGACAGCAGTGGGAGGCTCTGGGAAAGCTTTTCTCCATTAATGCTGAAACCTGCTGGAGCTGAGTGTGAGGAACAAGAGGCCCATGGCGTTGCAGAGATTTGAGGTGCTTGCTTGGAGGGGACCATAGGTCAGAAATGACAATGCCAGAAATACACCAAGAAAATCAACTCTCTGAAGTTCTGTTTCTTCTAGCTGTCAGGAGATGAATTTATAATTTTGTTTCTCCTGTCATGTCATATGTCTTTAAATAATTGCCACAGAAGACAGAAGCAGTGAGGAACATATTTCTAACCCTGCTGTGGGTGTTTGCTATGCCATTAACACTTGGAGGAGAACCACCTTCTTGGAATCTTGTCCAGACAGGTTTAAAAGCAAGGCTGAGAGAAGAATGATATTTCATATAATTAAATACTAGATGAAAATTCATCCATGTTCTTCCTTCCTCTCTTTCTCCTTTGGTAAATAACAATGGCAGTACTTATTTTGGAGAAATTATTTGCATTTCATCTTTTGGGGCACCTGCATTTTTTTGACAATGAACATTCTAAAATAAGTCTATATCCTGTATGTGTCCTGATCACTTTTTATTGAGAGTAATAAAGTTGTTCTGGAATTCATGCTTAAGAATTGAAAGAGATAAAGAGAGTTCAGGATAAATCGGATCACTTCAGTTTGAGAACAAGAGGCCCCAGGATATTTTGAGAAGAAAACAACACATCCTCAAACTATTAAGGACCTGTTCATGTGTTTTATTCATTCATGGGCTCTGATATTACTCATTATTCTGCCTTATATAAAAACCGTAGATAACTTTAAAAACCATTAAAATAACAGCTTGGTTTCTTTCTGAGTTGCTCAAGTGTTCTGCAAGGTGGGAATATCACTGGGGGTCAGATCCTGGGTGATGTAATGCCTGAATCTCCTGCAGGTGATGTAGGTCCTTAAGTCCCTCTTGTGCAGCTTCCAGGACAAGAGATGCTGCTGTATTTCACAACAATGTTCCCTGTCTGCTCTTAATGCCACTTAAAAGATGAAGGCTGACCTGGGTCGTTTGGTATGGAGTGGGGGAATACAGCAGTGAGCTGTAATTTGAGCAGCCCTTTTCCTCTCTCTGCTTGGTAATGACTTCTACTAGTTTAATGTATTCAAAGCAATAAAAGTTTAACTCAGCCAGTCACATAAAATTATTGATAAAAATTGGAAGAGTTTAGCCTGGAATAGTGAGTTGGTTCAAAAAGCATAAAAATGCCTGCTGAAAGTGGCATCTGGTGAACAAGAGAGACCAGGACTGGAAATTAATTTAGGAAGAGGGATGTGATAGGAATTAGGCAGAGAAAGCAGCAGTAGGGAGTTGTCTCTTCCTTTCCTTATCTCTTCTTGAGTCTGTTCTTTGGCACAGGTACTGAGAGGAGAAGTGGACAGGAAGGGACAAAGCACCGCTGTGGTGAATTATTTCATGCTCATCACCCATTTCCCAGAGTTGTCCTGAGGCTGTGTCAAAGGGAATGGTCTTGGAAAGCTCCTCACCTCTTGGGCTTTATCAACAGGTTCCTTATTTTTAGCCATTCTTTTCATTCTTGTTTTGTGTCTTGCTGCTTGCACTGTATTGCCTTCAGAAAAGCAGAGTTGGGTCCCAAGAGTGAGTCACTCCATCTCATCTCAACTAACTGTTTTTGTCCTGGAAAAGACATTAATAACATAAGAATAAATAGCATTTTTAATATCTGAATATTTTAATATCTTCAATGAAATTGGCAGTAAGAAATGTTTTCCTATCAGTTGCTAGGGATTAAATCTGGAAACAACACATTTTGAATGAAGTATTTAATAGCTTAATTGTTTTACTTTCTTATTTCATGAACAGTTAGTGAGCTCTGAATGGCAATAATTTCCTGTGGCACAAGATTGTGTCTTGGCCTGAACTTTAAACTCTCCAGTAGTTTCAATCCTAGTTCTGGGAATCAGGTCTGTGTTAACATCTCACTCCTTGAGCCAGTTTCATCTGTAGTGATATCAGTGTCCTCCTCTCCCTTCTCACCTCAGGCACATCAAATTTTCAGTCCAGGGAGTCTTGGTGCTTGCAAATTGGGAGGACATAAGAATGAGATGAAATGCCCTTACAGCCCATGTGCCCTTCCCTCCTCATTCTCCTTCAGCAGCTTATTCTTAGAAACCCAGCAGATCCTCACCCTGCTGCTGCTGAGCGTACCTGGCACTAATTTGTCACTGCTGTGGATCAAGTGAGATGCTTCTCACAAGCTCCCTCGAGCTCATTTACATTGACTCTCCCATTTCCTTTTCCTGTTACACACTCTGTTTATTCCCTTCTTTGTACAGCCACCACAAGAGACCCCAAATTCCTCACCTGTCTGTGTCCCTCTTGTCCCCCAAGAAGGTGACCGTGATTTATCTGTGTGGGTGAGCAGGTAGAGGGTGCACATGGGCTTGAGGCTGAGCCCTCTTAGCCAGGGATAAATAACTCACCAGCCCTTCCATCTTCAAATGCTGCTCTCACTTATCCCAGAAAGCATCCTCAAACTCCTAACAGCAAACACTTCCAGGCTTCAGCAGACACGGGAAACCGGAGGCATAATGAGTGTTTTCCTGCTAGAAGTAGGTTGGAATTGAAGCCTACTCCTCATCCCGGTACCTTTTATTCACATTCCTGGAATTATCTGGTGTGCTTGCTTTATCCCCAGCCATCTGTGATGGGCTGAGCTGGGAGAGATAAGCTCAGTAATCAGAAAATTGAGGGAAGCATTTCTGGCTGTGATAATCTTATCAGGCAGCTAATATGCATTAACATTTGTACAGCCTGATGATGCAGGTGGGCCTTTGCTTATTTTTTATTCCTGGATGTTTTTTTGACAGGCAGGGGGAGAATGCAGGGCTTTTTTGGGGTGTCAGGGGGAATTAGGTTGAAACATTTTTTTGTGCTCGCTCTCTTCTGCTCTGTTCCTCTGGTGTCAGAAAAGGGTGGGAGCAAAATCCAACCATCCATTTTCTGCCCTTTCCTGCCAACAGCACTGCCATGCTCTGCCTGTCTTTTCTGGTAAGCATGGAAGGGTGAAGAGGCAGCGTGTCAGAACTTCAGTTCTGTCTGAGCTGTATGACTGACTGTGACAAGATGCTCCTTTTTCTTGTAAAATTGGAGAGTTTCTGCAAAAAGCTTGCAGAAGTTTGCCATTGCAATGTGATTTTGCTCTACAAGTCTAATCTATGCTGTTGCAGGGAATGGTGTATTGATGGATTATTTCCCTAATGCTGAGCGTTGAACTCTCTGTGGTCATAAGTTTTGCATCTATAATTAAGGCTGGATTGCTTATTATATTTCTCCTGGGTGAAAGAAATATCGTTTCCTTCAACAGATTTATTAGGGGAATTAGTCAACAGGTGGTAAAAAGATAGATGACAAAAGGAAGTCCAGAATCTCAAGGATGAGTGTGTGAAGAAGGTCTAAGGTGAGAGAAGGTGTTGGAACAGAAGTTTGAGTATCCTCTAGGTAGTTTGTCTCTGCTTATACTTCATAATAAATCATTTTTTCAGAGGTTTAGAAAAAAGTAACATACGGAGTTTATCAATCTGTGCATTGTCTTAATCTCTGATTTAGGGATCCAGACTGCTACAAGTCACAGAGCCTGGGAATTGTAGATTCTGGGTAAGAAGTTCTCATGTCTGTAGAGTTTTGAAATACTTTCTTGTGAGTTTCTACCCAAGCAAAGCCAGAGGCAGAAAATATTCTTGTTTGTTTGTTTGTTCAGCCAGAGCTACCTGAGCAGCTAGACCTAGAATATTGGAAAGTGCTGGAAATATTCCCCAGTCTTTTGGATTCAATGTATGTGTCTCAGCTGTTGTGGACAAGACAGTGTAATCCTTCATTTCTTCTGGGGTTCATTTCTTCTGGGGGAAGAATTGAGTGAGGTTGAATTATCAACACTAAACCTCAAGTCCCAGCGAGCTCCTAATGCCACACAGAGTCTTCTGCATCCCATTATCCATGGGGGAAAATATCTGAAAGAGAAGCAGAAGCTTTGCTAGTAACGTTCAACTTTCTGTGCCTCATCTACAGTGGAGAAAATGTTGGGAAAGGCAGAAGGAATTGCAAGGGGAAAGAGGGTTAAGTGAGGTTTTGACATTCAACACGGGAGAAGTTGTGCTTCACATCTGTGTCATGAAAAGTCCGACCTGTGCAGAACCTCATGATTTCCTCCTCCCTTTGCTGTTCATGTGTGCCCTTAGCAGTGCTGCAGGAACAACTAACACCTTTTGTCTCCTGCAGCTGGAGGTGGAGATGAAGGTGCTGAGGTCTCAGCAGTGCACAGCCGAGCAGGGCACCGTTGTCACCAAGGAGGAGGTGGACGCGCTCAGGTAGGCAAAGCAAGGGGAGGGATGAGCAGATTCTGCTCTTTTTGGAGGAGCTAATGAGAAGGGAAATGCCTGGGGAAGTGTCACTGCCTGCTGTGGTTATTGTCATCTCCTGGTGGAGCAGCAGGTACAGGAGCTCACTGTGCTGTAGGGCATAAAGAAGTTTGAGTGTAGGCTGCCTGTGTCCATAGGCTGCCTGCTGTTCAGGCAGTGGGGTGATTGATAATCAGAACACATTTTTCCTTGTATTCCTGAAGTAGGATGTTCTTTTTCTGTGCACATTTTACTTTCTCACCAGCTTTTAAGGATGTGAGAACCCCATGAAGCATTAGCAGAAACACTCAGACCATGATCTGTCCTGTGTTTAGATACTTTATAAGCTTTGCTTTCTTTTCAGAGGCTTCAGGCTCTTTTCTTTTGATGTTTGGGGTCTTTTGCTGTCAGTTAATTCATAAGCCTGGCTCCTGCATCACTATTCCCCCTGTTGACTTCCTTTCCTGTGGAAACAGCATTGCTGTTTATTTGTTATTTTGACCAAATCTTGACTGTAAATACAGGATCTGTTGGCATGTGTGTGAAGAGGTTTAGAATCCAGCTTTTGTATTGCTGATGCATGTGTAGCACTGGAGATAAAAGGGGGATGTTTCCCCTTGTGCATTGCTGGAGATGGCAGAGGGGTACCTGTGGTGATTCAGTGAAAGAGAAGTTACAAAACAGCATTTCAGCAGAGGATACATGAGCATTTACAAAAGCTACAGTGAATCTAAACAACCTTTCCATGTATTTATTAAAGCATTTATAGCTTCCATTGCAAAGCAGGTGACACAATAAATACCAAGCACAGAAAAATTCATCTGTTTCTGAATGTTTAATAAAGTTCCTTTTATTTAAGTTGGGTGAGTCGGGTCCTCACAGGCAGAGTATTTTATTCTCAGCTGATGTAAGACTTTGGCTAGACTTTCACTTCTTAATTCTTTTATATTTTCAGCTCCATCACAATAAAGTGTGACTACCTCATAGGACTGAAAGCAAGGTTTTGTAGCAAGCAGAATCCTGCAGAAAGCAGAAATTACTGTCCTGTATGTTATGGCTTTACTCTTGTGCTTTGCCTCTGGAGCTTGTTTTACGGCTTTGAAAGCCCAGTTCCATAGCAGGAGGGAGGTGTTTGAAAATAACACATGCTCAGCTAAGCTATTCCAATACATTTTAGAGCTGTACACCTAATCTTGGGGACCTGCTCCTGTAGTTCCCTCAAGGTGCTGTAATAGTTCTGGAGGCTCAAGGCATACATCTCCTTTTTTTATTCTATCATGTGTTTGAGTTCTGCTAAAGGAGAGAATGCTATGACTTCTCTTTTTCAGGGAGATAAACCTGTCTCCATCAACTTTTGCCTTTTGTGGGTTTTTTTTAGGTTGTTCAGGCTTTTCCTTTGCTAAGGCACACTGGACCCTCTGAAACCTGAGGTTTACACTGCTGCAGGAGCATTCAGCACCTCCTTGGCAACATTAAACCTGTCACTCCTGATTAATAATGTGCCTGTGTATCAGTAAATCCAGCAGCCTGTTTGCTGTCTTCTGGGCCCTGCAGGTTTGCAGAATTTTTCTACAGTGTCTCTCTGGTCTCTCCCTCCCTGGCTGGTGTTGTTGCAGCACCCTTTCATCTGGAAGATGTTCAGGCTCTCTATTTTCCCCTCCAAGACTCATTATTTGGTGTTTAGCTTCTGTGAGCAGCATTTGCTCTCTGTTGCCTGAGCAGCTTCAGGGGGAAGCAGCTTCAGGGGAAGCAGCTGGATTGCCACACAGTCCAGACCACTCCATAGTGCGACAGGCTCTTGCCAGTGGGGATGGAGATGTCTGCCTCTGCCCTAAATAAAAATCTATTTCCCAGGCAGGGATGAGTGGAGCTCACAAATATCTGCTTGTTATGGGGTTGTGGTGTTTGATTCAGCTCAACCATAGCCCTAAAGCTCCTAGATAATGTTTTTCCCCTCTTTGTTCTTAAGGAATTTCTTTGACTATTAATCTCACTCTCTCCTCCTTCCCTGGATAGTGTCAAACCTTTCACACAAAGTATGTCCCAAACCCAGGCCAATTCCCTGTGCAGTGGTTGATGGTGCAGAGCTGTTTTCCAGTGATGGGCCATACCCTGAAGGCTGTTTCAGCAGAGGCCACACTTCTGCAGTTGTTTCACGTTGATATTTTGGTTTTTCTTCTCTCTTGCTCCTGTGATAAGCTGTGAGTGCATAGCAGCCACAGTTCCACATTCTAATTCCTGACTGGCTTTTTTTTCCTGTAATTTTTTACTGAACCACTTTTTGTTGTCATGGCTGGTTTAAATGCTTGTCCCCGGCCCTGATGCTGGTTATTTAGTTACAGAGCTGTTCCACAAAGCATGGATTTGTTTGATTTTGATCACCCTTTTCATTGCTCAGCTCTAACAGTAAATGACTTGGTTCAAGGTGTTCTCTTTCTGCTGGAGCTTTCTTTGCTGGAGCACTGTAAGCCAGTCCCTGCTCCTTTTTCCTTACAGTTGGCTTCTATTACTGCTTCAAGCATCTCCTTGCACTCTCAGGCATTCCACATCTGAGTGGAGAAGTTTTAGAATTGACTCCGTAAAGATTTATTTCTTATGTTTCCAGACTTAAGCAGTCAATGGATATGGGTTGGACTTTATTTTGCATTTTCTGTGCATTGTTCAAGAAACTGGGCCAAGTTCTTCACAGAAGAGGCTCCTTCTCAAAGGAGCACAGAATAAATCACTATATTCTCCCAGTCCTCTGGGGCTTGGGAAGAGTGTGCTGTGATCCACATCAAACACTCCTCATGGCTCAGCTGGATGTGTCCTCTCCATACATCAGCAATGAACTGGGTGGGTGTGATTAAAGAACAGAAGGGGTTGGATGAGAACAGGGATCAGAATGGGAAGGGATTTAGATCTGCTGTGCTCATCCTCCTCCTGTGGGCCTCAACAGCACCAGTTTACTCAATTTTATGTATCTGCTAAGGAGAGCAACACAAACTCCACTGCTTCCTTCTGCACATCACTGCCAGAAACTAATTCTGGGAGAAAGCAGGGAGAAGAATGCAAACTTCCAAATTGGAAAGTGGGGAAAGAAACGCTACAGTTTATGAGGGAGTTATTTCCATTTCTGTAGTTAATCGTTGTCTTTGAAATCCTGTAACCTATGGGATGATGTGTCTGCTCCTCTGGGCTGAGCCCAACTCTCCTGTTAGCTGATGGAGGAAAAATAGGAGGAACCACTGAAGGCAGCAAGAGGAGTGTGCAGAACAGGAATGGACTGTTGAGCCTCCAGACATTTCCATATCGACCCCGTTGGTAGGAGCTCACTTCTGAAAACAAAAGCAGGGGAGACATAAAGGAGAAAAAAAAAAATCCACATTAATCCTTTGAATCTGTATTCACCTCTTGTAAGTGAACGAGAGCTTTTAAGAAAAATACCTTTTGTCTCATTTTTCTTTAGTATGGAAAGTAAATTTTCAGCCAGAAACTTGAAAGACTTTATCAGTTTTTCCTCCTTCTCTTGAGAACAAAGTGCTATTTCGTCAGACCTTTTATAAATTTAAATGTGAAACTCTCTCCCAGCATCATCGTTTCTGGAGAGACAATAAAAGCAGTGCTAATGCTGTCATTTCTCACACTTTTTGCTGCTCCCTCTGAAATAATATTTGGTTATATTCTGCAGATCCTATGAAGAGAAACTGTGGTTGACCCATTGAGTTCCTGCACTGTAGGGTACAGCATTTGGGCATTAGCACCTTTTACAGGGAAGGTGGTAACTGTGAAGAAACTGGTACTTAAGAATCTATAAATAAAAGGAATATATTTAAAAAGAACTTCACTGAAGACTTAAGTGACAACAGCTGAAGGACCTTTTCAGCTGGAACAAATCTGAACTTTTTCTTTCTGCTGTCAAACTGCAACCCCAGTAAATCCTAAATGTTTTCTGTGGATTTAGTGACTGGGTAGAGTTACAGTAATTCAAAAGAAATTCATGTCCTTGCCAATGCCCATTAGTCACACTTGCTGGAATTCTGTCTGCTCTGCTCCTAACACCATCTCAATGCCATCTGGATCCCTTAATAGCATCTTCCCAACACATGCATTTTCTGCTCCATTCAGTATTTTCCTGTTCAGCAATAGCTTTTCCACATGGCCATGCCCCCCTCACAGATGGGGCCTCTGTGAGACATGTCCTCATTGGTGATGTCCACAGGCAACCACAGAGCACAGCTGAGAACATTAAAAACCAATAAAACAAAGATAAAAGGGTGATGGTGGGGGGAGTTTTCAGTGGTTAATTCCACTGAAAAGCTCTGGATTCAGAGAGACTTTTGGAGTGCCTGGATGCTGTTGAAAATCCAACAGATTGCCCCCTTTTTTTCCTTTCTGAAGGAGGAGCAGCCTTGTCTCACGATCTGAGGTTTTCAGACAGACTGAACACACACAGTGGGATGTCTCCTGATTCTCACAACTGTCATTTCAGGAGACCTGAGGCTGTAGGTGGGTTTTTTTTTTCCCTCATTCCCTCTTCTGATTTGAGATAATGAAACATGCAGTAGAGGCAATATGAAGCTCAGTTTATAAAAGAGGGAAAATCCATGAGGCTGAGCAAATGCCAATGAATCTGCCAATGAATTGCACTAAATTTGATCTTGTGAAAGGTTGTGGAGGTGGCATCAATTTACCTTATGCCTGTGGAGCCTTCAACTCTTGGTTGAGCTGTCTGAGACAGGAAAATCTTTTAGACAGGTGAAGAGATCTTTGCCAGAGATTAAATATTTTCATGTTTTCAAACCCCTGTATGGAAAAGTTCATGAATTCTCCAGAAATTAATTTGAACGGTTTCTTCCTGTATCACAAAACTTGACAATGGTCTTGATATTTCAGAAAGTAACTGGTGTTTCTTTCTTCCTTGTGGCACAAGGCTGTTTTTAGAATAGACACCAGCTTTTAAGGCCAGGTTGGAAGGGGCTTGGAGGAATCTGGTTTAGTGAAAGGTGTCCCTGCCCATGGTGGTTGTGGGGGGGCTGGAACTGAATTATCTTTAAGGTCCCTTTTAAACCAGACCATTCTGGGCCAAAAATTGAGCTGGTAGATGATTGTGCTGTACCCAGGTGTTTCTGTACCCTGCTTTTTGTGGTGTACACATGGATTTGTCTGGGGTTGTTCTCCCTACCTGAAGGTAACTCCGGTATGTTACAGGTGGAGGATTGCAAACTGGTGATAAAATAGCATCACCTCTCTTGTGCAGGTGTCCCTGGAGAGAAAAGGCACAAGGAATGTGCCTTTGTGGGTGGTAGTGCATCCCAAAGCAGTCCACAATTGTCCCTATACATGAACTTAATGAGAAAGATACGTAAATGAAAAAAATCCAAGTGCCAAGCCAGTAAATATTTTTCAATATTTGACTTCCATATTTTAACCACCAGCTGCAAATGCTTTGCTGTGTTTATATATAGCTAGGATTTCCCTTGCTTCTCTCTCTTTGCCATTGGGAAGCCTTCCCCAGGGGGCTGGGAAGCAAAGCTGGAATAGCACAAACTGTTTGCCAGTGGTTCTGAACGCTTTCCCACTGGAGATCCAGGACACTTAACGGTGTTAAAAATAAGATAGGAGAGGGATAAATGGTAAAAGCACTAGTCAGTCTCAAAATCCTCTTGGCACAAAGCTTACAGCAGTGTTCCTGTTCCTCAGTGCAGAGAAAGCAGTGGGGTTTGTGTCTGAAGGAGGAGCAGGGAGTGCCCTGTGACTGTGACTCGATGGGCTGACCTTGCCCAGGGCAGGGCAGGGAGCCCTACAGCCCTACACTGTGCCAGGAGAGGAGGATGTCCCCAGAGATGGGACTCTGGGATGGAGCAGCCACATGGAGAATGAACCCAAGGCCATGCTCAGGGGGGAGAGGCCATGACCTTCAACTCCTGTGCCTGTTTCTGGTCACAGAGTTGGTGGTTCTGGAGAAGGCTCCAGGATGTGGCTTTTCAGTCCCTAAAGGGGAGACAAGAGAATTGAAGAGGGACTTTTGACCATGGCACAGAGTGGTAGCTCAAAGGGCAGTGGCTTTTAACTGGCACAGGCCAGGGTTTGATGGGATATTGGGAAGAAATTGTTCCCTGTGAGGGTGGGGAGGGCCTGGCACAGGGTGCCCAGAACAGCTGTGGCTGCCCCTGAATCCCTGGCAGTGTCCAAGGCCAGGTTGGATGGGGGTTGGAGCAACCTAGGATAGGGGAAGGTGTCCCTGCCCATGGCAGAGAGGGGAAATAAATGATTTTTCTGTCCCTCCCACCACAAACTGTTTCAGGACTCTGTGGTATCTGCTGCCTGACTGGGAGCGCCCCGGGCTTTAAATCACCGCTTGCTCAGCAGCGAGGCACAAAGGGCACAAACAGATTATTGAATCCTGAAATTGCAGGTGAAATAGCACAAAAATGTAACGGCTTGAATCTACCCTCATTACAGCTGCGTCTCAGGTCTTTGGGAAGTGTTTTCTGGCCGCTGCTATGAGTGGTTTTCAGAGGGTAACCGGGAGGCCTGATCTTAAGCCTCCCCACGGAGAAAAGTCTTGCAGGCAGATAACAGCAGTGTCAGGTTATTTGTGAGGCTGGGTGGGGAAAAATTTGTTCCCAATTAAAATTCAGCGTGTCAAGGATGGAGAAAGTACTGATGAGAGGTCCTGTGTCTGGCTGTGACCTTTCAGGAGCTGTTCTGCTGTTGTTTCTCAGAGAAGTGTTGCTCTCCTCATGGCCTGTTCTGCAATCTGTTTAGAAATGCACCGTTAAAAGCATTAATTCCACTTTGAATTTCCATTTTTCCTGACCTTTTCAGTCTCCTGCTTCAGCATCCTCCATCTCCACTAGCTTTGTGTCTCTTCTGAAAGTTATTGATAGTATTTTTTAATGGCTTGGACAGTGCTAAAAGTGTTCCTCGGCATTTCAAAGCCTTCCACAAGAGCAGAAAAAGATGAGACTTCATAATATTTGAAAATTGCCAGCAGGGGTCAGGCTTACAAATAATTTAAGCAATCCAAGCCGCATATTTATAAAGGAGACATTTCTGTGCTGAACCTGATGTGGATCAACCTGCTTCTGTGGAAAAGTTTGGAACTGTTGCTGAATGAATCAGAGATGACTTCTTCCTTGTACCTGAAATTGCTGTTGCATAATTTTGGATATTGGCAAATGGATGTATTCTTTATTGTATGATGCAAGGATTTTCAGCTTAATTTAGATAATTTTAAATATTATAAGCAAGATAATTAATTTTTAAAGAATATCCTGAGAAAATTGAATCCAAAAATCAGCGTTATTCTGAATTAGTTGTACAATTAATCCCAAGAAGTTAACGTGTGGAAGGGGAGGGTCTTAAAGGAGCATCAGGGTTTTGTACTCTGTATTAAATGCAAGAAAAAAATTTGTATCCAATCTTTTATAAATATATCTCCTACCTAACAAGTTTGATAGAGTTCTCTGAAGGATTCACCAGTCATTTGTCTAAGGCTGGTATAGTTGATCTAATGTATTTGACCTTTCAAATTTGAGCCAAAGGTTATTAGGAAACTTGGATGGAGTTAAAAAAGGAGATTCTTTGTTGGATTGATAAGAATATATGAACCCAGTGTACTGTGGGTGCCCATGTGAACAGGACAGAACATCTGAGTACCTTGCCAGGAGCTCTCCTGGCTTCTCTGTGCCTTGTCTCCAGAATTTCCTGAGCCAGAGATAGTACAAAATATTTCTACTTTGTAAAACTTCATGCATTTTTCTCCCCTTAATTTGCTTATGTAACACAAAGTTAAAATATGGCAAATCGAAGAATAAATGTTTTCACAATGCCAGGGTTTTTTCCACTAGTCCTAGAATGGTTTTGATTGGGAATTGGGAGCTTGTCCAACACAAAAAAGGAGTTTGTGAGTAGTGAGGTGGCAGAGTTTGAGATAATATGAAATTACTCAGCTTATCAGAGCATTCAGAATTTCAGAAGAAATCTCAGGATGCTGCTGGAGATGGGAGATGAAGTTGCATGTCAATAATTGCCAAACCCATGCACAATAGAAAAAACACCCTTCCTTTTACTCCCACAACAGAGAGCTCTAAATGAGCTGTTGTCACTCAAGAAAGAGATCTGACATTATTGTGAACAGCTTTCTGAAAATATTAGGTAGGTGCTCCATAGTTAGAAATACAAGTAGAATACTAGAAGCTGTTGGAAAGGAAATTGAGAATAAAGAAGAAATCCTCATTGTACCACTGAATATATCTGAGTGCTCTTTGTAGTTCCAGCTTATTTAATGTCAAAAAGTCTATATAAAACTTGATGGAACAAGGAAGAACAATAAAAATATGGAAAATCCTTGGTGTGAAGGAAGACGAAACTGAGATTCTTCAGGAAATAATAGAGGAGGCCTGTACTGTGGTGTGGAGAGGGGAGTGTGCTACAATTATTCATGGCTTTTCATAGCAGAACTAACGGGCACTCAGTGAAATAATCACATGTGAAGTATAAAACAAACTGAACTAATTTTTCATACAGTACATAATTAAATTGTGGAACTTACTGCCAAGGAGTGTTGTGAAGGCCAAAAGTATAAATCAGATCAAAAAGAGATTTGATGCCTCATAGAGGTTTTAGCTGCTGGTGGTTATTAAACATGATGGTCTGGACTCAGTCTGTGGTTCAGAAGATATCCAAGCTGAACTTGCTTTATATTCAAATTGTCTATTTTTAATATACTTTTACAAATTATATTCTCATCACATAAACATGTCACTTTCAACCATATGTTTTAGCTCCCTCAGTAATGCAGTTTTGTGGTACTGAATGCAGGAATAATCTGACACTATTTCTGGTTTCATGCTTTACTTGATTATTTGTGGTGGGACTGTGCAGGGACACACAAAGTCTATTAATATTCCCTTTTTCTGCAGGTTGAAAATCGAGGAGCTGGAAGCTGAACGCAGCAAGCTGGCAGAGGAGAACAGATCTCTGGAAATGAAGCTGGAGAAGTTCACTCTGCAGGTAGGAGTGTGGAGGTGCAGAGCAGCTGCAGAGCCTGGTGTGTGCCGTGGATGTTCTAACAGATGTGCCTGAGTGCTCCCAGCACGGAGCTTCCCTCCCCTCCATCTGGGCAAGGCACCTTTGGGCAGCCTGTGCTGACTGCACTGTCACACCTGTATTCCTGACTGTGCCATCAGAGAGGTTTGATGTCACATAGATTCACTTGTCTTGTTGGGTGACTCTCTCTAGGGCTTCTCTTCTTGGAGCCTTAAAAATTGGTCCGTGTTAAGTAGCTCTGGCACTAGAAGTTGTCTGTCCCCAAATTCGTTCCTGGCAAAGTGGGAGCATAGACAGGGCTGAACAGCCTGGAGTGGATGGGAAATTTTGAGTTTTGTTCATATTGAAGTCTCAGTTCCTGGAGTTTTCCAAGCCAGGAACCATCAGTGCTGTTGAGAGGATGAGCTGGCAGCATCCACAGATGTGGAGAGCAGAAGGTGTGGAGTCAGGGAGGTGTGTTCTCTTTGCTGTGCTACTCTGTGTGTTTTGCTTTTCCTGGTGCTGTCCTCTACAGCAGAAGGTGTTCAGCTTTTCACTCTGGAGAGATCTGTGAGATCTCACACAAGATAAGTGGACTGGCTGCTCTGCTTGTTGTCACCCTAGGAACAGCTTTCCTGTGCAGAGGAAGGGCAAGGAAGTTGCTTCAAGCTTTTGTAGTGCTTCCTGTTTGAAAGATGCTGGAGCAAACAAGAACCTGAGCCTGGTGGTTCAATCAGAGCCCACCCTTCTATGAAGAGTGTTATCTCTTCCTTCTTTTCTCTCTGATGTGCTGAACCATTTGTCATCATAGCATTCTATTATTTTAATTTTTCTTTCTTTTTATATTTTTATCTATTATTTTTATATTATTTATTATTATTTAATATTATTATTTTATCTATTATTTTTATCTATTCCCCCCCCTTTTTTTTTTTTTTTTTTTTTGCAAATTGTGTCATGGTAGAAAACCTGCAAGTTTGAAATTACCCAGATTTCAGCCAGACCATTGATTTTATCCTGACACCTCTTAGATGTGAATCAAAATTTTTTTTTATTATTTCTATAACCCATTCCTGAAGACAGGGGAAGTGACAGCTTTGATAAAGCAGGGAGCTGAGAGCTGCTGAGCATCTCTGCTGAGCCATGTTTAGTGTGAAACCTGTCACCTCGCTTTCCTTTAATTGGGTTTCAGTCATCAGAAGGAGATGAAAGCTTTGGGCTGGTGTTTGGATGCTTAGGTCTCCAACAAACACACAAGCAGCTTTGGTGTCAGAGCAGATTACAGCTCAGGTCATGGTTAATCTACCTACATGGTCTTACAGTGGTTGCTGGCTTTCCAAGAAGGCCTGACCAGAGGAATTCCCTATTTTATTTGTGGTATCTCAAACTATCGCACAGATCTGCTTTGTTTGTTCTTGCTAAGATGAACCAAGTGATTTGAGATGCCAAGTCTTGAGTAGCAGGTCTAGTAAAGAAATCTTCAAGTTGGTGAGCTGAATTCAGGTAATGATGCTCTTCCATCTCCCTTGCTAAGGCTGAGGACATGGCTTTAACTCCTTACTTAACAGGAGGTAGCTCTCCCTATCCCTAAAGTCTCACTTTACTTGTGTCTTTGAGGACTAGATGCCTAAAGTAGTTTTTTTGAAAGAGAAGGAGTGGAGAGGAAAGCACAAGTACAGGAATATGTCAGCTGAATGCTAAAGTGTCAGTATTGATCAGTGTGTGCCCACCTGCATGGCCAAGAAACTCCTCAGAGGGAAAAACATCAGCCTTCCCAATTTTTATTCACCTTGTGAATCAAATACCTTGACAGGCCAAGCTTAAAATGACTCTTTTTATAAACACATTGAAAGAAGGTTTGTTACAGCGAGAACCCACTAAGTTAAGGATAAGCTTAGAAATTTACCTCTTCTATCAGTGCTGAGCAAATACGCTGAAAATGTCATTATACACTCAGATAAGGTCACTGAAGTGCTGCTAGTTTGACATGTTATTTATTCCCACCTCTGAAAGAAATCATTGGGAAATGATGGGTTAAAATAAAGCCTGTATCATGAAGGGGAAAAAAGCAACACTACATACAGAAGTCACAAGGAAGGTTTACTGAATAGGAAGGTGACTAAAACCACAAATATGGGAGAAGCGTGGCTTCAAATCAAATAAAGGTGTAAGAGAAGGGGCTGACATTAACCCAGGTAGAATGAAGGTGATTTCTGACAAATCTTTATCTGCAGTTCCTTCTTGTAAAATAAAACCTCTGACTCCTGGACTTGTATCTACTACAGGAAAGATATGTAGAAGGGAGATGTTAGAGGTGGGAATTTGGAAGACACAAGTTGTAGAATTGAGGCTCTGAGTGCTTTACACAGAACTGAATCTGTTGTGTTCACAAAGTTGTGGTTGGTGCATGAAATCTAGGGAGATACAGCTGATAATTTGTAATTAAAAATGTCAGTTTGAATGTATTGAGATGTGGAAAGGAGTAGAGTTTCAGAAGTGTTTGTCTCCAAATCACGGAATCATTTAGGTTGAAGAAGACCTCAGATCATTGAATCCAGCCTATGACCCAACACCACCAGAACAAGTCTGTCAACCAGACCACGGCAGTGAGTGCCATGTCCAGTCTTCCCTTAAACACCTCCAGGAATGGCAAATCCAGCACTTCCCTGGGCAGCCCATTCCAATTCTGATCTCCATTTCTGTGGAGAAATTCTCACATCCTTTTGTATCTGAATATTGGCAGAGGAATTTTGCTGATTTCTGCACAAAAGCCCACTTTGTGAGCATGGGAACCCTGATGGACTGGGCAGAGGGCAAAGGAGCACCTGGAAAGGTGCTCTTGGTGTGTGACTCACAGTCCTTGAGCTCAGTATTAGCAAATGAACTGAGGTGCTGATAGCTCTCCACAGCCGGGTCTATCACATCTGACATCTTTTTGTATTCTGTGCTTGTGTGGGGACAGCTTGAATTATGCCTGAAGGTGTTTTCCACCTCCACACACCCTATCTACCAAACCCCTTGCCTCTTGACACCTAGCTGCAGGATGCATTGATTTTCCTTCACTGGTATAAAGACTTTAGCATGGATATCACTCACTGGCCAGGTCTTTACTGCTAATGAAAACCTCAGATTACAAAAACACAGGAGATGTAGAGCTGTAGAGAAATGACACCCGGCTGAGACTGCCTCCCTGGTGCCCAGGATATTATCTTAAGGAAAACATTTGAAACTATGGCTCAGGAGAGAGATTCAAATAATATGAAAAGAGTGGGTTTAAACACACAATTTTATCTCACCTCCTCTACCCTTCTTCTTTTCCATGAAGCAAAAAAACATTTCCAGGAAACTTGAGCTGCTGCTGCTGGCCCATGGTGGGCAGGCTGGGATTTCAAAGAAAGGCTTTGTTTGTTTAGTTATCTGAAATGATCTGGACCATCTTCCAGAGGTGCTGGTGGAAAAGTGCAGCTTGATTCCAGGAACAAAAGAGACTGATCAAATCAGTGCTTTTTGGATAAAGTGGGAGGAAAGAGTTGTGAGGAGTGTTCAATTAGCATTTCTTACTGCCAGGAGCCCTGTGTTTACAGGCAACCAAGCGGATGTGAAGTGTTCCTTATGCAAATACTACTCTCCTGCTTTTCCTGCTCTCCTCTACTCTTCCAGCTGAAGAAGAGATTCTTCAAGGTTGGCTGCTTCAAGGAAGATTGATTAAAATCAGCTGCAGTTTGACTTAATTGGATCCATATGCTTGGAGAGGGAGCAGGACTAGTTAAAGCCCTCGTAATTAGTTCACAGCTGGTTGGTGAGAATGAAACTCCAGTTAGAGTTCAGATGAGTGGATCTGTATAGATAAAAGACAAGTAGAGGGAGTGGGTTTTTTTTACACTGAGATGTGTTTGGGCTTGAAAATCACCTCTAGTCCCATAGCCAAGCTGGCAGCCTAATCCCTTTGAGTGTGTGCATGTGTATTTTAAAGGCTAAAGGGAAAGAGTCTGTATTTTCTGGCTTTTTTCTGAGTAACAAGAATCACCTGTGGATGCTGGCAGTCAAGAAAACCTGATAGAAAACTGGGAGATGATCTCAGGAGTAGACAAAACACAACAAGGGCAGTTTGTCTGTGGGAAAGGGTCATGACTTGGCACAAACTCTGGATGTCCAACTTTGATTGCCATGTCCCTGCTCACAGTAGTAACTGGCTGTGTTTAGCCTCTCTGCTAGTCAGTAATAAGACAACAACGCTCTCAAAAATGCAATATTATTCATACATATTGAAATGATTGATTTTTTGCCTATTATTTCAAAGCTCAGAAAGAGCTGACTAACTGCATAGTGTGGGGACAGTCATCAGGAAGATTACCCCAGACAGAAGCTGGAATTTATGTTAAGCTTTGCTGTTAGAATAGAAGGGACTGAATTACCTATTACAGTGTCCTTGAGGGAAGTGCCTGCTGGGTTTAGTTCTCCAGGAGTGAGATGTCCATGAATAACAGAAGTGCTA
The DNA here is from genome assembly GCF_965231275.1 of Zosterops lateralis. Classification (NCBI taxonomy): domain Eukaryota; kingdom Metazoa; phylum Chordata; class Aves; order Passeriformes; family Zosteropidae; genus Zosterops; species Zosterops lateralis. The sequence goes on from NC_139775.1 coordinate 3,469,987, forward strand.
GACATCCAGAGCATTCACATGTTTCTCTTTCCCCTTATCTGTACAACTTTTGTGGTTGGGCTGGCCTTTTCCTTCTTCTAGTCCTGTATTTTGAGAGAATAACAAAACATCTGGGAGCTGTACCCCAGGGGAAGGTGGACAGAGAATGTTTCTCCTCTTTATGCATTAATGACTCATTTTATGGTTAGGGCTTTGGCAGCCAGGCAGTGACTAGCTTGGAGTTAAGAACCCAAGGCAAAGCTGAGGTCATTTAACAGTCTAACTGTTCATTTTGTGACCAGTGAAGAATGATGAATGAATCATTTACACTGTTATAAAACTTAAAAGGACATAGTCAACCTTTCAAAGTTCTCTAATTGGCCTCTCAAATGCTCACAAGTCTTCTTCCTGGATTATCTGCATGCTCTCCCTTTTCACAAACTTCCTGTCCTTTTTTCTTCATCTGTGCTTGCTGAGGTCTGTGTTAGGCTCTGTGGCACAGCTGGGCCCTGTTGAAAACCTCACCTATCTAAGCTCAGCCTTTCATTTATTTTTTCTAGAAAGCTTCTTTAGATGGTTCTGGGCAAATCACTTGGCATCTCTTCAGTCAGGTACTGCTTTTGGCAAGGTGTAGGAACAAATTTGCGTGTACTCCAGAGGGACTTAATTATGAGATGGAATAACTGAGAGCATACAGCAGGAGACCCAGTAAAGAGAAGATGAAGAGAAGTGCAGGTCCAGGACTGCAGAAGGTGGGATCATACTGTGCTGCCCCACTCATCCATTTCATGGGAGTGTGTGGGAGTGGATGGGGAACAGAGAGATTTGTGATCAGTTCCACAGGTTCCTGGATTTGATCAGCAATAAGCTCATCTTTTGCAGGCAAAGCTTATCTTCTAAATTTCACAGGCAGCAGCAGATCTGCACTGACCTGAGGAAGTGTATCTGCTAAAGTGTTTATAGTCAGAGACCACTCGGAGGGTCACTCCACAGTTTTACCCAAAACAGCAATGAAAAAACTGTGATAAACAGACATCATGGGTATTAATTTATGACAGATCAGAGGTGTGTAGTGCTTGCATGAAACAGGGCAGAATATTCACACAGGAAGCTGGCTTTGATTGAAGAAGGGGCGAGCGAGTCTGGTTCTGGGGATGACAACAGCAGTGGAGATGGGATGTCACGTGCCAGGGGCAGAGGTGACCATGGAGTCACCCAGCATGTCCTGGAGGTTGGCCTGAGCCACACCTGTGCTGCTACACCACCTTCAGTTATCTCTTCAGCTGGGTAAGAGAAACGAAGTGTGAGCTGCTTTGCTGTGTGGGTGTCCCTGCGTTCACAGGGATCTGCTAAGGGGATGTGCTGAAGTGGCACCCAAATGAATGGGGGGGAAAAGAGCTTCCCCTGTAACGTGCCCATAAATTGTGCTGAAAGGATTATACGTGTTATTGGGGAAAAAACATTGTGTACCTTGTGCCACGTGGATTAGGCACTGCAGGAAATCCTAGAACTGGTGTAAAATGGAAGGAGTGCAGAACCTCCAGCTGTGATCCAGCCCCTGGGGATTATGTGACACTGAATTAGCTGGGGCTATGCAAATATTTGTACATGTTAATTCTGAATACATTGCTGTTATTAGAATTAACAGAAATTAGAAACATTCCAGGGGAGCAGAGAGGAGAAGCATAAACACGTCAGTTACTTGTAGGTTTGTTGTTAGGTGGTTCAAGGAGGAGCTGCTTGATGGCCTTGGTGGCCTCAGTAAATGTGATGTGCAAAGTGGATGTCAAATGGAACAAGGACATGCACAGAACAGACTTGCTAATGTTTGTTAACATCAGGGACCACGAGTGCATAGATTCACATTTGTGCAGGAAAGTTTTACCAACATGCCCTTTAAAAAAATTTTTTTAAAGGTATTTGCACATTGAATATTAAACACCTGAAGCTCTATAAATTCTACTGCCAGAGCTGCCACCGTATTGTTTATTTCATGCAGCACCTTTCTCAAAGTTCTTCAGAAACTGATTAACATTTGCATAATACATTTAACACGAAAATCCAGAATAAATTCATTAATGTTATCCTGCCACTACCCTTGAAAATATCAGTGGCTGTGTGGCATCACAAAGCTCATTAGACGAGCAGAGGGGGAGGAAGGGTGAGCACTGGATTTCCTGAACAGCTCTGAAACAGGAAAGGTCAGTGCACTGTGTCACCACTTGAGCAGCAGCACGGGGAGCTCAGAGTAGGCAGGGAGAGCTGGGCCATGGGGAATGTCCTGCTGGAAAAAGGTCTCTGTACCACTGCACAGGAAACATGAACTTTAGGAGGTGCCATCCGTGCTGGAGTAGAAAAACCGAGCATAAAATGCAGATGAGGAGGCTGCTCCTGCAGCACTTGTGTTCTGCAGGGGCAAGCAGCAGGAAATTGTTCCAGTCCTTCTGTGGTATAGGAAAGCTGGCTCAGAACAAACCTTGGTTTTCTGAACAGGTGTTACAGAATAAATGGTGATGTTTTAAAAAGTCGTTCTAGGCTTGGTTGCATGACACCAGTCCACTGAATCTGGGGTGTGTGCACTGCCTTCATGGCAGTATGGGGACAGAGACACCACTCTTGTTTTGGTGCTCTTGTGTGGTAAAAAGAGAAACAGTGTACAAAAATGGGTAATTTCAGCTACAACTGTGCATTCAAACTCTCAATCGTGTATTTAAATTCCCACCCAAAAACTTACAAGGTGTGCCAGTGAAGCAGTAGTAAGTAGCAACTCCAGAAGGCTTCTGTGTGTTTCACTGATCCCCAGAATCACCCTGTGGGTGAAAGCCAAGACTGATGAGACAGAAACAACCATTTTAAAATGAGACTTCACTTTCAAACTCCTTTTATCTTACTTATCACACAAAGAAAAAGCAAAGTTTTCAGGAAGCGATAAGAGTGACTGTCCCTTTATAGTTTTCTTGTTTTTCTCTGTAGTCATTCAGTGGCACAAATTAGTTTTCAATTGTTTTTTCTTCATTTTCTATTATTTTTCTGCTGCTTTGAATTCTGCTTCCATGTCACAGAAACAAAACAAAAATGTCATTTAGACCTTTATAACGCAAATAACGCTTCGCAAGGTTTGTTTACTGAAGCTTTTGCCTTCTCTCAGACTTTTATGAGTACCATGTCCATAAGTGGCAGCTTTCTCCACCATAAGCTTTTAGCTTTTCATTACTCATTACCATTTCAACCTTTGGTTGATGACCCAATTATTTCTGAGTTTTTGATTAAAACAAAGTAATAGGTCACAGTTTCATGCTGCTCCTGTCTTTTCCATTTCCTTTGTGGTCTGGCTTTGTAAAGTCCAAGTTTTCAGTGATGTTCTTCAGCAGTTTTATTCTTCTGATAAAGTTACTCTGGTTATGGTGCCATATTTTTCCTTTACTACTTAGTATATGTAAAACTTGACATGATCTCTGGGAGACAAAAGGCCAGGATGTGTCACCCAGATTATGGAAAAGATTTAAGTCAGAATTTAATAATGTTTTCTCTAAGTGTATGTTGAGGGGAAGAGGAAAAATCTGCCTGTTTCATGTCACAGTCAAGAGTGGGCAGTGTTCATAATGATGTTAAAATATACATGAGGAAATGGGGAGGTGCTCTGAGCTGGGGCACTGGTGGGGGTGGCATTGTGCATCAGAGAAACACATTTTTCTGTGACCTCTGCCAGGGGGATTCAAGCATGTGAGACATATCCCAGTACTCTTCCCTTTGATCAGACTGACCTACCACCTCTGTGACACTTGGAGGCAGAGATTTACATTAAAAAAAAAAGGGTTTTCTCTGAAGAATTTCTTCGGATAGTAGGAAGGAAACTCGACATGCCTCTGTCACTCAGATGTGTGGCACTGAGCACTCATCCAGCAGTGCAGGCTCATGGTGTGCCCAGGGGATCAGTGGGGAGAAGTAACACCCCAATAACAGGGCATTTCTGTCAGCACACCCTGAACATAAGTCATGATACAGGCCCTTCCTAGCCCAGATTTGGCTCAATTTCCATTTGCTGTTGTTTGATAAGACTTTAAAGAGACATGGATCCAGACAAGTCAGAAAAAAAATAATTGTTTTTGACAGCTTTCCTAGCTAGGTTTGAAAGACAGGTAAGAGTGGAAGATGATGCCTAATTTAGGTAGAAAGGCTGTTCTGTTTAAATGAGGAGGGACAGTTAGAGTGACAGGGTAAGTGAAGTGTTGTGGGAAGAGCATCCCCTTTGTATCTTTTTTAAAATGTGTGCAGTGTCCCATGAGGGGGTTCTGTGTTCAGGAGGAGAGCTCTGGAAAATCCCAGCTGTGTTCCATGCAGATGGGAGGGCTCCCAGGTGATCCATCACAGCCCTGCTCACCCCAACACAGGGCTCAGCTCCATCAGGAGCTCTGCTGCTTCCTCTGGTCGGCATTTAAACCCCACGTTCCCTAAATGATGCAGCAGCTCTCTGCCTGTTCTTTGCATTTTTGGCAGGACATTTAAAGCTAAATAAAAATTCCCTGAAAGCTGTTGTGCATGTTGGACATGACAGAAGATGTTCAGTTGAGATTGTGACCTTTCAGAACAAAGACACTGCTTTTGAAAAGGGGGTTCATTGTGCTTCTGGCTCTAGTAAGATGAAAAACTTGAAAAACCAGTAACATGAAGGCTGTGCAGCAAGGGATGAGCTCTCCAGAGGTCCTCTTGTGTATTTTTGGTTGTCTTCCAGTGGATACATTCTTTCCCTCTGTGCAGTGCTACCACAGTTCCAATCAGTAGTAATTACAGAAATGTTCTCATTTTTATGAGTAGAGGGATGTGAAAAGCTGTTGACAGCGGTTTGCAAGGGAGCTCAGCTGTGGAGCTGCTTTCCCTCTAGATCCATCACAGCCAGAGCTGCTGACCTTAAGGTTATTTCCCAAGGAGTCAGGGCTTGCTCAAGGGTCAGTCTGTTCAGTGTGCAAGGAAAAGGGTGATTAGATATGTGTGAGCTCTTATGATTAATATTAACATGGTGGAGCTGCTTGAACATTTAAATACAACGCTGGGGAATTTAATTTTGTATATCTGTGTGTGTGTGTTTGCAGGTGATTATTAGAATGCATGTCAATGTATTTAAATGTAGACCTGACTTGATACAGATGGGTGTAAAATAGGAATATCACCTACATTGCCTTGACAGAATCCAGCTGGAGTGTGGTCAGAGGGATGGCAAAGGTGGCCAGACAGGGAGTGAACTGCCTGCTCAGGAGGGAGAACAAACAGTGGGTGTGGGCTGGGGCTTCTTCCTTGCACATGCTACAACCAGCGTGTCAGACTGTGCCCTCCTGGCTCACAGAAGCTGAAATGAAGGAGGGTGCAGTACTGGAGACATTCCTTAGGATCCTCTTGAGGTGATGGGGGGAAGGAATAGTGATTGTATGACATGAAAGTGCTGCCAAGTGGCTGTGCCATGGTGCCACACAGGCAGTAACTTCTACAGCCAAGCAGTTTGAGGATTGAATGTCAGTGTCTTTTGACCTTCCTGCTTTGTCAAGATCTCTGACATCTTCTGAGTGTGATGCTTCTGTTGACACTGCTTAGAAGACAGATCTATGTCTGTATCTGGAGATTTTTGTGTGGTTCATTCTCTCAAGTATCCTAGGGAAAGAAAACCACTGGACATGCTGCAAAGCAGACCTGTCGGTCAATTCAGCAAGTGTATCCCTCCTAAGCCTACCCTTTCATCCTTCCCATTTTAGTTCCTTGGCTATTTCATTCAACTTAATGCTCTTTACTGATGTTTCCTGCTTCCAGGGGATCAAAAAGATAGTGTGAGTCCTTTAGATATGTGTGAAAGTTAGAGATGATGCCCTTCTACCAATTTACTCAATGATAACTTGGAAACTTGTATCTGGGCAAGGCTGCTTCTGAAGTATTTATTTCTTCAGGCAGGCAGCTCAGGATAATGTTGAATTTGCTGGTTGGAACAGTTAACTCAAAGCTGTTCAGAATCCAATACATTGCCCCATAGCCATTCCTCTTATTGTTTCAGTTTATCCACAAATCTCTCTTACTCCTGTAGAATTGAAATGAAGATGAGATGACTGTCCCCATCTGAAAAGATTTCAGTGCTGCTTGAAGTCTCCTTGTACTGGCAGAAAAAACAATTGAGCTTTGAGCTTGAACTGAGAGACAGATAAGATCACCAGGAGATTTCCACAGCAAATGCAGAATATATTCTTCTCTAATGGATTCTTAGTGCTGTCTGGCAAGTAATTGAATTACTTGGATATGAAGGGAGAGGGGATTGGGTTGGGGGTTTTTGGTGTTTGGTGGATTTTTTTAAAGCTCCCAAATTTTGTGAAGATAGGAAGTAAACCATGATTTCTCTGCATAACACAGGAATGCCTGTCAGACATGGGGAAGCTAATTAAAATGTCACAATCACTTCCTTGGTTCTAGGAATTTGTCTGTGTCCCTGCTTCTATCTACTCACTGTGAAATCTGCAAGTAATTCATGCTCTGGGGGTAGGAATGAGGCCACTGGGTAAATCTGGCCTCTCTCTCACTGGAGTAAAGCAGAAAATAAAATAAATCTATTCTTGCTCTGCTGCAATTACTAAGGCAGTCTCACTCCAGCTGGGCGATAGCAAAGACGATGGTTCCTGCTGTCCCATCGTAGCCAACACTGGCACACTCTGCCAGAGGACCAGTGCTAGCAGAGGTTAGCACTGGGGCAAACTGGGAGGGTTCCACAGCCAATCTGCTTCAGTGCACAGCATGTGAGGGGACAGAAGCAAAGCGGCATCCGCCTCTTTCCCATCCTTTTGTTTAAAAGTACGGAGTATGTCCTGGAAAGCCAAGGGAATGATGGAGGGAGATAATAACACACCCTTTGGTGTATTCTTTGGAAACACTGGGATGGCCAAGAGGTGGTCCAAGCCTTACAGCCTGCATCATTGAAAACCACTGAACAACAGCAAAAAAAAAAAAAAAAAAAAAGGGATGATCATCAGGGAAATTGCTATAATGGTAAGATAATTAGAATGTGGAATGATTAACATTAGTGTGTTGCATTGGCAAGGACTGTGCAAGTTGGCATAATGGGCCTCTTCCATATCAAACATGCAGTTTTTCAGCATTCAGTTTAACACTTTCTTGTGACTTTAATGGAGCTCACAGCTGAAACAAGCATTTGGTGCTCATGTAATGTTGCACTGTACCTTTCCTCTCCTGTGGCTACTAGAAAGACCTGTGTTTTTTCCCTTTTGCGCCTACTGATACTGAAGGATAAAAGCCACTCTCACAATGGAGTTCTACATTGTTTTGAATGACAGCTAGACATGAATTCCTGTTGTGCCTGATGGAAATGAACTTCCCTAGGAAAAAAGCCTCTGAAATTTCAGAACATGGTTGTCTTCTTCTCAAGGAGAAAATACAGGGACTCAAGATATTGTATACTGATATTAAAACCCAATAATTTTATGAAGTCTATTTTATAGTAGGGTCAGAAAACCCTCTCTGTTTATCATCTTTAATGTTTGTAGATTCCTCCTGCTAGCCCTTGTGTGTGGGCCCTTGGATTTGCCAAGACTAAACTGGTGCAAAAAATGAGATTTAGCACCGCATTTAATAGGTGGTTTTGTAGCCTGATTGAGTCTGGAGCAAAACTTGAAATGCAGAATGACCTCAGTGGTCCCCATCTCTACCAATCATTGCAGACCAGTAAACATTTGTTCTCCTTTGATTACCACCAATCCTACTGCCTCATGTCTGGAGCAGGGCATTGGGTGTTTTGCCTCCCTCCATTTTCCCAGGATGTGCAGTGGCTTTCTGCTTGCTGTGCTTAGACATGGGCTGGTGTCTGGTGTTTGTGCTGGGCCACTCTGGGCACCACCAGCTTTCCCCCACCTCTGCACATACTGAGACCAGGCACATCCTTCATTGCAGCTGATAAAACCTGCTGGTGTGCTGTGGCAGAAAATCCCTTGATCTCAGTAGCGCTTTTCTTTTTTCTTGTACCCCTCTACTATGTAAATAAAACATCTTTTTTTCCCCTGTAAGATGGTGGAGAACACAGTGCCCGAGCCCCCCTCTCTGCTCGGTGCAATTGCAGTCACGCAGCTGTGCAGTGAATATGGAGAGGGTGTTTGGTGTGGTTTGTATTTTGTGGATTATTTTCTCGCTCCTTCTGACCCTGCCTCAAATGAAATTCCTGCACTTCATCCTTCCTCTGGGCTGGGCAATCAGCAGCTCCGATCAAGGGCTGTGAGGGGGCAGTGCTTGGGCATACAAAGCAGACTGAGCAACCAGGACTAATGGGGAGCAAGGCCGGGAGCAGAGACAGAAATATGGCAGAATAAGATTCATTAGGGATCAGATTCAATAACTGCAAAATGATGAGAAGTTTATGATCAAAGGCTTACTTCGAGCATTTTAATGACATAGTCATTTAATCCGTTTAAAGCAGATAGATAAGGAGTTAAGTGAAATCTACAGCAGCTGCCTTTCTGAGCTGTTTATGAACCTGTTCCAGGCTACAGATCACTGTGAAAGGCACAGGATGGATGCTTGCTGTAGTAATTGAATAGTATATAACGGGCTACCAGGCTTTACAGGCTGATTTACATATGAGGTCGGTAAAACTTAATGCAAACACTTGTGGTTTGTGTTATTAGGGTGCGTGGTTCCTCAGTTATTTTTAATGCGTGTGTTACTAGCAAGAGTACAGAATGAAGAGAAGAGCAGAGTTATTTAAAAACCTTTCTGTGCCAGGATACTTTATTCCCAGTGGGCGTATCTCCTCTGGAAGTAACATCAGTATAGGCTGTTGTGGTGACAGCATTCAGATGGGCTCTGACACTCAAACCACCAGGTCATCAACCATAGGAATTATGCATTTGAGAAAAACCAAGAGGGTCAAGGGGGCACACAAATTCTTTCCCATCTTTTCCTTTTACTGTTGCACTTTTGCCACTCTCTTTCTCTCTCTTGGGGACCTTTCTTGGTTAGCTAACTTCCTTCCCAGCTTTTCTTGACAAACACTTAAAAACTTCCATGTAATTGGTGGTATTTTGCTGCCTGTGCCTACAGAGTAGAGCTCAACTCAGTCTCTCATTCTCACAAGCTTTTAGCCTCCTGGACACCACAAATTACAGCTGGGGTGCTGCATATGCCTGTGGACTGCACCTTTTTCTATTCTCAGGTATTCCCTCTCCCCTTCAAAACTCTCCTAGTGCACACACAGGTTTATAAGGGTGCTTACAGCTCCTACATCCCACCTACCCCTTCCCTTGGATTAAACCCCTGGTCCCGTGCACACACTGCTGTGGAGAAGCAAGCAGAGGGGGCTCTTTCTCTACTCACAGCTCGAGGCTTGTTGAGCTGCTGGAAGCAAAGTAGTTGCTGCTGCTGCATTGTTTAAGGCCATGTTACAGCCCCGGCTGTGCGTGATGCAGACACGGGATCAGAGCTGCTATCGAGCTGGTGGGGAGCAGGGAGAATTTCCCAGGGCTCCAGGGCATCTTGTTTTCTACTTATACAGAAAGTTGCTGTCCTGCAGTGGTATTGATTAGTTTTAAAATAGGGAGGTGATAAATGGAGATTTCAGGTGGTTCTGGTCAATGAGACTGCAAGGGATGGAGCCATTTAAATCGAGTCTGGAATATCTTACCTTACCTCATGCTGGTTTTGCTAGGAGGGATCTGCTCATGGCTGAGGAGAACAGTGTGGTCCTGTGGAGGGGCCTACTCAGCTGTCTTTGCCTGTGCTTTGCATGGGAACCACCTGCATCCTCTTCCTCCAGCTCCTCTCCCCCACAGCAGCTCCCTTTCTGCTGCGGTGTTTGGGATGCCTGTCACAGCTGCTCAAAGGCTGCTGCATGTCTGAGAGACCAGCCAAGGCTGAAGGTTACAAATCCCTTGCAGCATCCCCTGGCAGCCAGGTTATAGATCAGGGTTTAAGCAACCTTGGGTCTGCTGTCAATCTGCATGTTCCCGTTTCCTGAGAGAGAAAGGGAAAATATTTGTCTGGTTTGAAAATAAGTAAAATTTGTCTTTTGAAATGTTGGCACTAACAGACAAATCTCTCATTACTCCACTCCCCTGTTGTTCCCCTGTGTCCCTGTGTTTTTTCAGCTACCGTTCTTTCTCAAGAGCTTAGAGACTGACTACTTGAGAGTTCACTTGTGGAAAGTAATGTACAAAAACCTGGATTTTAATTCATCTTCTGCCTTCAAGTACCTTGTACTTTGAGGGTGCCCATTGCACTCTATTTACACGTAACTCTTTCAGTGATGATAATGCTTTGAACTATCAGCAGCTGCCCAGATGAGAACTGGCATTGCAGCACAGTGACTTACCCACAATAAGAGTAGTCCTTCACCCCAACCCTGTGTCAGAAACATGGGAACGAGTTTTTAATCTCTTGAATGGAAAAGTTGTCTGGTCTCTGTGGTAGCACAAAACTCATCCCTGACAGAAGCTCAAATTAGCAATAAGGTTGTTGTAAGCAAAAAACTCAGGACTCAGGCTCTCTTCTTCAGTTATTTATAAATATTTGGTCAATTAAGCCTATGTCTGGAAAAGGAAAATCTCCATGTAGATGATCAAGAGGGAGAGAGGCAGGAGAAGAAAGCTCAGCAGCAGCAAGAGGAAGATGGTGCCAAAGCAGAGCTGGGGATGTGGCTGAGTTATTGACAGTGCACAGCTCTGGCAGGCAGGAGGAGATGCCACTTTAAGTTTTGTCGTGGGTGTGACTGAGAGTAAGTGGCTTCCATGGAATCTGTAGAAAATATCCCTGAAATGTGGTCACTTCTGCTGTGAAGGAGATGCTCAAGCCCTTGGCCACAGCAGTCCCTGTTGGCACTGTGTGGTTTGGAGATCACAGAGGAAGGGAAACAATTCTGAAAGAGAAAGGTTTTGCAGTAACACATTTCCTTTGAGCATCTGTTCCACCTGTCCAAATCTACCAGGTTTGGTCCATTGTCAGATTCTGGCACAGTTAAGTTTGCCTGGAGCAGCTCTGGACTTCTTTGGGCACAGCTGGCTGATCCTCACAGAGGTTACATGGACTGCCCAGCCTGGTAACCCAAAATTTGCTGACCATTTCACCTGGCAGAGCCGCACTCCTTGTTCTTTGCCTGCTAGTATTCAATTTTTTTTTTTCCATAGGAGACTATCTCATTTAACAGCTTTTGAGAGAGGCAAACACATTTGTGTGTGGTTTAACTTAATATACAGGCTGCAGAGCTGAAGTGAAGGCGCTGATCAGTTCTTACAGTTGAGATAACATTCAGAAAACAAATTAGAGTTTGCGGTTGGTACGGATCCAGGCAGAATTCATAAAATTGAATAGTATTTTCAAGCTGAATGTGGACAAGCTTATTATGGATCCAGAGAAGGCAGGCATATATTGAGGAACTAGAGATATTTATGATTTTTTTTTTCTTATTAGTGTAGAGAGGCAACCATGTTCTGGTCTCCTGTCAGGCATTTGTAATGTGGGTTAGAATTGCTGGCAGTGGCAAGGAGGTAGTTGAGGGGAACAAAGCCTGGGAGTAGTGGGCTGGGTTTTATCTGTTGCAGAAGACCAGTCTGCAGCTAGCTGATGAAGCTGGCTTTCCCAATGTGGCAGCTCATGATGTTCCAGCTCTTTCCTGAGGACAGAACCAAAAATTTTTATCTGTCTGAAACTGTGCTTGAAGCATATGAAGAGCAACAGTCATTTTGTTGTTACTGTGACTTGTGCATATTGGAGCACAAGTAATATGGGATTACAGGGGGAAATTGTGCTTTTTCAAGATGTTTACTTTTCTGCTCCCCTTCCACTCTGCAATCCTTCAGGTGCCTCCCCAAAAGTGCTCAAGACTTGATGTCAGGTGCTGCCTTCAGAGGGCAGCTGGGGGAGATGAGAGGGAGACTGGCAGCAGGATGTTGGGTGGAAATGTGAGTTTGTTAAAGCTTTGGCTTTAGTGAAGGTGAACACATTGCAGAATGGTTATTTTACAAACGTGTACACATGGACAGGGGTGTTGTAGGTTGAGGTGTGTTTGTGTTTTGTGACTTGCGGAGCTTTCACGTCTCAGTCCATCTTTGTTTCTCTCTTTATCGTCTCCCAGAAAAGTAGTTCTTAAATTGACTTTACACCCTTTAAATCAGGATGGAGACTCCCTAATGTAAAGCCTAGGGAGCAAGAAAGATAGCAGGTGACAAATCTGTTTCCTTTCTCTGATTTTTGCACTCTTAATCATCAAATAACCCTTGTAATTTTCCAGTGAGCTGGATTACATCTGTATGGATCAGCATCCACATGTTCAAGTTGTCATTACGACTGTAAGACATTTCCTTTAGGGAGAAAAAAAAAGCACAATCTCAGTGGCTGGGTCTTAAGTGTCATTCTGATTTTCCATCACCTGAGGATTTGAGCAGCCCTGTCACTCTGGAATATTGAAATGAACATAGATTTGAAAGTATTTTTATATTTAGGGGCATTGATTCTAATATAATTTCTCTCCAAATTAAAACTCTCCTTGAAAAAGATTAAACTGTCAGTGATAACATCTAAGTTCTTGTTATGTCTAAGAGGAATAAATGCTGAAGTTACAGAATTGTCTGGAGGCTTATAAAGTAAGAGGGGGAATTAATGATATGAGAGAGAATGGATAAAAGTATTGGATAACACTTTTTTTTGAATTGGAGGAAGTCGAATGAGTTGAATTAGGAGGTTTAGGGCCAAAAAGAATACCCATTAGTCTGATATAACACAAAAAATAGTTTTAAGAGAAATCTGCCCAGTGACTTGCTGTTGCTCCGTAGACTCTTTTTAATAAGATATCAAATATTGATTTAAAGACACTAAGTAACAGACAATGTATTGGTTTCCCTGGTTAGCCATCCCTATTAAAAATATATATTATTTCCATTTCATTGGCTTCACCATGAAGTGAAGCTATCAGGTTCTCTCTGTGCTTTTGTTTGCTACATTAAAGAACCATTTAGTGTCATATTTCCACCGAAAACCCAGATCAAATTGCTTCTGCCTTCTCCATAGCAAATGAAATAGTTTGATTTCCATTAATTTCTCAGTGGAAGATGTATTTTTTTCAGACCATGAATCATTCATGGAAATCTTCTCACCACTTCCCTTAGTTTTCAATAACACCCTCACGCCCGCACACCTCACCTGGGTGTGTTATCACTGTAGGGGTCTCATCAGTGCTGCCTTCAGGGACAGTATTGTTTCTTTAGTCCTTCCTACTCAATGATACATAAAGATCCTGGTTGTTCCTTGGTTTTTTTTCCTCCTCACAGCATTAAATTAGAGGTAACCCTTAGTTATTAACTGTGGCCTCCTCACAGGCACTGTCTTCCAGAAAGTACCTGCTGTGTTGTGTTCCGCTCACTGGGATCTCTCACGGTGCATTTGAATTCATAGGGAATGATTGTGCCTGGCACAATCAGATTTCTGAACTATCTTTGTGGGCTTTATTGTTTGCTACAATTCTGCCTTTGTGTTATCTGCATATTTTAGTAAAGGTTTTATTATTTCCTTATGTATCTTAGAGAATGTGTGCTGCATACCATCGGCCAAAGAAGCAATTCTTGTTGGGAAAGTAACAGGGAAATGTCACTATTAGTTCATCAGCTTTTGGGCCATTTAAAAACTGCCACACTCTGCTTTTGCATCACGCTGCTTTTAAAAGAAAATGTGATTTTGATACCGAGGCAAATATATTACAGAATTCCTATTCTGTTATGTCAACACAGTTATCTTAGTTAACTAGACTTGAAATCTCTTCAAGTCTGTTCGACAAGACCTGTTTTCCATGAAATTGTGTTACTTGCTTTTTCTGATCTTTTCTTCTAATGGAGTTATGTATCAGCCCTGCCTTGTGAGTTAAGGAGATTCAGTTTGCTGCATTCTGGAAGCTTCATGAAAAGCGAACAAGGCAGCAGATAACTCGATCTGTATGAAGCGAGCTGGTTAATCTCATTTTTCAGTCTTCACAGTCTATTCACCAGCCAGTGCTGTCTCATTCTGACTGCAGTAAAACGTGCAGATCAATACTGCCAATGGGTGATTAGCAATTTGCAAACTCCAGTAAGTGAATGCATCCGAGTCAAGGTTTGAAGTTGGAGGAGGAGTGATTGAGTGGGCTGAAATAATGAAAACGGATATTTCCTCTCAAGTGAAATGTAAGCATTGTTGAGCTCTGTTAAGCAAGATGATGGCAGAGATTTGTACTCCTTTCACAGTGATTACAGAAAATAATATTTTTTTCTGAAATCACTAACTTCAAATGTGCTTTTCCCTTATCACCCCTCTTGATCTTTTTTCCCTCTGCTGTTGACCTGCTGGAGGATTAAAATGTCTAAATTTATGCAACTGAGATGTTTATCATTGTTCTTGAGGCCATTTTTTGCTTGTTCAGTCAGATGAATTCCAAGGTGCCTGTCTACTACTCAGTTTCAGGCAGAAAACCCCTGGTTTCTGTCAGTGTATTCCATACCAAAGACAATTTTGGGGTTCTGCTGATGAAAGTAACTAAATAAATACCTTTACTCCCTTGGAGACCCTGTGTACTGCCAAATAGTACAGCTGGCTGAAGAAGCAGTAATTTTAAAGCATTAAAACTGCATTAAAAACGAAACAGTAACTGAAATATGGAAAAGGACCAGGTAGTTCCTACAAGGAAGGAAAATTGCATTCTCCCTAGCAAATGTAGTCTGACCCCTGAAAGTCAGGATGATTGTGTTCTCAAAGATGCCATCTGAAAATCTGTGGTTAGAGAAGTACAGGAAGGCTCTCTTTCAGGTTTGCTCAAATGAAGTTGAAAAGATCCCTTCTCAACTGCAGCCAGGCTGTGTTTCCAAGTTATGCATGTGTTGTCTAATTAAAACTTAATGGGAAAGAAGTGACTACTGCAGTGCAGGAGCATGTTGTGGCAACTGTAGTGCAAGGCTGAGCTGTCCACTCCTCCCTGGATTGTTACACGAAGGCTGGAGAACTGGGTTCTCACTGAGAAACACCAGAAAAGTAGAATTTCTCCTCATCCACCATTTTCTTCCATAAAAATGCTGTGATATATGTTGGCAATGAGGAAAGTGATGATAAAAATCAAAGCCTGAGTTTTATACAGCAGGAAGTATTGTGTTTTGAAGGAGGTTTTGTAGGGTCTTAACGGTTTAGAGATTGACTTGGCAGTCATAATTCTGGAAAAACCTGGCAATAAAATTTAAAATCATTGCCCCTTCTCATCTCTGTGCAAAATGTGCTGGTTGCTCTCCAGTCCATTAGCACAGTGACATAAAACTGGTGAAATAAAATCAAACTGGAGGCAGGACAGTTGTATGTCAGCCCATTAAAGTCACGCACTGTTGTTTGGACAGTTTTGTGTCTACCAAATATATTTCAAGGTACCTTCAATTTGGGTTTGGCTCAGCTTTGCAGCAGTCTAAGCCTGAATAAGGAAAATGTGTTGTTGGGAATAAAGTGATGTAAGTCAGGTTTAGCATGTTTGACAGAGACATTTTGCTAATGGGTTGGTGATCCCAGTGTGACTTTTTAAAGCATTTTCCCATATCTTTGGTTCAAACTGCATTTACTTGAAAAGACATGAATAGTAATTGAAGCTTTGCAGACAACCAAGAAGTATTTTCCCCTAGGGAAAGCCAAGAAGGGATGTTTAAGCAGATGGTTGTGCTGATGGAAGTCCCCATGTGAACAGTCTGACCCAGCACGTGGGGTATGAAATGTTGGGGGATGTAGTTTGTGTCATCTACAGAGATGCAGCTGAAATTGTGAAACCTGTTCTCTTGCCAGAGGTGTTTTTCTCTTTGTCATAGGAACAGAAGGGTTTAAACTGAAATTTTGCTCCATTGCCAAGGCCCAGGTTAATTCCTTGTGCCATCTGTGGGTGGCTGCTCCTTCTCTCCCCTCTGCTTCATCTTCCCAGTGATGTTGCAGCTTGAAATTCCCCCTTCACAGCCCAAGAATTTACTCCTGAGTGGAGACTTTCTGGGCCTCACCAGCACAATGGGTAAAGCAAAACCAAGTTACCAGCTCTTGCTTTCTCAGGCCATATGTAACTAGTGAGGGTATTGATTTAGTTTTGATGTGATGTAGTTTATAAATATGCATGAGGATTTAGGGTTATTTAACTGTGCTTTTTAATTCTCCTTGCATTGCTGACTCTTCTAGTTCAGGGTTTCTTTGTATGCACAGCAACCTCTTCCATGACAGCCCTGTTCTCACTGCCTGGGACATCTCTAATGTTTGTTAATCCCCAGTCTGTGGAAACTTTTAATATTCAAGGAATAAAAGGAGACAAAGTGATGCCCTTCTGCATAGAGACCAAGAAAGCAGAGTCCAGCTCTCCAAGGAGTTAGGTGAGGAAACCTGGGACAAAAAGGTAATCATCACAAGGTGGGGAGAAGAAAGGAGATGGAGGAGACCTTTCTCATGCTCCTAGAGAAGGGAAAAGGAGCTCTTTTCATCAGGGATCCTACAACTCACTTAAATTTAAAAGCAAATTAACCTGATCAAATGGTGAAAAGGAAGGGAGAACCAAACATTTGTCTATTTGCCCTAAGGGATAGAAGAGAATGTACCATTTGAATCAATATTTGGATGTTTTAGACACTCAGGTCTCTTACTTGAGAAAGAGCAGAGCAAACAGATGAGGGATCTGCCTGCTCAACCCAACTGAGGGAACCTTCAGTGACTCCTCATGGTGAATAATGCAGGTGACTGCATGGATAAAAGGATGGTATGTACATGGGTACATGTCTTTCTGAGTTGTTGGAAGCTTTCTCACTTTTCCCTGTACCCACTTATCCGTTACTGAAGGAATTTCCACTTGTATCTGGTTGAACATTGAGGTGATGTTGGTGAGATAAGCTCTCCCCAGGGGCAAGACAACCACCACATCACTGTGAAGTGACTGTGACCAAAGGAATAAAACTTGGCACTTGTGCTGTGGCTGCTCTTCCCCTGGCTGTGTTGCAGGGACATGTTTTCTTTTCCTCCTTTTCTCTGTGGCTTGGCCACAACAGGAGGCGTGTGGGAGGTGATAACCCCTCACAGGGAGAGGCTGCACTGGAGCTTGTTTAACCTGCAAAACATTTGCTGTAAATCCCCCTCAGACACTGCCCAGCTGCTCGAGGAGACTGTCAGAAATGAGTCCTCCAAACCACTTGGTCTGTCACGGTTTCTGTGTGATGGGAAAGGGAACCCGACTTGCTCTTGGAGTGAAAATGCTTCCAGCTTGAGGCAGGAACCTGGCAATGGTGGTGGGTTAGCTCGGGGGGGCAGCTGAGGCTGAAGGTGCTCATTCATTAACTCAAAATTGCATTGTACCCTACCAGGTTGGAATTCGATGTGCAAGGACATATAATAGTACTTTTATATGCTTTAAATTACAGGATCAAAATGTCCTGGTGCACTTAAAGCCTTTAGGAGATTCAGCATTGCTGTTGTGGTTGACCTCAGCATTCAGCCTGTGCCATATGTTTGCTGTACAAATACAGAATGTGATTGACAGCACTTCTTGTCACTTATTTTTCAGGCTTTTATATGCTCAGATGAACTTTGATGCTTCTATGAAGGCTTTTACATAATTTTTAATTATGCATCATTCTTTTTATACCAGATAGTATCTTAAAAAAACACCCGTAGAGGTTTTGCTTTTTGCTAATGAGATCCATTAACTGGAAAATCCTATTACATTGCAGTTTCACTTTGCTTTATAAAGTCTTCAAAGTGGGACCTCTGTTGCCATATTTCATTCTGACTCTTCCCTTCCTGTCTGGATACTGAGGGTCCTGGTCTAGCACAGCCAGTTTGTATTATTTCTCTCCTGTAGGATCTCTCCTTGAAGTCCCATGTGAATTCATTCCAAAGCAGAGCTTTACCAGGAAACACAGAACTATGGAGGCATTAAAGCAAGATTTATAGAGCATTGTCAGGAAGGAAAGCTTCGAGTGGCTGAATATCTGGATTGGAGTGAATACTACAAAAAAAAACTCACTTCAAGTGTCTCCTGTCTTTCTGGTCTACTGAACTGTAACTCTATGTGCATGTTGCAAAATAAAAAGGAGAGCAGCAAAGAAAGAGTTAAACTTATTGGTAAACTGTGTGTACTTCTCTCGAAAACTTAGATTTGTTCTGACACCTCTCAACAATATTCTCAACCAAAGTTACTTCATTTGTATGGGAAAGTTGATAGAATGTTTTTTTGAAATTCAGATCTGTGAGAGCCAGCATTTCTCACCATATAAAGTTAAGACTTATCTCTGAAAAGGAATTTTTATAACTCATACTATAAGCTCTTTGGGGCTGTTTTCAGAACCTATGTGCTTTTTATTTTCAGTGTCTTTATCAGAGGTTTTTGAACCAGCACAGGTCTCTTCTGCACGCTGCTAGACTGTAAATAATAGCAACTTTTTACAGACTTTGTTCTCAGGAAAGACAGGAATCCTTGACTTGAAAAAACTAGTATAGAAACCCTGGAATTCAAGTCTCTAGGTGGTAACAAACCATCCTGGAGCAGACTATGATTTTCTTCCATTTCAATATAAGGAAGAGCAGCAATTGAAAAGGAGAGTGAACATTTGGATGCATTTTTTCTTTTAGATTATCCCAGCTTCATGCCATTCCATGTCTCTCTGTCCTGACTCTTAACCTTCCTGTCACGTTTGTTTGCATCCCAGACCTCATCTGAATGCCTCACTCAATGCAAATTATAGTCTTGCATCCTCCAGGGAACAACACGTTTGAAAGAGATATAGAAAACAGATCTCCTTTTAAAACTGTACCTGAAGGGCTTCCACACCACTGCTAAGACATTCTATTTTATTACTCCCAGTGTAGCAGTGTCCAAAATGTGTTACATGTTGTACCCAGAGATATGCTCTGGTGTTAGAGCAGTGTGATTAGGGGTGATTAGAGCTTTTTTTGTCTGTGATACAGCCTAACTCCAACCTCCTCCCTGTCTCATTGCTAATTTGCTGTAGATGCTGCGGTGAAAGAGGCCATAGGGAGGAATATCAATGAGTATGGATAGTGTGGGAGATCTGCTCAGCAAGGAAGAGAAAAACCCCTGTAGAAGCCTTTGTGGGAGGAGCAGCTGTTCCAGGTGGCATTGCTGATGGAGTGGGGAAGGTGATGTGGGATTGCTCATTGCTCCTGAGGGCAAGGATGTGGAATCTGTTGTGCTGCTGGAGGAGTTACTGGGGATGAAGAGGCATAACTCAGGCCAGCACAGAGTGTCTTCACTGGTCTGGAAATGACTGACATGAGTGTTCAGGGGGCCAGAGGGGAAAGGTTGCCTGGATCAAGGTGTATGAACAAGGGGTCACGTCACCTGGGCAAGGAGAAAGATCTTCCTGTTTTGTGGAAGAAGTAGCAGGTGTTGTACTAAGAACTGGCTAAGATAAGGAGGGAAAAGTTGCCCAAGTGAATTTCTGCTGCCAGGTTTCAGTGTTGTGTGTGTGCAGATGTGCACAAAAAAAAATGTTGGAGAGAGAAAAAGGGTAGGGAAGTGGCATGAGACCTGGTGGGAACAAATGAGCCTTTTCCCAACATCCAGCACCTTCTGTTTCTGATGTGAAGCATGCACATACTGGCAAAGCTACAAGGAGCAGGTGGTGGTTGTTGCTTATTTGTTAGTTTGCTTTGTCTCATCTTTGCAATCCATTTTTGTTACACGCAGCTCCTGTTCCACAGGCTTTAAAGATCCCTTGGTGTGGTTATCTTGTGTGACAGAGGGAGCTGGGGCGGGCGAGCGTGCTGTGCTTTGTGCACTGGCTACAGAGGGAATTCTTTGGGATGCAGTTTACTTTGGGTATTACTCTAATCACTTTAACAAGCCTGAGCAAAGAAACAAAGAACAAAACCAAGAAACAGAATTTCCATTAAAATGGCATTTCCTGAGGTAGGATTAAGCTTTCTGAGGCTGCCTGTGCTGGGTACAGAAATGTCTCCAACAGCCTTTTGTACGAGAGTTGAGTAACCAATTTTATTTTTTTTTAAGCTGTTAAAATAAAATTTAGGTAGATCAGGAGAAGCTGCTCACCTGAATGGCCAGGCATACTCTAGTTATTAAGCTACTACAGCAAGAGCTGTAGTTGTTGGGGACCTTCCATGTGCCTTTCAGGTGATAAATTCCAATTTTGCCTTCCTGCTGTTTTTTTGTTCTCATCTTTGAGTGAAATTTCCGATGGGTATTGATGCAGGACTAACAGCAGACAATTCTTGACATAAATGCTGAGCCATTAACTGTAAGCTGAAGATAAACATGTTCAAATACAACTTCTAATGATATGTGACTTGTCTGCTTTCATAACTCAGTGGAAGCAATGGGGTATTCATTAGCTTTGTGTGCAAAGCCTGCATGCCTGTGTTTACCCACAAATACCATGTTTGCAGTGAAGCCAGACATCATTCCAGAAACCCCAAGCCTTGGGAAAGGCGTGCTTGGAGGATCCATGGTTAGGAGGAGGAACTGAATCCCAAGCATAAACCTGCAGGTCCCCAAAAGCAGTGTCAGCTCTTCTAGCATCAGGAACCTGGATTTTGTGAGAATCCAGTATCTGAGCATGACACAGTGAAAGACCAGCCAGAAACCTTGAGTAACATTTTGTCACATTTGGCCCTATCTTTGGGCGATTCAGGATGTGCCATCTCTGTTTTAGTACAGGATTTACCAAAGTGTACCACCAGGCTGAGCCAGCAGTGAGGTACTGTCTTCTGCTCAAGAGTTCAGAAGTTCAGTTTTGGACATTGACAACCTGCATATACCCAATTACCTGCTGTGTGTTAGTGTTTACAATCTAAGCTACTCTTTTGCCTGCAAGTGATAGTAAATGGAAGCAAGAGCATTCCCTGGCCAGTTGGATGCTTTTCAAACACGTCTCTTCCACCATCCCCCCAACTGATGCTTTATGTTTTATATCTGTACGTAAGAAACTTTCCCATCTGTCTCCTACAGCTAGATGCAGTCTTTATTCCAACTATTCTTCCAAGGTAACTCCTGACCCATTTAAAGCTGATATAATCTACTAAGCTCCTTAAATCGTTTCTATTTAAGTTCTCCAGTACTGAATAACGTGTCCCCAGTCCAGAAACCTTGGAGATTTCTCTCTTAAGAAGCCAGCATGGGAAGAAATTCCTCAGCTCAGGAGGCAGCAGTGTTTGGGTGGCTCTCACCGTGCACAAGAGCCTTGTGAGGAGGAAATGGTCCTTTCCTTGAAGAGTTTCCAAGCACCAGCCTTTTCTCAGCAGGGCCAAGCACAAGCTGTTGTGTTGCCAGCCAGCAGTGATTAAGCTCAGCTGTCCATATGCTCCACCAGAATTTATTGTGCTGCTCAGAAATCACAATCTTTTAAGGCTGATAGATACCAAGACTGAAAAGATGAGGTACTAAAGTGCATGTCACCCCCGTCCACGGGTTTTGATGATTTTTCTTGCCAAAGCATTAAACAGAAGGAGCCAGCTGAAAATTCTTCACAGTGCCTGTTCACACTGTATCCTGACAGTCATTGCCTTTTTTTGGGATGTATGGACTTCTTTAATTTCATTAGTGATGTTAGATAAACATATTCACACCCATGGAGACTATTCCCTTTGCTACCAGCTCTACCTTCTGATCAGAAATACCTGCAGCACATGAATAGACCTTAAATGGAGTTGTTAAGTACTGAACGTTTCATTAAATGTAAAGTGGTCCACATGGTTTTATGTACTTTATTCTTACGTGTGCATCTGTGAAAGTTGAGTGGAGTAGAGAGAAAAGCTTTTATAGCTCCTGGAGAAAGACATCCCTGAATTGGGACTGCAGTTTTCAAACAACCAGGAGGAGAGATGCCAAAATAAGTTCATCCCTCTTCAAGGTGCTGTCACTGGCAGCTTTCATTGTTCTTCTAAACAACTCCTCTTCTAAAGGAAAAGTTTCTGTTTTTCAGAGATTAAAGCAGTCCTGTCTTCATTCATTGCTTTGGCACTTGACTGATTCTTCCCTAATGGGCAGATTACTTAGGAAGTTTTTGAGCTGTAATTTCAACACGTAGACCAACGTGCTGACTGTTTGACAATAATATAGTTTTAAAAAATGACACGTAGCATCAGCAAAATTATCTCCCTGGGGTGGTTTTTCTTCAAGCTGGAAGATGGAAGTGAAAGGGGAGGCAGCAGCATCTGACTTGAGCTTGTACCTCAGTTCTAGATGACAAATTGGCCCTGTTGCAAATTCTTTTTTTCCATAGTCTTTTGTCAGAAAGTTTATTGATAGCCAGAGTCTTACTAAATAGTTCTGCCAGAGTGTGCTTGGAACATACTGCCTTGAGCCAATATTTGTGTGTGGCATCTGCAGCGTTTGTCACACATAGTGACTCCACAATTGGGACAGCAGCAATGGGGTGGTGCATGAGAGAGTTTTCCTTGTGGATACCCTGGGGTGTATGTCTGTAAGGCTGAGGATAATGCATCAAAATAACATTATTTCACAAATTGTGGATCGTATTAACACATGGAATCAACAAATCATCTCCATAAAATGTCCAGTGCCCTTCTGAGAGCCAAAAAAAAATATGGGTTTGCTGCCTTAAGCACCAAATCAACTAGTTAACATCTCACTTTCCAGGAATGAGTAATTCACTTTTTTAAGTGCCAGCTAGGTTTGGTTGCAATCAATCAAGGTATTTATTGCTTCCTCCTAAATTGAAGCTCTCTCTACATTTTTCTGACAAATCTGAATTACTTGTTTAGTGTTATCCCTGAAGAGAAGAATCAATGGACGCCAGCAGTTCTCTCTAGTCCAAGTCATTTACTCTTCAGAATCTCTACAATTTCTGGTTTTTAAGGTATTGGGGAAGACAGGGGTAAAGAAGGGATGCTGCTGAGAAACTGGCAGTAATGTGTTATTGCTGCTCTCTGAGACAGTGGCCATGATGTGCTGATGAGCAAAACAAGGTACCAAGTTACTGCTGAATGAGCTGGGGTGGGATGGCTTTCCAACAGAGCCCAAATGTCCCAAATTTCCGTATAAAGGCACCATGAGCTTATGTGGATTTGGTCAAACCTCACATTCAGGCCAAGTTTCCAAACCTGCAGCACGATTTTCACGCTTCTTGGAGAAACCAGGGATACATTACCCTTTGTTACAAGATGCTTTTTAACTCTGCTAAGCAATGCCTCCTTGCATGTGTTTGCTCAGCACAGAAGCAGCATCTGGAGCTGTGCCTGGGCAGCTGTTTGGGGAGTCCCAGCTCCTGTTCAAGGAACATGGCTGTCTCTTCTGTGCCTGCCTTTCAAATGCCACTGTTTGGTTTTCCTCTTCAGTCACCCAAGATTAGAAATGATTTTCTAAATGGGAAAATCTGTTTTAGGTCTTCTCTCCCAGTGCCTGAAACAATTCTCCAGGCTTCTGCTGCATAACTGAAAGAACAAAATTATAATCAGTAAGACTAATTTATTGTAGGTGGAAGTGCAGTTGACAGAGAAAAACAGCAATTTACATTTTCCAGAACGAAAGGGATTTCAGGAGGATGTTGTTTGCTTTCTTCAGTCCCTGGTTTCCTATCAGCATCAGGGTTTCATGTCTATCAAATGCTAGTGAGATTTTAATGCTGCTTTTCTGTCTCTTATTTGAGACAGAAAAATATGGAACAGTTTTCCAGCCATGGGTCTTCATAGAGCCAACCCTAAACCACTCATTTTCACAACACAAAGTCATCTTCAACCTTCAGAAATTTGGGAAAAACACTCCAAACGTCCCAAGCTGTGATGCTGTTTTGACTTTCTATCTTACCTACACATGAGACCCATCCCTTTCATCAGACACTGCCTCTGGTCTGCACCGTTTCCGTGGAAAGCTTCCTGCATTTATTTGAAACTCCAGAGAGTGCCAGTAAATTTCCTGGAGACTCCAATGACGCTCTGCTTGGTATGACTGTGAGGTGGCAGCATGGTCTGGTGGTGAGGAGGAGCAGCTCTGAGGATGTGTTTTCTTTTCTGCCATGCTGCTGAGGAACCTGGAACCAGAGACTGCATCTTTCCATACCTGCACTCCCCTCACACAGTGCATCTTCAGGCTTTGTTGTTTGCTTTTTGGGCTTTAATTGGTAGTTTCCTGTGGGGTTTGTACAGGACTTGGCATGCTGGGATCCCTGTCTCACTTGGTTTCTTTTAGGCATTGCTGTAATATAAACCAGCTGCACTAATATTTTAGCTGTAGGGAGAAATGTACTGGTTTGATGTGTGCTGTGTAGAAGAAAGAGAAAGCTACTGCCCCTAGCCCAAAAATGTGAGTAGCATAGCAAATATGTTAGTGATCTCCCAGAAATGTTAAATGAGATGGATTCTGCCACTGCCTTCGTCGCTCTCTGGGCTTTTAAGAGATGCTCTTGTCTCAGTGAAGCTTCAGACTGATGTGCTGAGGAGAGCTGGTGAACCCTGAAAATAAGGCTGAGCCCTGGTGATGAGTTTTAGAGCAAGATTTTTCAAGGGGGTGTATTATGAAAGGAGAGGAAAAATGGTCTGAAAGACCTGTAAGAGCCAAAGCACTGCAGCTTCATGGCAGGGCTTTATGGAAAGGCCAGATAGATGATGGAAAAGGGTAAATAACCCACAGAATAAACAGATTGGTGCAGTGTGGGTTTCAGCAGCCCTAGCAGGGAGGTAGCAGCAGTTTCCAGGTGTGCAAGGCTTTCCTCACACAGGGATCCTGCTGCTGTGTCTGCAGCAGTGATGATCCCTGCACTGGAGCTGGAATGGTGCTGGCAGCCAGGATGAGGAGCTGTGAGTTCTGCCTGACCTTGACAAGGGAAACAGGGCCAGAGCCCTCCCCAGCTGGTCAGATGCACCAGCAGCTGCCCAAGGAGAACTGGGGCTCCACAGCTGACACTGGAGCATCTTCCTGCCAGCCAGAGTAAGCCATGTTGCAAACTTTGGAGTTGAATCTCTTCCCTTGAAAGACAAACACGAGAGTGAGGAGTGCCCTGACCTGTCTGGAGGAGTCCTGAAGTGCAAATAGCAGGAGAAGGTAACAAGCTGAGTGCAAAAGCAGGTTTGTAAATGCCAGTGTGTGTTGGGGAAAATATATCTAATGAGCTGGTGTTGCAGCTGTCTTCCTTCTTCTGCTTGACATCTCCAAGATGCTGCTTCTGTCCTTCAGGTCTCAACTGAATTTCTCTTGATCAAGGCTGATGGTGGGATTATTTCTTCTTTTGGTCTGAGTTACCTGATCAGCAATTAGGGGAGGTTTGTCTCAGCCTGGCTGTGGAAATGGGGTCACAGATCCCTGTTGCTGTGGGGCTGCAGGGCAGTGCTGACCTCCCAGGTGTTCCCGAGGTCACTGAAGTGAGGCTTGGGCAGTAGGAGAACGTGCGTCACCTGTTGAGTGTGTGGCCAAGGGTTGGGAGACCATCTACCCTGAATGTGGGGAGTGCAAACAGCTGGGAAGGGTACCCAAGGTTTCCATGCCTGGGTCTTCCCAGCTCCCTGAAGTGAGCTCTTGGACCAGGGCAGACCTCTGGGAGTTCCTCCCACCCCTTCTTGGCCTGGGACATGCACATGTATCTCCTTTCTTTGTAACTGCACTGTGGGACAGTGACTCTCTCCTACCCACATGCACAGCTGTGCTCAAACTGGTTTCTCATGAGGAATCACCACACCCCTCTTTTTTGTTCCTCTGGGAAGAAAATCCCAGAACAGCATCTTTGACCACAGTGATAGAAACTGCTATTTTGTGAAGGCCCACAAATCTGTCCATGCTCTCCAGCACTCTTCCAGCAACCAGAGATGCTGGAAGGTTCTCACACCCTGCCCTGGCATGGCCCAGTTACAGAGCTGTTGTCCTTCAATTTGTCAAACCCATTTTTGATGCTGTTTTGTGTCTGTTTTCAGGCTCTGGGGCAGTGAGTTTCTGCAGTTCACTGCCTGATGAGTCTAGTCACAGTATTTGACTAGAGAGTATTTTCAATAAAAGGTGTTTGGGAGTGGGATCTTCTGGGGTCTCTTACCAGCAATGCAGGATGAAGTCTCTCAGTCTCTGCTCTGGTTTGCATGGAAAAAAACCCCACATAAAGTTCTATCACGTCTTAAATGGAAATGAAATGATAAAATTGGGATAATACCTACCTCATGCTGCTCTTGAGGGTTAATTAATGTTTACGAAATCACTTTAGGTCCTGAGATTTTAATTGAAGGAAAAATATTACCATATAAAATAGCTTTTTATGCAGGCACTGCTATAGGGTTTCAGCTGGGCAGAGTGCCGTGGCAGCCAGCATTAGCACATGTTTTACTACATTTATGGTTGTGAGGCTTCCTGTAGTTTATATGAAAATTGTCTCTCTGAAATCACAAATGAAACATCAGTGTTTTCCTCTCGCTTTGAAAGAATATTAATTTGCCATCTTAGGGCTTGACTGACTATTTAGACTGCTGTAAATACAATTCTCCTTTGAGAAAAAAAGAATGGAATATCAGTTCCCTTGCTTGGGACAAGCTGATAGAACTTGCTAATGACTCCACCTTTGGATGCCATGGATGTTGCTGGCTCATATGAGCAATAAATCAGGCTGGCACTGCGTGTCCTGCTGTAGTTTAAGGGTGTGTTTGGGTGTTCATTATAATCTCCTGCTATCAAGAGATTTTAAATACAGCTATAAAATTTCATTTCTGGAGTTAAATTTGACTGTGGAAGTATCAGCCAGGGAACAAGTTCTGTTAAGTGGGGTGTTCCTGTGGGTTTTTTTCTGGTTTGGTTATTTTTTGTTTGTTTGTTGTTTCTTTGCCTTGTTTCAGGGTTTTTTTAAAGATGGAGTAGCAAGACAAGGAGAAACAACACAGGGTTTGGCTGCCTTCAGCTGTTGGAATAAAAACCTTGTCACTGCATAAATGTCACCTTATTTTCTGCTGTAACTTTTTTTTTTTTTTTTTTTTTTTTCACTGAGTGGTACAGGCTGGGTGGACTTGGAGGTTGGATTGGTTACTCAGTGTGCTTTTGTTTTGTTTTTTTTTCTGCCACCCAGGGTGACTACGACCCCAGCAGAACCAAAGTTGTCCATTTGAGCATGAACCCGATGAGTTTGGCCAAGCAGCAGCGCAAGGAGGAGCAGCAGCAGCTGCAGGAGGAGTGTGAAAGGCTGAGGGAACTCGTGAGGGTGCTCAAAGAAGGCGGCTCCATCTCTGGGAATCTGGAAGGAATTGGGGGTTTTCAGTCCCCACAAGAAGTTGCAGGTAGGCTGCTGGCTTCTGGTCTTGGGGATGCATTTATTCATCCGTGCTGCCAGAGGAGCTGAGTGCAGCAGCAGATGGAGGCATTGCAGACAGCGTGCTTGATGGAGTGGTTGTATGGAAAATGAAAACAGCTGGGTTGGTGCAGGAGAGAGTGAATGTGTGGTGGCAGTGTGGTAAAGGGTGGGTGGTAAAGCTAAATAATAATAATTCATATCATTTGTTCATGATGAATGAAATACCAATACAACAGCCTTCATAGGCTGGTGCTGCTGGCAGAGTGAAAGGAAATATTTCCTTCCTTTCAGGGCTGGTTTAGCCCTTGAGGTAGTACAGACAGCAGGAAATAACTTTCATAGCTGCAGGGAAGCAAGTGGTTGGAATCTTTTCAGACCTAGCTTAAAACAAATTAATATTGTTTATCAGTGTATATGTGCCCCATTAATCACAGCTACATTCAATACTCCATGAAAGCAAAGTACATCTTTCACTGAGCTAAATACGTTTCACAGAATCTGTGGCACTCGAGTACAGTCTGTCTTCCTTTCACATACCTGAGTGAGACTTTTTAGTACAGTAACCCCAAAAATCAACACCTCCAGACATGGCTCTCAGACTCTGAAAATCAAGGTAAGGATATCAAAGCCTAACCCAGCATCTGTAACACTGCGAGGGACCAGGCAGAATCAAGTTATGCTGAAGGGCCCAGGAGAAGTTGCTGCTGTAACTCTCATAGCCTCAAAACAATTTGTTAGAGAATAAAAAAAATGAAAGTGAACTGAAGGTCTGTGTGGAGCAAAGCTGTGTGTTCCAACTGCACGTACATGGTCAGTGTCTGGAGGTCAGGCACCTCCCTCAGATGAGACTGAGAGAGCAGAGCTTTTCCCAAAGGTCACAAGTGCTGAAAACTTCAGACCCACAAAAGGACAGAGCCCTGCTTTAAAGAAAATGCACAGAAGAAAACATCTTTCTCTGTTATGAAACTGAAATTCTCAGAAAGCAGCTTGTCTGTTTTCCCATCACTCAAACAATGGCACTGTATTACTGCTGCAAATGTGTTTGTTCCATCATCTCAGAGTGGATTATGGTACTATACAGCCTTAAAAATATGATGGTGAAATGTGCAGATGGGGTGGTTTATAAAGTGAAGAGCTCACTGCATGTTACAAGTAAGTGACAGTTTTGTCACTCCTGTTAGTGGATGCTCTAACAGATGCATAAGCATGAAACACTTGGCAAACATTAAAAAAAACCATTGTCTGTAGGAGCTTCCAGGCTCAGACCCCCAGTGAGCAGTTCTTGGGGATAGTTCTTGCATTGCAATTTGAATTTGAAATGCTCTGGGTTTTAGGGGTTTAAATTGCAGTGATGCTGCTGCTCAGTGCCCTTGTCTGTCCCTATGCCCCCAGTACAGGCACATCTGATGCTGCAGGTCCAGGGGGCTGACAGTGCCCAGGGAGGGCAGGGGCTGCAGAGAGGGGAGGTCAGCCCGTGTCTCTGTCACTGATGAATGAACCTCTGGGGTATCATCTGCAGTAATTAGACCATCTCTTCTGGGGGAATGTGCTCCTCACGTGTGCCTCCTGTGATGTGTTAGAATTATTATTCTGCTGCCTCTCCACACAGCTGGTTTTAGCTGTTTGTGAGGTGCCTCTGTGCTGGGATGTTACCAGGTTTGTTGTTAGCTCAGAAGGGATGCATTTTTAAAGCTGTTTCCTCTTCTGCCTTTGATTCCAACAGGAAAACAAACAGCTCACTGGGTTTCAGGGTATTTCCAGCCTCACACATGTGATGCTTTTTTTTTTCCTTTTACCCTAGTCTCAAGCTACATCATTCTGACTTCTGGTGACCATCTCAGATGAAAGAGAGCATCAGGTTCAGAACTTAGAAGGGTGGGAAGTACTTCAGTGTCATTTACCAAAGTCACAGGAGGGCTCTTTGGATTCTCAGAGTGCCTATAAGTGCATCTGGATCTGGTTCTTGTAAACAAAATGGGAAAAAGCTGTTGAAGAATGGCATAGCCCTGTGGATGTCTCTCTTTTGAGGACAGGGTGAAGGTATAGGAAGCCAGGCTATGTGGAAAGATCTTGGCCATTTTTTCTTGTATTTCATGTGCTTGAGTACATCACTGTCATGCACAGGGCACATTGCCATAAACACACCTAAACTCTCATTTCTGCTGTGGGAGCATTCAGCAGCATGGTCAGAGAACGGGGACTGCAAATGTTGGGATGTGAAGAGATGCTGAGGGTGTTACTGTGCTGACCACAAGGATTATTCTGAGCTGGCTTTAAATTAGCCAGGTGAATGCCAGATTTGGCCTCCTTGCTGGAGCAGGGAGAGCTCCTGGTGGGTTTGGGGACAGCTGATCAAGTGTGCTGTGCAAGCTGCATCCATTTCTGCATTGACTCCATCCTGCATCCGCAGTGTGGATGCAGCAGCTGTTCAGCAGAGGCTCAACAACATGGATTCGTGTGGCTGGAAAACTCTCCCTCTGGATAAGACATGGACGATCCAGCTTGTGCTGTTTTCTTAGCTCTGCCCACAGGAACAGCTGCCACATGCCTTCTGCTTCAGTGTATTTTCAAGGTGTGAAGTGGGGAGCGTGTGCAGAAACTCCCTCTGCTTTGTTTGTCACTGTCCAATTGGCTACCCCAGGGAGGGAGGTTGGTTGTGCATGATAAGGGAGCGGATTTCTGTGAGTTCTGTGAAGCTGTTTCTGTGCAAAATAACAAGAATTGGTGTTTTTCTTTTACCCCTTTCTGTCAGCTGCAGTCCCCATCTGTCTGTTTATCCAGCTCACTTGTGTGACACATGCAAGAGGCAAATTCAGTTCTCTGAGCTTTTGAGGTGGGAGGTCCCTGGTGTCAGAGTAGAATGGAATGAAAAGAGAGCAAGCACAGAGTAGGAAGAGTGTGGATAAAAGCTGGGAGGACAACAGAGGTCATATGTAAGTTTGCATTTTGCCTTTAGACAGATAGAGGTAAATGTGAGATTTTATTGTCCTGTTTTGCCATATAACCTGACTGGCTGCTTGGCGAGGTGAGGGATTTTGAGTGGCCTCCAGCCAGCCAGGCTTGATGCATTCAGCAAGCTTATGTGGTATGCAACAGCTATGCTTATGGTTCACAGAATTATAATTATACCAACCAAAAAAAGGCATTAAGGACAATGATGTTGATGGTTTTGATAATAATGTATTTGCCATTGTTAAATCCCTTCATTGGACTGGAGTGCAGCACATTTCTTCTGATCGTATTTCCGACTCCTGCGTAGGTAATAAGAAAATTATTACTGTGGACGTTAAAGCTCATTAAATGTGACTCTATTAAAAATCAAGGTTATGCTGGACTTTAAATCTCTTTGAGCATAACCACTGGAGGCTGCAGCACAGCCTGGCAACTTGCCACGTGGTTCAGTGGCCCTTTCCTCTCATTTATGCTGTAATAGTCCCTGTTCAGATGGGGACCTATGGAGAGCTATAACCACATCCTGTCCTTTTCCAAAATGCAGATTGGCAGTGCAGGCTGGTGGGGTGTTAAGGGGGGCAGGGCTGTGGCACCACACTCAGGGTGTGGGCTGGAGCTCTGTGAGTGTTGTGTTCTCCTGCTGGGCTGTGTAAGAGCTGGGAGCACCAAGGTCAGACAGCCATCTGGGGAGAGGCTCCACGTCCTCCTGCCTCAGAAATGGGGATGCAGATTGTGACAGCTTTGGAAAGGTGGCACAGGGCATTGCTGCACAGATCTGAAATCTGTTCCAGTTCTGCATTTCCCTTTCCCATGCTCTTCACACCTTCCCTCCACTGCCCCTTCTGTATTTCAGTCTGCATATTCTACTTTTTTTTTTTTCCCATCTCCATAGCTTTTCCTATTTTTTCCCCATTTCTCTCCAGGCCATTTGTTTAGATCTTTTTTTTTATTATTTTTTCCTGTGGGGTCCTGCTAGACCTCTTGATTCCTGGCACTGCTAGAGATGGATTTGGGTCTTAGTTGCAAGCAAATTGTAGATGGCAGCTAATGGGGAGCTGAGAGAAGTAATGACTTGTAACAAAGCATAGGTAGAAATGAGAGAGAATGGTTCAAGCGCTTCTTTTCTCCATTTGTGTTCCTATCTTAAAGGTAACGTCTCTGAAGGTAGGAATGGATGATCCATGGAAGCTGGTTCCTGACTAAAAGAATGCAGTAATGCGAATTTTCCATGAGCTCTCATGATTTATTGCTATCCTGTAGCTACACCGGAGTGTTCCCTTCTTCATGCAGCTTCTCCCTGTGAGAAAGAGGAAAAGTGCTTTTAATATTCTTTCTGGTGAGAGAGAGGCTGGCACCCCTATCAGGAAGGAAGATGGAGAAATCAACTCTGATTTCAACCATCTAGGGAGAACTTTGGAACTATTTTCCTGCACATAATCCCACCAAAAAGAAAAGCTATTGATCCATCTCAATGGTTTCAGTGTCCTTTTCCCCTTGCTAGGAAAAAGGTGGGAAAAGGGGGTCCTTGATGAAGGACTGGGGAATCTCACTCTGAGGCAGGTGTTTGGCCCTAACACAGATGCTACACCTGGCATTCAGCAGGGGCTGTTCCCAGTATCACAGCCATGCCAGGGCCTTGTAAAATGTATTTAATTGGATTTAAATTGGGTAATGAATTAATATTAAAATAATGTAATCTTGTTGAAGTGACACACCAGAGACGGTAAAATTTGTCACTGTCCCAGTGTGCTTGTGCTTCTGATGAATGTGTTTCTGAGTACAGGAGGTGACAAAAAAGGAGCAGATGGAATTTAGAAGTTGCCATTCTCCATCCACAGTTGGCTGAGGTGTTGGTGCTTGGAAGCTTTGGTGCTTCCTGCCATCTGTGTAGGGAATGCACACATGATGAGGACTGCACCTGTGAGTGACACCCGAGTCCACCTGATGGAGGATTCCTCCCTGACCTCAGCTGCTGCTGGGTGCACATATGGAATTGCAGCCTCCATTTCTCACTCCATGCCAGTGGCTCCCACATCCCTCTGGTTAAATGGGCTTGGGCCAGGTGAGTGCACAGAGGGCAGTCTCCTTCAGTCTCATCCTGTCTCTTCCTGAGGCACAGCAAGGATTCATTAGGTGACCCTTCTGTCACTTATGTTTAACCTGCTGGTTCCCCTTCACTTGTACTGAAGGAACTCCCTTTGTTCTAAAGAGTCACAAAGGTCCAGGACATTTGCTGCCATCAAATGTTAAGGGACTTCAGTTAAAAGCAGGATGTTAGCCTTTGTGCCCTGCCTGTATCTCAGTAAATTGCTTTCTGCATATCCCAATTTCATCTGAAGTTAATAAAGAGCTTGACTTTGCCTCCGGTGCTTTGCTGTGCACTGATGAAGGTCTGTCCTCTTTCACTCCAGAGATGGCCACATATCCTTCATGGGGGAAGAAATCATCCCCTACTGCTACCTGCATCAGAGATGTTGCATAGTATTGGTGTGCAAACCACAAATGATACAGAAAGCAGCACAAGGGATGAGAATTATTAGCAGCAGTCTTGACCCACTGGGAGCTGCCTGCCCTCCTGTGCTGACTCCACAGCCTCCGTGGGGCAATCTCTCCAGCTCTCAGCTAATTCTTGTTATTATTGTTTTTATGGTGCTATTTTCTCTCCTGCAAGATGTTTAGATCAATCTGGGACCTGAATTGTATATTAAGACTGGGAATAAGCTGATAGTTTAAATAGAACTTCCTTTGATTCCCTTCATTATTATCCTATTATCCATATCCCTTTGTCTCAGCCCAGCACTGGAGATAGCCAGGTGCTGTTGCTAAATATACCTATTTTCATAAAAAACTTCAGCAGAGTTGTGATCTCCTGTATTTCATGTTGACAGGGTTACAGTGGTCAGGGGAGAGTCCCTAAATGGTGTCAATGGATTTGGGCAGTGCAGCCATAAGGGGAAGATACCTTCAAGCTTTTGTGTGTCCTGATTCAGCAACAGTGCCTTTGATGGTAAACATTCTGCACTGCTGAAGTCACTGCAGGCACCTATAAAGGTCCTGCCTTGAATGAAAGTCCAGTATCTCAAGAGAGCTGGAAGAAATGTTTTCTGATCTTTAAAAAAAAAAAAAAAAAAAAAAAAAAAAACAACAAAAAAAAACCACAAAAAAAACTAAACCAACCAACCAACCAACCAAACAAACAAAAAAACCCCAAAAAAACCCCACCTGCTTTAATCATATATAGTATTCATCATCCAGAAAGATTCCCAAGGTTTTTCGTTGGGTTTGGTTTTTTTTGGGGTTTTTTTTTGAGATAATACAGATAGGAAGTCCTGCAGCACTGAGGATATTGCAAACAGTGTGCCCTGCCTGTGGCAAGTTGCCACGAGTCTGTTGAACAACCAGAGACTTGCCCTGAGCTTGATGTAATCTGTGTGCTGCGAGAGGGCCAAAGGTTGCTGACCCAACAAACCCCCAAGGATGCCTGAAGCCTGCAGCTTCTTGTGAAACTGGGGTGGGAGGTGCCACTGAGACATTGCTGGAACTTTCAGGCTCTCTCTGCTGTCCAGGGAGCGAGCCAGAGGTTTGTAATAAATTCTGTAAAGTAGTTCTGTTGTAGCTGGCGAATGTGTAAAACTTGGTGTCAGTCAAAGGTTACTATCCAGACTATACTTAGCCTTCACAAAGAGCAAAAAAAGCTGCAAGATTTCTTCCTGCCCTCCTTTTCTACCAATTTCATATGTGAAGTTCTTGGAGAACTCAATATTTCTGTTTTTCTAAGAGGCAGCCTGTGAACCTACATAATACTTCCATACAGCTCCAGCAAGTCCTACAAGGGCTTTTTTTTAAAGCATCTTCTACCCTCCTGCCAGGCACTGTGCAGAAATGGATTACAAAATATTTAGTAGAAATAGAAGCTTTGTTCCATAAAAAATAAAACCATTTCTGGAAAGAAAAAATAGCAAAATAAGTTGTGAGACAGAAAGAAATGGAAAAGAAAATAAAAATGTGTATGTGATGAGAAGCACCAAATTTAAACACAACTGTGACAACGTCTGCAATGGCTTCTGTAGCAATATGAGGAAGGGGCTCCCAAGGGGATTCT
This sequence comes from Zosterops lateralis, assembly GCF_965231275.1. Taxonomy (NCBI): domain Eukaryota; kingdom Metazoa; phylum Chordata; class Aves; order Passeriformes; family Zosteropidae; genus Zosterops; species Zosterops lateralis. The sequence goes on from NC_139775.1 coordinate 3,504,259, forward strand.
CTGGGCTTATTGATCCTGACTTGAGTCTGGGTGTAATGGAAATGAGTAGCACTGCAAGAAAATATAGCTGAGGAGAAGGCTGCTGGTTCCCTGGGCAAATGCATTTTCCTTACTCAGTCCTGACACAGTAAAGCTGTGGTACATCTGGGGAGAAGGGGCTGCCTTTGCTGAGGTAAGTGGGAAGGTTAGAGGTAGCTAAAGCCATTACAGATGGGCAGAGAGCAAGGTTAGAGGTGACTTCAGAGAGCAGATAAATCAAGAGAAAATGTGTAGAGAAACCTGGGCTGACAAGGAGTATTCTGTCTCCTTCTGTATGCGACTGTGAAGAAAAAACTGGTAATAGAAACAGCACTTTTAAGCCTGATTACTTGGGATTCCAGTTCCCAGTCCACCAGTAGCTGAGTGAAATACAAAGTGAGCATGTGGGAGAGTTGTTCTCACTACCAGAAGTAACCCCTATAAGTAGCTGTGCTCCTTCATTTCTACTCAGGGACATTCAGAGCCTTTGCAAGGAGAAAAATCAATGAGCTACAGAAGGATCCAAAATCCTTCTCTCTGTGTTTTAACTCCTTCCCACCCCCACAATCCTTGTAAAACACCACCAATTTTGTCCTGTACAGAAACTGCCACATAAATAGTAACACCCTTTGTGGCCACAGTTCTTCTACATCCCTCAGGTTCTTCTGCTGATGGTTTCTTTGTCAACCAGAGGCAAGCCTCTTGAGCTTTGTTGTTGGCAAACTTTGTCATTTGTGTTTTCCTGCCTGGGATACTTGAGTCGAGCTTGGTTGTGGCCTCCTTGGTGGCTGGGATGCTCCTGCTAGATCTCTCCAGCCCTGAAGGGGAGGAAATGCAGTGTTATCTGCAGCTGCCCTTTGGCTCCTGCAGAGCTGTACTGGGAGCTGCCTCTGACAGCACTTTGCATCATGGAGCAGCTTTTGATTAGGCCTGATGTGCCACAAGGCCTCTGGATGTACACAATTGAAAATGCTCTTTCATTCATCAGCAGGATTGAGAAGAAAGGCTTGTGCTGATGTCTCAAATTCAGGCCGACACGATTTCCCTGACATCAGAAAAACCAGCCTGGCAGCGCAGCGGAGCGCTCCGGCAGCGCCGAGCCTCAGATCTCTGCTCTGCATCTTGTCAGTGCATTGTTTCTCCTGGAAATTAAAGCCTGATGCCTCTCTGAGCCAGTAGATTGGTAGAAATCCAGTGGAAGAACTTTGCAAGGGGTGTCAAGGACACTGGGAAGTCTTAAAAAGCCTTGTGCAAGGTGAGCGTCCCCTTGGTTGGGTTTGTTTATTGGATTCAGGAAAGATTACAGGAATGGGAAAATACTGAACTTAATTACCCTTTCCCTCCATACTATCCAAGATGGTTTTCCTGTTGTGATCAGGTCATATTAGGAAAAAAATGACTGAGTTTGCTGGTTTACTTTCTAGTCCTCATATCAATTTGCAGTCAACTATATGTGACCAGGAGCTGACACCTGACTGTCTTCACAGGATAAATCAGGGCTCCTTAACCCTGAATCCCAGATGAGGTGGGGTGAATGTGTGGAGACTGAGAAATAAAGTTTGTCTCCTTGTACCACATTTTAAAGGGGCAATGTGCAATAAAATTTGGAAGTCAAAGGACAACCTTTGGCATGGACTGTTTTTCTGGCTCATCTCCCTGTCTGTGAGAAGCTGTTTTGTCTGAGAAATACTGTTGTGCAGTTGAATTTCCAGTTTGTCTTTTCACTTATGCTGATTATTTAGGAGCTGTAAATGAAGTAAAATAAGGTTCAATATTTTAGAGCAGCGGCAGTATTTAAGAAGTTTATGTTTGATGAGTAAGTTGATGACATTGCATTATGTGAATTTGATGTGCAAAGTTGTCACTAGAGTGTAAACACAGTGACAGCAGGACCAGCAATTCCCAGCCTAATCAAGTAAGCAGAGTCACACATTCTTTGAGCTATAGAGTAATAGAGACTGATTTACATATTAAAATGAGAGAAGCTACACGGATCCAACAATTAAGTTGATATTTTAATTGCCTAAAAGTCAGGAAATTCAAAGTTATGTTGCCTACATCAGTTAATTTGTCACCCACATCTATTTGTGGTATTTTCAATGACTTTATTTGGTACAAAACCAATGTGGATTTAAATACATTAAATGTTAGCTGTGGATAAAAGGAGAGCTTTGGATTTGCTGGTTTAGAAAGCAGACTAAGAGAACTGAGGATTCAATTCTTGGTCTGTTTAAAAGTAGTACAAACGAATTTCAGGTAATTTCTTTCTTAATATTCTAGTAGGCATGTTGGGAAGGAGGGAGAGGGAGCTATATTCAAATGCAATGAAAAAAATTCTCATTGATCTCAATAGACCTTGAATTGTATCCTTAACTTCTTGTTTTCTTTGTAAGGAATAAGCTTTATTTAATTGCAAATTCACACAAATGCACTAGTAGCACTAAGAATTACATCAATATATGGATTCTGTCCTTGATGTTTATGCTGGTTTCACAGGGCTGATCTTGCATTCAGATAAGCTCTCACTATACAGCTCCCTTATCTCCCCATGCTGATGTTCTGATATATGAATGCTTGTTCCCTGTGCTCACAAAAAGCTATTCACATGCCGAGTCTGACGATTTTTTTTTATAATCCTTCTTTGAATTAGCCTACAAAAAGAATGTGTTTGAAAAGGTTAACTAATGGATACATTTTTCTCCCTGATGAGGAAAAGAAAAATGGTGAAGTGCTGAAAAATGGTCAAGCAGAGTTTTGATCACGCTTTTCTAATCAAATACATTCTAGGTAGTGAACAAGTAGGAGAAACGTTAATCCATAGTGGATTTATTTGGAATGGAGAACATCTATTTGGAAAGCAATCAACATACAAAAGCAGACACTTGTAATTACTTTGCTGTCTTAATCATGGCACTGACATCAGTACCACGATGTGGTAGAGTTGTGATATCATTTAGAGTGTGGTGCTGACATAAGGATGTCAGCAGGAAGGGAGAAAAGCCTGTCTTAGCATCTTCACTCCTATCGACCTGGCTTGCTAACACCCAGGTATTAGGTCAGTAAGTAGATGCAGTGCTCTCTGTGCTGCTGGTGTGGTTTTGTTCCAGGGAAGCAAAGGCATTGTTAAATCATAGCAAGTCCTAAAATGCAGGAAACTCATTTCTGCCCATCAGGGATTTCTGAGCATCTGGGAGCAGCCAGCCCATTCCTTACAGTAAACTAAAGCTACCAGGTATGGTTTGTGTGTCACAGCACTGATGCATCTTCCCTCACTATTGCAATTGTTCCCATGTTTTCTCCATTTCAGTGCCAGCTTGTCTGGCATCTCCACTTAGAGAGCAAGTCAATCCAGCTTCCATTAGGGAACAGCATATTCATCCTTACAATACAACCAGCTCCAGCTCAATGGATGAAAATCAAACAGATGAAAAGCTGAAGATGAGATGAGATTCGCAAATTGCCTTTTCACTCTCTGGCTCTCTGAGTGTGTTTCTGTCTCTGTTGAATAGAAGAGTCTCGATGGGTCCTGTTGGAGGACTGTGGCACGGTGGGTTGTTGGGAGGGTATGCAATGGTGTAAAGTTACCTTCTGCCATGATCAGACACCCTCATAGGTGTGCAGCAAAAGTACCTAAATTAAATAGATCAGAGGGTTCTGTAAGGAAGGGCCGGAGGCAGCAGCAGCAGCAGCACCTTTGCTGGAGACTGCGGATGTGTCATCAGAAATCTCTCCGCTGGTGGCATCAAAGCGACCGTGCAGATCTGAGAGATTCAGCAAAGCCTTTCTGAATAGGCTGGTAATGACGCCGGCGTGTGATTCCCCTTTTAGACTGCCATGCTGCCATGCCTTCCCTGAAATGAGGCAGGATTCAGGCAAGGGGAAGTTTCTGTCTCGTTTTAGAAGAGCGATAAAAATAAATCCCGAGTTAGAGCCGGTGATGCTGGAGTCGCGTAGCAGATGTGGGCTAAAGGCGTTCCCATCCTCAGCCACCATGGGGAGGAACTCCAGGTCAGGTTCTTTCCACGATCAGTCCCTTCCTCCCTACGTGGGCAGGGTGCTGATGCATTTGCAAGCTCCCTGCAGAACGTGTTTGGACTCCCATGGTGCTACAAGGAGTAGCAGAGATTACTCTTCGCTCCCATTTCAAAGCACTTCTTTCTCCTCCAGGATCCTTCACGTTTTACAGTGAAAAAACCCCAGGAAAGAGGAGGGGAGCATTACCCTGTGCTTTTATTCCAGAGTCTCTAGGAAATTTTTTGGTGAAGAGGGAACTTTTGAGCAGAATGTTCCCACATATGCAAAGGTTTCATCTGCAAGGTGATGTCCTAAGCCAAATGGAGAGGCTGCTTGCAGCACTTGGGAACAGATTTAAAGCTAATGGGATCTTAGTTATGCCTCAGGTAGCTCAGAGTCCTCAGCTGCTAACCCCAACAGAAATAAATAAGGATAAAAATTAGAACCAGGCATATCACACCTCCTGCAGCATGTTGAACACTGCTGTTCTCCTCTGTCAAAGCTGGAGTGAGCCAGGCTCTTCCATACAACCAGGGCAAATAAGCAATTAGCAAGAGGTACAGAAATAGTGTTTAGGAAGGTATAAAGTTGCTCTGAGAGCTATTAAACAGTTCTCCTTGTTTTGCTCATTGTTTAGAGTGGGAATGTTTGACACTTAACAAAAGCTGACTAATGCTTTGGGGTTTTTTTTAACTTTTAATGATCAAAATTCAGGGGGGGCTGACTGTGACAGGTGGGAAAAAGAACTGCCATCTACATGAAGCTCTTTTTAATTAGAAAGCCCTTTGGATGATTTAGTTTGCAGTGATTTGAGTGCGGGCTGGTTGGAATGTGTCAGTGGTACTGACCAGCAGGATGCAGTCCTGTTCTGCAGGTTCTGGTTTGCTCTTCAGGCATCAAGAAGGGAAGCTGCTCCAACAAGGAGAGTCTGTGATGAGGGAAATTATAACCAAAGCCAGCCGTGCTCACAATTTCACCATCTGCTGGGCAAGCTCTCCCTTGGATGCCAGCACTGGTGGGAGCAGGCCATAATGATGATAATATTTTCCACTTCTGTAGCACCCTCTGTCCAAAGGTCTTTGAGTATGCCAGAGATACTAATTAAGCACCCATGGGAGGTGGGCAGGAGTCTCCACAGAAGCTTTTTTTGCTTGCAGAGTCTAAAAAGATTGTGGCACTAATCTTTGGGCAGCAATTCCTTCCATCAAGCAGCTCTGGAAGAACTGAAAAGCTCTCATAGGTTGAATCAAAGCTGTATTAGGAAAGCAGTCTGGCTGACATTGACTGAGCTTATGCTCCTGAGTGATCTTGTTGGGGGAGCAGCAGAAGCTGAGTCTGCTGTGACTGGTTCAGAGTTTATTGCAGGCTAAGACTTGGAGTAGGTGTTATAACTTATGTCCAGTCCTTCACATATGGCCTTCTGAGGGAACTGTGCTCTTATGAGCAGGTGGAAATCTCAGTGCAGTACTCTACGTGAGAAAAATCATGGAATCATATTCTAGTTTGGGTTGGAAGAGACCCTTAAAGGTCATCTAGTCCAACCCCCTGCAGTAAGCAGGGTCATCTTCAAGTAGGTCAGGTTGCTCAGAGCCCTGTCCAGCCTGACCTCAAATGCTTCCAGCCACCACCTCTTTGAGCAACCTCTGCCAGTTGTAAAAAACTTCTTCCTTATATCTAGTCTGAGTCAACCCTCTTTTAGTTTAAAACCTATTGCAGAAACCCTGCTAAAAGGTCTCTCCATGTCTTTCTTATAAACCACCTTTAAGAACTAAAAGGCAGCACTAAGGTCTCCCTGGAGCTTTATTTTAGAAAACTCAGTTTTTCTTTTTCATGACCTGCATTTCCACAGACTTCAGGAAATACATGAGTAACACTGAATGGTCCATCAGGAAGGACCAAGCATGTGAAAAAGGGAAAAATTTAACCACAAATCTTTAAAGCATGATGCCACAACAGTCACAGTCCTGGATTTAAAAGTGTGTTCCCATGAAGATCCATAACATGCTCTTCAGTTGGGCTGAGTTGTCACAATGAAGCTTTTCCTTCCCCTTGATTGCAAGGCATAAAATGAAATCTCCTGATTAAGAGCAAAGATACACCTACTATCCACGATCTCTAGGAGGAAAAATACTGTTGTCAAGTATCCATTATGTGGTGTGTAAGTGTATTTGAGGCTATTAAAGACAGTTATCCTCGGAGATTTATATGTAACAGGTTAGAATGGGGGAGGGTGGGGGAACAAACCCTTGCTGTGTTTAATTATTGCTGGGTGCTGCATGCACTTTTCTCCATTATTTACTTAATCTTAAATGCCAGATGCTAAAGGGCACCAGCATCAATTAACTGCTTAATTAGACTTGCAAAGAAATCATGTAATTTAGTTATAGGCAAATAAAAACCCCAAAAACGCAGAGAACAGAAGCTCAGGGCTCTCTTTGCAATCATTTTTAAAGCTCCCTGCATACATTGTTTGCTTTCATTGCTCACTAGAAACTCTTTGGAGCACTCTCTGTGCCTCTTGCCCTGTAGGGAGCCAAATGTCTGGATGCAGCATCTCCTGCTCATTCTGAGTGGATTTAGCCACAGCTTGCTTTGTTGCTTTCCAAACTCATTTAATAGTGCTTTGGATGAAGGATTTATGTGGTGCCTCATCCTGATCCAGAGCAGAACCTGGTTCTTTCTGTACTCTGCATCCCCTCTGGTGCTTGCTCTGGGTGCCCACTCAGGGAAAGACCGTGTGCTGCCCTGTTCCTCCTAGGAGGACACATTTTTGTATTTTGCAGTGTATTTTAGTATTTTACCATGCAACCCAAAAGCACTCTAACTTTAACAAAAAAGCCCTGCTTCCCTCACCTCAAAATAATAAGCAGCCAGATACTTTTATTCCATTAGTTCCCACTCTTATGAATTAAGAGTGGAATGCATTTTGTTTTATCAAGGCAACTCTGTCTGAGTCCTTATGTTGTAAATTGTTGTTAAGAGGGTAATAATAATGCCCTGGAATTGGGTATAAGCAAAGTTTTCCTTCTGGAGAGATGCTGCTGCCCCTGTGACTCTGGTGCCACTGTTGTCACTTTGGTATCAGCAGCACTGTCACTGCACTGCCTCTGCAGCATCCCCTGTTTCACAACTTCTGTTTCTTTTTTAGTGCCTGCATGTTGGAAGCTGCTGACATATTTTTTCTCAAATGTCCTGAAACCTTTCTGAAAATAAGGTGGTGTTCAGCTTTTGAGAGCTTTGTTCTCCCTCTCTGCCTGTGCTGTCTCAACACTGCTCTTTTCCTTTCTCAAAATGTGACCCAGCCCTTACAGAGTTCCTGATTTCTTCAAAGCACTGTATAAACATTATCTAATTAAGTATATATAACATGCCCTAAAGTATTCTAAGGGAGAACTGCAGCACAGCATTGAAGTTTCCAGCCACTTGATCCAGTGTAAAATCTGATTGAATCACTAATTATTTTTTGAAATGCTGTGCCTAATGACACGTATCAAGACAGTAAGATCAGAGCTGCAGCCAGAAGCATTGGGAGAGAGGGGCTGTCAGGTAAGTTCTGTATTAGTTCTGGAGTTGGTTTGGATCTGCACACTGAGGTAATAAACAAAACAACAACAAAAAAAGAGTTGCTGCAGCATCCAGATCTTTCCTGTTTTGATGTATATAATCAGCTCTACATTTCCTGTTGAAATGTTCATTAAAATTGCAGCCCCTGTGATTATGCAGCTGCCTAATTCAAATCAATGGGGCTCCTGAAACAATTTTGGATATTTTTAAATACTGCTGTAGAACTTCCTTGTTTACAATGTTATGATTAAGTGACTTTTTTCCTAAATCATCTAAAGCATTAATAAAAATTTCTTTAGGTTTTCTATAATTTTTTTGTTTGCTTGTTGTTTTTTGGTGTGTTTTTTTTTTGTTTTTTTTTTTTTTTTCTAATCTGAGGAGCTGCAAGTCATGCAAACCTTGCTTTATGGTTTTATCTTTTACTTCTTAGTACAGAATGTCTTTTTGGATTGATAACTAAATCAGAAGCCCAATTGCACAAGTTCTTTATAATTCCTAGTAAGCCATAATTGACTTTTTTTGTCTTGGAATCACATACAAGTAAATAAAATTAATGGAGCAGCAGAATAAACCTCAGTGAGAGTCCTGTAGATGGTGAGAGGGAATGAGTGGCTGGCTGGGGTTAAACCATGACAAACAAGTCATGCTGGGCTTCCAGCTCACCAGCTTCTCAAGCAACTGTTGATAATGCTGCCAAGAAGATTATAATGTCCAAAGGGTCAAGTACTTCAATAGGTCTCATGCTGAAAGGGAGGTAATTTCAGTTTTACTGGAAAGATGCATTCAAGGTAATTTCAGCTCAGGAAATTCTGCTTTGGAATGCTTCAGAGTGATGCCAGGGCTCTTGTCAGTTTGTTTAAATGGCTTTGGGTTTATTAGCTTTTCACTTTTCTAATACCTTCCATCCCTTTTACTGTTTGTTACTGAAACCTTGGCACAATTCTGATGTGTTTAAGTTGCAGACATTACAGGGAAATATCTAAATCAAAACATTGTGGGAGAGAGACAGCATGAACAAGCAGATGTTTACAGTCTCTGACTTCTGTGGTTGAAGAAAAGCAAACACATTTCTATAAAAACTCAACGTGGTAAAAGCATTTTAGATGTCTGTAGTTACATGCCTCACCTGCTTGCAAAGGTATTTTTCTAGTTGTCTTGTGCTTTTATTACCTCTCTCCAGCTGTACTTATTAACTCCTTTGTTTAACTTCACTTGATAACGGTCCCACTGGGGCTGCAGGAGCAGGGGAAGGGGCAGAGCTGGCAGAGCTCAGGGCTGGATCTCCTGGTCACATCATTCCTTGCTGAACACATCTGCTCGTGCTGGTGCTGCCAGGTCAAGTGTGGGGGTGGCCAGATGTGAAGCCCTGCAGATGTTTTGGTGTGGCTGAGCCCAGATGGTCTGACACCAACCTGCCCGTGCTGCTGCCACTGTTACACCCCTGATGACAACAAGGGGGATGATACTGTGGAAACTGCAGGTCAGAGCTGGTCAGTGCTGGCTGGAAATTGCCAGCTGTCTGGTTATTGGGTTGAGAAATACATGAAGGCTTTAAATGAACCCTTGTTCTGTGGTGCTGGAGGAGCAGGATGCAGCCTGTAGGATTGAGAAGTGAGAATTGTTATTTAGTATCCTTTGTGTTCTTTTGGTATTCAGAACCTATTCACCTATTGCATTCACCTATGGAAAGTTGGAGGTAAATGCTTTGGATGTGGACAAGGGGAGTGAATGAGATGGAAGAGGACAGGAGAGGCCAAAGCTTTTTCTTCTTTTTACAGAGAATAGATTGAATGTGATTTGGCCACTGCACCTTAATGGGTAATCCCCACTCTGAGCCTCAGATGAAAAGAAGAAATCTATAAGGCTAGAGATAATGCAGGAGGATTTTTGCAGACTTTTCTCAGATGTAAAGTGAGCTACTGAATAGCACAGCCTTTCAGGATAACTTTTTCTTCGAGCACAGAGCTAATTCACTGATTTAGCCAAGTTGGATAAATCTGTTTCTCATTGCTTGCAAATACCACGCACACAGATCTTTTGTGTGTAACATTTTTTCCCTTTCCTCAACATACACTTTTTCTAAGACTCTCTGACCTCTTTTGGCAGAGCTGCTCATGCCAGCAGCATGGTCTCCATGGCACTTGGTGTCACTGACCTCAGTGGGAAGAGTCCACAGCAGCAGCAGTAAAACCTAAACCTAAACCTGAAGTGAATCCTTCTTGTGGGAGGCTGCAGTGCAAGAGATCAGGATTCTCTGTGCGCTTGCTCCCTGGTGTGGGGTGGATCATTGGAAACCAAGAGTCAAGGTTACCTCAGTGCTATGCTTTTTTTTCTGTACCAAAATAATCTCTTTGGTGACTAAGCATGGGAGATCTTGATGTTTTGACTGATCTTATTCCAAACAGGATAGTCCTGCACTAAGCCAGTGTTTGGTGCAGAGTTCTCAGAAGACAGAGAGATGGAAGAGTTCAAGCAATGTCTGAAAGCCAAGAGGATCTTCCCAACAAGTAAGGCAGGAAGAAGGGATGTAGAGGCTGTGCAGGGAGAATTCAAGATGAAGTTAAGAAAAGAAAAACAGTGACATTCTGGAGCAGGCTGTTCTTTGAGCCTGCTACTACAGGTGGTGTGGTGGAGCTTGCTACAATGAATGTGCTGGCCTCTTGGGATTCCCAAAGTGCTCTGCAAACTTCACAGCAACAGGAAATCTGCACAGGATTGCTTCATCCACCACCAACAGGCATCCATGGCTAGTGTGAAGTACAGCAACTGCTTAGTGCCACACAGGGACCGTCCCGATGGCAGAGAGTGAGAAGTGTCTTTTTAACTTGAAAGTGGAGGAGGCACAACGTGGTTACCCAATGGCATTTGTACAGGACTGATGCCACAGTCCTGGGTTGTGCCCTCAGCCTCAAATAAAAAATGCTCTGCCAGGAAAAATGTTTTACCTCTTCTGTAACATTGCAGGTCTGAGTCTCTTATCTTCTCTGAAAAATGTTATATCCAAAGCGCAGTGTGCTCCTGCCGTAACCTTTAGCTCATTACTGATTCAGGAAGCGAGTGCCAGCTATTGAATCACAGGGCTGGGACCCAGATAAAGGTCAGGATTGTGTCTACGTACATGAAAGCAAGCACAACCTCTTCTCCCCAAAAGCACTAATATGTGGAAATGTAAAAGTTCTCATCTGTGAGTTCTGCAGCACTCACATCAGGTTTGGAAGCAAACAGACAGGTAGGAAAAGGCAGTTTCCCAGTTGGTGATAATCACATCAAGGGACTGATGGAGTTTAGGAGATGTGGGCACAAGCAAGCAGCCATTGTTAGTGTCCAGAGTGGAAGAAAATGTGTTTCTGCCAGCAAATGCAGGCAGTACCTGGAAGCAATTTGAAAAGCCAAGCTAACTGCCATGGCTTGCTGGCATCCAAGATAACACTTTTACCTGTGTCCTGTATCCCACTGCAAAGGTTTTGTGCTGTTGTTTTTTCCAGTTCATGCTTAGTTTCCACAGTCTCTGCCTCCAGCAGCTTTTGAGCTAACTTTGCTCTTAAAACTTCTTGCCTTTTGGTAGTTTGAGTTGTGTCATAGAGGATTGAATGCCTTGCATCTGTAGGGAAAGACAGTCTCTCCTTCAGGACATGCATGGACTTATCTATCTCTTCTTCATGCTAAATTGAAGGATTTTGCCTCTGTTATTTGGGATTTCTCAGTTGTTAAAACATTTCAATGCCTGTCATTAGCAAAGGGACATTGGGCAGACAGAACCCGTTTCTCAATCTCCCACATTTACTCACCTGCATCAGTTCTGCTGAGCTTAATTTTCATTGTAATCCACTGGGTCACCTGTGCTCCATCAGACTGTTCTCTCTAAGGTCTTGTTTCATTAGAACTTTATTATGGAGCTAATTTTATTTTTTAAAGCCATCCAATTCTAGGCTGAGCTATGAATTTTGCTGTTAAACAGGAAGATATTCCAGGTCTGTGCCGTGATTCAGCAGATTCTGTGTTCTCAGGGCTGTCACCAGATCTGTGCTGTTGAATTAAGTAGTATCCTTGACTTTCTTTCCCTTAGCTCCTCTATCTGTAAAATGGAGACAGTGCTAATCTTCATTTGTGTGACTCCATAAGGTTTGTCCAGCACTTCAAAGATGCCAAAGACAATAAAACTGCCAAGCCTCCTTTCACTAACAGGATTGATGATTTACACCCAAAATGCTCATTTTTGTGCTAAAACAAGATCACCTGAAAGATACTGCGGTTGGAAGCAACCCAAGGAAAGGGGGAGGAGGAAACCATCTGTTACACAACAGCAGAAATGTTTCAGGGCATTCGCCTGGGAAGCTCTGGGTGACGAGTTTGGAATATGAAGGCTTATTTATATGGATGGAGCTAATTTTCTCTAAGTTATTCATTTTTCACTAAGGGAATTACCTAATCTTACAAGACACTCTAGGAGGAAAGATTCATTTATTCTCTGTCTCATTCAGCCGCAGGCAAGCCTGAAGATGCTCTGCCTCTTGCAGTTCTGCCTTTTTAACTGATTCTATTAATGGAGCTTAAGTATTTTCTTCTTCTGGATAAAAAGGGTTAATCTTTCTCGTTCCCACTCACCCTTCTCCTCCTCTTTTTCTGGAGAGTTCTTTTTTTGGCAGCTCTGGCTGTTTCTATCATCTTCTCCCCCTAATCTGCCACTATCTGAAGAATTCATTACATTTCAAATCAGAGGCCTTGCTGCATACATTAGCAGGTTTTAATAGACTTGCCACGACTCAAAAAGGAGGAAAAAAAGAGAGAAGATTTAAAACTCTTGTCTTGCCGAAAGCAGACAGATTGACTCAAAAATGATTCAGTCAATAAAAGATGAGTTTTGAAAAGGCTTCCCTCTGCTCAAAGGGAGCTCGTATTCCAGAGAATTAGGTTTTTCTAAGCCCACTGTCAGAAATTAATAATACATACGGCATGTAAAATGGATTTAGCCCTCTACAGCCTTATACAAACATATCTTTGACTTGCTAAATGTGACACGACTACCAGGATTTTCCAGCCTTTATCCCAGGAGTTTGTCATCTCTCCAGAATGGTGACCTCAGTGGAATTTTTAAGCACATTAAAAAAAAAAAATTGCCAAATGAGATTTTAATTAAGAATATGTTTCTACTTCCCTCACCCTTTTTCTCCACCCAAACCCCTGCTGTCAGAGTGTTTTATTATTATTTTGGCATAGTCAAAACTATGCCAAAAGCTGGTTTAAACTCTCAAACTATCAAGTCTCTTTGCTTGACTCTTTCAGTAGCCTTCCTTTGAAGAAAGATGCTGAACTTTCTGCAGAATCTTTGATTTGGGTGTCGGGTTTTTCTGCTGCCAGAAAAAGACTTATAGGCCAATGAAAGATGTCTTTCTTAGGAAAAAAGACAGGGCTTCTATCTTATTAGATCTATCCACAAGTATCTTTTGTGATTTGAGTTCTTCCCACATGGTCCTCCTCACCTTGCTTAAGGTAACTCAAATGTGCAGGTGCAAAATCACTCACCACCACTGTTTATTCTTCCATCACACTCCCTCAGCTGATAAGAATTAAAAATTATATTAATTTTATCCTCCTGGATGATTTGGCTTGATTCTTTATTCAAACTGGCCTTGTTGAAACTACAGAAGATGTCTTGAGCAGGTAGGTCCATACAGCCTTCTGGACGGCTGTGGGCTGACTACATTTGTCCATCTCTGTTTTCTTGTTCTTCCAAGAATAATTGAATTATTTTAATTAATTTTTTAGATATCAGAGTTGTTGACTCATTCTTAAAACCTTTTCCACAGAAAAGTTTTCCTCTACTTCGTTGGGTTTTTTTAAATTTATTATTATGAATTACCCTTTAAGCTAACTTTGTGAAGTCACTGCGTGTCCTTATCTCCTCATGGATCTATTCTGTCTTCAGCTGTATTATTGCTTGTGGGCTTGTGGAATGTCCTGTGTGGATGTGTTGCAGCAACATGAAGCCTGACTCTGGACAATATCTCCTAGATAATGCAGAGAGACTTTTAAAAACATCAGTGAAGACATGAATCACACTAAAGTGCTCCATTTTGGACCATTATGTGCTCTATGGATGTTGCTAGCTTGTTGAAACAAGCAGAGCTCATAATTTTTTCAATATGTTTATAGGTTCTATGAGAAGTCTGAGCTTCGAGTTGTCGACAGTATGCACCCAAAAGTGCAGCAATAGTGTGTTCTTCTTTCCCACCATCAAACAGGAGCCTTGCTCAGATTTTCTTGTGCTTCTCTGGCTCCAGAGAGATCTCTAATTATGGGTGTTGGTGTTTAGAAGAATTCCCATCAAAGTAACAAGAGATATTTCTCACAGAGCCGAAGGTAATGAGGTGGTTCGGCCGTAGCAAAAGTATTATGCTGGGTAAGAGATTTCCACTTTTATCTCAGAGGTCAGACTTGCTTTTTTTGTTGGTGGTGGTGGTTTTTTTTGTTTTTGAATATAAATTTGACATCTCAAGGTTATGATCCCAGGGTTACATCCCTGGTTTCTTGGGTATGTTTTCTGGTCAGAATGTGGAATTAGCAGCTGCTGGAGCATCACTTGATGGGATTTAATTCCCCCCTAACTCCCCTAGGCCAGGCTGGATGGGCTTCTGAGCAACCTGATCAGTGAGTGGCCTCCCTGTGTGGAACAGGATGATCTTTAATGTTCCTTACAATCCCAACTATTCTGTGATTCTGGGTAACTGGAAATGGCCTGTCCTCAAAGGACATCCAGTAGGATATCACCTTCTCCAATACTGATTTCCATGAAGAAATTTGTGTGACTGAATCTCTTGGTCTTTCTTGCACAGGCAGGGACCCTACTTAGTAATTTCTGTCAAGAGCCATGAGTAATTGCTTCCTTGGAATTCTACAGGACTTCTGCTCTTTGACCCATTTCATTCATGAACAATAGCCAAGCAAATGCTGATTCTTGGGTTGTATTTTAAGATATAACCAGGAGTTAAACAACAATCCCAGGAAGAGAACACTTAGCTGTCTTGCATTTGTCCAGTCCTTGGTGTTTAAAATTCTTGGAAACCCCAAATATACAAGACCTAGAAATCAGCTGGATTTCTGCAGCTGGAACTGGTGCTGGAGTCATTTCTTCTCTGGGTGTTTTGTTATAAATACCAAGCTTCTTTCCAGGATAAGTCTCCAGAGTTATTGTCCTGTTATCTCATGGCGTAATCAAGAGCTTTTAGTTTTCTTTTGAAGATGTGCTCCTAATGTTGGTATAGGGATGAACAAAACTGAAGGTAACAAGCATGACTTTACCTCTAGTTTTGTGTTTGTTTCCAATTAGTGCACTTTTGAATCTCGTCCATGTTCTCCTGACTTGGGAAAGTAGTTTTCCTGGTGTTTATTATGTCTCTTGAGCTTCCAGCTGCTTTGCTGGGACATAGCCACCCAATAATCTCCTTGGGAATAATTGCTGGTGTCTTTTCAGATAATTCTTGTGAAAGGTGACAAACTGCTCGCCACAGTGAGATGTTAATAACACAGAGATGCCCTTTGTTTGAAAGCTGGTGCAGAAATTACCCCATGCAGTTGTTAGAAAGTCAGACTTTTGATGGTAAGAAGTGAGGAATGGATCCATTCATTTGCATATAATTCCAGGCCTTTTGTGTCATCTTTTGTGTAAACCATACAATTTCCATCCCAGTGGGGAATATGTGCTCATAATACAGAGGGACAGGAACATGGGCTCGCTCTCAGCAGCAATCAGGGTTAAAGACATGTCATCTACTAAAAAGGAGGAAAACATGGTCTGCAGGAACTGCATGGAGGGAAACAGCCATGGAAAATTAATGAATCCAAGTTATTAGACCAGCTCAGGGGAGACCATGCCTCCTGATGTCCCCTCTGAGTAGGCATCAGAAAAAGGGAGGAATCTGTGTTCTTCTGGGGGTATATTGAGCTAACTGTCCCTGCATCTGCCTCCCATCTCAACCAAGACTTACTGCATATTTTTCTTGTAATCAGAGGCTCCTTTTACCAGCCAGATCCACTGCAGCTGTCTGTGGTGGACGTCTTTCTCTGGGGCACTTAAAGTCTTAAAAACTCTTTAGACTGCAGCTGACTAGTATGTTCCCAGTGCAGGTTTCTCAGTTTTTTCATAAAGAGGTGATGTATTTTTGAAAACAAATGCCATAGGTGTTTCTGTTCTCCTGTGATCTAGAGTCAGAGAGGTCCATAAATACTTGTTTTAGCTTTTCTGTTCTTCCTTCTCTCTTTCTAGGTAGCCAGAAGGTCTCCCTGAGTAGGCAGTCAGTGCCAATGATGAACTTTACAATTAGAGCCTTAGTGCCCATCTTCCAAAATTTCTAATAAAATTGCATGAATATTTAATACCCAATTATTAAATATTTAAAAATTGAAAACTGAACTGGCTTGGAAGTTAGCACGTGATGAATAATTCAGGATCAGGAGAGGAGACTTGGCATTTGGGCTGAGACAGATGTTACCTTTCCTGTCTCCCTGCCCAGAGATGATTTTGGTGTCCTTCAGCCTTGGTGACACCTGTGCTAGGAGATACCAAACCTTTGCCTCTTGGCCAGGAGTCCCAGCACAAGGTTAAGGGAAATAACCCTCCCTTGTTCATACAACCATCTCAGACCCCTGCAATGGAAATAAAAGCTCCAGAGGCTGGAATGACATGATTGAAAGCCTGGTTATCCAGGAGATGGCTCTGTTTCCAAACATCTTTCATGCTCCAGGGAAATAAGTTTGCTTGTCTTTACATCTGTGTCACAATCCTGCGGTTCTGTTGTTCTAAAGTCCTTTTCCCCCTCTTGCTCTGCTGCTGCTGCTCCACGCTGAACCAGTGCTCCCTTCCACTCCAGCGTCTTTAAGGATTAAAGGACTCTTTAAAGGATTGTTTTCATAAAGTGGACACCAGACAATGAAGTAAAACATGAAAAATATGCCAATAAAAACAGGGCAGAACCTGCTATCCCGTGAGAGGAGGTCTGGGGCACTCAGAAGAGTGCTCAGAGGAAACATCTGATGTGATTCTTGAGCAGAGTGCCTTTGGGTCCTGCTGCAGGAGCACAAAGAGCAGGGAGAAGGCTTTGGGAAAGGTTTGACTAGTTGGCATCCAGAGAGCTTTCAAGCCAAGAGCAATACTTTCCAGAGCCAACACTTCAAAACACTATTAAGGGGATAAACAAGGGAGGAAAAAAGGATTGAATAGAAGGAGCGAGTGGAGGCTTTTTAGAGCTTAATTTCCTTTGGAACAAAAGCCCTAAAACAAACTCCACAATCTTTTGCCATTAAAAACACAAGTGAGGTGGCATGCTGCAGAGCCTTGCCTTTCTCTGTTGCAGTGCCACTGTGTTCTCCTCCCAGCTGGCTGAAGGCTGTGCATTTTCCTGGCTGTGCCCTGCAGGCTGTACTCAGCGCCCCCGGGGCCATTGGCTGACCTTTCTGAGCCACCCCGCCTCGGGGCAGGGCACAGTGTCACAAAATAGGGAGTTCTGGAGCTGGGAATGGGGTTATAATGACTGTGAGGAAGTCATTATATGGGCAGAAGGGCTTGCTGACAGCCATACTCCCAAACAGTCTGCAGGGTTTAGAGTTTGGTCTGTGCATCCCAAATTAGACCTGTAGGGTACCTGTATAATGCCCTTCCCCATCTGAGCATCTGTCTTACACCACAGAGTTATTTGACAGGGGCTTTAGACATGGAAGGAACCTCATGAGGCGTTTGTTAGTTCTGTATTTTGACTGTCTGCCTGCAAAGCTACAGATTTTTTGTGTTGTGAGCACAGACTTTGCAGTGCAGGGAACAGAGGGAGACAAGAAACTGTAAGTAACATAATCTTGGACACTACCACTGAGTCAAAATAGCATTTCCATGAGCCTCAGCATCTGAATTTGACTATAAAAAGTTCCATGAGTAAGAGCAGAATGGCTTTGCTCCTGGGAAGGCTTGAAATCATCTCTTGCCAGCGGTGGGAATCTCTCCCGTTCACAGCTTCGGTGAGCATCATCAGCTAATAAACTGTGAAGCACTCTCTAATGCATGATTGAATATTGTCCACCCTGTGCTGTGAATTACTAAAACTCCTGCAAAAAGTCTTCACTGTGAGAGAGAACAAATAGCTATTTCTGGAGTTGTTTTTCTCATTTGGTTTAATAGCAGATGTTGGGTGCTCTTTCAGAGGTTTAAATGCATCCAGTGTTTTGGGGTAGAACTGACAGTAGTGATGTGCCAATGGAAACAAAATAATGGGCAGAGTGCAGGGGACGTGGTAGGCAGGGGATAAATTAATCTATTAGATGCTTTTGCAGACCACCCTGTCTAATTAACGGTGCATATTATATATGTTAATTATATCGTTCTTAGGAGTAATCTTTTCATTAGATACTTGAGTGGTTTCAAAGCACTCTTTTTCTTGGAAACAACTTGTGAAGAAGTGATTCTCCATCTGACAAGTGATACAAGTTATGTCCCTGTTTTTTGCTATCTGACTTCCCTGAGCTGCAGCCCATGAAAAGTCCCACTGACTTCTTTTTGGACCCCACAATAGATTACCTGGAAAACATATAGGCTGGAAGACTTATGCCTGAGATTTGCTGGCTGGTTCTAGAAGCAGAAGTTAAATACTTTCCTGTAAACTGAAGTGACACAGTATATTTGTGTTTTTAAGGTGAGGCTATTTTTTGCATCCAAAGTTAATCCGAAGCTGCAGCTCTGGCTGGCGTCACTTTGTTCTGAGAAGTGCTGTTGGGCTGTAATTGCCATATGGAAGGGAAATGTGCCTGGCAGAATTTAATCATTATTTGGAGGTGGAGGGAGATGTCTTTTTGCTTGGGTCACAATTTATGGCCAGTGCGACCGCCCTAATTTCCAAACTGTTTGTGCCATATCATGCTAATTGATGAGATCCATCTTGGGCAATAAATAGTTCTCCTGAGGTTCATTTCTGCTGTGTCTGGGGGGTGTGTTGCCATCCCCATGAGTTCTGTATTGCTGCAAGCAGGCTGCTCACATCATTACAGCCACAGATTTTAGTGGTACCCAGGGTCTCTTCACACAACACGGAGAACTGCAGGGGTGGCTGAGGAGCTGAGCTGAGCTTCCAAAAGCCTCCTTGATTTCTGCCTGCCCCACTCCAAAGCAGCTCTGCCAAGGAGAAGGACAGAGAAAGCTCCAAGCAGTGCCCAGACTGAGATGCCCTGAGAGAACCTTTTGCTCAGTGATGGTTCATTGGCCAAAATCAGGTGTGCTTGTGAGTTTTGCAGTTTGGTGTTGTAATCTCAGCAACAGGGAGAAAAGAAAATCACCCTTTACTTGATCTTGACCCATCTTCTCTGTGTGTGTGTAGGTACTGCAAGAGAGAGTTCATGCTTTTCCACAGCTTCCTCTCTTTGGTCCTCAGTGTCCTGCTGCTCTCACCTTGCCCTTCCAGTGTCCTCTGCTACTTTCTGCAAGTTACCAGAGGATAATTAATTATGCACTTCTTTCCAAGAAAGGGAACCTTTGTAAAGGTACATGGGTTGTCTGAAATGGGGCCTTCAGCCAACCATCCTCAGTAAAGAGAAACATCTGGGAAATTTTTTTTTTAGTGGAGAGTTCTCGGGCAGTGCAAGAGCTGCAGCTGGTCATGGTGGTGGAGACCTTTCCTTGGGCTGTGCTGCCTTTGAAAACTCTCCCCAGAGCTGCTGGAAGGGCAAGCTGGTGGCTGGAGGAGGGGGCTGGGAGGTGCATTGAACCATATGGTACATACACGGTTTAAAAATAAACCAATGTTGACTGATCAAATAAATACCACTTAGGTTTCAAATTGAACAGCCAGCGCAGTCTGTTGAATATAAAACTGTTTTTACCTTCAAGAAAAGTTATAATTCATGGCTGTAATGTCACAAATTTCAAGTTTTGCAGGGAGCAGTGTGAGGCTGCCAGACTGTAAGGTCGAGCAGGGGTGGTGTGGGGCTGTGTGGTCCCACTCCCCCAGGGCATAAAACACGCCTATAAAATCTAGCAAAGCGAATTTTATTTCTCAAAAGCAATGGTCGTAAACTTGCCTACATCAGAAAATGTTCAGCTCTTCTCCTATTAGCCTTTATTTAACACGATACAATTTATTTTTATGTTGTGCCCTTCACAGAATATCACAGAACTCTTTTTTCAGACACTGCTCCTCATAAAGTGAGGTTGGCAAAGAAAATTTCAGCTCGGGGTTTGGGCAGGGGAATGACTGGAGGGGTCCCAGGGGCAGGGGGTCAGGTGGGAAGGACAGACCTGCTGTGGATGGAGTGATTCAGTATCAGTTTGGGAGTACAGGAGGGTGATTAAGGAGTGCCCACTGCATGGCAGCAGCTCCTGTAGGTGGGGGAGAGTAAAGGTAATTGTGCTTGGAACTGAGAGAACAGTGTTTCCTCTTCCCATTATGAACCTTGTGTGGACGAAGTGGTTCTGGCATCCCTCCTGTAAGCTGGAGACAAAATTTAAGCCAGGGCTGGTGAAAATGCAGCATCCTCCATAGCACAGTTGGGTGGCATCTGTGATGAGGGACCCTGGCAGGGTCAGCAGGGACAGGAATTGATGTGTAAATACTTTATCCTCTGTGTGTTGGAGTGAGTGACCCCCAAACATGTCACTGAGGGAAAGTAACCTTTAATGGAGAGTTAGAAAGGACTGCAGGCCTTTTGGAGAGAGATATATATGAGCTGGGATTGCAGCTGAATTAATGCAGCTACATGGCTTGTGGCGTCTTTGAGGATGGGCAGAACAAATTCGTATTTTCCTGGAAAAGACTAGTGATACATTTAATTTCATGCCACTTTCGGCATGCTCAGAGTCACATTGTTTCCTCCTCTTTCCCTGGGGAAAAGGCTAAGCGTGAATTTGGTTTTCTTTGGTGTAGAGACTGATATTGTTATTGATTGACCTGGCTGAACTCGGAGCAAGAGGCAAAGCTGTGGTATTTCCAGGCTGCTCTGAACAGTTTCAGATGTAAGGAGTGTCAAAGCAATGGAATAAAAAGCAGTGACATTTCCAATATGAGACCAAAAAAGCCCAACTCATATTTTATTTATTTATCCAAAATAGTTTGAATTATTCATTAAAGTCAATGTAAGTGTGTGAAAATACAAGGTGTTTCAAGAAGCAGTATCATTAGGAGGAATTAATCATTTGGCAATATTAATTTTCTAACAGATTAATGATTTTTTTTTTCAGTGAGGATATTTTTTCCACATCAAACTCTTCAGGACAGGCAACTTTTTATACATACTCTTAGTCTGAATACAAAGGAGATGAGACAATATTTCTGTATATTTTCCTGTCCTCTCTGTCCTTTTTTTTTTTTTTTTTCTGTCAGGCCAGTCATTACCCCCAACCAAGACATGGCCTGTGTAACCGTATGCTTATTTTCTCAGTTCTTATTTGTTTCATAAACTTGGAGATGCTTTGGCTTCCTTTCTTTGGGATGAAGAGTGTCTGTGGTATCACTTTCTCCACCCATGGCCTCTGCAACTTCTCTCACCTGCGTTGTACAAGTGGAACAAGGTTAAATACAGGAACTCAAACAGGTTCTCTAAATACAGGGATTCTAGTTTTCAAATACTATCTTTTAAAGCTGTAATTAAACCTAATTCTCCAAACATTGGGAAAAATCTGAATGGATCAGGATGTTCAGTTTTCTGTGGGTGGCGGATAAAAGGGGTGGACACATCAGTGCTGTCACTGGAGCCCTGCCCTGCTACTGCCCCTGACCCATCCCAAAAGGATCTCCCTCTGTTCCATGGCCTCTGTGGCTGTGCCTTAAACCCTGCTCTGGAACAGCTGAGCCGCACTCTGTGCAGGTGATGACTTTTAAATCAGTTTTTCCTGACTGTGCTGGAAATTTGGCGGGAATTAGCGGTATTAGGTGAGGCTTAAGAATTAGCGTTTTCACATCCTTGAATTCAGCTGCAGAGCAAACAATGAGCTGCCTTTTAGCTTAACATCTTCACTTGATGGGGGACATATTAGAAAGATTAATTACTGTCCCCAGGTCTGTGCATATGCTGCTGTCCTGCTGCCTGGGTGCAGGGAATCTGTGGTGCCAGGCCTGTGCTTGGACAGACCCGTGGTGCAGAGATGCTCCATAGGTACCTTAAAAATAGACATTCTTTGCCATTTTAGACACCCCAAGGTGTCTGGGACCTTGGCCTGGGGCTGGCTGGTATCACACAGAACCTGCAGGATGCTTCTTTCCTGCAGAAGTATGGTGGAAAGGTATGAAAGATGGACATCTCAAATGGCTTTGTTTCAGCAGTGGGATCTCATCTCACGTCTCTCAAGTCTCACTTTACCTTCCCCTGAAGTCACCCCTCCATGGATCTTGCTCATGGTGTGCTTTCTTGGCTGTGTCAGCACATCCCCGAGTGGGAAGCAGGGGAGCAGTCACAGTGCTGAGTGCTGTCCTGAGTTAAACCAGGAGCAGCCCCGGGTTGAATTATTCCCAGGGGATAAACCCTGCGGGAGGGAGGCACCAGCAGGGCTGTAGCCAAGGACTGCGGCTTAACTGGGCATAAAGGAAGAGCAATCTCTGTTTTACAGTCAGGGTTCAATGGACTTTCACTGGGGCAACTCAGTGCATTCCTATTGTGTCCCTGTGCCTGCCTGGGTGTTTTCCTGCTCTGTCCCTAAGCTCAGGAAGCCCTGTAGGGCAATTGCTGGTGGAGTCACAGAGGGATGACAAGGCTCTATCCCAGCCCTGGCCAGCACCGGCACATTCAGCTGCATCGACAGCAGCAGCTCCCGAGTCCAGCACCTTGTGCCAGGGGCTGACACAAGGCATCTCTAACGAGCTGAAGTTTCTCATGCAGATGAATTCCTCCAGCCAGGACACCAGCACTGCCGCAGGCTCTGGAAAGAGGGCCAGGAGGAGCAGCGGGAGGCGGCAAGGGCACGCAGCCGGGGGTGAAGGCTCCTTGGTACTTCAGTTACACTGGAAAGCCCCAGAGTTCTTGCATAAAAGACTGATTGTAGTCAAAGTTTTCCCTTTCTCACCCTGAGGGTAGTGGAGGGAAGCAGCTGCCATCACTTAGTTGCTGTTGCAGAGTCAGAGGCTGGTTTAACCAGGCCAGTGGGGGTGAGGATGCTCCTGGTGGCCACTGGCAGGACCAAGTCTGAGAGACAAAACAGTGGGAAAGGCACTAACTCTTCATGAATAACGAAAGCTGTTCAAGGAGTTAATGAATTAGGGTGCCATCCACCTCCAAGGTTATAAAAGTTGGGAAAGGCAACCTCTGAGATGCAGTAGGAAGAGGCAGATTTACTTTTCCAAGGCTAGGCTGCATTTATTAGGGAAAAAAATATTGCTGTTGGACATGGGCAATATATTAAAGGCAGGGCTGTCTCTGACAGTGACGAAATGTTATTTACCACTGCAGTGTGGTCACTGAATTTTTACTTTCATATATAGGATTTTATCCTTAACAGTTGCAGAGCTGAATGAAAACTGAGAATATCCAGGTCAGAGCCAACCATTAACCTCCCAATTTCAGAGGCTGATTACTTGATTAATCAAAGACCAGTCCCAGCTGAGATGATGGGGAAAGGGTTGTAATAATCCAGAGAAGGGTTGAGTTAATCACACACTGATGAGTTGCTGTGAGTGGGAAGGTGGGTGGTCAGAAAAGAGCCTTTTTGAGCTCATGAGAAGGGACTGTGTGTAAGACACAACCCTTTGGGCCATGAAGGGTGGTTTGGATATTCTGTACTTACTTTACAACCCCCTGCAATTGGGGGGTTCCCTGTATAGCAGGGTTTTAATGAACCAACTGGTGATGCTCCCCAGGGCTGGTTTGCTCCCCTTCATAAAGCAAGATGCAGCTGGGGGATGCCCAGAGTAAAGGCAGTCATTGCTTGTACATCAGCAGCAGAAGCTGCTCAGGAAGGTGGATCTGGATTAGCTGAAGCAAGCAGCTGGCCAGTGTTAACTCTCCCTAGGTGGATGCTCTCACTCAGAAGTAAAGGGACATGTAGTTCTCTTTAACCATTAAAGAGTTCCTGTCCTTACCTGGGGATTAAACGGAGTTGGATTAAGGCCAAAGTACTTCTGAGCAGGGGCATCCTCAGTGACATTTAAGGCACTTTGACTTAACACATTGAATTATCCTTTTGTTCCACCCACAGTGCCTAAGCAAAGCAGTACAGGAGATGAGAGGTGACTGGCATTCTCCTGGTGTGCCTGCAGCTGCTCAGAGGTGAATGTCACTGGCAAGTCCATGGCCTTGCAGTTTCCATCCTACATCCTCCCTGCACTGTGCCCGGGAGGCCAATGGAAACACTTTCCAGCAAGTACTCAAGCAAAAAAATTTCCAGCTCACTTGGGAAGCGATAATGTTTTAGTATGGGCTCTATACACCCAGCCAAAAACATTCCTCATATTCCAGCAGTCACCTTGCTCTGAAGTTCCTGCTGTCCTGCTGCTGGACCTGAACTAGCTAAGCTGAAGACATATGGGCTACAAATGCTGCAATTATGTCTCTGATCACAGCACAAAGCTTTAAACCTCAGAATGACAAAGAGGTTTTCGACTGAGGAAGTCTATTTGTTTGCTGTTAGAAAGAGTCAGGATTTTTCCTAACCCTGGACTGCAGTGTTGATAAAACAGGCTGACTTAGGAAACATCTCTAGTGTATATTAAAGTAAAGCCAATCTCTGTAATTAATGGGATGATAAATCGAGGTTTAATTACTCAGAAGGCACCTTGGGTGAAAGATTCATGGTAATTGTTGTGTATCCTCTTGAAGGATTCACAGTACTGGCAGCTCCCTTTGTAGCAGTAAAACACAGGGTGAGTGGCAGGCAGTCTCCCAGGACCTCTCTGATAGGGACTAGTCCACTTAAAGTAGCAAATGCAAAGAGGCAGAGGTGCTTTCCAGGCTTTTTATCACAATAAAAGCCCCTTCCCAAACCTTGAGGGATTCCTAAGCAGTGTGTCAATTTGAGATCACAGCACTTACCTCAAATCTCCCCCACTGGAGGAGGTTTCCCTTGCAGGCAGCTTCCTCCTCATGCAGCCATACAGGGGTGTATTTTGGGCCATTTTTCCACTTTGATGCTTTGTGTAGAGGAACATCCTTCTCTTGGTTTCCATGTAGAAAACAAGATGTGTGCATGTGGGGAAATGGATGCTATACTCTGAATTTTTGTGACTTGTTGTTGAAAGACTGGCTGAGCAAAAGAAAAATCCATCCTACCAAGACAAGTCTGTTTTTCTTATTCCCCAGTTTACTATCTTTTAGTCTGCTGGGGCCAGGAGGAGAGACATCCAGCTTGCTTGTTCCTTCACTCTGCCTGCTTAATTCACTTTTTAATTAACCTTTTAAATTCACTCAGTTTGGGCAGCACTGTAAGTACAGCACAAGGGGGGCTCTGTGACGGTGACATATAAGAAAGTGCCTGTTTTCTTCCCTTAACTCAGAGCTGAAGAAGCAAGTGGAAAGTGCAGAACTGAAAAACCAACGCCTGAAGGAAGTTTTCCAGACCAAGATCCAGGAGTTCCGCAAGGTGTGTTACACCCTCACGGGCTACCAGATCGACATCACCACGGAGAACCAGTACAGGCTCAGCTCCATCTACGCTGAGCACCAGGGGGACTGTCTCCTTTTCAAGGTAGGTCTGTGCACCCCCAGCTGCACCTGCTCCTTTGGGTTCGTGGTTTTCAGTCTGCCAGGGTGTATTTGCTCTTTCTCGGTGATTAGACTGGAAAAATCACTGCCCCCTGGTACATGGCAGAGTGTTCCTCGTGAGGGAAGTAAAGATCCTTTCCTCTGTTAAAAAGTAGGAGGGTTGACATCTGGTCTTCCACTTATATATCAAAGTCTGGAGTAAAGAGAGGAGACTATATATGCATAATACCTCAGGCATCTGGCCTGGCACTTCACCTTTTATATTATCAGTTATATGCCGCAGTAATAAAACCTTATGTAACCATCAAGGCTCATCATTACTTCACTATGAGATATATGCCCCTACGTTTTTACCATCCTCTAGCTTGTCTACGTGTCATCATCTTGTCTTTATGTAAATTGGAATCCCTTTTGAGCAGCAACTCATCCTGGGGTGTGTGAAGTGCCATTTATGTGAACGGCACAGATGAGTAGCAATAACAGTCTGTCTTCTGTCTGTCGGGTGCTGTTACTGGTCTGGCTGGGTGGGCTGTGAGCCTGTGCCTTGATAGAGGGGCTGTTTTTCTGCTGTGTTTTATTCCAGCTGGGAAAGCATTAGAGAGCTGAAATGTGACATTAGAAGTCACCAAGATGTTAAATCCTGTTTTTAGATTGGTTCAAGTGCTAACAACCCAAGTTTGCAGGTCAGTGGGAGGACTTTCTTCCTCTCCATGGCAAACAGAACAGCAGTTAAAATTCTACCTGCCTCCCACTGATCCTCCCTAGGACAAATCCCCTTTATGAGGGGGCTTGGAGGTGTTCAGTACCAGAAGGAACTCTGCAAGCAGGAAGTGGGAAAGTTCTGTTTCTGCAGACCTACAGCTCTGTGCCACATGTGGATGGGATGGCTGCAATATTGTTTCTCTACGTAACAGGACAAATGTTTTCCTGTTCTGCGACTTTAGTGCCTCAGGAAAAAAAAATTAAACAAATAAAGCAAGTGAGGGTGTGTATAAGACAGCACCTAGGATCTTTAGTAAAACTAGGAAATATCCCCAAAACAGTCATACTGATTGGCCTTAGGGTTCTGGATGACCTGAGTGACATGGCAGCAACAAAAGAAAGCTCAGTGCCCAGGGAAGAGAATAATTCTGTTGGTTTTAAGGCGCTGCCGTTGAATCCAGAAAACAGTTCTCTGTTGAGATAGTGCAGTGCTGCTCTAACACCTCCAGAGATCTGTGCTCACACCTGTAGTGTTAAATATTCAATGAATGAAACTCCAGCAGACTCCTGGAGATGTCTGTTGGATGCCATGGCTAGAGAGTACAAGTTGCATTTTTTTCTGCATCTCAGGAGAGATGGCATGCGTGGAGAAAGTTAAGAAAAATGTGAGAAAATTGTATGCTGGCCACATGAATGAGAACTCGCTGGCAGCTCAGGGGCTTGTCTCTGGTAGAAGGAAACTCTCCTTGGTGAAATGGCAGTATAAATAATTTATATGCAGGAGAGGGGATACTGAAGTACAGATTTCTCTCTCTACACATTCTTCTTGCTTTCTTTTCTTCACTTGAGTGTTTATTCCCAAGTATGTCCCAAAGATTGAGGTGAGTGTCACCAGGTAGAGATCTTACATTTCTTAGAGCCAAGAGTGGGTCATTTATTGATTCTTTGAATTCTTCAGCCTCTCTTACTTCACCACCTCTCTGGACAAGAGGAGCAGATTTGCTAATTACAACATGGACAAAAAAAAATTCAGACTCTTTCTCCCTGTTCAGTAAATCGCAGGCAATTCCCACTGACTGCAGCTTTGAACAGTAGTAGAATATAAACAACAAATTATTTCCTTGCTGAGTCCAGGCAGCTGGTTCTCATGTATGTATGAAGGCTTGAATCCTGACTACAGCTTCCAGCAGGGTTGTGTGTTTATGCTGTGGAATTTCTGAGCCGTAGCAGACTGTGGGTGTTTGTGTGCATTTCATTAACCCAGAGAGGTCACAAAGCATGGATGCTATTTGTATTTATTCTATTCGAGCAGTTTATGGAACAGGGTCTATATAATTAAACCAGAGAAGTCCCTTGGCACTTTACAAGCCTCTGTAGTTCAGCTGTAAACTTTAAAAGCATATTTCAGTAGCACTGCTGGTGGCATTTAATTTTAAGTGAGGGATGCAATAGGAGCTCCTATAATGTAACCCCTTCAAAGCTAAATGAAAATAAAAGATATGCTTGGTTTTCCTGGCCAAGTTGTGCTGTTACTATAGTGGAGCTTATTATCTACCTGCTGTATGTGTCCAGCCAGTTTGCATTAATTGGGATTACAGCCCCAGTGAAAGGGTTAATCACAATGCTGTGCTGGGAATGTCAATGGCTGCATCTATAAATGAGCACTGAATTCCAATGAAACCATCCCAGTATTTATTGGTGATCTCTATCGGTGCAACAGATGAGCTCATCAGCCTGAGGGATGTCCCAGTGATTTTCAGCCCCTCTGTGAGTGCGTGGGCAGGAAGGCACATCTCAGGCTTCACAGCTCGCTCCCGTTTGTTTGCTCCTTTTTATTGCTTCAATTAAACGCTGTGGAAAGGCTGTTACAGACTCCTCACCAGGAGTTTAGATTCTGATGATGTTTTTGTGGGCTGTAATGCATTGTAGCTCCTGGGGCACTTGACAGTTTCGTATTCCATTCCTGTTGCTGCTCCATTAGATGTGTCCGGCCATGGCACAGACTTTGTGTTCCGTGTGATGCTTCACTGGTGTGTCTACACCAGCCCACCCGAACTGCCTCACCTCCCTTTGGAACAAGCCATTAAAGATACCTGTTAAAACAAACAAACATTGCTGGGGAGCCTCTGAATCAGCTTATCTGGCTCAGAATGAGGAGATGGCAAATCAGGCTGTCATTGCCTGGCCACTTGTACATTGTGCTGTTTATCCTTGTCTCTGCCTGGCTCTGAATGGGAGTAAGGAAATGAGGTCTTTAGAAAGGCAATGACAATTGTTTCAGACAAAGAAAGTCCTTCAGTAAACAGAAAGGCTGGTCAAATTTGAAGAGGAGATGATTTGGAGACACTTGTACAAATGAACAAACAGTGGAAAGAAATTAAATCACAGGCTTTTTTTTTTTCTGTGTGCCTAAGGACCCAGTCTCTGCCAAAGCATTTGAAGTCAATCAATTTAAAAGAAAAAGAGTAGAAATTCTTTTATTTGATAGACCCTATGGCTTCAAGGAACTACTGAGAGCAGAAGGCCACTGCATTTTCTAGAGTTAAGATATCTTGGACAAATAATAGCATCTAGTTTTACTTTAAATATGTACATTTACTCAAAGTAGGGACATTCAGAGCTCTCTGCTTGGAGATGTAAAGGCAACTCCTTACTACAGAGGTAAGGAAAAGAATTCCCCTTCATGCTACTTATTTTTTGGCTTGGGTATACAAATGATTTTGCTGCTTCTGTACTTGGCAACATTCAAGTCCATCCTCTGGAAATGGGAATAAAAATTTGAGTGAAGAAGAGGGAGCAATCTGTTCTTGATTATTCTCAGTGCTTCAGGTAAACTGTTTCCAGTGTTGCAGCATGAATGTGGAGCTCTTCAGTTTGAAAAGATCCTGAGCTGAACAGGTCATCAATCTGGTCCTGTGCAATTGTCAATGTTTGCAATCTTTCTGGTGTCAGATTCCTCTCCTTCCTTAGAAAGGTGTGCTCAGATTTCTTGGTAATTCGTGCCTCAGTTATTTGGGTCTAAATTGGTTGGAAGGAAGTTAAACCAGACAAACTCTTTCCAGTGTCACAGTGGTTTTATGTGTCTGAGCTCATAAATAATCCTGGCCAAAAGACTGTCTTTAGACAGATATTTTCTATATCCTCAGAGCTTAGTCTTGCAGAGCACAGAATTCTCTCTGCTTCCAGGTCTCACCTGTGTTGTTATTTTCTGTCAAAATTATCAAATGAAAACCCAAACACCAGCAGTAATTCATTGAAGAGCATCCCCAGGTTGATATGCTGTATTCCTTGAGAGAAAATACCCAAGATTCCAGACAGCAAACAAAACCAGAAGCATCTTGACACAGCTTGAGAATGTGGCCTGCTCCAGGGCTGGCACTTCTTGCTGCAAAATAAAACCTTTACTGGTGTCCTGTTGGATTGGTAATGCAGTCATAAAGTAAAATCAACAGCTTTTCTACAACCTGATAAATGAAAAAGCTATACAAAGCTGCTGTGCACATGCTGTATTTTAAGGAGTTAAATATAGAATTAGTTTGCAGGTCTGTAAGGGGATCTGTAACTATCAAACTTCAGGGCCACTTGAAAAGTGAACACTTGGTTCTGATGCAGATCACTGTAGGTGAAGAGGCTGAGCATAAGGGTGTGAAAAGGATATGGGATATTTCTTTCCTTTGAATGGAAGAAGGGTGTGGTGGAAGGACAGGCCACCTTAAACTGCCCAGTCTTCCTTAGCCTTGGCGTCCATGGTTTGGGTACCTCGCTGTCCTCTTGCTTCTGTGTTGACCAGGTGTGTAAAACACAATAGGACAGCAGTCTGCACAAGATAGAACAGTTTAATTCTATTTTCTTCAGGAGGGAAATGAGGCTGGATTGAATAAGAAAGAACCTGGAGGCTGTTTTTCAAACACAAAGTGATGCTGACAAACTGCTGGCTGAAAGGGAGAGGCAAAACTTGTGTGGTTAAACATGCAGAGAGAGTCTGGTCTGCTGAGATTCCAGCACAGTCTGAGTACCAGTCTGGCCAGGGCACGCTGGTGAATGATGTACAGCTCAGAATAAGCAGGATGGTTAATGCAGGGATTACTTTTATTCTCCTGAGTGCTCTTGTTTCATTTTGAAGCTGTCAGCACTGATGGGAGCTGTGATTCTTGAATCCACATTCTTGGCATACCTGCAGTTTCAGTTATTCCTCAAACCTAGCAGAGTGTCTTGGAGAAGCCTGTTCTAGCTGTTTGTTTCTTTTTATCTCTATCTTCTCCCCTCTCCTCCTCTTCACCCTTGATGAGTCTCGAGGGGAGAAGGAAATCACAGTTTTGATGGAGAGCTATTCTTCCAGCCGCCGCCTCACACTCCTGCACACACAATCAAAACTAACAATGGGGCTCATCGGTGGAGCAGGCCAGGCAGCAAGAGATTGATTAGGGACTGTAGGCCTCTCTTAACTCCTCATTCTTGTTAATTGCAAGTTATTTCGTCTTCATATTTTGTTTTCAGTTTGCCCGTGTGGTTGCTGGAGGATTGATTTCAGCTGAGCTGTGTGAGCACGGTGCCTTCCTGCCGGATGGATGATTGCTGGGATTCCTGCAAGGGTCAGCAAGGACCCATCCCATCTTGCACTAATCAGCAGCCTCTAAAAGGAGCTGCTGAGCAATCTGTGGTGTTACACCATCAAATCCTGTGTTTAAACTTCCCACATGTCATTTTCTTTCAGATATTGTAGTTATATAAAGTTAGGTCCTAACACTGGTTTTGTTAGGACCTAACTTTAATTCTTGCTGCTATCTTCAAATTGCTCTTCTTCATGCTTTTTTCCCCTTCTTTACACAGTTTCTCTCTTACTGCAAATGCTTCCCTGAACAACTGCCTATTCCCTAGTGCACATTAGGGCTTTTCCTTTTTTTTATTTTTAATGAAGCCAGTCATCTCAAGTATACTGGAAAAATCTAATGGAAGGTTTTCCTTTCGACTGCAGAATTTCTGAGCAAAGGCCTGAAGAGGCTGGGCTCTGGATGCCATCTGAGCTTCAGGCTGTCTCTCTGTAATTCCATTTGGTTTGCAATCAGCAGCTGTTGAGCACCAAGTTGCTTTTCACTTTCCCTTCCCTTTGCTCCCTCATTCCCCAGGGACATGGCAGTGCCACTGTGGTATTCCCAGGTTTCCCTCTCCACAGCATCCTCCTTGTGCTGGCATGAGCTCTGCCTCCCTGTCTGCACTTCCTTTGGCAAAGGAGGAGGGCACTGAAAAAAGGCAGCTTTTGAGTTATCCACACAAATTCTTCACCTGACTTCATCCCCCCTCACTGTCAGAAATGCTGATAGCCTCATCCAGGCTGTGACAGGCATCAGCCATCCCAGCTGAAGGACCTCACCATCTTTCCTGGGCTTCTGGTGGCCTTGGCAGCATTGCATTTACAGCTGGACTCAATGAGCATAAAGGCCTTTTCCAACTTAAAGGATTCTATGATTCTGCAATAACAATAAGTAACAAAAATATTATTTTTGTAATAAGTTTGCAATTTATCTCCCTCCAAATATCCTTCATTGAAATATCTCCTATTTAATGAAACAGGAGTTACAGCCTGTGCTTTCTGGGGTGATGGTGCACCATCAAGGAGCACAGGTCACTGATAAGAATTTAATTAAGCAGAGCATCCAGGCTGGTGTGGCAACATGTGTGGCCCTGGAGGGACATGGGGTTGGATATGGGGTAGACATGGGGCAGGTCGTGCCCATGCCCCAAACAGGAGCCTGTGACTCCATCCCTGTGCCATGGGGCAGAGCTGGGCAGCCCTGCACAGCACAGAGGAGGCAGAGCAGGTCCTGCCTTGCCTTACCTGCTCTAATAAAACCCTCTCCCTCCTCTCTGCCCCCCACCACGTCCCCAGAGCCCGTGTGATTGCAGTTTGCTGAAGAAGAGTCGTTCGGTCGCCGGCTGTGCCCGGTGTCCCTGTGGGAGTTCTGGGCAGAGGAGGATGTCTGTGCCCGCCTGCTGCTGTGCTTGAACGGCTTACAAAGGGCTGTGTGGGCTGGCGGGAATGTGTTTGCACAATGTGAGACGAAGACAGAGTTAAAAAAGGGATAAAGCAGAGGGGACATGCGCAAAACCCCTCCTGGATTCCCGTTCCCATCTCTGCCACTAAATCGCCCCGTGGCTCTGCTCTAGGTCAGTCAGGTTCCTGGTCTCTGTCCCTCTCACCTGGTTCAGGACATTACAGTTCGTGGACTCACGGGGGTTTGAGAAGCTTTTCAAAATGTCCTTTGGTGGGGAAGCTGCATGTGGATGGGTTGCAGATGTAACCAGGGCAGACAGCTTTTTCTTGCACAGCAATGGATGCAGGAAATGGTCTCTTGGATCCAAGGTGCATCCTGAGGGGGCTTGGGGCACCACTGGTTCTCTTTTCCTTTTCTGTGGGTGCCCACCACCTCCAGCTGGCATTAAATATCTTCAATTTTATTTATCTATCTATCTAATTGAGTCTCTGGTCGTTTCAAAAGATGTTTTACTCAGAGTTTGTGTGATCAGCACTCTTTAAGGAAAAGGCAGTGCCTTGGAGCCTGGGCGATGGGGAAATACCAATCACCACTGCAGCACACATGAAATGGGTGTTTTGCAAAGAAGCTTTTGATGCACGCTTGTTACTGTCCCTGCTGCTCTCTTGTGATTTTTGCAGAACATGCAGAGCCGTGTCAGCAAGCCACAACCCGCTGGTCACTTGCATATGGTTCTGTTCAAAGCTGTGCATGAAAAGGAGCAGAAGTTGCTGGAGGATTTTATCCTCTTTCAGGGGAAAAGCCTGGAGTTTCTGGGCACCCTGCATCTCAGCTGTCTTCCCTGGCTGCTCCACAGTCTCTGTTGTTTGCTCTCCTTGGACACAAGCAGGGGACAGGTCAGTTCCTGTGCCTTGGGCAGGTTCTGGGCCTCTGTGCAGGTGTTGATCTGCTCCAAGGCAGAGCAAGACTGTCACAGTATCATCTTCTGTGCCATCCCTGTGTGACAAATGCTGTCAGGGACTTTGGCAATCCCTGTGGACCTTTCCTCCACTTGTGATTCCACATGAACACCCCAAAGCCTCTCTTGAGGTGGCTGTGAGGAGTGGTTGGTGTTGCAGAGGGCATGCAGTGAGAGCATTGCCAAGGAACTTCAAGATGGCTTTTGTACCACTCCTTCACCTTTTCCCTGTATTTTCCAGGAACAGGTTTGTGAGAAGACCTCTAGGAAAAGCAAGTATTTCCAGGAAACAGCTCTGAGGTGCAGCTGGTAGCATCCAGCAAAGTGCTGTGAGTGTCCCCAGGTCATGGCAGCACAGCTCAGCCTGCACAAAGGCACCAGTGGGAGTGGGTGGCAGTCATTGCCTCTCTTCCATCTTGAATAAGCTGCACATTGTTTAAATACAAATATAATTAGGACTTATCTCTTCTTTTGGGAGTTATAGCTACTACTCATGCTTGACTGGGGCAGGAGATTTTCTGACCCTCAGGGAGGGGAGAGGATGTGTGTTTGTGTGTATAAAAATTGTTCACAAGTATGCAAACACAGCAAAAGATTCCCACGTTGATGTGGCCCTGGAACATCTGTTGCCTTCATCTGAAAGGTTTGTCTGGGCTAATATAAAGGCTTTTATTTGTTGTGAATATAAATGCTTGTGTTGTGCCTTAATGTAGGATTTCAGTTTAAAGATTTCAGCCCAAATTCAGTTTGGGTGATGAGGTGGTTGTGTCTTCTCAGCATGTTTGGCAGGTGAGAGGGAATGATGGAGTGAGGGACCAGTGAGTAGCAGAGAATGGGGTGTTGGGTCACAGGTCCCCTTTGGCAGCCAAAGGGACTGTCTTACTCACCAGGAGTGAGACAGGAGCCAGCATCTCACAGCCATAAAATTCCTCTATCATCCTTGTATTTCTTCCACACTTCACAGTCTAAAAGCTCAATTCTTACATGGTTCTTAACCATGAAGTTGGCACAGCATAAACCAGTTAATGTGCTTTCTCTCAAACTGGCTTGCCAGCTTAAGATAAGAGCTTGTAGGCAGCTCTCCTTCATGGGATCCCTGTCTGTACCATGTTTGGGTTTTCCCCAAGACCCATATCTAAACAGAGATCTTCTGTTTATGAAACCACTTGTAGAAAAACAAAAATAATGACTAATGTGAGTGTAGCTTCTACTTTGCTTCAAGGCATCCTCCCACTGTTTTGGGGGCAGTTACTGCTGGACAGGGTTGGAAGCACATCAGGTATCCACTTGTGGCATTTCCTGGGAGTTTGATGCACTTTACAGCATCGGGGAGTCTTCAGCACAGTGTGCCACACAGGCTCTCCAGATCATAACATGTCCCATCAGTGGTGCAGTGTCAATCCATTCATGTTGCTGTGTCCATGGAGCACTGACAGAATGCAGCAGTGCCCTGGAAATCCTCCTGGAGAGCCTTGTGCAAGGACTGACTGCTGGGATTCTGGTGGATTTCTACCTGACACTACAGAACAGCAGTGCTTACAGCTCAGCTCTTTATGTTCTGTTATACTTAAGGAATTAATGCTTCACATGGATACAGCTCTAATAACTTAATATTAAGGATAATATTAAGGATTTGATAATATATCAGCTGTCTTCATTTGCATTCATGAAAATGGTCGGAAAACTTCTGTTCTCACATTTGCTTCAAACAGGGAAATCCGTGAATCATTGTAACTCCACACAAAAACCATTCCTGCTGCCCCATGTGAGTGTTAGTGCTATGAACAGGTAACTTAGTGCCGTTTCAGGCCTTTAAATCCAATGTGTTTTCTATTTTGCCAATTGCTTGAGAATGTCCTTTGAGGAAGAAATTCTGAAAAGTATTTTATGTCAAATCTGTCTTATAAGGATTTGTAGCTAAATCACATTGTGGGGGAAGCAGGGAATTTGAGAGCTGAGGTTGACCTCCAGCTTTGGTAACTCCCAAGATTATCTTTTGATGGCATCTTTCTCTTCCAGAAGAAAACAAACCAGTCTGCCTGTATCTTGGAGGAAATATATCAAACCGTGGCTTCAAATTTTTAATTTGTCCCTAATCTGTTTCAGCTAAAGCAGGTAGCTGATAACAGTAGATCTATCTCAGCCTTGTTCTGGGGAGCTGTCATAAATTTAAAGGTTTAAGTGAAGGGTTTGTCTGTCCTAATGGAAGGCTCTGGGGAGTGTTCCATGTGCTGGCTGTCACTTTGTATTTCCGGGACGTATCTGACCCTGGAGAGGGAACTGTCTGCAGATGATTTTTCTCTGAAGTAGAGAGTGGAGAGCAGCACAAGGTGGGGTTTATAATTGTGTCAGTGCCTTTGGTGACTGCCACATGCCATGTAGCTATGATGACTCTGCACCAAGGGTTGCCATCAGCTGTCAGTTTGCTGGTCCCCATGAAGCCTCCTCTGAGTGTGGGTGTTTAAAAGGCCCAGCTGACAGTTTCAGGGAGGCCCAGAGGTTTTGGACATGTGTGTAAACAGCTGCCTCTTGCTGTGCTGCTCAGGAGGGTGTCAGACATCTGTGCATGTCTCTGTCAGGCAGGAATCTCACTGCACCGTCCTGGAGAAGCACAGGAGCTGTCCTTGGCTTTTTGGCAGTCACTGCAGCCTAAAGTTGTTTTTCTTCATATAATTCCATTAGAGTGATGACAGTTTCAAGTTGGAACAGAAAAAGACCTGATGAAAGGACCACTCTGTAAGTAGGGAAGATAGACAGAGTGGAAGCAGTAACTAGCAAGGTAATAGACGGTGATGGATCTATAATCTCTGAGGCTGCTGTGTGCAGTAAATTCCTAAATAGTGTCCTTTCAGCCCTAACCTATTTATTTGCAAAGTGCTAAATTTAATTTTCCTTAGTCTGCAGGAAAGCAGCATCCCAGGAATAAACCTTTAGCCCAGCCAAGAAGCTGTGCCAAAGTGCTTGTTCCAGCATTTCCATTTCCTCTTCGCTCTGCGCAGAGTCGGGGCTGTGCCCCCAGCACGTCAACGCTGGGGTTGGGATGGATCCTGCCCAGGAGCCTCTTCAAAAGGGAAAATTTCATAGCTGCAGGTTCAGTAAAACCACCTGGACTCTTAAGAGCAAGATGAATGAACCTGTCCTGAGGTGGGAAGGCTGGCACATGAAAGCCTGTGAGGGAGCTCATCCTGCGTGTCCTGATGCTCTGTCTGCCCTGTAGATACAGGGCTGAGTGCTGAGGGCTCAGCTCAGAATAACTTCAAGAGTTGAACAGCACATAAAAGCCCATATATTCAGAAATCTCCACAAAGCTGCATCTTGAGGAAGAGAAGCAGCGAGTTTTCCAAGCAGTCAGAGCTCTGCACATTCACAGGGTGAAGTTTCAGCAGATGTGGTGAAAAATAGGTGTCTGTGAGTTGCTTTTTGTTCCTGGTAGCACTGTGCAGGTGATACACACAGCATGTGTTCTTCTGGGCCTACCAAAGATGTTTGGTTTTCCCCCCAAAATTCACAGTTCAGTAGAGTTTTAGAAACTTTGATAAAATATTTCAGGAGCAGCCACACAGCGTCTGAATCCAGGAGTTGGCTTTGAGTCAGTGCTGAGTGTTCCTTCAGTTATCATGACCCCAGTGAAGTGCAGTGTGGGCTGTCACTAATCCTGTTGCTTCAGAAAAAATTAGATCTCAGCTTCACAGCTTTGCTATTTTCCTGCCCGTGGAGGATTTTGGCAGAGCTTCCTATTCCTCTTTGTCCATTTCTTTTCCCCATGATGGCAGCACAAGCAGTGCTGCTTTGGCTGGTGGGGAATGTCCTGCCAGTGCTGCCCTGGGATTCCACCATATTCCCAAGATGTTGCTTCCCAAGGACTCTGTTCACTTTAGCTGTCTTTATTCCGCTGAGTAAAAATCCAACTAAACCTTGAAGCAAAATGCCATTGAAAAGGCAAGGGGGGTTTGTGTATATTTGTTCTATTTTGCTATTTTTAGCACCTTAGGAATGAAATTGGAATGTGTAAGATTAAATCCAGCCTTTCCCTGTCCTTCTCTAATCTCAGTCTGGAGAAGGTTCTGAGCTTCTCGGCTCCCTGTGCCACTCAGAGCTCTGACATCCCTCTCACATTTATTTTAAAATAAATAAAAATAACAGTGCTGGGAGTTGAGGGTGGAGAATTATGCAGGTCTTTTGCCCACTTTTTGCTTTGACATGGAGCTGGTGGGAAGGGTAGCTCTGCTGCAGGCTGGGAAAGGACCTTCCTTGAGCTGATACTGAGTTTGCTGTGGGAGTCTGTTATTCTGGAATGAGGTGAAATTGCCATCCAAGGGTGGGTGCTGTGTCACCTGCCCTTTCCTCACCAGTTAACAGGTTCCTTGAGTCTTGCTCTCTCTGCTGATAGCGTGGGTACAGATGAGAAAATAGATATATTTGGTGAGTTGAGATGATGTCTTTCTCCAAGAACCTTTCTCTGCTGTTCTTTCATTTTAAGCACAGTGTCACAGAAAATTGCATTAGCCACACCAAAAGTCTCTGAGCCTGCAATCAGCCTGTCAGTGAGTGATAGATGTACAGCATTGATTAATATTTACATTCTTTGGAGATTTTCCCTTACCCAAGAGGTCATGTGGATAGCCATGAGTACTTGAGCTTTAGAAGAACCTGGGGTTCACACTCTGCAGTGAATACAGAATTGGTAGGGTATTAAACTGAAATGGCTTCTCCACAAAACCAGAATTTAATCAACTTAAAACCACATTTTCCTACCATATTTCCCCCCTTGAGCCAGGTCTGCAGGGAGCCTTCTCATGCAGGGGGTAAGTGGGCAGCACACCAAAGGCCTTCAGACTGCAAAGGGGCATCTCCAGCTTGCCTGAGCTGCTTTCATTACTCAGAGACTGAAATTTTAATCATTGAATTAATTTTTCAGAAACCAAAGTGCAAATCTGTACCCCCAGTGGCATTAATAATGAATGCAGGGAAGAGAGACATTAGGAAAAAGAAGGGATAGGAAATTTGGGGTTAGGGAAGGAATGATTTTTGGGGGTTATTAATTTGAAGAGAGAATTTTTGTGTAGTATTTCTTTCTCCCTGGGCCTTTTTCCTGTCTTGCCCATGCTGTGTCCAACAGAGTCTGATTCATTTCTATCCAAGGCATTTTTCCAGTACTTTTCCTTCCTGCTTCTCTTTCACCTGGATTTTCTTTTCTGGGGTAAACAGCCAACTCTATATACACAGGGTCCCACTCGTCATCTCCAGAGCAGCCCCTCAAGCTTTGGGGGGCTCTGGTCACATCATGAGGAGAGAAGGAGCTGGGGCTCACCTGCTCCTCAGGTTTAAAGAAGACAAGGTCTGAACTACAGCCAAGATGCCAGAGCTTTCTGCTTCGCTTTTGGCTCCTTCCTTCCTCTCTCAAAGAGCACACAGGATTTTTTTCCCCCTTCTAATTAAAAGTATTATATACCAGAAGATTAATTAGAAATGAAAGTGATTTTTTTTCCCTTCCCCTTTCTGCCAGTGGAAAAGGCCTGTGTCAGGCAACTGCCAGAGGGAGCTGGGATTTCTCCCTTTAATGGATTCCAGGCAATTTGCCTCTGGACAGCTATCTTATAAATAATGAATGTTTGCACAGATTCTCCCAATTCTCTGTCAGCGCAGGTGGTCTTCACTTCCACCATCCCAAACAGCTCTGGGAACCACAGGGTGCTCCCAGCCTTGGTTACCACACCAAAGGGGCAATTCCTCACAATTCCCCTCCCTCCTCCTTGCAGGCATCATGAAGACACCCTCTGGTGATGGATTTGTATTTTTATTTATCTGAAATCCCATCGAGCCATCACATCCACACTCTGTCATTCCTCCTCAGCAGTGGATGGGCACATTCCTCCTCTTGGTCCCAAAAGCCTTGTAGGAATGTTGCCAGCAGACAAGACCCCAGCCCAAGAGCACATTTCATGATTGCAGGGCATTTTCAAAGCCTTTGTGCTCCCTTTCCAAGGCTCTCACAGTAAGAGGACAACTCTTTGAATTGTTGTAGTAATCTTCAGAAATGAGGATTAGGTTCAATGGGTGCTCCACAGGGACTGGCCTAGAGGAGAAATCCTCTCCCAGAAGGAAAGCTATTCTTGAGTTAAAAGCACCCCGGAGTGTTTTATGCAGAACAGGGGCTTTAAAGTGGCTGTAGTGGTGCAGGGATGGATTCCAGCCCCGAGGAGGAAAACACAGCCTCAGGGCTTCTCTTCCTACAGTGCCGCTTGCCCTGTTTATTTCCTTTCCATTCAAATGGAAGTGGTGACTGCAGGCAGATGAAGGTGAAGGTCCCCAGCTGCAGAGAGCTCCTGTGGTCAGCAGCCACCTGGTTCAGAGGAAGGCTGGGGATTGCTCCAAGAACCTTTTCTGTGGCTCTAAATACAGCAGCTAATGACACCTTCCACTCAGCGGGAAGAAAACAGAATTACTAAACTTGCAATTTGGCACAGTGGGAGTGTGAGTTTGTCCTGCCAGTTTCTTGTTGCTATATATTTCCAAGACTTTTTTTTTTTTTTTTTTTTTTTTTTTTTTTTTTTTTTTTTTTTTTCTTCTCTGAGGCAGGTGGAATCTACAACAAGGGGTTCACTTTAAGGATTCAAATTATGCATACGGAAGGCACAGCCCCAAAAGGAAAAGACTGATGGCTGCTTGTAAGTCATCCAGCATAAAAAGGAGAATATGCATGTTCCCTGGGAAATGCCACATGTCTTGGCCTTATGAGTAATGTGTAGTGATGTCCCATTAGGAGCCACATTCCCAGTTTGGTGTTGAAGGAGAGATATATATTTCCATATAATTTAAATCATTGTGACTTATGGTTTAGGTTTGTGCTAGGCAGGCTGCACAGAGGTTCCAGGAGAATACTGTTTGAGATGGCTTCGGGGGCAAAAGAAAGAAGACAACTGGAGGCAAGGTTAGAAATAAGTGAACATTTCCAGTTGAGCAGGTTTTATGGTCATGCACTGTGGTAATTGAAGGTTTGCTGTTAAATGCTACAAATCTGTGCTGTAGAAGAAAACTTGGCCCCAGTTTGAGATTGCTGCAGTGTGAGGTGGGAAAGCTCTTAGGGCAAGAGGTGCTGTTTGTAAAGAAATGCAGGGAGCAGTAATGATAGGTTAGCAAGGCCCAGCTCTTCTGGACGTTTTTTAGAGGAGCCCATCATCTCCAGGGGTTATGAAGGTTCATCCTGAAGATGCATGAAAATTCAGATTAATTCCTCCAGCAGTGCCTGGGATGGACCTGTCAAGCTGAGCTTGTCCTGGTGCTTTGGGCATTGTGGGGTGAAACAAGTGAATACTGTGGAGGTAAAGCTCTGCCTTTCTAGTTCCTCTTCTACACCTCTGCATGCTTGTTGCCAAGTCTGTGTTTGAGCTGGGGGACAGACAACCATCACCAGCTCACACTAGAGGGAAGTGCTCAAAGCTAATTCCTGCAGCCAGCCCTGGAGGTTTGGAGGAAGCAAACGCCTGGATTCTGGAGC
The DNA here is from genome assembly GCF_965231275.1 of Zosterops lateralis. Classification (NCBI taxonomy): domain Eukaryota; kingdom Metazoa; phylum Chordata; class Aves; order Passeriformes; family Zosteropidae; genus Zosterops; species Zosterops lateralis. Next base: position 3,544,664 of record NC_139775.1, read on the forward strand.
AGGGACTTGCTTTAATGTTCTTATCAACTGTTTTGCAGTCTTTGTTAAAAGAGGTCAAGGCTCATTCCCCTGGGTGGGGACTTCTTGAGCACAGTAGTTATTATTAGGGCAGTACCATATCTTGTAATTAGGGATGTAATTCCCATCTCTGTAGAGAGCCAGCCTGAAGCCTGGGTACCATTTAAGAGTTTCATGAGATGAATTAAGCAAGGATGGACTGAGCAATACAATGAATTTCAGCAGAGATCACTTGCCTGAAGTCCTGCAGGTGTTTCAGACGAGATATGAAAAGTAAATACCTCCCCTTATCTTCCTTCTCTTTCTTTTTTATAGTAGGCAAAGGAGAATGGCTTGTTTTGGGGCCATGCAGTAGTGACCTGCTGACAACTTGCAGCCTGGTTGTTTGAAAGGTTACATCATTCCTTAGTCCCTGCTGGAGCAGCTGGAAGAACCTCTATTTCTTTTTCTGTCTGACACTAAAGATTTTTTACCTGCAAAGGACCTGTGTTTTAGAAAATTGCTGTTGCAGTACATCTGAAGAGTCAGATTTGGCAGGCTTTAAAGTGTGATGTAAGAGGTTCTTACTTAATTTAGCATTTTGTTAACTTTACTTTTTTTTCCTCCTTACCTACATGGGTAGCAGTGCTTGTGTTGTTCTGCAGGGAGTTCTACAGTTTATATGCCTTGTATAAAATAATTTACGTAAGTGCAAAATAAATCAATCAAACTTGAAAAAAAAAAGGAAAGCAATCAACTTTGGGCTTGAAATAAGGAGTAGGTGAGAGGCTGAAAGAAAAGAAGGACAAAGAAGATGAATTGTGAAGAAAAATAGAAACAAAATTGTGTACAGCAGTAAGACAGAAAAAGCAAGGGAAGGCCAGACATACAAGTTAATGCAATGTATTTTCCCCTGTAATTATATTCATTTGATGTAGATTTGTGCCAGGCACTTTACAGCAGTGTTAATGAGATGAAGGAAGAGCTGATATCCATAGCAGTTTCAAAGACAGGACTTGAAGCTGTTCTCAGTGGGCATGGCTATATTTAGCATCCCAGCACACTGGATACAGGATACCACCACAGTCTTACACCAAGGCTTCTGAAGGAAGATCTCAAAGCACATTGCATCAGTCCCTACGCAATATTTCCCAAATTCTGTTTCCCAAAATGTTGAGAGCTACAGTTGCCAGTTGTTGCTGTGTCTGTGTTCATATTTTTGTACAGCAGGTGCCAATGTGGAATTTGAGTCAGATGTCCACTGATGATTCCAGTCTTGCCATCTTTGTGGAATTCTTGTTCTTCAGGGAAATGGTTTTGCTACCATGGGGTTATCTTCAGGTGTGAGAGTCTCCACAGTGTCTCAGGGGAAGGAAACACTAATTCACCTCTGGAATGAAGCATGGTTCTTCTGCAGATTTGCATTTGCCTTCCTTGCTTTCACACATCATCCTCCAGAGGGGTGAGAGCTCGTTGCCCTCAGCCCCCCCATAATCCTGTTAATAACCTCACTCTAATGATGTACAGAGTGCTGAGGAGTCATGTACAGCACTAGTGATTTTTCTGCAGTGCAGCCTGCACCCCTCCATCCTGAAAAACAGCAGTGTAGATTTTTACTGGGAAAAGGGAAAAGAAGAGGATATTCTCCGAGATTGCTGAAAATTTACCTTCCCATATGTATGGGTTAAAGAAGTGTAAAGCTCATAGTTACGTTAGCAACAGGTAGGAAAAATGCTCTGGATTTATTCACACAGGCTCCTGGCAGGAGCTCAGAGTTTTGTGGGTTATTCACCAAGGCAGAGATGAGGTGAACAATAGGGATTTAATTTAGGGGATGTTTTCCCCGCTTTCAGCACGTCTCTCCAGCTCCTGTCTCTGCTCCCTGATTGCAGTGTAATCTCGCTCATTACTCTGTGACCATAACCTCCTCTCCCTGCTTCAGCAGTGAAGAACCAGCAGCCAATTTGTGTCCAGAATTAAGGTTGTGACCCTCTTCACTTCCCTCTGCACTAGGCAGCTGTGGAAGGAGATACACATAGGCTCTCTACTGATTGTTAGAAAAGAAAAATTTCAGACCCTGAATTGTTTGCTGAGATTTTCTGTAGTTTGTTTTGCTCTGTGCAGCAACAGTTTTCAACAAAAGCAGAGGATTGATTGCTCCTGGAGTTTATTGTGCCTGCTTTTAAAGGAGGCTGAAAGGGGTGTCAGATGGGAGATAGCTGGTCACTCTCACAATGACCATGTCCTCAGTGCACTTCACCTGCTCTTTGGAAAGCAGCCATCATACCTAGAACTGTGTGTGACACTGCCTTTGCTCTGCTGCTGATGCTTCAGGTGAATTGCTTGTTGGGAAAGGCAAAACTGTAGATTTCTTTTTGGAGAGAAGGATGGGATTATTCCCCCAGCTGAATAAAGCTGCAAGTTTGGGGCACAATTGACCCATTTGTACTCGCAAATGTACAACAGCTTTGTAGGTGGTAATGACTTCTGTCAAATTCTTTTATTTGTCACTTTGAATTATCAGATTATAGAAGAAGCACAAAGACTCCTTGTTGGTAGAAAGAGCTTGAAGTTGCTGAATCATTACAAGCATCTTAATGCAGAAGCAACTAATCTTTTCATCCAGTGCTAGCTTTGGGCTCTGCTTTCCCTCAGGACCTGGATGTTGTAGAGAACAAGAAAATTAGTGCTAAAAAGATTATTTAGCTGTATGTGAAGTGATCCTCCCTGCTCCTCACATTTCAGAAGGCTGCTGCTTGCTGTGCTGAGATGTTGTAGTATGGACAATACAGGTAAGATGTGGAGGAGCACCCAAGATGCCCACAAGGACACAGAGGGCACTTCCTGTTGCTTTACATTTACTAGAATATGTTGTATGTAGTGCTCAAAATCATGGATAATTATATTTTGCAATGAAATCTATGAACATCTGTTCTTCTCCCTTTCTGTGCCAAGTCCCAGCATTTGGGAATCATGTTGTCTCTACAACAGTTAGATAGCACATTTGCCCCCTAAACTAAGCAGAGGTTGCAAGGCAGGAGAAGAAACCTCTCAGGAAAAGCACTTTTCTTTTAAAACTTCCAGTGGCAGCTGTGCAGGGAAGGCAAGAGAAAGGGAGATGTGGTGGCAAGAGCAGGAAATTGAGATCCACTGTGGTGCCCACACTGAGCAATGCCCAGTCATGAATGATATTCATGAATTAACAGCTTCATTGGACTTATGTGTATGCCTGGCTGGGAGGTGCATAACTCTGTTTCAATCAAAAAAAGTAAAAAAGTTTTTCATGCCTTCTGTTTTAGCAGAAGTTTGTAAGTCTGGTGGAATCCTCTGCTGTAAATATTGATCTCCTAGTTCCCTTTGCACCCCCCTCATTGGAAAAGCTCTTGGGTGATGGGAGAGGTCCTACAGTGACTGCAGCTTTTCTTCTCCCAGCAATGACAGTGGCACAGTAGGGATGGCTGGCATGTTGCAGGGAAGAAGGATGTACTCCATCTAGGCTAGACTTGCAAAGAGTAAATTGGAGTGAAAATAGATTAAATATTTCCATAGTTCAATGGCAAAAGTAAATCACCCATCATTTGCCTTCTATCTCCCAGATGCATTAAAATGTGGGAAATGCTCCATCTCTGAACCCTTCATTTCTTGACAAGCTTTATTCATTCTTTCCTCTCTGATGTTTTTTACTAATTTATTCTCTAAGGCAGTTCCTGCTGTGCCAACTCCTTTGACTGCATGGTGTAGGGAGATGCTGATGGTCTTGCACAAGGAACACTGGATTCTGAACTCAGGGTTTGATGGATGTTCTACAACTCCTCCATGTTTCTTTTTCTGCCTTTTGCTTTGGGCTTTTGCAATATCCTTTGAAAGGGAACAGCAGAAACAAAAAATGAAGGGTTGGAAGAGTTACCAATCTTTTCTGTACCTTTTGTCCCACATGATAAAGTACCAAGTAAAGCAGATAAAAAGGTAAAAAGGAAGGATGACTGTGCTGTGAAAGGCTTGAAATGCTGATGATTAGTGATAGAACAGGATGTTCAGGATAGGGCGAGTCCTGGTGTGTCACAGCTTGGACGTTAGGATTAAGCAATTTTAAAGACACCTCCTTTGAAGGCTCTGACCTTGTCCTTCCATTTTCAGGCTTCAGCTTTATTGCTCTCCCAAGGAACTGAGACAGTTGATTAACTCGTAACTCACTAGTTCTTGACACATTAAGCAGCAAATTTGACTCTAATTAACAGCTTTTATTAACCCAGGTTCCCCCTTCCCTCCTCCCTTTCACTCTAGAGACTCCTCAAGCCATTACAGGTTTTAAAGTAATTTCTAATTTTTTTAATTTTTTTTTTTTTTTAATTATAAGTGAATATGTGCAGATATTGGAGTGCACAGCTCAGGGGAAAGATGTGTGTCTGTCAAAGGAACATTTGGAAAGCAAATATGGTCATCTGGAGGGAAGCAAGGGGTTGGATTGTGGATGGAGCTGGTGGCTGACCACAGGCTTGGCTTGACACCAAAGAGGAAACCATGAAGGGCAGGCTTTCCTCAGCTCCTCACCTCCTGCTCTGCACAGTTCCTTCCCAGCTGACAGCAGCCTCAGCCTCAGTGATGCACCTGGGTATGCAGCCTGCCGTGAGAATGAGAGGGGGCATTTGCTGGCCAAACTGGATGAGAGCTCTGCTGCTCCTCCAGAGCCTGCCAGTGCTCCACTGCCAGAGAGATCTGCATGGAAATCACCCTGCAGGGAGCTGAGGGAACTGAGAGAATGGGGTTTGTACACAGTGTCCACAGCTATCCCATCCATACCCAGCGTTGGTGCTGATGAAGCAGCAGCTCCCTGGGGAGTTCTCCTCTGCACTGCGGATCTGGGGTGGGATGGGATGGGAGAAGGGCTGAGAACAGCTGAGGAAGCTCCTCTCCTTCCCCAGTGAGGTTCTCTGTGCTTGTTAGGTCAGCAGAGATAGCACCTTGTTGGCAAGCACACAGCCAAAAAATCCAGGGATCCCCTGGCTGTAATCCAGCACTGCCACTGAGTGCCTCACTCTGTCCCCTTCCCCATCTGTGACTTGGGAGCAGTAACGGCTCTGCCAGTCTGTCCAGGTGTTCTAGTTCTGGTGTGCAAGTTCCTAGTGAAGTGTTAATTTTTATAGTTTGCAAGGGAGAGGGAGGTTTTTCAGCCTCATTCAAACAGAGAGATAGTTTGTTTTCAGATTTCAAAACACATAGTGCTGTAAACCTGCCCAAGAAACTTGTGGTGTCTTTATAAAGGATGTTTTTCATAAGCTTTGGTAAATGTGTTTCACCACTATTGCTCTGAATGTATCTAATTCAGTTTTGGACTTTCTGAACTCTTGATCTGCGAGCGAGCCTGTGACAGTGAGCTCCAGAGGTCAATGCAGGACTTGAGAAAAGGGGGTTTTTTATATCTGTTTAAAATTGCCATTCTGTTCCTCTGGGTATCATTTCCCAGGCACCTTGCAAGAAAAGAGTAAATATCTTCATTATTCTGTGCTTTCTCAGGTTTCTCCTTAACTGCTAAACAGCTGTGTTTTTATATTTTCTGTAACTAAAGCGAGTGAACGTCTCCCAAGACAACCCACAGTGAAGATGAAGTGTTTCAGTGCTCCTAAGAGGCAGAGCAGCCAAGGTCAGCTCAATGCCCCCCAAACCAATCGTGTCATATGCAGTCTCTCCACATCCCAGCTCACTCTCCTATGCAAATAGCTGAAGAATATGTTAGACAAAACCGGTCCTCAGGGAGCAGCCACTGTAATCTTTCACTATGTTGAATATTGATCGTGTGTTATACCTCCTTTTTTAATTTAGTTCAGTTAGTTTCTGGATTTGTAATAGCACTTTATCCTTTGCTTCATTGCTCAGAGAGTTTTCTTGTAGCCTTCTTGGTGGTACTTTGTCACAGAGGCTTTGAAAATCCAAATAATTAAACTTAATCCTCAGGGTTTCTTTCTTTTTTTTTTTTTTTTTTTTTTTTTTTTTTCCTTCTAAAGAATTTTAGGGAATTCTCCTAGATAGGAAGGGAATGTTTTTATTTATTTATTAGCATAATTTCTGCCTAGGGGTTTATTATTTCTTGTTTAGTTTTATTTGATACAGAAATAAATTTTAAGGCCTCATATTCTCTGGATCATTTTTGAAAACCTGGAGTCAAGCTACAATATTGCTCCTTTCTTGCCTGCTGCTATATGCATCTGATTTTAAAGCTAATTTATTTTTTAACAATTTCAATACTTTTAAGTCCTCAAATATTATCTTGCCTTGGTGATTCATGATCCACCGAGGATAAGAGATGTGGTATGGGAGCTTGCAGATAATTTTGTGAATTTTCCAAGTCACAGGGAGAACCATATGCAGAAATGACAACCAGCATGGCTTTGAGAGCCAGCAGGTAAATCTGTATCCCCATCATGGGGCACCTGTGGAATCTATCAGGGAAAGACTGAACTCCCTTCAGCATGTCCCTTTGCTGACTTCAAAAAGGAGGATGAAACTAGGCTTCATTTTAATATTTCAATTTATTATGTTGGCAAGATGCAGTTTGAGTAGAGGCAGACCAAAGGTCTGTTTTTATTTGGACTGCATAGAAGATAAATCAGGAGCAGTCCTTGCATTATGGCTCAGTGATGCTCACCAAGAGCAGTGATGGATAGGTGTCTTTGTCACTTCATCTCTGCCAAGAGGAATAAGAAACATAAGGCTTCCCTTTTGCCATCCAAACAACTGCCAGTCTGAGCATTAAGCAGAGGGCAAGGGTAGGAAGGAAGTTACCTCGAGGGGTTCCCTCCTGATCTGACACACCAAGCTGGAGGAAATTCATTAGAGATATTTTGGTGAGTGGGTGTAGTGAGCACACAACTCCCAGGATGTGTTTTCAAAGGGTCAGTCTAAGGTTAATGCTGCACTAGATCTTCTCTTTTGTGCTAAATTAGGCTAATATTTAAACAATCTTCTTATTAATTTCTCTGATCATTCCAGTGTTTATCATCTACCAGTGATGTGTCTAAATGTCTGTGTGTTTTATTCTTGGAGTTTCTCTGGTGCAGGGGCTGGCAATGTTCCTGTGCCATCCTGTGTCTCAGCATAACCTCTGTGCATGTTGTTGCATTCTAGAGATGAACATAAGGATTAAGATCTCGAGAGGTTAAACAGAATAGGTAATCCTCTGTTCCCCCTCTCTTATCCTCAGTTCCTTTCCCAAGCCATTTGTAGTGAGGTTGCCTTCTCCTGTTGAGATCTTGGATGATGCTGCTTTGTTTGGACTGCTGTCTGGTTTTCTGGGCTGTCTCACTTGGTTGTCCCTTCAGTATCTCCCGTCTCTTCAGGACCTGTTTGCTTCTCCATCTACTTCCCCCACCAGGTTCCACAGGTTTCCACAAAGCAGCTGCATTGCTCCAGCATCTGAGAGTAATTTAAGTGGAACTGCACTTAACAGTGATGCTGCCAGCACTCATTTTGATCCCTGCATCCAGGGACATTTTGTTATTTTCATGGTGTTCTCATCATGACTTAAATCTAAAATAAGCAGTTTAGGGCAGGAGGGGATGCCTTGCTCCACTGCTCTGCTTGGGGTAGAAGATAAAGCCTTCGAAGTGCAAGTGGGCAGATTTATAATGTTTTATTCTCTTAAGGTTCCATGTTGGCTTCCAAAGTTGGGTAGTTTCTAAGGGCTTCTAATATTTTTTTTATGAACAGCTTTAAATAGAAGTCATTAGACACTGTTGTTCAAACTTAATTAACTGTTCTCCTTACTGAATTACAGCACAGCAAAGAGTGACGGCACCGTAGGACGGAGAAACATCTTACTAGATTTAAAAAAAAACTAAAACAAAACCAACTAGATTTAACACTTAATTAGAACACAGGACCTTTGGCAGCCCAGGTATCAGGTTGCCTTCTGGGAGATCAGGGGGGAGAGATGTCTCATTTCCCAGACTGCTGCAGTTAAACCTTGTGTGCTTCAGGCATCACTGGGGCACATGCCCTTGCTTTGTTCACAGGGGTGGCTTCCTGTCCACCTAAAAGGCAACGTGCAGCTTCTTTCATGTTCAATCTCACAGGTTCCTGTAGCAGCAATGAGTAAGAAACAGTGGTCAGGATTTCAGCCTGTGCTGACAGCCCCAGTGCAGGCTGTGGTTCCTGGACAGCCCTTGCTGTGGTTGCTAGTACATGTTACCATCATCCTGAATCATCCCCACAGCAAGGGAAGGCAGCACAGGATCCTGTTCACAGCCTTGGAGGGAGAGGTCTTTTCTGTGCCTGGGCAGAGGGTCTCAGCTGTGTCTGCACAAGGAGGTGGTGTAAAACCTTGTGGGTTTTTAACAAGAGCAGCAGGCAACGTTGATGTTCTAGAGTGTAGTTATGTTGCAGGGAAACAGTTAAATATAATTTCATAGAGTCACAGAATGGTTTGGGTTGGAAGGGACCTTACAGACCATCCAGTTCCACCCTCCTGCCATGGGCAGGGACATCTTCCACTAGACCAGGTTCTTCCAAGCCTCATCCAACCTGGCCTTAGACACTTCCAGGGCTGGGGCAGCCACAGCTTCTTTGGGCAGCCTGTGCCAGTACCCCACCACTCTCACAGGAAAGAATTTCATCCTTATATCTAATCTATAGATAGCAGAGAAAATAACGTGATCAAAAAATGGATTTAGAAGTTGTTGACCTGCACAGTTACCTAGAATTGTTTTTTAGGCCAAGTGAAGTTGCCTGGAAGCCTTTGCAGGATTAAATCAGGCATATACTCTCTTTGACTTTTGATATTTAGAACAAAACTTCTGGAAGCAGATAAGCCTTCCCATCACATCTGAAAGGCTGGTGATGTTTTGACACTTACTGCCTTGTAGCACCTTGTGAGGCCTCACTGAAGTGTGGAGGAGCAGCTTGAGGAGACTGTATGACCAGGTCCCTCTGGGGAAAGGCTTTCCTTTAAAAGAGCTTGCAGAGATGTCTGCTGTGTCTCCATCCTACTGAGAGGCTGAAGGAAATACAGCAGGGTGAACATCTCTGCAAAAAACAGGATTGAGTTGTATTAATGTCAACTGTTGGCAGTGCCAGCAACATTTGCTTTTGCCATGTGCTGGATCCATCTCTCCTTCATCCTGTGCCTTTGTCTGACCATCACAAAACAATTTGGTTTCTTTAGCTTGGTTTTGGAGCTACAGCAAGAGCTTACTACAGCTCTTTAGAGTAATTTTCACCTCCATTCCAGCCAACTAGATTAGACTACAGATAACACTAGGAGTGAATAAGAGCTCCAGCTCCAAGGGAGCTGGAACATAATTACAGTAGATGAAGGGTACTCTCCGCAGCTCCTCCAAGAGTGCTGATATTAGCCTGTAATCATTGTTTGTAAGCAGACAGGAATGAGGGGTAATCAGCCAGGCAGCCCTTGCACGTTATTCCAGGAATTAATATTAGCCTCCTGAAGTAGCTCATCAATTCACACTTATATGAAACCACAGAAGTCAACAGGTCTCGTCTTCCCACCATGGGAACTGCTGAACTGGCTGGGCCCTGTGAGGCTCAGGTTTGGGGTTCTGTGGCTCAGGTGGGGTGGGCAGAGAGGCTGATGTGGCTGTGCAAGAGGGAATTGGTGTCCTCAGGAAGGACTGAGGGTCTCAGCTCCATGGGGAGAGAGGCTACAAAGAGACTGGGTAATGCAGGACCAGGAGAGCTCAGGAGCTGCAGCCTGGTGCTACTGCCCAGGGAGAGGCAGCCAGGTTCCCTGTGCTGAGGAGGGGAAGGTGTCTCTTTGTTCTTCAGTTATCTCCTTTAGCCTGCAGAGCTGTGGTGGGAGGGACAGCACTGGGAAGGAGTGGGGAAGTTTGGGTTTGAAGAAAATCTTTGCAAGTGTTGCTGCTTGAATCTGGCCCTAATTATGAAGCCTGCGAGTCCCACTGAGCGCAGTGAGAACATCATGTACAGACACAAAGTTAACACTAGGCAGCAAAAGTCTTGACATCCCTCTGATGTGAAACTAGAAGAGATGGGAAAAAAGAGCTTGCAAATCCAGGCAGAAATCATTAGGAGAGTGAGTCCACAGACCATGAAGGGTCATTTGAGTTTCAAAAAACACATGTACTGCTTTCACCAGAACTTGCTACTGCAAGCCAGGTGGTAGGAGTGTTCCAGTGTGTGAGCCTGCCCTGCTTCCCTCCCTTCAGCAATTCTCACTGCCAAGCCCTTCACTTCTACCAGTTTTGGAATAAATCACCAACCAACCAAATGATTATCTCTTGCGGTGCTTTACATACATTAGTTATGTGCTTGGGCTTTTTAATGATGCTGCTGCTCTGACAGCTCACTAAATATGACACAGCTTTATGGGTGGCATTGCTAATACTTTAGCAGCCAAAGGTTAGCTGCTATTATTAACCACATTAGTACTGCCTCATATAGGAAAGATAAGTGGAGATAGATGCTTTCTCCAGAAAGCTCACAGCCTAAAAGCCAAATCTGGAGGAATATCAAAGGAAGGAGCAGCCCATAAGCAAATGAACTGGTGGTGGCTGGCACAGTGTCACAAGTTTACACTTGTGGCTGTTGGTTCATTTGGTTTGTTACTTGGAATAGAGGTAGGTCGAAGGGCACAGCAGGAACCTGGCAGCCAGAGAGGGGAAGAGGGACAGAGGCAGAGTGTCACCTGCCTGTCCTGATCCACTGCCAGAGTTCTGGAGCTCTCTCTGCAGGAGGATGTCTGGAAAAATTTGCAAGAAGAATGTGTTCATGTCTGCATGGATTGCTCCCAAAAGTCTCTTCCAGGCTCTTTTTTAGCATGGAGAAAAGCATGGGAGGACACATGGGTAAAACTCTGGGCTCCAAAGCTGCAAACCTTCCTTGGCAGAGCAAGGTGTGTGCATGGCTGCCAAGGAGCACCTGCCTTGGGGAAGGGCCATGCAATGGAAAGCTGTGAAGGTGAAGAGAAATGGGTGAGTTGGACACTGGAAAGGTGGGTGAGGAGAAAGGGGAGCCTCTGGAAGAGGATCTTGAAGTTTTTGGGTAAAATGAGCTATGCTGAGGATGCACAGCCATGAATTCACATGACGTGGCCATAATTATTGGAGCCCAGATCAGAGAGGAGGAGCTGTCTAAACTAATTTCTTTTTGCTGCATTTCTCATTTAGATATGGTTTTTTATCTAATGGATCTTTGTGCAGTCGGGCTCGGGAGTGAGAAGGGCCCTGTTTGCTGTGGTGAAGCAGTGAACAGAGCAGAGAGGTGGGGTTTGCTGCTGAATATCAGCTTCTGGAAACAAATTGTTTTTCTTGCTCCTGCTGCTGCTTTGCTGAGGGACTGGGGCATAGATCTCATTTTAGAAATCTCGCCATGTGACTGTTGTGTTTCTTAGAAAGGACAATAGGGAGAATAAATCCATGGCATGAAGGGGGATGATGTCCGTGGGTGACATTCTGGTTGTGCTTTTGTCCTGTGCTCGTCACCAGCCCCATCACACTGAGATGTTCTGCCTTGGCTACCTGGAGATCAGTGTCAGTGCCTCCTCTGATGGACTATTAATACTTCCCAAAGCCCTAGAAGCCTATCTAATAAAAGCCATGAGTGCCTTGGTGCCTTGCTGCATGACTGGAAGATTTATTGCTACAAGCAGCAGAAAAGCATCTGGGGAAGCAGAGGGGTTGGTTGCTCAAAGAAATTTTAATATCACAGGTCCCCACATTCCAGTTCATCTTTACCAAAGGAGTTATCAAGTTAGAAGGTCCAGTGGGAACAGAGAGAACATGTTATCAACGCTGTTATAGGGAAGGCTATGCCAGCACTTTTCATGAAAACCTTCTGTTTTCAAATGACTATAAATAGTTGGTTAAATGCACATAAATAGATCCTACCTGGGGGTAAATACTTGACTTTGAAGTGAGCAGACGGCTGCTTCTCAATTTTAACCTACATAAAATGAGGGACAGCAGTGTTGCCAAATACGAGTGTTGGAAATTGTAAATGCAAGGTAAAAAATAACAATATGCTTTGAGATAATTTTATTTGCCATCTGGTTTTGAGCTGTCAGTTATACTTGCATCATGTTTTCTCTGCAACTGCAAAGTTTCTTTATTTTTAAACAAAAACAAAGATTGCCATCTAGTACTTTGACTTCAGGATATCGAAATTGAAGAAAAGTTTTTAATCAAATCAAGTCTTGCAAAGCTTTTCAGAAAGGGAAGAATGCTGGCAATGGTAGGGCATTTAGAGAAGTTTATTAATCTCTTTTAGTTTTGTGTAAAAGCAGATTAACCAAACAGACATAATGAATGCATCAGACATCTCCATGCATTCACAATGAATGTTTGCAGGTAGGCATTTGGAAATTAGAAAGCATTAAGTTAAAAACACGTATTTTCCCTCTATGGTTGTGCCCTAAAGAATTAACTTTCCACACCCTTATAGGAATTTGCTACACTCTTACAGCCACATATAGCCTAAATAATCTGTGTGTTTGTGATTAAAGCTTTTTAATATTTAAATTCCTTGGGGATTTAATATTTGATATTCTTGTCTCTGTTTTGTTTTTATGGAAAAAAGAAAAATAAAAAAGAAGGCAAACAGAAGCTGATATGTACAAGACTGCTGCCATTGTGAACTGGCAGAGAGACCAAAGCTCCTTTTTTTTTAATTCAGCTTGTGGACGTGCAGTGGAAGTAGATTTGTGCAGTTTTTGGAGATGTGAAGCAGCTGTATGAACCATTTTAAGTTGGGATAAAATGGTTATCTTGTTGTATGAAAATGTTTGGAGTGCAGGTCACATTCCCCACTAGGCAGATGTGGCACCTGGGGAACATGGTTTAGTGGTGGACTTGGCACTTCTAGCTTAGTGGTTGGGCCCAAATGATCCTGAAGGTCTTTTCCAACCAAAATGATTTTGTTATTCTGTGGCTGAAGTGGGGTCCCACCACAGAAGGAGGAGAAGTGTTTAGAGCTGAACCTCTTTGAAATTGTTTCCCAGATAAGACAGGAGTTATTGTTCTTGAATGGCTTCAGGGCTTCACTGTGCAGACTGAAGGCAGATGGAAGGAAATTGTCATTTTTCATTGAGCTGAGTTACTCTGCTCCTCGGTTTTACTTGAAGTAAACTTGGTCAAGAGGTATTTTGGGGAGAGTTGCAGACACTCAGCTGGGCTGGGCTGGCACAAGGGCAGCATCCACCTCCCAGCCTTCCATGGTGAGGATCTGGGTGCACTCAGCCATGGCAGGCAGGGATTTTGGAGGGACTTCCCAACCATGGGGGCTGTCCTGTGTTGTGCAAGGAGGCTGCAGACCTGAGCTGTGACTGAGGCACTGCTCTGGCAGGCTGCAGGCTGCTGAGCCCTAAAATGGGGGTCTTTTCCCCCACAGCCCAGCAGAGGCAGATCCCACAGCCAGCTCTGCCAGGCAGCCGATCTGTATGTGGAGCTCGTGCCCACGCAGTGACTGCTTTGGGTTATTCATCTCCTGTAGCAGGCTCTGCTGCCTCCTCCCACCCCAAGCTAATTGCTTTGCAAAGCTTCCAAGGTACACCAACTTTTTGTGGCAGCTAACAAGCTTAGCTGATGAGTTCTGCCATCATCCTTCTCCAGAGCTAATCAGCTTACCAGTGCTCCAGAGCTAATGGGCCTGTGGGTCACAGCAGCACCGTGAACTGCTCACACACACATTTCCCACATCCATCTTTAATTGCATGGCTGCTGCTTTAATGGAGTTTCCTCCCGCATATGCTTCGCCTTCTTTTCCAATGGTTATCATTTGTTATTTTGCAGCCAATTCTTTTTTTCCCTCTGATGCACAGTTCATTAAAGACTATTTTCATGCTATGGTTGAGATTTCAAATATCAGCTGCTTCCAAGTCATCCCACCCAGACTGGGTGGTGGCCAAAATTTATTTACAAACGGAAAATTACACTTGGGGTAGCACATCTCATGAGCACTGTGTGCTTTTTACCAGTGCATCCCTGAAAAAAAAATCAGTTCCAGCAGAGAAAATAATTGAGTGATGTCAGCTCTCAGAAGTCAGGATTTCATAGGGCTGAGAGTGGTAGGGCTGAGAGCTGCTGCAGGGGAGGTTCTGCAGCCCAAGAGCAACGCTGCCAGCCTGTAGCCCCATCATCTTCAAGTGCAGCAGCTGAGGGCTGCACCTGTGCCTGCATCCCTCCCCTAATTTGAAGTGGCTTCACAATCATTTTGCTAGAAAAGGTATTTTATCCTTTTCACTCACTACGTGAAAGCAAGTGGAGAAAAGCGACTGACAAAGAAATGCTGATGGTAACGGATCGAAAACGCCGACTCTGCATTTGGCGAGCAACCCAACGATAAAAAGAATTTTTTTCCCCTTGTATTTTTCAGCTTTTCTAATGGCAGGGGATGGGAGCAGGTAAGGCATCTGCCTGAAACTTTGTGTGGAGTTGCAGCATGTCTCTGGCTTGGCAGTGTCCCAGGCTGGGACATGATGGCAAGGGTTTGATGCTGAAGTTGAATGGGGAGCACAGCTACACATTTCCAGCTGTGCTCCATCCCCACTTTGTGCTTGGCAGTGGGGACAGGACACCCATCCTGCTCTTCACCTGTCCCTAAAGCAGAGCAGGGGCAGAGCAGGCAGGACCTTTTCCAGGAAGAGTCACTCAGAAGGGTTTTGCCATCTGAGCTCCCAGCTGTGAGCGTGCCGCAGAAGCTCCTCGTGACTTAGGAAAATATAATTAAATGCTGCTCAGTGACTGCATTGTTAATAACGTGATTAAAAGGAAGTTCCTCTTGACCATATCCCATTCTCAAAAGCAAAATGGAAATGGCAGAAATACCATTTAGAAAGTGGGATGTTTATGTCTGTTCCAATTTTCATTAAATTCTGTGCTTCTGCTCCCCTACAACCATGGTTGCCCAGGTTAATTAACACATGTTGTATAAAAATTAAAGTCCTTACATTGTATTTTTTTCAGCTGAGTTCTCTCCTGTTCTTCTCTTCAGAACAAAGAGCAGTGCTTTTTCTTCCCTTACTATAATCTTGGTATTTTATAGGCCTCTTTTGTGAGCCTCTTGTTTTTTGCCCCTTCGTACAGTTTCCCCAGAATTTCTAAGGGATTTATAAAAACCTTTCTTCAGTTTCTCTAGTGCATTTCAGTACTCTCCTGGGCCCATCTTAAAGAATGTGCCCAATGTTTCAGAGAAGTATAAGCCACCAATTAAAAAGTTGCATTACTGTGTAATCCAGACTGTTCCCTATTTTCTGTTCATTACTGTCCAGAATTTATCCAAGTTTTGCTAACTCTTGGAAAAAGCACTACCAAAACAGAGGCCTGGTTGTCCTCTGCCCTGAGCCGCATCAAATTATTTCTCTTCCCATATTATACTATCACAAAGGATTTGCACATGTTTTTAATAGTTTTCTTTGCTCATTTTGCTGGCATGGAATCATGGTTTGCCAGTCCAAATTGGTAAGCTCCTTCCCAAGCCTTTATTTGAAAACTAGATTTGGCAAGAGCCCAGTGTTTTGCCTTGCCCAAGAATTCTTTGGTTTCCAGGCAAATTCCACACATCTAGGAAGGAGTCCTTCATGATACCTGAATTAATAATTAATACCTGAAATAATAACCTTCATGATACCAAAATTAATTGGAGAAAAAAAGCACCTCGGGACACTTTTAATCAATTCAGATGGAGTTTCTGTGGAACCTCAGTGAATAAGTTTGAGGAGGGGAGAGACAAAGTCATGTTTCTCTTAGGATGCTGTCCCAGACCATGGAACCCAGAGTCTGATGTTTCTTTTCTCTCTTAAAAATCTGACCCAGCTTCTGCTTCCCCACAGGAATGTGCCAGAATTGGGGGGTCCCAGCTGGGGAATGTTGGGAACAGCTGTTCCTCCTGCTTGCTCTGAGGTCTGGAAATCCAGATTTCTTCTGAGTGAAGACCAAGAGAGGGATCCTGACCACCCTGTTGGAGGAGATACAAAGGGCTTGCTTTCCTTTTGTCTTGTGCATAATAACTGTTGTGTAAAACACATCATATGTATATAAAAACAAATATAAATTTGTATGAAACGCCTCACTGAGAGCAACAAAAGTTGAGCAGCTTTCAGAGGCAGGTTAGCCTGGCTGCCAAAGGGGGATGGCACCACACGGCGTCCATGGTGGAGTCTGTCTGTTCTGCACAGAGATAGCGAGGAGGAAGTGGGCTGGCTCTCAGCCACAGCAACAGATTGCTCCACTTTTGCAGACTGAAGTCATGTCTGAAATAAATACATGCACTCACTGCTGTGCATCCTGCACGGAGCAGTGGAGGAGCTGAGCAGAAATGAGCGGTTTTGGCTGGAAATTTTCTTATATTGTGATGTAGAGGTGAATTTAAAGCTCTGGGGTAAATATTCTCCTTCCATCAGTGCATCGTTAGTGCCTACAGACTTTCCTGCAGCTTTGGTGTGACTATACAACACCATCAAGTGAGCATATTTTAATAAATCCAGTCCTTAAGTTGGGATGCTTCTGGAATTACAGTACATCCATTGACTCATCTTTTGTGTCTTGCCACACCTGAACGCCTGTCAGATGTTCACAGGTGGTGAGAGAGAGCGAAGCCCAGTTTCTGTTCTGCCTGTGTACTTTTCTCTCTGATTCAGCCCTGAGCTCCTTGCTTAGGGTTTGACACCTCCTCCATCCAAGGCTCCATCTCCCAGGCCTGGCAGTCACCAGTTGCTGGTGGGGAGCACTCCTGGAGATGTTTGCCAGGCTCACCATGGAGGGTCCCTGGTGCTGATGTTCCTTTATCTGTAAAGCCAACAGTGAAAGGCTGGGGCCGGTGGTGCCTTGCATAGTGTGTGAGTGTAATTAAGAAGATCAACTGTGCCAGTTTTCTGACTCCCCTCTGCTCGTGTGAGGAACAATAGCGCTAAATGATGATTGTAATTCATTACAAATGCACCCTAATTAAATTACCCATCAGTGGCTGCAAGATTAATGATACCAACCCGAGTTAAAACATGATTAAAGTTAGGCTTGTCACATTTTTCAGTTATTACATGGAGGTTCACAGGAGGAAGGGATGGGGCAGAGTGCAAGGTGTGATTGGATGATGCTGTGGAACACAGCTGGAGCAGCCAAAGGCTGTGGCTGATGGTGCTCCTTTGGACTTTGCTGGGGACAAACCCTCTGGAAGCTTTTCTCAGGTCTGTCAGGAGGACTGTGGGGCTGTACCTTTGTCAAGGCATGTTGTTAATCTCTTTGTAGGATGGGCAGGAGGGTCCTGTAGGGAGTCTGGCACAGCAAGGAACTGAGCCTGGATCTCCCAAACTGAGGTTTAACTCTCTGAGTTTAGCTCGCTGAGTTGTCTTGCCTTTCTTCTTTTTTATTTTTGTATTTCTGCATGCTGAATATCATCCAGTCTTTGTTGAAAATACCTGTAAAAGTAGCAGGGAAACACCACGGATGACATAAGGAATAGTATCAAATACATCAGAGCATCAGCCTTTCTCCCCTTCCTTAGGGAAGTTTTACATTGCAAATGGTTCTCAACAGCAAATACTTACAAGGGCAAGATAGCATCTTTTCCAAAAGTGCAAAATTCATGACATTTTATAAAAAGAGACAAAACAAGACACCTGATCATGCAGCATTGGGATTTTTGCTGCCTCTGTACTGCTGGAGAAGCCTCTGGAGGTGTTCCCAGGCTCAAGTGAGGGGGAAGACCAATGTGTGGGATGTGTTTAGGTGGATGAGAAGGCAAAAAAAGATGTCTCGGCATAAGGACTGTCTCTCTGAACACCCTAGCACAGATTGGCTGTGCTTGGCATTGGTTCTGTCATTAGCTGGCAAATAAGCAAGAAGGAATCTTTTCAAAGTAATTTCATTTTCCAATATTGTACATCCTGTCCTTAAATGCCTTTGCTGATTGGATTGATGGTGCCAGTCTAGAAATGGACATTGTTTACCAGTCGGGGCTGGACTCTTAATAGATCTTCTCAAACTCCTTGAGAGGCAGCTCTTGGATGCTCCAAGCAGGAATAAATTGAGCAGCGTGGTGGATGTGCCCTTTATATCAGTGGAATGGACCTCATTAGAACATTGTACACAACTGTTTAGGGCTGGAGCAGCAGAAACATGTGGAGTTCTTGGAAATGAGAATAAACCAGGGCTTGAATGAGAAAGTTGCATGTGTCAGAGAGGAGTCAGCTTTGGTTTTTGCATGGTGCCTGTTGATTTGTTCCTTTTGCTGAATGCTGGGACTGCCTTGGGCTTGTGAAGCACAGGGGGATGCAGGAAGGGGTGCTGGAACAGCAGGTGCTGTGGGATGAGACAGCCCATCCTCTGCCATCCCATGGACTCTCCAGCACTGTCGTGGCGGGCAGATGGCACTTCCCAGCTGTGCAAGCCTAATTAATTCACATCAAAGTTACTGGAAGACATTTCTCTGGGGAATGGATAGTTACCAAGAGATTCAAACCCTGCTTGGAGATGCTAATATTGAATGTCGTCATCTCTGGGTTTGGATGACCTTGCTTCTGTTGATAAAATGAGGCATTTTCCAGGTTTTTTGCATGTTCTCTTCAGCAGTGCTGTTGCTCATAATATTGAAATGATTTCCCTTGAGCAGGATAGGGATGAATAACCTCATAAAATCATCTGCAAAAGCCATCTCTCATTACACCAGATTTGTAAGTGCAGGTTTTACAGGCAGAGGTAAATTTTTGTCTTTAATGTAAGGGTGGTGAGAGACTGGCACAGGGTGCCCAGAGAAGCTGTGGCTGCTCCATCCCTGAAAGTGTCCAAGGTCAGGTTGGACAGGGCTTGGGATAGTGGAAGGTGTCCCTGCTCATGGCAGGGGGATTGAAACTAAATGGTCTTTAAGATCCTGCACCATGGACAACAGTGGATCCAAGAGGGAGCAGAGTGGGGGTTGCTGTTCTCCAGATTTACAGATGTTGCACACATTAGTGGAGGAGTGGCAGCCAGATGTTGGTTTTTGGAGCAGTGGGTGCCTCTGTCACAGACCCACTGTGATCTATGAGTTCTGGGAAGGTGGAGGCTTCCCCTGCAGCTCTTGGCATCCTGGTCACATCTCATCTTCTGTTGGAGAGTTCAGAGCTGTTTCCACAGCCCATCAGCATGTGAATAAATACCTGTCCAAGGAGAGCTGCCAGCTGGCTCAGCCATCAGAGGGGCCTCCCCCACAAATTTTGGGTAATGCAGCAGATTTAGCAAGTAATATCAGAGTTTTGTGGCCTACTTCTTTCTCTCTGGAGGGTTTTCTGACCTGGCTATGTAGCCTTGAAGCTACATATTTCTCTGCTTGTTATTGCATTACCAAACTAAATGGGTTTTTCCTTTTCTTTTTTTTTTTTTTTTTTTTTTTTTTTTTTTTTTTTTTTTTCCCCAAGTGTTTGGACTTGTTTTTATTTAGGACATAACCCTTTTTGTCTTTCTGGTTTTGCCTTTCCCAGCCATCTCCTACAGCCAAGGTTGTTGGGATTCAGAGAAATAGCTGACTCACATGGGCAGATGTTGAGATTTTCCTTTGTAACTGAGCCTATGAAAGGGGAATTTTCCTTTAGGCATTGCAGAGGGACAGTCTGCTGGCTCTGACAGGTGCCAGGGGAGTAGTGGCAGGAAGGAGACATCCTTTAACTCAGGGGATGGGGTGAAACTGGGGAGTTTCAATGGTGCTAGAGATCAGTGGTTCAGATCCAGTCCGTGCAGATAGAGATGAGAAGTCATTACATGCTGCCCTCTTGGTCAGTGACCTGTGTGAAATGAGTTTGGGTTTAGTCCAGTCCTCTGCGGATCAGCTGTTTGCAGAAAACAATCAATGTATCTGGCATGGACAGACAGCCCAACCAGCCACCTCAGCATGGGCCAAGGATGCAAATGTGTCCTGGAGGCCAAGATGCACTTACACCAAGTCTGGCTGGCTTAGGGCTTCTGCTGTAATCTGCTACCTTGGTGCATCTTGCACCTTCTCCATTATGGATGTCCACCTTATCGGCTCCCAAACTTCTCGCTGGTGCTTTGATGCACCCACAAATCAGAAGGGACAAAAGCTGGAGGGTTTTGAGTCCTTGGTGTCATGCTGAGCTTGCCTTTGTGGTGAAGTGAAGTGCATGTTAACAGGGATTGTGTCTCCTGAGATCGTGCCCCCTTACTGCCCCAGGGCTGCCTCCTTGTACTCCCCCAGAATGGCTCTGGGCCCAGCTCAGACCTTTCTCAAGGGCAGAAGAAGCTGAGGCAGGGCAGAAGCTCCATCAGCTGGAGCTCTCTCCTTGACCTCTGCTCAGCCAGGGCTCCAGAGCCTCATGAGGTGTTTGCTTCTGTCAAACACTGCAGCCATGAGAGCAGAAGTCTGTTGGCCTCCAAGTGCTGAAAAATACCTCATGAGGATCAAGTCTCTGCAGCATGGAGATGTTTCTTTTAGAAGAAGCAGCCCTCTGATTCAAAAGATGGATGTTCCAGGCTGATCAGTGATCTGAGGTAGCAGCAGCACATGGCACTGCCTTTCTGTTTCCAGGGACAGATCCCTCCAGGACAGAGCTAAAGAGCAGAGTTGAGAGAACTGAGGAGCAGGCAAGTGTGTGGATGCTGCTCCCTCCCCACTGTCCATGCCTGTAGTCCTGCCAGCTCACGGGCAGTGTCCTGGTTCTGTAGCCTGTGATCAGTGGTCAGCAGATGGGCCCCAAGTTCAGCCTGATTAGTGCTGTTCAATCAACAAGGCCAAGGCAAAGTTGCTCCCTGTCTCATCCCATATGGTGGCTCCTGCTGTCACTGCTCTTGTGGGAAAAGCGCTGAGCAGGCTTCTGGTCTCCAGTCCAGCCCCTGTTTTCCCCTCACCAAACAGGAGAGAGCACTGGAAGCACCAGTGTTTGTGTCAAGCATGGTTGCACCCGAGCGGTGACGTTTGGCTCACAGTGGCACTGATAGCTGGGAGCTGGCACTGCCTCGTCCCAGTGGATGCTCCTCTGTCACTTGGCAGGGACAGGCTCCCAGTGGGAACTGCTCCAACACCCTGCAGATGTCCAGGGCCCGTGCCCTGCCTCAGATCTGTGAGCATAAAGGTGAAACAGATGGATGAAAATTAATTCGGAACAGATTCCTGAGCTGTCATTCAGTGGCTGAGGAAGGAATGGAGAGACTAAACTGAAGCAATTTGGGTAACTCCAACTTATTCTTCATGTGTTCTGTTGGAAACTGTCCCTTGGAGTTAATCCTTTCTATAGATTCTTAAATTTTTTTCAACCACAGCAACAAGTAGAGAAGCTTGCTTCGTAAAATTGTAGGTGTAGGGTAACAATGACACAATTGGCTCCCAGGGAAGCTCCCAGAAGAGTGCCTGGAGTTGGTCTGTCCCTTCCTGTGGAGATGTGAGGAGAGGGAATGCAAAATTGAAGGGCTCTAGATTCAGGACTTGTGTAATGACAGGCTGTGATCCAAATGGGTAATGCACACAAAGCTTCTAGACACCATCCCTTTGACATCTTTGATCCTGAGAATGTCCTAAACAGCTTCCTGATATAGCCACCCCTCAGAGCTTGTGCCATCCTCACAATCTTCATCATTCAGGGCTGTTCTCTCCAGTTCCCCACACTGGATATCTCCTCATGTCCTCCCTCCTGTTGTGTCCTAGCATGATGAAATGGAGAAGGTCTTCTTGTGATGCTCAAGTGCTCCAATTAATCAGCTGTGGCAGTTTGTGTCTCTTATTAGTTTGGAAATTCAGAGAAATGCCGGGGGGTTGGCACAATCTGTTGAGGTGGAGCATGTCTGAGTCTGCTGAAGAGGAGCTGGCTCAACCATAGCTGGTTTTGTTTGTCTTCACAGTTGTTACCACACGTTTTTTGTGAACACATAACTGAGATCTGAGTAGGTCCAATTTCAGTTTTTTCCCTCCTCTTATGATTCTGGGCTTATTAGCCCTGACAGTTATTTATTTGTCCTTACTTGTAGGCTGAGGCAGCTTTATGGATAATGTGGGAAGGATGTCTTTTCTAATTAGACCACAGTCTGTTGTCTGTCTGCCTCATGGGCAGGACACAGCATGCTGTTTTGCTGAGTTTATAATAGCAGGAAGCCCTGGATGCAGGAGGTCATGTTGGGCTTTTTCTTTGCAGAGGTTTTAGAGCAACAACTCACAACATCAGTGTTCCTGAGACTAAGGAAACAAAACCTATGGAATATATTCTCCTCTCACTTCCCACAGTGAACTATTTAAATTACATTGGGGCATGATGAGGTACAATAGGAACTGAGAGCAGCACACCATGCCCAGCCAGACCACAAGCTGGGTTTGCAGGAACTTATTCCAACTTATTTCCTGTGTCTCCTAGCAAGGTGCCAGCACACATGTTGCATCCCAGATCTGGCAGGAGTTGTTCTCAGAAGTATTGCAGCAACTAATGAGGAACACTGGCTTCATGGAAGCTCATACCTTCTCTTTTCCCAGCATGATCACCTGTAGAATGTGTATTATGTCACCATTATGAGATCGGTAGCTTTATATAGTGTCCTATCTTGTATAAAAAGTCAAAGCTGCTGTGTCTTGCTCTTTGAATTCAGTGTCCCATAGCAGGGGGGTTGGAACTAGATGATCTTTAAGGTTCCTTCCAACCCAAACCATTCTGGGACTCTATGAATAATTTTCTTGCATCTTTCTTGACAGCAGCAGACAAACTTGTGTGGGGCAGCTCCTGGTACTTTGCAGACAGTGAGGGAGTGAAGTTGGCTCTGATGCCACCAGGGCAGCTGGGGTGGAGGGAAAGATGTCACCAGTCTCCCTCCTTCAAGTCTGACTGAGGACAGAGTGCTCATCCACACCTTTTTCATTTGTCCCTGATTTCAGCAAAGGGGACAGTAACAAGTTGTGTTCATTACCAAACCTTGCAATTCAAGAAAACTCTTAAAATAGAAACTTTCCTTATTCTTCAGCCGCTGGCTCACTGCCCAGGGGAAATAGTGGGTTGAGAATATGAGGCAACAACTTTTCTTTCTCCAGTAATAGTGCTTTCAAACTATATGTCTGTTTAGGAACATTAATCATTGTAACTATGGGGTAAAAATCTTCTGCCTGTCTTTAATCTTACCTGTGCAATGAAATGGCAACTGAGCTCTTGCTTTCTGTGGATGATTAAGAAGGGCCAAGCTTTAAATAGTTGACTATATCTTTTTCTCAATTTGCTTTTCTGTCAGCTTAAATTAGAGATGGTCTTAGCCATTCTGTTGCAAACTCTCCTTGTCCTGTGATCTTTGCTGTTGCAAACTGTGCAGGGCTGGTCTGGGTTAGCCCTGCTGTGCAATACCTGCAGTAAAGGTTTGTCAGAAGGCTTTGCAGTAAAAAAAAACCCCTTGTCTGAGGCAGCCATGGGCACAGCATGCAATCAAGAGATGTTGCATTGCCTAGGGGTCTGCCCTGCAGAAGAGATACAGAACTGCTCATAGGTCTTGATTTCTTGTGGCACTTTTATGAGATTAAGAGTAGTTCTTGACAAATATTGATGTATTTGCAGTGTAATTACAAAGCTTGGCTGGTATTTATATCTCCTTTCCAGCCTGTGCTAACATTGGTAGATGCTGTTAAGGAGGTGCTGTGTGATTAGTAGCATTAAGTGATACTTCAAAGTGTTTTCCAGACAATAACTAACTAATCCAGTTTGGTGCCTGTGAGGGGGAAGAGATCCCAAGGTATTGTTTGTAGCATTTCCTGTTTGTAAATCCCTACAGAATCTCTGAGAGGCAAAAAGAAATTCCATACTTGCGATAAATAAATGGTATAAAATGGTCCAGGATTACAGCCAGCCTTCCCACGTGGCCTGGATGGCCTTCTGTGGGGCAGATGTTCTCATTAGAGGAGAGGACTGTGGCCATGCAGGGGTGGAGGCTCCTCCTGCTGTGCAGGGAGCAGCTCCTGGGCCGTGCTTTGGCCAGACGGTGGGAGGACACAGCACTCCCTGCAGCACCTGGGGCACTGAGCAGCACCTGGTCCTCACTTCACAAAGAGGGTTACATGGATGGCTGGGCAAACACAAATGGTTCTGACTCGTGCAGGGACTTGCTCCTGCATGAACATTCACACAGACTGGATACCCAGGAGATGAAATCCTTGGACATGGGTTGTCTTTGTGTTGTTCCTCAGTGCAGCTGGGGACATGCCAAATTCCTAGTGAGGGGACAGTAGGGCTGAGCAGCATGTGTTGTCTTCATTAAACTCTGACTGTTCCTTATGTCCATTTTTGCAGTATCTGCTACTATATCCCTTCCCTTTCAAAGCTACTATGGGTGACAGTTTCTGAGGAGCAGGAGTAGGTGTCAGCCCTTATGGTAGAATGGCTGCTCTGTATCTCACCATCTTCTGATAGACCTTCCTTTGGCTTTCCTTTCTTGCTTTGTTAGGAAAGGAACCAAACACAGCAGGCTACTGTGCTTTTTTGCTGGCTCCAACCTGCAGGTGCTGCAGAGAAACACCACAAGCACTCTGTCCCTCTCCCTTCTCCTCTTCCAAAAGCTTTTAGCTGTCAGTAAGCTTGGGATAAAACCCCAAGTGTAAGTGACAGCCACCAAGCTAGTGCAAAAAGTCAGAGGTTGGGAAGTAAACCCACTGATTAAAGAAAGTGGATTTCAGAGAAGTGGAGAAGAAGGCAGAGTGAGCACATAGAGGAGGAAGAAAACTGCAAGCCCATGGCAGGAGCTGGGCAGAAGAGCCAGGGTGAATAAACAACCAGCCGGCGCGTTCCACCAGCACGGCTGATTTGTTCCTCTCTTCCAAACGGTTTAGCTGAAACCCGCAATTTGAAAATAAACTTTCCTTTTGTTTTTTAAACAGTTCAGTGCCTAAGAGAGCATCAAAGAGCTTGGGTTTCAAATCAAAATGAGATTGTGGTGGTTGTGTTGTCATTGTACCTGTTCCGCTGCTCTGGTCTTTGGGAGGAGGAGGAGGAGGCGTCTTTGGGGAGCGGGCCCAGCCAGGCTCGTTGCTATGGCAAAGTCTCTGCTGATGCCTGCTCTCTGCCTGTAATTGCTATTCAGCAGCTGTTTCCAGTGGTTGTCTGGAGGAACTTGCACAAGTTATGGACATGAAAATCCCCTCCCTGTATGTTGGCCTTTGCTGGAACCGAGCTTTGACAAGAGAGATGCATTAGCTTGCAAACTCACAAGTAATTAGGTTGGTTTGAGTGTACTTTGCTGAAAGTTAAGGCTTTGGGGCTGGGAAAGGAGAGTGGAGGAGGGGGAAGTGGCAACTTTTAAATCAATATTGCAAATGCAATGCAAAAGAGTGTAATTAGCATGTTTTGCAGGGCCTATTAATTCCTCTGAAATGCTGTTTATTAGGCAGAAGAACTTTGGGAGCCCATCAGTGGATTAAACAGGTTCTGTAATGAAATGTAAATGGTGTAATTGGGCTTGTTCTGAAAGTATTTATTCTTCACCTGTGACCCGCTTGATTGCGGTTTGACAACACGAAGGAGTGTGCATCTCTTGGTTAATGACAGCTAATTCCCTGGAGCTAATGGAGTGGGACGCCCAGGCGCATGGAGCCAGGAACGGCGGGTCACGCCTGGAGCTCCCCAGTGATTGGCACCAATCCGAGCACAATGTAACTTTAATTACAGTAATTCCAAATCTAAAGCAAGCATTTAGCTGCTGGAGAGAGGCTCTTAATTTTGCAAATAGGTGCCGTAGAATGGGCTGACCTTTTATTAGGTAAATATTGGGATGGGTGGGAATGCTGTCCTCCAAGTTACAGGTAATGGTGTTGGCTCCCATTAGCTCGGTGAAAATCACAGGGATGTGTTCTCCCTGTAACGCTAACCACACGGATTTCCTTCAACAAGCAACATTGTGGAGCCAGGAGGAAACGTGGTGCTCTGTGTTATTTAAATGCAGTCTTTCCATCAAGGCATGAAAATCTTCTGCTGCTCTTCTGCCTTCTGTGTGTGTTTTTGTCAGTGTAGACAACGGGGATTTCTGTTGTTGTTTTCCCTTTTTACAAACCCTCCTTCACCCAAACTGTGCAGTGCTAAATATCTCCAGGCACACAGGAAAGGTCATGCAGCTCTCTCGGAGAGCTAAATGCTCAGTTTTGCCTGGCATTGTGGTGTCCTCAATTAAGTGCTACCATCGATGCTGGTTCTGCTCCCTCTCCTGTAGGGTTGAGAGGTGTATGCCCAGCCGCAGCTTCCCTTCTCTCATGCTGGAGAAGGCCTTTCAAAGCACAGACTGGCTGTTGTGTGGGAGCAGAGGGTGCTGTGCTGGTAGAGAGGACCAGGGGGACTGGCAATCCCCCAGCTCTTCCCAAATCCATTAAGGCCAATCCAACCTTGCCTTCTGTTAGCTCAGTCTCTCTCTTAAGAAATGGACTTGTTAGAGTTGAAATGAACCCAGGCAGGGAAGCTTTTATCCAGGAAATGTCCAAGTCTGTGTGCATGGATTTGGATTAGGTCCCCAGAGGAGTGCTGTAGGCTGTTGTATTTAATGTTTGGAAGAGAAGCAATACAATTTCTGCAAGCAATGCCTCTCTTTTCTATTTCATTATTCTTCCTCCTCCGCCTCTTTCCATCTGCAAGCTGAGAGGCAGAGAGGTGGCAGTGACAGCATGGTCACAGATCTCTTTACATCATTGATCTTGGGCTTGTCCCCTGAGTCAGAACAGGCTGGAGAGGGCAGGGTGGGAGGCAGCTGTACACGGGGTGAAGGACAGCACAGTCAGTAAACATTTGGCAACCTGAAGAAATGAAGCATCACTGGGAGAGGGACTGGCAGTGATGGGGTGTTGATGCTCCTGCAGAGCAGCAGCCAGTACCAGGCACTTGCCTGAAACCCACCCAGCAGTGCTGAGAGCAGTGGCAAAGAGAAGGGAGCATCCTCACCAAGCCAGGAACGTGCTCCTTCCCAGCAGATGGCTTTCCATGCACCATTCCTAATGCCAGCAGAAGTAACACCTTCTCTGGATGAGCTCATGCTCCTGCTCGTGTACAGCAGCCTCTCTTCATGCTGAATTTGTGCTTTGTGGGGAGGCAGTGCACTGGCACACACCTGGAGCAGAGGCAGAGCAAGCTTCACTGAGCAGCTTCTCCTGATGTCAAAAGCATCTCATTCCCCCCGGGTTCTCATCTGGAAGATGCATCTGTGATGGGAATCCTGCTGGGAAGTGATATATGGGAGGACCAAGTTAACGTTGCGAAGATGAGATTTCCTTGGCAAAAAAAGCAAAAATAATTCTGATCATTGTCAAGTCAAAAACCTTCAGGTTTACCTACCTCTATTTTCTAGCCTTTGCTAACATGCCACGTTACATCCTAATGATGTTTCCTCTTGCTCCTTACCTTAAATCTTTGTACATTGTCTGTTTATCTACAGATTGAAGACAGTCACCCCATGTTAAATAGAGAAAGATACTTCAGGAACTTCTTCTTTTCAGCACATTAATGTAAAAGTCTTGAGAGCTTCAGACCAAGTCCCTCTTTTCATGGAGTCCAAAAATTGCTCTCTGGGGAAGGATGTGCCAGACCAGTAGTTCTCTAGCTGGTATTTTATCTTTGAGATATGGGAAAGAGAAAGATAACATGGCTCCACAGAAGGTGGATAAGAGCTGGCAAATGTTTGTGTCAACCAGTCCAACATGAAGTGCAGCAGCAGGATGGGCTTTGCATGAGGAGCCTTAGATCCAGAGGAAGATTGGACATTGTTAATAAGGCCAAGTGCCTCAAGGACAGCCTGGAAGAGACTTCAAGTTCCTTATCCCTTCCCATCTCTCCATCTGTTTGTTCTCTATGGAGTCCATACAGCCACTTGTTCCTTTTTCCCTTCAATTCCCCGTTCTGCATCCAAATAAAGGAGCCATCCCCTTGCATGTGTTCCATGCTTATAGAAAGCTGTACAAAATAGCATTGTGAGTGAGTAGTGAGGAGCAATGTGAGTACTTTATCTCTTCAAGCCCATTCTCGTCCATTTAGCCCCATTCATCTTCTTTTAGGGTTTTTCTCTTTATCAGCCTGAAGGCTTTTCAAGGAATGGGCTCTCTCATGTTGCCACAAAGACCTGTTGCGTTTTGGGCACTAAATAAATAATAAATATTGGGTACTAAATAAATAATAAAAGTCGCCTGTACTGAAAAGCCTTCCTCCAGATTAATGCTGCTGCTATAAACAAACCAGGCTTTGAGCTGGGGAGAGCAGCAGCTTCCTCGGGTGGTCTGAGCACTGGATGAGTGGCAGCTCCCGGTCATTAACACAGGACTTTGATCTCTGAGATAAGAGGTTATTCCCCTGTGGCCCTTTGTCGTGAGGAAGCAGTGATAGACTGACAGCAGTAAAACATGGCCTTTTGAGAGGCTTCTCCAGCATTTTACTGAGATTAGATCTCCAGAAGGGGCTGTTAGAGAGGAAGAAATGATGGAACGGCTGGTTATGTGACCACTGTGACTCATTAATATATCAAAATTTATGCCCAGGGTACCCTCACAACTGATCCAAACCAACTCTTAGGAGCTGATTTCTCTCTTTTCCCCATGCTGCTATTGCCTAAAGGCCTCAGTGGGAGATTGGCAGACTCTTGGAATAGCCTCCTGCATTTACTCTGGATCCAGGAGTTTCTGACACAGTGGAGCCTTGGCTGTGTCACCAGCACAGATTTCAAGTTTGTTCTGCACCTGGGACAGTCTCTGTGTCTTCAACCACCTTTCCAAGTGCCACAGCAGCCAGTTACAACCTGTGGTGACACAGACACATGTATCTGAGACCCTTCTGCCTCACTGGGGTTGGGCTTTGGGTGTCTTCTCAGGTTGTCTTGGTGAAATTAGCAGAGCAGCAAGACAGTTGCTGGGAGGTGATGATGGGGGAGCTCATTTTATTGAATTTCAACCCCTGTACTAATAAATCACAGCCTCAACTGATGGGAAAAGTTGTCTTTTGCCAGTGGGCAGAAGACCACTAGACAGCATGCACTGCCAGAATACAAGTCAATTGAGACCTGACTTTTTCACCCAGAGGTCCCCAGGCCAGACTTCGTCACCCAGAGTTCTGGCAAGAAGTGACAGAAAATCATTGATACTGAGCAGTAGTTTTTCTCAACAGGAAGGGTTTTATCCCTTTATCTAATTCCCATTAAAGAGCAGATACATGAACAACACAGAAACCATCCCAGCTTTGTGTCCTGCTGCCAGCAGCCCAAGATACACCATGCCAATCTTTGTTCTTAGACGAGAGGACTTGAGTCTTCCCTGTCTAGGGGACACTGGGTCATGTCACCCCCCTCATGGTATGGCTGAGCCCAGCTCTCCTGTCTCACCACCCTACTCCTGAGATGGCTCATTTCATTCTTGCTGCTTACCATTAGTTCCTTCCTACCTCACTAGATTAACTTCTAATTAAGGCACTTGAGTAGATCAGGAGGAAGCAGTGTGTTGGGGTTGGTACAGCTCATAGGGAGAGAAAGCCATGGAGAGTACTCTTGGATCCTGCCCCACAGGTGATCTGAGCAGTGTTTGAATGCCACAATTTCCTGACTGTTGCCTTGAGGTACTGTTTTGCAGTAGAAGGTGCTAAAGACAGTAGAGAAAATGAAGGGCAGGAATTATGTTTTCTGCATTCATCCTTTATTGTCTACTGACAATTTTTCCTCAATTTTCCCCCTGCTTTTCTTTACACCAAGATGGCCCCAACCTTTTCTCCCAAGTCTGCCTTGTTCCCACGAATCAGAGTGGGATAATGGGAATAGTGTGAGCTCCTTACAACTCCCTCAGTTTAATTGCTGTCTCTCTCCTGTTTTCTCTCTGGATCTCTCTGGATCCCCCTTCTCTCCACTTTGATCTCATTCATGGGGGTACAGCGCTGTTTAATGACCCAAAACCTGTTGGTTTGTAGTTCCAGTTTTAGATTAATTAGTGGATTTCC
Source organism: Zosterops lateralis (assembly GCF_965231275.1). Taxonomy (NCBI): domain Eukaryota; kingdom Metazoa; phylum Chordata; class Aves; order Passeriformes; family Zosteropidae; genus Zosterops; species Zosterops lateralis. The sequence goes on from NC_139775.1 coordinate 3,574,512, forward strand.
ATCCCTGCTTGCCCCCAGATATCCACAACAGTGCTCACTGTTCTCCCACCAGATCTCCTCCATGGCACTGTGCTCCCTCACCACTGGCACACTGATGTTCAGCACTAACACGAGCATAATGAAGCCCCCATCACCACTCAATTTAAAGCAAATCAAAATGCATCTGCAGCAGCACTCTGGTTCTCAGAGAGGAGACAATCAATGATGAATGAAGTCAGCCAGTGGTTAGCATAAGTCAGAATGAAATACTTATTGAGGAGGAATATTTCTGTGACTGTGAAGCAGCGTGGGGATGGAGGAATCTGTCTCGAGGCAACAGCACAGCTGTTCCCATCTTCCTTTCCCAGCAAGTGAGTCACAGAAAGATGATGTTGTTTGGAGATCCTACTGGTAGCAAAGCAGTTTTGCCCTGGAGTGTTGGTGCTTACAGTGCTGCTTGGAGGGCAGCAAGAAGCAGAGCAGGGCTGAGCAGTTGGACAGGAGTGTTGCAAAGGGCTGGAAAGGAGAAGAGGGTGTGGTGGGTGTGTCTGGGTTTGGAGTATTTCACACAGGAGCTGTGCTCCTGTAAGCTCCCAGTGCTGGGAACCAAAAAGTTTCATTGAGGGAGCACAAAAACAGCTCCTGTTCAGAGCAGGATTTGAAAAGAAGGATTGTATGGATGCAGAGGAGAGCACCAGCCCTGTGAGTCCTCCCACAGAGAAGATGTGAAGCAAAAGGAGGAAGGGAAGGGAGAAAGCACTCTTTGAGGCAGTTTGGCAAAGAAGACAGTGAAGAGAAGACAACGTGTGTGAGAGAAGTGGGAGGAGAGGGGAGTAGTCCAAGAGTTCCCATTGGCATTAGGGGAAGGGATGACTGTGTAGGTTGTTTGCCACACAGGCAGGGGAGAGCAAAGCAGCCTTGGGATGAGAGAAAAGCTGGTAAAGGGCCTTCAAAGGCAACAGGGGCCATCTTAGCAAGCAGCACCTCTTGACAAAAAAGCAGAGTGTTTCCTTTGGGTCTTCCAGCAGAATCTCCTGGAATCTCAGTCTTTGCTTCCCTCCTGTTCTGCCTCCTTTGTGGAGACAGAACAGGAGGGTGGGGTGTGGTGGAGTCAGTGACTTCAATGTGCAAATTCAGCTTGAAATCAGCTTCCAGCATCACTTCCTGCATCAGCCTATACCAGTACAAGAGGAGGCAGGAAAGGTGACTTAAAAATGGAATGGACAGCATAAAGCTCATGGTACATAGGCCTCTATTTTATCAAGATATTATCTCAACCTGTTCTCTCCAAAACCAGGGGAAATCCTTGGTGAGCAGTCTCTATTTCTTCTGCCTCACCTCAAGATCTAAAACCAGTGAGAGGCTGGAGAATTTCCCTCTAATTAACTTAACAAAGGCTAGGTTAATAAGCAGCTTGATCATAGTCTGAGTTCCTATATGGGAAGGAGATTGTGGCCAGCAAAGAGCTCTTAAATCTATCAGACAAAAACATAACAAGATCAATGCTGGAAGTAGAAACCAGAAAAGATTAGAAATAAGGAAATGCTTTTGTTGCAACAGGGGTAATTAGCCATTGGAACTATTTATCTCAGTACGTAGGGGATTTGCCATCACTTTGAAGTGTCTAAATGAAGACGGGATATTCTCGTACAAGAAATGTTCTAAGTCAGCTGGTAATTATGAGCCTGATGCAGGAACTGCTTTGCTTAATTCACCAGCTTGTGCCTTTCATCAGTTTTCAGATTGGCTGATTCTTACGGTTCTTTTGAGCTCTACAATCTGGGAACCTATGAGAAATCAGGGATAGTGCTGATGAGCAGAGCACCTGAGAGTACAAATACTGGTACTGGGAAGTAGCAGAATAGTGCAAAAGGCTCTTTTGAAGCAGGAAAGAGAAAACTGTGGCAACATTTACTAACTAACAAGTCAGTAATTTCTGCTGGAAAGAAAATGGCTTTCCTGTGTCTCAGTAGGGATCAGGATGCAAACCCTCCTTAGGCTGGTTTTTCCAGAGGCTGGGGATGTTGTCATCTCATCAGACTCATCATGCCACGTGGGTTCTGTCACAGGGCTGACAGTGCAGTGGCTTTCTTTGTCCCAGCTCATACCATCCATCCTTCAAGTAATTCCCAAACATAATTTATCCACTCCCTGGCATACCTTTCTGGCTTCTCATTATCCTTGCTTGTTTTATGGGTAAGGACAGTTGGGGTGGGGTAGAGATTTAATTCAGACATTTAAGGAAAGGAGCTGTCAGAGCTGGGATTAATAATTGGGGCTCCAGAGCCACCATCTCATTTTAAAATTACTAATGGAGTGCTAGGAAACGTATGTGTGCTGTTGGCCTGAATTTGATTTTCCTTTCTTAAATAAGAATAATGAAAGAGGGAAGGGGCTGGAGGAATGCTGCAGTACACAGTGGGCTCCATTGGGAGCTGGACTGGGAGTGCCAAAGGCTTCAGTACTCATTTGTGTCTCTGGCAGCCTGACCCTGCCGTGAGGATAATCAAGTTTAAAATTAAATCAAATTTCAAATGTTAAACCAGCCAATTAAAGATGTAATCACGTCAAAACATGCATTTTAAAAAAAGTTTTTGTTTACTCTGTCATAATTAATTTATTTAGCAAGAAAACTTTAGGTGGTACAAAATACTTGTTAAATTGGTCATGAGCACTGAGGGAACAAATATACAGCAAGAAAGAGGCATAGCATGGCGACAGTCATCCAAAAACTCACCTGAAAATCCCTGAAGAACTGGCTGACTGAGTTCCATGTGGAAGATCTTTTCCTACCATGAACCAAACATGATGTATCTATTTTTCTGACTGCATGACTGGAGGCATGATTGCTGTTTCTGGCCTGTCCATTAACCTTAAAATGTCTTTGATCAAATAACTTACCATCTCTTGCCTTTGATTTCCCTTGATGTCTCCCTTCAGAAGACTGAATAGCTGGCGAGTTGAGTGCTGGGCTCCTTGGAAGTTATCCCTTACTTGTGTGTTTGTAGCATCACTTGATAGCACGTGAATTATGCTCTCTTGTTTCCTGCAGCTCAGCATCCCTGAATTTCAGGATCTTTCCTTTATCTTTAGGTGGGTTGGTGTTTATTTCACCTGTAGCCTGTTGCTTAGGCTGGCATATTTTGGAAGATTTTTTTTTCTGTCTTGACATTCCTCATGAAATGTTGTTTGAACCTTGATGAACTTTTCAGTAGTGAGAGTAGGTGGATTTTAGGTGTGTCTTTCCTTTTACATTCTGCCATATGAGCTGAGGGTTGCAAGGTTCAATGTATCAGGATGTTCTTGAAAGTTTCTTGCTTCCTACGTGTTTTGACCTCTTAGTATGGCTTCGGTTCTTCTGCCAGTCTTGAGACTCTGTTCAAGGAATGACAAGCGCAGATTTCTAGTGCTAAAGCAGTGAGGAGGGAGTGACTGCTGAAGGAACCTCTCAAACCATGAGTTTTACAGTATGGGAGGATCTGGAGAGGAGGATGGGCACCAGTGGATCAAACAGCTGAGAGAGGAAAGGCAGAGCAGGGTCCCCAAGCCCCAGGTGGGTGACCTGCTTTGCTTTGGCTGTGGTTTATACCAGACATCCTGGATGGCAGTGGCCAGGGGACAGTGACACTGTTCTGTGTGGAGACAGGGATGATCCAGTGATGCTGACCTGGAGAACCACTTGTTCATTCACAGAGTAGCTTGATCCAGAGATTTTCAAGAGAATTTGGTTGGAAAGTGCCGAGGTGAAGTCTTAAGAGATAGAGTTTGCTTTCCATCATCCAGCAGTGGTTAATTTGTGAGGAAAGGAGGAAATTTGACATTCAAAGGCTTGAATTCCTGATGCTTTTTCCATTCCCCAGTCTCCTTTCTGTTCAGGAGTAGACAGGGACTGGAAGCAGTCACTGCAAGTTTGCAGTCGCCTGAACTTTTCGTAATTAATTAATTCCATCTTTATTCACACAGCACTCTCTGCCTCAGACCGTGGGTAATAAACACCGATCAAGCAGGCAGAGATGATAAATTATCTATTTAATAATTAACAAATTAGTCCTAACAGATGGAACCAAAACAAATTTGTCTGTATGTGCACACAGCACACGGCTTGCCTTCCGCTGTTTGTCACACTGGGACGTGACCCAGAGATTTTGGCATTTCTCCACTGATAGTTACCCTCACGTTCCACTTGGGCTGGTCAGGGGTTTATCTCTGGGTCTGCTGTGACTTTGTAGATGTGACATTCTCCATGTGCCAGCAGTGGATGAAAGAGGCAAAGCATGATGTCATAGAGGAAGAGCACAATGGAGAAGAGGAGGATTCCAGGATTTTAGTATAGTTAAGATGCAGGAGCATCCCTGCAGAAGTATCAGCTGTCCATTGTGATCTGTTATGTTGAATTAATAGAGATTATAGTCCCTGTAATTCTTTCTCTTATTATGTAGCAAAGAATAAAAAGTCAATGCAGTGCTGAGTTAAATAAACATGAGGCACTACAGTCATATGAACATAGTATCCTGTGAGCTAACTGTGCATATATTATTCATCTCCAGTTATTATTCATGACCTTTCCCTCACACCGTCATGGCTCCATCACTTGTGAATTTATAACTTCATTAATAATGAGTGTCAATTAATAATGTATTTTCATTATATCCATTGGGTGTATTTACAGCATTCATAATGCATTCAAATAACTGATTTGGGGTGTAAAAATAAAACCACAGCTCTTCCATGGGCCCTCACCTTTTTGATTTTGAAGAGTCACTATTTTGGTGGATAATCCTTCCTGCTCCCATTGGTGTGTGGCCATGCTGTGTAATAGCCTACCATCTGCCACCATCACACTTAAAAGGACTTGAATCAAAGCAGGAAGCATCATTATTGTGTGAGATTAGAAGAAGATGATCCACAAATTCATCATTATTGAAAGCAACACCGGAATGGTGAGAGCATGGGAAAGGTCTGAAGTTCAGCTGTTTCCTTCTCCTCTCCCCCACCAGTTGCATTTGGTTGAAATTGAGGAGCCCATTCAGGTGGAAAGAGGCACCTTGGATTCAGCCAGGCTCCAGGAAGCTCTGCGATGGTCCTAGGAGCACGGAGATTTGCTGGGGGTGTTGCTGGGATGTGCACCTAGCACAAACACACCGTAGCAGGTCACACTGTTGTGCTTTATTTTAATTGAAAGACGCCTACCTCATTTCCTTCCTCATCTGCAGCAGTTTAATCCTCAGGTTTTTTAGAAACAGAAAGTTTTTGCAAGCTCTCCTTTCCTGTTTTCTTTTTTTTTTTTTTTTCCTCACAAAGAAAACTCTAAAATACTTTGGTTTCTCGCAGACATGTCTTTCCTGTCTCTGCCTAGGTGTGCAGATCATTAGCTGGCTTTGGACAACACAGTCTAAACACTGGAGACTCAGGGACAGATAAGCAGTTAACATAACTAATCCTCTTTCAGTTCCACTTCTTTCCCCTTCGAGTATGCTGATAATTCTTACTTTATTTTGTCAGCAGTACTTTGAGTTGCATTTCTCGGGCTCTCTTTCAGTATTCATTGCCCCATGGTAACACTTGACCAGTAAATAAAATTCACCTTTTATCAGTTCCCCGTTATTGGCACAGGCTGTGTGCTTTTAAACAGTTCCAGGAATACTGAGTGCAGTGAAGGTACCACCTTCAAAGCATATACTTGATATTCAGACAGGACAGGAAAAGCTGCCTCTAGCCCCACGGAATTAGAAGCACTTACTAGAAGAGTCAGTTGGATATCAGTAAGAATTTATGTTATTTTCTCTTCTAACTAATAGGATTTTTAAGTAAAGCTAAAGCTGATACGTCTGGCTGAGTCCCTGGCCTTTGTGAGAGTTGCAGCTTCACCAAATGAGAAAGGGCTGAGCAGTGTGAATTCTGGGTATCCTGTGTGCTTGGTGGGAACAGATGCAAGGAGGTGTAAAGAGAGAGGCAGGAGAAGAGAGCCATGAGCAAGGGACAGTAAGTGAGCTCTTTTGTATCGGTTTTAATCAAAACATAATGAGGAGAGCTGAAGCATAAAGCAAAGGAGGGATTTTGCTTGTGTCAGCCTAGAGGAGGGAGCCGTTAATTTCACTCTATCATTTTGAATTGCTTTCTAGAGCGCCTCCTAATCCATCTTCTCCAGCCAAACACTTCCCTCCGCCTATCATCGTTCATTCTTTTGGATTTAAATCATGAGTCTGTATTAATTTAAGTATCTCTTTCTGCTTCTTGTTTTTGTGTTTGCCTATTGAACCCACTTTGGGCCCCCAGAACAAGTTTCATGCTCCACTTAAGCGGCCCAAGTTAGCTGGGAGCCTGTGCAGACACTTTTTCCTTTGGACAGCATTGTCAGAACAAGCCAACCAGTGACTGATGTGATCTGGAGTCAGCGAGGGTGTACAGTGGATAAATGTGCCTGACGCTTTGTGATAGAGCTGGTAATTACATTTCACAGTGAGTGGTATTAATAGTGAAAGGAGGCTCTGGCAATGCTGCATGAGAACTGGTAGCAAGAGAGGCTGTAGGGAGAAGAGGGAGCCATTTATTAACCTGACGAATTATGGAAAAGTGGACTTTCCCTCAGAATGCACAGGAACTTTCCTAGACACGATGCCTTTGAGATAACTCAGGGCCTTTGGTGACACCAATGATACTGAAATCTATTTTCTTTCTTTTTACTTCACCTCAGACTCCTGAGACTTCCATCTCCCTGCTCTTGCTCAAATACTGTGTCATTTGGATTAACACTTCATAGAGATGCTGCTTGGCCAGGAATTCATAGATCTTGAAGTCTGAAGTTCAAAAGTTTTAAAGGACTTTTGACCCCATAGAAGAAAAGGTGATGAACTCGGAAGAGAGTCAGCTGTTGGTTTCAGATGATTATGAGGCATGTGGGACAAATGTCCTGCAAAACAGGATTCTCCATCAGCGTGGTCTTGGAGAAAGATCTCTGCCTGTGAAGGAGAAATGCCCATGCTCAAGACTTCCCAAGAAGCAACAGAAGCTATTGTACCTCAGTCTTCCCAGGGCAATTTCTTACAATTACATTTTCCATATAAAATATCTTTGAGGGAGCAAAGCAGTCTCTCCCAAACATTCAATTTATGAAAGGTCTTTTCCTGTGGATCCTTCTGCTCCTCCCTACTCACACCTCACATTCCAGCCACTCCCCTGATTTTCCTAAGGTTTGTCAGCATTTACCACATGCCCAGTGCTGTGCCCAGGCTGTTTCCCTTCCATCCCAGCAGTGATGAGAGGGATGGTGCCAGCCCAGGCAGTCCATTAGTGCTCAGAAGGGATCTGATGTGCCTTCCAGCCAAGGTGCAGCCGCCGGCACAGCCCTTGCACGAGGCCCTGGCTGCTGGGTTGTGCAGCTCTCTCCTGGGGTTCTTAAAAGGAAAAACGTGCCAGCTCTGGGAAGGAGGACAGCACAACGATGGAAACAGGCCTAAGCTGGAGAGAATTGCCAGGATTTTAAGGTATCTGAAGTGCTCCAGAACCAGAATGATTTAACGGTGTGATTACTTCTTAATGCAACACACAGAAGGTTTTTTTATTAGATTTCCCCCTGCCCCATTTATTCCTTCTAAGTGCTGCAGAAACAGGCAGCTTTTGAAATAAACACCTGGGGCTCTTATACTATATCACTCAGTTTAATTAACTTTTAAATCATATGATGTCACCTGGATATCTTTCTAAATTCTACAAGCCCATGAGACAGTAGTAGCTGCAGTTCTATTCCATTCCCACCTTTGATAAAATCACCTTCTGGAGGTTGCAGGGTTCCCCTCTGCCCTCTCCTCCCTTACAGATGTTCTCTCCTTCAAAGAGCGTAGGCTGGAGCCAAGTGACTTGTAGCTTAAGGGCTTGAAAATACGTGCTGTTGAGTTAATGTTGGGTGATATCTTTGTGAGTTTGGGTCAGTGAAGCAGCTCTCTGGTGTCCAGAATAACTTTACACAGATGATTTCACAGGCTCTGTATCCACAGAGCAGTTCATGCTCTTGGTCATGAGATGGTCTTACCCAGCAAGTGACAGACAGAGGAATGCATTAGGAAGAGACAAAATGTGTCCCATAGGGCTTAAAGCTGCTTGGCAGAGAAGTCTTTATTAATAATTTTTGCTCTTTTCTGATATGTTGCCTTTGTACTGTTGATTCTCGTACCCTTAGAAGGTGCCAGCTGTGCATTTTCCCAGTGTCAGAACCCAGTAAATGCTTATGGTTCCTTCCTTCCATCCATCCGTCCATCCGTCCATCCATCCATCCATCCATCCATCCATCCATCCATCCATCCATCCATCTATCCATCCATCATTTTGTAGGCATTTAGAGCAGAATGACAGGGGAAAGAGCTAAAACATAGGATTGTCTGGTTCCTTCCTCAGCCTAAAGGAGGGAGCAATCCATGGGGTCTGTGTCTCACAGCCAAGCTGTTTGCACCGAGCTTAGACAATCCTGTGCACAGGATGCTGAATCTCAGAGGAGTTATTAATTAACTGTTAAGACTAATCCATTAGGATGTTCATTATTCCAGGAGAAAAAAACTCAAACCAAATAATGAAGTTTTTAGTACTGATGAAGAAGAGGAACACAGAGTGATTAGGAAGCAAAAAGATGAAGGGTGCTGGGATTTTCTGAGCACTTCTAAGCTCAAACTACCCCAAAAGCACTAAGTAGAGTCCACATTTAAGAAAATGGTTGAGAGATGCCTTTGAGATGTATAAGCAAGAGAGCCAAGAAATAAAACAGATGAGTTGACAAGTAAACCTAGCAATTAATTACATAGAAATTATAATGGCTGAGTGTAAGAAAGGGGGAAATCACTGAAAGAAGAGAAGAGCAAGGACTGTCCTCAGCGTAGATGTGACCAAGAGGGTTTGTGGAGCAAGAAACAGAGAGGTCAGCATTTAGTTAAAGGAGTGTATGGACATAACAAATGGGAGAAGAGCAATGGGAAGCTTTAAGGGTTAATAGACCAGATAAGAGTATGAAAAGACCTGCTAGTGAGAAATGGAAGGGTTGGAAAAGGCCGCTAGAAAGGTCTCTGTCTGTCAGGTGACCCCTGAGGTGGAGGTGGAATTGGTTGGCCGTACAACAATGTCACTGCATCCGCTTCATCTGTATTTAAAGTTCCTCCTTTTGTGTGAGAGCTCTCTGCACAAGCTCAGCAGTGTGAGTGAGCTGGGCTGCCGTCAGCTCTCTACCTTCCCGCTGTGCTCCTGCCCCTCCTTTGATGCCACGTCCCGGATATTTCCCTCCAGCTCATCTGATTTGCAGAAACCCAAGTGATTCTTAAGCTTTTTTTTGCGTTTGGTGAATTTTTTTTTTTCTTTTTGTTCCTGTGCTCTGCTCTGAATGCATTAAAAATGGGGAGGCTACATTAATGCGAGTCAAAGATTCCTGAGACCATTAGTGTGTAGTGCCAAGCTCATCCTTGCAGGAGTATGTGGGATGGTCATTACAAGGCCCTTGGCAGCTCAAGTGATGATGAATTTGCAGGATGCCATTAAGCTGCCAGGATTTCTCTCTGCCAGTCAATGTGCAAGTTAAAGAGCTCCACCATTTCCATAAAATAGGGAAGGAGGTGGGCTGGGGCATGGCAAACACTTGGAGTGAGCTGTGCTTCAGTGATGCACGGGCAGCTCTGAGCAAGGGAGGAGCTGTTAAGTTCGGATGCTGTATTTTGATCTCTTCCCTCTGCAGCTTTTCTGACCAAGTTTTCCATCTTTTTTCTGTCTGTCTGTGAAATGGGAGTGAGCTGAAGTGGCTGTTTCATATCGCCTGACATTGGGGCTTTGTTTCCTCCCGGGGAAGGTCAAATGTGGTGCTGGGGGAGCAGCCGGCAGGAGCTCCCAGGAAATAATCAATAGAGGGAAGATGAGGATGAGCAAGCAGGGAGGAGAGATAGCATCTAACCCATGTTTAATAAGAAGGGGAGAGAGAGGTGCAGAGCCAGGAAGCGGGGGAATGTATTAGGAAAGCCAAGACCCGGCGAGAAACTGCATGATAATGAGGCACAGGTGATAGCAAAATGATAAGTCAGCAGAGCTGGACGGGGTGGTAATGTCCAGCTTTTCAATTCCAGGCAGGTAGTGCTGCGTTTGCAGGAGCTGTGGCTCCTCAGGAGCGGCAGACATGCGCCTGTGAATGTGAAACTGGGAACCGGCCTGCACATGCGCTTGTTCCAGAGCTCAGGGCTGCAGGGAGGGAGCAGGACCCTGAGCAAGAGGGAGAGAGGGAAGGGAGCATTTTCTCCTTTGCTTCTATCAGGCAGATGGACCAGGGGCCTGTGGAGCAGTGCTGTTTGCCCCTGGCACGGTGTTATGCCATATTATGGTGGTGCACAGGGAGCTCAGAGGTCCTGATGCTGCTGACCTTCGTTTTCAAGGATGTGGCTGGTGGTGTCACAAGTGCTCTGCAGGCTGGTTATGAATGGGCCTCTGATAGACCCGTGCATGCAGCCAAAAATTAATGGCCTCCAAGAAGGCTGAGTGGGATAAGTGCACCTACTGTAAGGCCACTGGAGCAAGGAAGAGACAGAGAAGTCAGTATATTTTTATTTCACACTCAGGAGTGTCCAGCCCTGAAGCCATAATCTGCTGATAAAGGCTGTAATCTGCTGATAAAGGGCTAGTTTAGTTCCAGGTTTCCTATAAATCCAATGGCACAAAATGGTATTTCACCAGGATCCGTGTCTCTGCCCTTAACTACTTCCAGCAGGAAACCATTGGAAAGGCAGGGAATGAATCCATCTCCATGTTTGCCAGTTGTGTGAACTCCACACAAGTGCAGTGGGAACTGTGTGTGATGGTGCTTTCCCCCATGACAGAGTCACACCCATCTGAGGGTAAATACATTGAAACACCTGGTTTTGCCAGAGAAAGCTGAACCATGCCTGAGCATCCATGGGGATGTAGGAATGAGTGTTGTGTCTGTTGAGAGACACAGTGGCCCTACCTGATGATTTTCCCCAGGGCCTCATGCCAATACCCTGACTGCTCCAGCCATGGCATACAGATGCCACTTTAAAAAGAAAAATTGCTCTTCTTAACGTATTCTGCTTCATCTATGCCTCCAGCTTTGCCCCCCAAAATAATTTTGACTGTGTAAGTCTCAAAATAGACAATCTTACTGTTTCAGACTGATTTTAAATCTTCCCTTTAGTGTCAAGTGGTCGGGAAACAAATATTCATCTTGCTGGGAAAAGATGCATTGCTTTCCAGAGGCCACAGAACTTGCATTTAGCCCAGAAAATCCTCAACTTAATGCACTGCAGTTTAGTGACATGTTTATCTAAACAAACTCTACTTGTGGTGGTCTCTAAAGTTAGCAAGGAAAACTTGACACAGCAAGCATATATGTATATATGGCTGTGGAACAAAAATTGTCCAATGTCAGTAGGATTTGTAAGCTCAGGTTTTGGCATATCCAATCTCATATTGATGTTTCACACTCAGAGAAGGAGGGAGGCTGGCTCAAGGTGGACTTGCTGTGCAAGCAGATGGCATCAGGCAGGAGGCAGTGCTGCCATGGGTCACCCAGCCCTTTGCTTCCCCACCCAGTACAGAGCTGAGACATTGCCAGGCAAGGGGGCAGGCAGTGCTGGCATGACCCCCATTTTTTGGTATTTCATTATCACTGTTAACATAGCTACATATGTGAGCTCAGGAACAAGCAAAATGTCCCATTTCTTAGTTCTTTCTGTCTCTTGGTGCTGGAAGGCAACATCTCTCAAACCATCTCTCTCTTTTTTTTTTTTTTTTTTATAACAAGCTGTTTAGTATTAACGCTGATTACCCAATTGCTCATTTCAGGGAGAGGAATGGCAACTTTCAGAGCTTTAGGGACTTAATTTTCTTCTGGATTTATGGGCAGCCACCCAGATCTCTCCAGCATGGTTTCTTTTCTCCATCATCTGTATTTTTGCAGACAAGACTCTAAAGATATCCGAGTACAAGTTATTTCACACCGATCCTTGGCTTTCCCCATGTTTTCTGTTTCCTTGTTAAGTAAAACAGTGTGTTTATGATATTTTTAACATTTTTACAGAAGATCAAGCCAGTCAGGATACAGCTACAATACCCTGGAAAGACAGATGTATTTGACATACTTGACTGTGAACTGTCAGCATCTAGGGGGTGATAGTGGATAAGATAAGGAACAGTTGCCTGAAGAACATTTAGAAAAGAGAAAATGAGAGAAAGCTCTGTTCTTCCAAGGCGTCACCTGAGGAGGATCTACTGCAAATTACCAGCAGGCAGTATTTTACCAGTTCTGAGCTTAAATTACTTTTGTTTAAGTTTGAACCTACATGTGGAGGTCATTGTGCTAAAGTCCCTCCACCCTTTAGTGCAGGCATTCCCCTGGTGCTGCGAGCTCTGTGCAAAAATTGAGTCTGCATTTACAGCAAGTGTCGTGGTGTCTCATTAAACCATCAGTGCTTGGAGAAAGTGCTAAACCCTAATGGGTTTTCCACAAGCATCTGCCCGGGAAGAAGGAGAGGTGTCACAAAGTGACATGTCAACAGAGGCCATATAGTTTGTGCTCCTCACACTGCACATCATTTCTTACCCGTACATACTCTCCTCCCGCAGGATGAGAAATGTATGAATCAGTCATACTGCCTGCTCCGTGTGCTGTAAATTAGAGAAGGATGCAGCTGGTTTGTCTTTTCGTTTTCTGTGCTCTTTAATTGCCTCTTCATTATGTCATCCAGCGTCCCTTTCTCCAGCCTCTTTCATATCCATCTTTGAGAATGATGAGCAGTCGAGTGTGACATGCCCCGAAGGTGACTGTCAAAACACGCTGAATTATGCAGTGGTCCAGTATTCCTTTTCTTCTCTCTCTTCCTCCTTTAAGTGTTGCTGGAAGAAGAGTTGCAGTGATCGATTGGGAGGCCAGGTTTTCCTTTCAGATTGGGTGGAACATTTTGGATTTTGTATGATTTAAAATGGAAGCCTTGGCAAGTCTTTCAGTGTGTTGAGGCTTTCCACAGTGTTGGTATGGAGCATTGTGGAGTCTCCTTCTCTGGAGACATTTGAAAGCTGTCTGGTTACACAGTCCAGAGTATGGTGCTCTAGGGAACCTGCTTGAGCAGGGAGGTTGGACCAAATGGTGACCCACCGTGGTCCTTTCCAACCTTACCCATTCTGTGACGTAATCCAGGGTTTCTGTGGATCACTCCACACATCCAGCCGTGAAATCCTGCTTGTTCCCCACTTTGTGTTCCCAAGTCTTTCTAGTTTCAAATGACTGCCTTATGATGGCTTTCTGATGGCCAGATACTTTTGTGTAATGACACCTTCCCAGGGATTAATCTGGTTTTTTTCCGCCTTAATTTATGGAGGAAATGTCTGGGCTATGTCTGGGACTAGTGTGCTGGTTTGTGCAGTTCCCATCTCTCCCTGTCTATCACTACCATAAAGCTGTGCTTAAAGAAACCTTTTCTCCCTTAAGGCAAAACAGGAGGAGATGCATGTAGGCTGTGCTGACATTATCTTTGATAGCTGTGCTCGAGCTTGGCAGCTCCCAGGGCCAGGTGGCTCCATGCAGCTGTCCCCATCCCCAGTGGAAGCAGCGCTCCATGGAGCCAACATTCCCATATGGCTGAGCAGCCCTGCCTGGGGACCCCGTGACGTGGGGCGGGCTGGGGTCAAGGATGACAGCCACCTCTCCAGCCACATGGGGAGGAAAACAGGCAGAACAGGAGGACCCCGAGCCAGTGGTGTCCCCAGGCTGGGAACTGAGCCACGGTTGGGTCCATCCATCCAGCCCTGATGGCCAGGCTGTGCTGCTCGGGGAGCAGAAGGTTCTCCAGGGACGTGCCTCTTAAAGCACATTGCAGTCACAAAATTTAATTGACACATTTCAGAGTCTTAAACCTGAAGTGCCGCCTCGGGAAGAGGGAATGCCTTTTAGGCTTCTTTAAAGGATCCAGGATTTTATGTAATAGTAACAACAATAATAATAACAACAACTACTTAGCTAGGACCTACACAAAATCATTGATGTTTGCCTTTGCCATCAGCTTAATGTGCATTTTGCTGATGCACAACTCCTGGTTGATCCTGTTGCATAAATAAAATAAGCCCTGTTAATTTTAAACTACTTGAGAAACATATACATACAGAAATGTAAAGCTTACAGAAAAAGGGCAAAATTAGCAGGAAAAGAGAGGGATTATTTTCAACAGTGCCCTTTTAATTAGAACAATAATTAATTCTTCTCCCTGACATGCACATGCAGATTACTCTTTTAAAATATTCCTGCTTGAAGTAAAATGACTTAAAGCTATATAGCGGAAGAACAGACCATAAATCTAAAGGAGAAAAATCAGGACTCTGTGTATTTTGAGCACTCCTTTGGAATCCAAAATGGTCACTGGAATGCATGCCATAAAATCTAATGGCAAGGTGAACAAAATACTCCTCGAGACCCAAGTGCTGAGAACAGGCAGAGGCTTCACACAGGCACCGGGGCCGATGAAGTGGAAAATTGAGTTAATATTTTGCACATACACAAATCAAACCAACTGTGCTCCTTTCCAGGGGACAAAATGCTTCCTACTGTTGGTCTAGATGCACTATATTGCCATAACTTCTTCTGGCCTTATGGACTTCAAAGGTTGCTCAGGGAGGAATCTTGCTTGGAAAGTGGATGTGGAAGCAAGAGATCACTTTGGGAAGGGTGGAAGAAAGGCAGAAGCAGGCACAGGTGGGAAGAGGAGGTGCTGGAAAGCCAGTGATGGTGCAGCACCAGAGCTGGGTTGGACATGGGACCAGCTCTCCTCCACAGGGCAATGGTCACTGCCCCAAGGCTGCCAGAGTTCAAGAAGAGTTTGGACATTGCTCTCAGGTGGAATTCTCAGGGTTGTTCTGTGCAGGGCCAGGAGCTGGACTCAGTGATCCCAGAGGGTCCATTCAGGATATTCTATGATTCCTCAGCAGAGGGAGGTGCCAGCAAGTCTCTGAGGGCCTGTTTCTTTTGGTGGGATCTGTGGAACATGGATGGTTTCACTGGGGGGAAGTGGGCTTGTTGTGAGCGTCTGCTCTGTGATTGTGCTGATGGGAAAATGACAGAGAAAGGTGGAGAAAAAAGTGGGCAACACATCAAAGGCTGGTGGAGAGGCCAAAGGTGAAGAGAGGAGAGAAAAGAGATGTGTTTCTGGAGGAATGCAGGCATCCATTGCTTATACCATCTTCTATGATATCATCACACAATTCCCTTTACAACTCCCTCAGCCGTGCCAGAGGAAGCTGCAGAGTGACAGCCAAACCCCAGCTCGCAGCCATTTGCTCCCAACCAACATCTCTGTGAGGCAGCACCAGCGCCTGGAGCTCGGTCCCTCAGCACCCTGGAAAGCCTCTGAAAAGCATTGGGCACAGCAGGGAGGCGTCTCAACTGCCTCCCTGTAATTAGACTTGTGAAAATGCCTCCATGGAGGAGAAAAGCCTGAAGAGCTTGCTCCTGGGTGGGAGATTTCTCCCAAGGGCTGATCCTGCAGGCAGGTAGTGCCAGCCCGGCTCAGGATTGCATTGCTGAGTTATGCTGCCCAGCCAGGGTTTAATTCCTTATGGCGGTGATTAAGACTACTCATTTAGGGACATAAAAGGAGTTGGCCCTCTAATTGCATGTACAGATGTTTGCAGACATAAAGCAAAATGATGCAGGGAGGCTACAGCATCCTGCTCACTGCTCTGTACAGGGAGATGGTGCCAAAATGAGGAATTAGGAGGACAGCATGAAAAATAAATGTAAGGAGCTTTTGTTGACCTGTAAAGGAGATCATGCTGGAATGGTCATCAAAGGAGAGGTGGAAAGAGAATGTGTGTGAATGAATGGAGTTCGTGTTGTCCATGCTGGGTTATTTTGCTGCACCCAGGGCAGGCTTCAGGCCACAGAGCCACAATCAGCAGTGCAGCCACAAAGACCTCACCAGCCCAAGCTCCAGTGGTGCTAATTAAGAGAAAAGAGTTTCTTCCATTTAGTTTTTTGACAAAAACTGATTTTCACACATCACTTCATTCGGTTACTTTTCTCCAGAGACTGACAAGCCAGGGAAATACTGTTCCCTTTGTCGTTGCTGTTAATTAAGGCAGGGCTGAGGCACCCTGGTAAACCTCAGGTACCTCTCAATTTGCAGAGGGCTTTGCAGCACTGAAATGAGCTGCAGAGCTGGAGACAAGTTTCACCAGGAGCCCCAGAGGTCCACAAAACCCTTGATTACAGGAGAGAAGACTGGTTCATCCAAACTCTGGAGGTACAAAGGACTTGTAATCCTGTATTTTCACCTGCTAGTCATCTAAAAATGACTTTTCTTTTGCTTCTAGTGAACCTCAAGTCTTGTCATGTTCAGCTGAACCCAAAGAGGACATGGTGTAGTAGGGGACCACAGGGATGCTTCCCAAGACCTCCACACCAAGTCTGCTCCTTTGCCTTTTGCCTTGGGCATGTGTTGCTGGTCCCTGCTGCCTCTCCTGGTTTTCATGAAGTCCCACGTGGCTGGAGAACCTGTCAAAGGCATCTGCAATCCTCCTCTCTGCAGGGGCCTCATCTCCTTTGGAGAAAAGTGAGGGCTTTGCTCTTACCCTCCTGTGTCTACATGACCTCTCAGTCTACTCTTTGGTGGATTAAAAGGAACATTTTCTTTCCCTACCCATCTTCTCTGCAGCTTGGATTCATGGTCTGAGGAGGAGAGGTGTGGGCATATGCCAAATTTCCTTGGATGGTTGAGATTTGCCTTTCATGTATATCCAGTCAATCATCCTCATTCAGTGCCACATTTCAGCTGGAAGTGCCAGTACTTCTCCAGCTACCAGTGGCTGCAGTTTTCTGTGGTGATATCCCTGCCTAAGCACCTTTTGTCTTCTGTTTAACAGTTCCAGTTTCATTTTTTGCTTGCCCTTGATCAGCACTTGGCACTGGCTTTGGTCTAGAGAGGTTGTATAAGTAAAGGCAGTCACACTACATGTCATTTGGGGAGATGAATGGTTAAATGTCTCAAGTTCAGCTCATAGCACTGATTTCTTGGGTCTTTTCTTTGTTTGTTTCAGGGCACATCCAAGTTTTGAGGACAGCTAAAGGTGATGGAGATGACACCTTAATTGAAAGGGGTCAGAGGGCTGCATATTTCTCTTGCATTAACATTCTGTGCATATTCCTTTTTAAACCCAAAGTTCTGTCCATTGTTCCTTACTGGCCTTTAGAAAGTGAACTCCTGGTAAAGGGCTTAAAAGACAATATTAAAAGGGGAGAGAAAAAACTGAAAAGGGGATTACAAATCCAATAAAATTTGCTCTCAAGAGTAGACAGTATCTGCTGGACAGGAAATATGTTTGAGTTTCTGACTTGCTGCAAAATACCTCAGCCACAGAAAGTCCTGAGCAGAGGGTGAGCCTGGTGTTCAGTTAATCATCAAAGACAAGCAGAGGACACTCAGCTTGCACAGGGATCAAGTCTGAAGCCACCTCATGCATATTGCAGTGGCTCTGCCTGTACGGGTGCTGGAGCACTGATGGAGCAGCAGCTGCTGTGGGAGAATTTGGTGATGGCTCTTGGTGTGTGCAGGCTGTGCTGGTGGGGATGGATTGCCTGGTTCTGGACGGTGACAGCCAGCCCACTGAACACTTAGTTCACAGCTGCTTGGGGTACGTGGTCATCACACGGAGATCTTTGGTGCTCTGGGATTTGAAGAGCTCTGAACATGGGCAGTTCTGTGCTTTGCCCAGTGCACTGGTCTCAGCTTTCTTCTGAAGGGAAAGCAAGTTGTTTGGGCATTCAGGTGTCAACAGCAGATGCTACTTCTAAATCCCTCTGCCTTGTGGGGGATTATTTGCTATTGCACTCATCCTATGCATCAATTATCATGTGGGTAACTGAAGATTTTTCATCAGTATCTCCCTATTCTGGATCTGACCGCGGTGGTGAAAATGCTCTCAATCCCACCAGCAGACAGCAGAGAAGGCAGCAGCTCCAATTCTGCCTGTGCTCCATTCCCTGAACACGCTTTTGTGTTACAGGCTGCAAATGTTCAGGTTGGGGCCGTTCTTTCTGTGGATGCTCTTTGTGCCAGTGCCTTTCATCCGAGCTGGAGCGAGCGGGGGTGGGACAGGCAGGATGCTGGCACAGCCCCCTCTCTGTGCACGGCCTGTGAAGGGCCTCGTGGAGACTTTGTTGGAGTCTTTCTAAGAGCATCTGCCTCCAGTTGGGGTAATCAGTACTCTCAAGCTGTAGTAGTGAGTATCTCGTTGATGGAATATGAAAGTGAGCAAAATGTCAGTTCAGCACTGCGTGGAGGCCTCACTGACACACAGGCTGCTTCTGAAATTGCTGGCGTTTTTTTCACTTAATTGCCTTTTTAATCATAGTGAAATTGCTCCTATTTGCATGAATATTCCAACAGCAGGATCGGTTTGCTCTTGTCACAGATACTCACTACATATCACATTCAGTTTTGCTTAATATGCCTCGTGTTTAGAGAATCAAACTTTTTTCCCTTCTGTTTTATTCTTTTGTTTCCCTCTGGCTGCCACAGGATGGGCAAATATTTTTTATTTATTTCAAAAGATGTCTTGAAATAAATAAAATGTCTGGAGAAGAGAAGGCTCTAGGGAGACATTATAGCAGACTTCCAGTCCCTAACAGGGAATTTCAGGAGAGCAGGAGAGGCACTTACAAGGGCATGGGGTGATAGGACAAGGGGGAATGGCTTCAAACTGACAGAGGGCAGGGTTAGATGGGATATAGGGAAGAAATTCTTCCCAGTGAGGGTGGGGAGGCCCTGGCACAGGTTGCCCAGAGAAGGGTTAGCATTGCTCAGAGTTAGCAGCACAGAAAGTGGACCCATCCACTTCCAAGGCAGTAAAGCAGCAGAAAACAGGCTGGGCAATCAGTCATCTCCAACTGTCAACTTTCAAGCAGAAAACATTGATTTTAATGGTAATTTCTGCATAAAAATTAATGGCACTATAAAATCTTAATTTGGAGTTTCAGAACAAATAATGTAATAGTAAAAGGCAGCATCCTGGAGTAATTTGAAAATGAATTAGGCCAGTGGAATGAAACTCTCCCCTCTGAGATGCCTTTAATTGATCATCTCCATAACAGCTAGTTTACAAACACATCATGAGAGCACTTGCTGCCCTGCCCTTTCAGGCAGCACATCCAGCATCAGTATGGGAACCAGTACATCCCTCCATGTTCCTTCTGGGTCCTAGTGAGGATCTGGTGGGGAGGAAATAAATCAGGGGTAGTCATGTGGTCAGCACAACATGAGTCTTTGAGGTTTGAACAGAGGGAAAAACCACTCTCCCACAAGTAGCAGAAACCACAAATCTAAAATTAGCCAAGCCCTTCAGATTGGCAATAGGCAAGTGGTGGATCCCTGTGGATGCTCTGTGCTGACAGCACTATTAATACATCGGCCAAGGGCTTGGGTGAGGGTGGGGAGAGCTGTGTGTGCATTGGGAGTAATATATTTTCAACATCTGGTCTCGTTCATTGGAGCAATACCAGGGGCTGATCTGTGATACAGGGCAGGAGTGCTAGAGACTTTCTCTGAAATGTAAAAAAAAAATTGCTGCTTCTTACTTAATTACAGTCCTGCCAGTTGCTATGTTGAAATGCTGCTTTAAAAGCCTTTGTGAGTAATTAGTGTCAAAAATATAAGATCTACAAAGCCATAAACTCACAGCTTGGTAATATTACCAAGTACTAATTAAAAAAAGAAAAAAGAAAAGTCTCTCTTTCATGATAAGATTTCCAGCATAGCGAAAGATAAAAATGATGCAATTTGCAGATGATAGGAGAGGAAAAAAAGGAAACCTGAGAGAAGGATTGAGGAGAGAAGAAAGTCAATATCAACAAGGCTGTAGATCTCTGAATGATTTGGTAATGGTAAGGGTAAGGGAAGTGAAATACTGGAGTCTCAAGACAGAAATATTGTCAGGAATATATCCTGGAAGCCTCTTCTGCTACACAACAGAAATAAGGTTGAATATGAGGCACTGTGGACAAGAGGTCTAAAAATACTGCTGTGTTTGGGACTAAACCTGGCATGGCTCTCAGGAGCAGTTGAGTATTGCAGGAATATCATAAGTGGCAGAAAAATTAGAGATACCTTATGCAAATCTGTAAGTGTATCATGGCATCTTGTGAGGGGTATGTGACATCCCACCCATGTTCCTCCTGACCAGTCTGGACTCCTCTCTGGATTGGTGTTAGAAAAGCAGATCCAGCCTGGCAGAGGGAAACCAGGCTCACACACAGCAGCTCAGAGAGTTTGGTTATACTGAGATGAGGTGTTTATCCTTTGGAAAAAAAAGATTAAAAAGAGACCTCATTAAGGTATAAAGAAAACCCTGCTGGGAATAAAAGATCAAGGCTATTTGGGTTATTGTCAAATACATGTGTCAAGGGACATAAAGCTAGTCTGAAGAAGGACCTGAATTCTACGAAACATAAGCTGATTTTTTTTTTAACAGCACTTAATAATGCAATTATAATAACAACTTGTGCTTTCTCATGCCTTCCAATTTAAGATCTGAAAGCACTTCACAAACATGAAATAAGCCTTCCAGGACTGTTGTGAGGTACAGCAAATATTCCTCTATTTTGCAAACTGAAAAACTGAGGAACAGCATGAGTACAAAGCAGCACAGCATGTGGAGGAGTATGTCTTTATTTTAATCGGGTTGGGCAATGCCTCAGGGCTTTGCTTGCTCACCAGGTGCAGTCTTGTGGCAGTCCAGAACCTGTCTCCTGATGACGCTGTGGAGTTTTTCATTTGGCACCTTCCCTTTCTGTGATCCCTCAGTCTTTATGGAAATGGTCATTTGTGAGCAGGGAAGGAGAGCACTAGAAGGTGGCCATACAGCCATTGGTGGCTCATGCTGCTCTGAGATCCCAGGTATCCCTTGACACCAGTGGATTTTTATTGCCCGCAGCCTCCTTAGTGTTTGAGTGAGGTCCACCAGGACCTCAGGAACCCAGAGCAGAGGGGCTCCTAACCATTTGCATCCAATGTGGTTTGTAAACTCCTGTATTCAGAGTGTCATTGTGCTGTCAAGGGATGTCCCTTCCTCTGGTGCCCACCACATGGGGAACCACAGGCTCACCTTTTGAAGTGCTTCTCTAAGGTTTCTGTTCTCATTTCCAACTCAACAGAAGCCCCAGCAAGCAGGTGGGCATTTGGGACTGGGAGCTGGGCTGTTTGGCTGTACCAGCCACAAGAGGGAACTGCCAATGGTCTGGTTGCACATCACGGGCTGTTTCAAGTCTGGAATTGTGGACTGCTCCTTTCACCTTGACAGTGCTCTTGTGGTGGGGCCATTAGTATGGGTGGCAAGTCAGCAGGAAATAAAATTGTCCTGCCCTTAACAAGCTGGCTTCACCTGACCCTGACGAACATTTTGTTTCCTGGATGTTTTAAATTAAGTGGCATTTCAGCTAAGGTAGTTACATATGAATTGGTTGGGATAATGCTTGCTTGAGCTGAACATGCCCAGCCAGTGCCTGTTAACTCCCTGGTTCTGCATCCATTCCTGCCTCTCTCTTTTGTTCATCAACACAGGTTCCCTTTAGATATCATGGGTATCTAGACACGTGCACTTGCTCCTGGTTTTTCCTCACTCTCCTCTCTTTGTAGCACGAGAATACAGAGCAGCCTGCTTGGACAGGTGTGCTGTGCACAGAGCTTGGGGTCTTGTCTTTAGTGTGCTCTGATGGCAGGTGGGTGAGCAGGATCTAGGGTGACATCAACAGGAGGCAGCTGTACTTGGGAGGAGACCTGCACAAGTCCATGGCACATGTTGTTTGTTTCCATACCTCGAGTTCATCCTCTGATTCTGAGATCATACACAGGAATGTTTCTTCAGGTTGCAGGATGAAATATTTCGTGGTTTCTTCTCATCATCCACAGGACCAAATATCCCATGGATTTTTCTGAAGGCTGCTTTGCAGGAAAGCATTCCTGGAAAAATTAATCTACCTCATTGTTATTCAGGCCTCAGTGTTGGGGGAATCTTGCTTTTCTTCCACCGTGCAGCTAATCACTGCATGGGGCTGTGCTCAAGCTTCAGCAGCTCACTGTTGTTCGGTAAAGATTAAAAAATAACAATTGGTGGTGTCATCAAATCAGTGCAGCCAGTGAAATCAAAGCTTCAAACACCATCAAAGGTCTACATGTCTCACAGAGCAAAAAGTCACAAGAGCAACAGAATGCCTGTGCTGCCACTGCTGCTTTGATCCCAATGCTGATGTTGGGGAGGAAGTCAGATTGCAGCATTCCTCCAGTCTGCCTTCCACACTGAGAGATCCTGAGTGCATCAATAAACAGTAGCAAACAAGGAGGGCGTGTGTTCAGGAGCACTTCAGGCTTTGGGATAAGTGTTTCTAGAGAGTTTGCTGGGAACAGGAATCTAACTGAAATCAATAGCAGCGTATCTGCTGTTTAATGACAAGCCGATACGAGGCAGCACTGGAGTACAGCGTGTTCTCACCTGCCTCTGTGCTAAGTGGACAAGCTGCTGAGAGCTGATCCAGCTGGGAAGTGTGCTTGTGAATTACACCCTCTGCAAGAGAGGCTGGGATCCCATGAGCTAAGCCTGCATCAGAGTGAAAAGGCCCAGGCCTGTGACCTCAGAGCAGCTGCAAGTCGAGCAGCAGAAGGGATGTGCAAAGCCACTGCTGGTGTGTATCGGTAGCAGATGTGTGTACAGAAGGAAATAAAGGCTATTTATCTCCCAGATAGATATGGCACTTCAATGAAGATAGGGGTGATTTTCCCAGCAGCACCTCTGCAGTGTCTGTCATGAGCTGGAGGCAGCTCTTTGTCATCCACGTTCACCTTACCCCAGTGCTCAGAGTTTGACTGATGGCTCTGCTCATCCTTAATGTAGATGTAGGGCTGGGTGTCAGTGCTCCATTGAGGGTGAGTTGTGGGAATCTCCAGACTCCCTTGGTCTGACATTATTGCTGTATTAGAAGGGAAAAACAGGGTAAAAATCTGTGGCAGCCTTGGTAGAAGGAATTGTCCATTGCAACATGTTTATCAGTCTGGGCCTGGAGTCAGCTTAATGCCATTTGGATCATTGCTGTCAGAGATGGCACAGGGAGGCCACAGACAGAGACAGGCTGGACTGGATGGTGTCCTGGTGTTGGTGGCTGTGCAGTCCCAGTGCTCTCTCTATATGATATCCTGACTTAGAGGGAACACAGAAAATGATGGAGGTGAGGTGATGCTGCAAGGCTTTAAAAGACTCTTCTCTGTAAAGAAGGATTAGAAACAGGCTGGAGGACTACTTCTGCACCAGCAAGTCCATTTAGTGGCTGAGGGTCAGTATTCAGCACTGGGGACACATGGAGAAGGTTCAGATGTCTGAATTAGCTTCCAAGTTAGTTTCAGGTGCAGCCAATGCTTTCAGGACATCTGTTTGTGCAGCTGAACCAAATTCTGGGAAGATGGGCATTATGTTTGCCACCAACCCAGACAAACCCTGCTTTGGACCTTGAAAAAATGTCAAGGATTTGTTGTTTTTTCTTCTGTAATGCATGCTGGCAAGTTGTGGCAGGAGAAGGTGCTTGAATCCAGGCTGAACTGAACTCTGGATGAATCCATGTTTTGATTTGCTATCCTGTCTCATTTCAGCCTTTGAGTTTTTGCAGATCCCACAGCCAGGTGATGGGCCATTTGCAGTGGTGGTGAGGGATAAGCCAGGGCACCATGTAGTCTTTGTTAGTATTCAACTGGAGTCATGCAGGATCAGAGCTCTGATCTCTTGTTCACACAATTCAGCTCTTGTAGGTTGTCAGGGCATCAAGGTGACCTCTAAACCAGGGAGGCCAGTGGGGCTCTGCAGCTCTGAAGACAGAGACCAGTTGTGTTGCATGGTGGAGCTGGTTGTCAGTGCTCTTGTCCTGCAACTGGGCCTCAGCATATTTGGGAGTTTCAGGAAGGAGAGATGTAATTGATCTGCACAATCCTGCTCTTGGCTGTGCTCTGCTGGCTGCTTTCCCCACTGAGCTGTCCTGCCTGCCCCCCCTGATGGGGCACATGCCCATTCTTTACAACCAGGAGCTCCTTTTTGGCAGCTCTCTTTGCAGCCTGGCTGTCATGGCTCTCTGTCTGCTCGTTCTGAAAAGCCCTTACAATGGTCCTGGACTTCTCTGGAAGAAATTTCCCATATTTCTCCCCACACTCAACAGGAGTGTCAGCATCCACAGGATTTCTTACAGCTCTGAGAATGCCTTCCACCGGGAACCTGCCTGCACCAAAGTACCCTGGCGCAGTTTGAGCTGCAGTTTTGTCTGATCCTTTTAAGAGTTGGGAATGGCTGTTTTGATGTCTGATATCTGTGAACATGAAAGGCTCCTTTCCTTCTAACTGTGCACTGGGCAGGGCAATGCCTGTCTCTCCCAATCAAAAATGTAATCAAAGATCTCACTTCTTGTAAAAAATGTATTAAGAAGAAGGAGAAATAATGCAGCAGATTTCTATTGGCTTTGCTGCTGGTTTGCTCTGGTTTCTACTTCTGTGCTTCTCTCTCCTGCCTTTCACAAAAGAGCTCCCACCTCAACTTTCCCCATGTCTTGACATGTTTAATTGCAAAACATTGAGCTTTGAAAACAAAACAAACAAAAATCATTGCATTTGATTGAAACGAAATATCAATTGTCCTTGAGTTCCCACAGCATGGATATTGGCAACATTTTGTCTGCACCAAGAGTGAGTAGAAGTATCATGGCAAGAAAACAAAATTTCCAACTGGAAGGAAAAGGAGCTGAGCCATGAAAACAGCTGTGCCCCATCACTCCCTGTCCCACAGCTGTGTCTAAATAAATGATCTGCTGACCTGATGTTAACGTTTCCAGTTTACAGTAAGCAGCATTTCCCTTAAACAAGATACTGATAAAGTGAAACAAGGGAATAGAGGGGGTGGAGAAGAAATTTGCAAAACATGCTGGAGTGAGAAAGTCGGAACATACCGTGTGTGTCTTGGGAGTGAGAACATGTCTCAGTGTGTGAATAAATATATAATGTATAGACATATGCTCTCTCTTCTCAGAAACTCTCCAAGTAGTCCCAGATTTTGCTGCTTTCAGTAGCATGGCAAAGTAAAAAGGCAGGGGAAAGTTGGAGCTGGTGGTTGAGGGTTGTAGGATGATGGTTTGCATGGAGCATCTTCACTTTCTGAAAAGGAGACTGGTCACGAAAAGGGTCTCAGGCACCACCCAAGACAGTGTGTGAGGAGCAAGTGGTCTGTCTGGAGAGACACAGTGCACTCAGGTTTGCGCATTTTCATCTTGCAGAAAAAGGCTAATGGAGATCAGATTTACACACAAATTCAGCTGAGGAAAAAAGAGAACAGGAAGAGGAATCAAGAAAGTGTGTTAGCACAAAGTCATTTGTTAAATGGATTTTTTATTGTTTCCCATGAAATCTGCACAGAGCTGTTGTCCTCTTTTAAATTTCTCTTCTGGCATTTGTTCCCCTTTTCACTGCCTCCACAATTCTCCCATTCAAGTCAAAAAAGCTACCTCTGAAAGACCAGTGTAACATTAGCAGAAATTACTAGCAGCAGTGATTTCAATATTCAAATGGACAATATATTTAGTAATAGACTGGGAGTTGCATAAATAGAGTATGAATGCCTGGTAATGAATCATATCAATAATTTTCACATACAGACTGTGCCTTACATTTCTCAAAGGCCTTTACAAATACCAATTGATTCTCACAGCAGGCCTGCTCAGTGGAGGAGTTGTTATTAGTTTTAGTGGAGGGTGAGGATATTGAGATGCAGAGAAATGCTGCTACTTGTGTAGTTCATGCTGGGATCCAAAGCGAGAAATAAACTTGGAAGCTCCTGACTCACAGCTCTTAATCATGGGACTACGTAGCTCTGTGTGATATCTTTGGCTTGGCTGGAAGTGGCAATCCTCATGGAAAGAGGTTTCTGTCAGACCCCAAAGTCTGGGGCTGATGGGCCGTGGGTAAAGGCAGGAAAAATCAATATACAGTGGATGGCAGAACTGGTCTTGATCGAGCTGTGCTTTAAGCTGACAGTCAGGATTAGCACCCCTGCCCCACACAGGTCAGGACTGGAGGGTTTTTGACCTGTGGAAACATATTTTTCCATGAAGAAAAATGGCAGCTAATGCAGCCAAACTCCTTGAAGAGAAAAGGGACATCTTGAAGCCAGCTGCACTTTGTAACTCTCACCCACCACAGTCAAGGAGGGTAATGGCTGAAGAGTACCTGAATACTGGAAGTCTCTTTTCTAGTGTAGCATCTGACCCAGCATTCATCACCCTGCCCATCCTCTGTTTACTGTTGCCCGTCTTAATTCTGCAGTAAATTGTTGCAGCCCTTAATGTTTCTCTCAGTGTCCCCAGGATGCAAGTCAGTGATGAGAAGAAAGGCAGGTTAAACAGCACGTGCCTCAAACAAGGAAAACCTAATTTATCTTTTTGTCCTCATGTTGTAGTGTACTCACCAAGGCTGACTCACTGCTCAGGACATGTTCTCAACTTGTATAAAGCCATGACATGGTATTCCCAGCTGTATTTTCAAACACGTTTTATTCTAACATTTTACTTGATGTTTTGAGTGACACTGTACACTGAGAAATTGTCTAGAAGTTGGCCACGCTGGCACTTGGCTTTTTATTTTTCTGAGAGGTTACATCATTTCCAACACATCAGCATGTTAAGAGTCCTTTAAATTGGCAGAACAACATGCACTACACTGCACTTGTCTGTATTGAATTTCTTCTGCTGTAGCATTGCCCAGTGACCCAAATTTCACAGGTCCTTGTGGTCCCTCACAGTTCTCCACACTCCTAAGTCACCCAAGTCACTTTGCCATCTCACAGGGGTTTTTTGTGCTCTAAATCATCAGTCACTGGGTTGAAACTATCAATTCTTGTGATCATGTTGCCAATTCTGCTCCACAGAGACTGACAGGGGACTGAGGATGGACTAATGGTCCAAATTCCTCTGGGGCTGAGAGACAGAGAAGGGATGGGCAACCCAGATTGTCTTTTCAGAACTTAATTGCTGAGCCCCAGCCCCAGTCTGGCAAGCTCTGCCTGCTCTTCATACAATGACCAGAGGCAGAAGGCGACAGCTTGGGACCCATAACCCGGAACCAAATTTTCCACCTTGGACTTGCAGCCTTTGGAAAGAGCATTTGTATTTCTCAGGGCTGTCCCACAGAGACAAACTTGAGTTTCAAGCTTTAGGAACTGTTTTAAGAAGCTTATTGAGCAACTTCATTGTCATCTCTTCCAGATGAAACTTGGCCACATCTACTCTTTTTAATCTATTTTTTCCTCTACCTTCTTATCAACCTATCCAGCATGGAGTTTTACCATTCCCTGACCATTTTCTATATTAATACTCCTTTTTTGTGATTTTTACCTGATGTAAATGATATTTGTAGTTTCATTAACTCTTTCAGAGAAGAATCTGTACATTAATGTCAAAAAGGCTTTCTTCTACACTATGATGCTCTTTCAGCCATATTATGTTATATTCCTCTAGGCACTACCTCAGGTATTTTGTTCCATAAACTGAGTCTAGCATGTTTAGGGAATAGATTTTTTTTTTTCTTCCTTTTTCCTTCTTAAGAAAAAAGAAAGAAAAAGGAAAACATAGCAACGACAGCATGGCAACAGCAGCTGCAGCACAAAGGGAAAATAGGCAAACAGACTTCCGAAATATGTATTCACTGGTAAGCTATTTTTACTGGTTGGTGAGTGAGTATGTGGGGGTATTATAACAAAATAAGTGAGAAAATATCTTACAAATAATTCATAAGTAACTTTAGATGAGAACACATCTTAATGACTTCATCCTCCCAGCTAGCCCTCATGCTGCCTGAATCTCCACATGCACAAACTTAAAAGGTCACCTCTGATCTGTGCTATTTATACATTGCAGATTTGTACACAGACACATATATAACATTCCATACAAAAAATAATGTCAGTGGAGCATTAAGGTTAAATAACAGGGGACTAGGAAGTAAAGAATTGTGCCTCCCTGCATAGCATCTTAAGGATAAATCCATGTCATTACGTCTGCCTCTGCCTTTGCACCAGAGAGAGCAGAGATTTCCCCACAGCCTTGGTGTTTTGTGGGGACTTGCAGGATCTGTCCGTGGCTCCTGCCTCTGCTGCTGACCTGCTTTGTGACCCTGGGCACTTCTCATTGCTTCTCTGGGGACTCCTTTCCCCATTCCCCTTTTGTCTGGAGCACACAGGAAGGAACCTCCAGCACAGAAATATTTGCATCTTTGGGCAGAGCTCAGCCACATTTGGGACTATGTATGGACTGAAAAGTGATAGAATAATAAAGAAAAGCATCTTCCTTCACCAGCCTGATCTAGTGGGCAGCATCCCACTTGAGTTGGAGCTAGATGATCTTCAAGGTCCCTTCCAGCCCAAACTACTCTGTGATTCTATGAAATCTTCTGCTTCTCCCCAAAAGGCCCCACTCTCACTGCAGACCAGTAAACTGTGGGAAGTCATTCACTAAATTCAAAAAAATTCATTGAAAGCTTGAGAGAAAGAGCCTCCAAAGTGTTGAACTCCTTTACAGTTACAGCCTGATCTGTTGTGCTGTGTGACCCTTTTTTCCTGTTCAGTTATGATCCATGGGAGACTGAAAGTAAACACAGTCTCTTAAGTCTCCTCCACAATCCCAATGCTTTTACTGGCACAGAGATGAGGCCAGCTCGGCCCTCTGCACCCAAAACTAGATTCATTTGTCTTTAGAAACAACACAAATCTGTTTTCCTGGTTAAATAAAGTCATTTGCAGGGTTCTGTTGTGGGAATGATGTGTCAGCTTGTCCTGAAAGGAGCAGTCATGGGGATGAATGGGTTGGTTGTTGGGCTGGAGCAGCCCTGTGCACACTGAAGGGCCCTTCCCGAGGCAGGCTGAGCCCTGGCTGGGATTGTGCCCAGGGGATGCTGCAGGTGCCTGGGCATCACTGCTGGCTTTATTTGTGGGCATTCCCTCCCCACACCGTGCCACTGAGTTTGGGATTGATTATTGCAGGATTGAATCCCACATCTCACACGTTCCCTTCAACCCCGTGCTGAGCACCAAGTCCTTTGTGTGGCCTGTGTTGCCCTGCTGGTGTAGGAAGCCCATTTCTTCTAGTCTGTCAGTCTCAGGCCATGCTGGTGCTTCCCTGCCCTTCAGAGGTGTGACAAGCAATGACTACATAATGTTTTTCAATTCTCCTCACTGCTGTAGAGTTACTCGTTCTAGAAATTTTGATGTGTAACTGGTAGGAGAAAAAGGTTGGGGATGTTCTCCAGAGGACATCAGGAATGAGGAAGCAGCAGCTAAAGTGGTTTGGTTCCCTCTGAGGTTTTTTTTTCAAATGAAAACAAGCAAGTGAAATGAGATGCTTAGAAGCACTGTGTTTGTGAGGTTCTTTCTGGTTTTAAATTACTTCGTTTAAACATCTTTGTCCATGAAACCTCCAAGGGAGCTCATCTGCTCATTTTCTCATCTGCAGCTTCTGCTTTCTGTCTGGTTCTTGCACAAGAAAGAATGTTAAGTATCTCATGTACATCTATATATACAGAAATAAATGTAATTGAGTTGTAAAATAGTCTGGTTGAGCAGGACAAGGTCAGTGATCTCAAATAATCCCAACACCTTAGCCAGGACCTGCTCTGTATTACAGTTCAGTGTTTGCTGAGGTCTTTTCCTGTGGCCTTCTGTAACATCTGAATATATATTAATGCTTTTGTACAATGTATTTAGAGCACAGCCTAGATCTGAGGCATTTGAAGAAATACTTCTTGACTCTTTTGCTGTTACGTTTGTATTTTTTGCTTGTGAAAACAACTCTCAAGAGCATTGTTAGGTGGGTCAAAGCAGGAACACCTCTGGGCTCGCTGGGGAATGTGTGAAAGCAGGTTTGGAAGGCTTTTATTTTCACACCATGCTTCAGCTCTGTAGTGATAAATGTTTTCTGGAGTACAAACCTGAAGTCCCTCCCTTTGCAGGTCTCACTCATTGAAATGTAGAAAGAGGTTTTTTTAATTTCAGGGTTTTCTTAGGCATCATGTTGTGTCACTTAGCCAGTGACAGTCTGATCAGCAGCATGGCAAGTAGCACAAAGTGGGAACTGCTGTTTATTTTAGCATCTGATGGCACTAGACAGGTAGGATTAGTGCTGGACATTTGGCAGAGAGGAAAGCTAATGGCATAGCATGGGAAAAAATGAGGGAGGAACAGATCTTTTAGGCAGTTCTGTATTGGCAATTGACCTACAACTCCAAACAAGCCCGACATACACTACCAGAATTTTTACCATTCCCTCTGTGTGCTGGGTAATTCCCTTGTCCTTCAGCAAGCTGGATAAATGCTGCTGAGTGTAGACATCTGGGAAAGAAGCATTTGGAGTCCCCTGAAAGTCATCTTAATTCAGGACAATATTTTAACCTTGCAGGTGTGGGAAAAGAAAAAATGTGTTTCTTTTTCTTGCAGTCAGAACCAGCCCCTGCACACACACCTGGCTCTAAAACCCCAACTAGTATGTGCTCCTTTCACCCAGACCCACAGCATTCTGTGGGATGAGATCTCACAGTGGCTTTGTTGCTGCAGCATTGTAACCACAAACAGCCCAATAACTTAAAATGGGCCTCAGCCAGTTCATTCATATTTGATTAAGGACTTTTTGAAAGATAGGCATGTAGAGCTAAGAGCTGGCTCCAGCCTGAGTTATTTACATCAGGATGGGGGTGATAAAATCTTTTATTAGTGTCAGTGTTTAAATATTTTGGCTCTCTATTCCAATATTGTGGCAAGAAGGAGCCATATGTGTTCCTAGAAAGAGAGCCTAGTGCAGCCGTTAATCAGGAGAGGATCTATTAATGTATTAACATTCAGAATAATGAGCAAAACCAGCATGCACTGCAGAGACTAACACATATCTTTAGTCTGCAGTTTTGAAGTGTTTGGAAAATGTTGTGTTGCTCCATCTTTCTCAAACTGGTGTTCTGCCAAGAGAAGTTCTTTTCTGTTCTTAATTTTAGAAAGGTTAAATCTATTTACAAAAGCAAACATAGCATGGAGTGCTGAAAACCAGGAGGATGTGGGCACTAACAGGCTCCCAGGCTTTAGAGTTCACAGCAGGAGCTGACTTGGCAGGGAAACTTGTAGGCTTGTCCTTTCCTTCCCTTAATGCTGTGCTTTGTAGGGGACAAGGTATGAAGTCCAAGCTCCATAGCAGCTCCCCATCACCACTTTTCTCCAGAAAGCACTGGACAATGTGTGTTGTCACTACTGGGCTTTAGGGAAGCTCACCAAAAGACTTGGCACAGGAAAAGGGCAAATTTTAAAGAGCTCTGGAGTGGGAGAGATTGCTGGTTGAGCAGCTTGCATGCCTCGAGGTCGTTGCTAATGAGCAGTATCTTGCCTAAAGAAGTGAACATTTCACTTTAGTGCTGCTATGAAAAGCAGCCATGCTGTCTCCCCTTTGCATCCCACAATATTGTCCACTTTGCTGTGGCATCTGCAGCAGGCTGCACCAGGAAGGGAAGGAAGCCCTCTTAGAGGATGTGGAAGGATGCTGAAGTGGTAGCAGAGCTCAGATGAGAGAAGCTGGAGCATGACAGCTGTTACCGGATCATGCAAAAAGCCTGCCAGCAAAAATGCATCAGTTTGTGTGATATCCGGGTGTCTTGTCTTCTGTTTTCATAATTGCATACATGGTGTCTGCATAAATCTCTTTCCCCCCCTGCACTTGCAGCAAAAGGAGCTGACGGGTGGATGGCAGCACATCAGTGCAGGAACACCAGCAGGAAGAGACAACCAGTCAGATGTGTGTCAGATGGGGAGGCCTGGGGCCCCAGGCAGATTCCTTGGAGGTTGCTGGAACATGGTGCACTCACTAAACACAAAACCTCTCCTTTTCCCTTCGGGGAGAGCAGCATGTTCATCCAGACATGAGAACCAGCAGTGCTGTCTTGCCACGTTCTTCAGGAGGTTAGTGCCAAATGACAGCACAGGCAGCAACAGCAGGAGCTTTCAGGAAATGCGTCGTAGCCCCAAGGGCTGAGTGTTCCCTCAAGGGATACAGTACAATTTCTCCTACTGTTTCAGTGAATACTGAAATCTTCCTATTTATTCACTCCTCACCTGTCTCTTGAGCTGTGGGCTTTCTTCTTACGGTGAGGTCAGACTTGCTCAAGGAGGGAGGAGTCCTGTGTGTCTTTGTTTCACGTTGTGTTTTACCATTAAAAGCCCATTTCAAGAAAGCTGGATATACCCAACCTGCACAAGCCAATTGACTGGCTATTTCCCTACTATCTTGTTCTTCAGGGTTTCCTGCCTGTGGACTACAAGTCTGGATGAGTAACTCCACAAATAGAATTACTGCTATCGATCAGCTCCATGATAAAAATAATAACATCTCCTTCTCAGTATAAACTTCCACTTGTGGCTATAGATGCAGTCTGAGAAATGTGCTTCCCCAGAGCGGAGTTGTGAGCTGTTAAGGGTTAAAACTCATTCTTGAGGACACAAGAAAATCATTTTGCACGTTCAGAATCAGCTTCCTTCTTTGACTTGCTGGGTACTGTCAACTCAGGCTTACTTTGGTCCTGCTGACAGTCGTGCTGATGACAGCCATTTCAGATGAAGAAAAACTAAGAAAATGTGAGCCAGCAAAAAAGCCAGAGCAGCAAAAGCACCTTCCCCAATTCATGCTAACATCATGACATTTGGTTATTGATGTTGCAATGGCAACTAATGGTATTCCCAGAGCCAACACTTAAATTCCACTTTGGTAGGTCCTAACTGTAAGCAAGTCACACAGTGCCACAGAAAGGGGTAATCACTGACCAATTCTTCTTGCTCTTAGATGAGTGGTGGCTTTGGTCTGCGCAGTGCTGGGGACTAATATGTGTCACCGATTTCCTTGATATGAGGCTTGAACCTGCATTTTAGCCCAGGGTGCCAGACTATGACAAACAAGAGCTAGAAGAGGGTAATGAATAAACATGGTGAGAATTTCAGCTGTAATCTGCCATCAGGTCCATCTGTTACTCCTTCCCCCACAAGCCTTGCAAACTCAATGAGCCGGGAACGGGCATGCTCCATATACCGTCCCATCCCTCAGCCACAGAGCTGAGGTCTAATTGTCTGCTTGTCATTAAGTTTATCACTTACAGCCCCTTGAGCCATTACTGGTCACAGGATCTTATTCAGTTCTCTAGCCTTCCATCCACCGTGCTTATGGCAAGACTTCCAGAAGGATACCACAAAGATGATGAGGATAAATATGTTAAACACATGATGGCATCTGCAATGTGGCAGAGTAGCAGTCACTCCAGATGTGCCTTCCAGGCACGTGTCCTCTGCTCATTTAACCATTCCCAGCCCCAGGCACTCTCCC
This sequence comes from Zosterops lateralis, assembly GCF_965231275.1. Lineage (NCBI taxonomy): Eukaryota > Metazoa > Chordata > Aves > Passeriformes > Zosteropidae > Zosterops > Zosterops lateralis. The sequence continues at coordinate 3,607,918 of NC_139775.1, forward strand.
TCCATCTCATGCAAGGTGAGATGCCCAGCTCCCAAACCCAGGGGTTCATTTCCAGTTGGCAGCTGGTGAGTCCTGAAGTCTGTATGACCTATTTTCACTCTGTGTCATGTGCAGGCACTTCAGAGGGGAGTCTTGGGTTTTCCTGCTGATTTGCTCTAATCCAGAGACAGGAGAGCAGAGGCTTCTGAGCAGGACCATGATGCATGGGCAGCCAAGCAGCAGAACAGTGTATGTCTGGTGTGACTCAGTGAGGGATGAAGGCTCCAGCAAGCTCTGCCTCTCAGGGAGCAGTGGTTTGCTTTGGAGATAGGCTGCCTGTCTCCCAGGCACAAAAGTTGCTGTCAAAATTCTCCGTGGTTCCAGACATCTCTCACTGTTGCAGAGTTTGGCAAACTTTGCTGCTTGTGTTCTCTTACAGACCTCATGCCCCCAGCTGCAGTTCGCAAGTGGAGTATTTCCCTGCCTTGGGAACAGGCAGTCTTAATTACAGCCCACACAGATGATTTTTTTTTGCATTTCTCCCATAGGTGCTTCCTTCTTATGTTCCAGAAACTCTGTGTTCTTGGTTTACTGCTCCTCTGTTCCTTCCAGCTCGGAGAGCTTCCAGCAAGGGAGATGGAGAGGAATGTGCTAAGCAGCTTGGCTGGTTAATGAGCTCCCTGTCTAACTGAGGGATTCTTGTGTGCTGGGCTCACTCACCAGCCCCTGGTATCTCCCTCAACTTCTCTGCCTTCTTCTGGCTCTCCTTGGGGAGCAGTTTGGAACATGGTTTGAGTTGAGGCTGGTTTTTACTTTGTCCCAAGCCATGTACACCAGGGTCAGGTGCAGACCAGAAACTGCCTCTGGATGGCAGAGCTGGAGAGCTACGTGAGCTTGAGATTTGGCTGGAAAAACAGAACTTAAAAAACACCCAGTCCCTTGCATTCCCAGCGACAACTGCAGAGTCACTGCAGGGGAAGTAACAGGAGATTTTTCTCTCCCTAATTTATGTCTCTCCTGCATATGGCTTCTACGGAGTCGCTGATGTTACAGACAGATGGGTTGGCATTTTACTAGACAGAACACATGGGCTAGATGTTGTTAATGCTTGTTAGCTACTCACTCTGCAGCTTGACCAGTCCAGCACAGTCACCTCGCAGATGGCTGGAGCGGTCCAGCCCCGCCGTGCGTGGTGTGACAGCAGTTGGGATAACACACATTTGGCTGCTCTTTCCAAAGGGATTTGTTGTAGGTCAGAGATAGCCATGGCTGTGGGATCAGCACAGCTTCCCTGTGTATCGAGGAGAGACTCTGATTTGTAAAGATCCTGAGATTTTATGGAGGTTTTGGCTTTGAAGGCTTAATGCCGTAGTTTGGGTTTTTATATGGAATGGGGTTGAAAAAATTCTGTGAGCTCTGTAAATTGTTTTCATCTCTACACCTTAATGCTTGATGTTTGTAAGCATATTTGGCTGGTGAACACTATTTAGCAGATCTGAAGTCTGTTAAAAACTTATACTTTATGCACTCAAGCTCTGACTACGGCCGGCTGCCAGTATTAGAGTGACATCCCATGTGATTTCCCATTCTCTGTGATGTGAATAGTCTACTGTGATTTACTCTCACCAGCCATGTGTTCAGTGGAACCATTTTTAGGTATCACCTCAGCAAATCTCCACAGGGTGAGTCTCCTTGGTGGCTGGTGTGGACATCCCATCAGAATCTGTGGATGCAAAAGTAAATGCTGTGGGTGAATCATTTACATTGCCATCTTCCCTCTTTGACAATGTTCAATTTGCAGCATAATGACAGGAGCTTGAATGAATCCTACAGATGAGACAGGGAATTTTAGTTTCAGCACTTGTTCTCTAAAAACTCTCAAAGCACTTTTGGAAAATGCATGGGTATTAATCCACACTGAGCAGTAGTTCTTCAATCCTATGATTTAAATTGGATATATTTGTCTCTGTCTGTCCTGAACTGTTCAGTAACATTAATGCACCCTGATAATAGCTGTCACATTTTACCCCGGGGGTTGTTCCTCAGTGATAGGTGAAATCACAGCAGTTCAAAGACCTGTCTTCCAGGATGAAAAGCTCTATAGGAATATTCAGATATAAAATAGTAATAGTATGAATCAAAAAATACGCTTCCCTTATTTTAAAGCCTTTGATCTTATTTTTATGGCATCGCATTTGACAGTCTAAAGGGCATTAACCTGTAGGAGAAACCTTTTGAAAGAAGGTACTGACTCGCCCTCTGCTGCACAGAGCACTGTCCCCCAGGATTAACACCAGCAGGTTTCCCCCGTGGAGAGGGGTGCAGCCCTTCACACATGTCCTTGCTCTTTTTTATGTTTCATTTCTGACATGAGATGCAGGAGAGCTTTGCCTAGATCAAAACAGGGAGCCGTGGGGAGAGGCTGGTGCAGCACACCCCGCTCCACGTTCCTTTGCTGCTGAGCTGGAGCAGCATCCAGGACCCCATCACTGCTGCCACTCATGTACACAGTGCCTGGGCCGTGTTTCTGATTAAGATGGAAGTATATGAGCTGACCTCTTGTTCCAAAGACATTCTGGGGTTGTGGTTCATCTCAGTGTTGAATAATAAGAAAGAGAAAGGAAATGTTTGCTATAAATCTCACTGCATACAGGGCTGTTTCTCACTTTCCCCATCCCAGCATTCAATTTTCTTCTTGGCATTGCCAGGCATTTGCTTTTCTTTGCTCAGCAGCTAAAAGCAGCTTTTTCATTACATTTCCTGGAAGGCTTTTTACAGGCATCCATCCCTGTCTGCCTCATAAATTCACTTTATATACCAAGCTGGTGACACAGAGGTCAGAGGTCTTGGCAAGAAACAATTATTATAAAGAAGTGCTCTTCTTCTTTGGGTTACAATGAGGATATTAAAGTGGGGGGAAGAAATTTTGCTGCAGACAAGGAATGGTCATTTGTGAAAAGGAGATGACCTGATTGATAAAGTGCTGCACATCCTGTGGGAGCCACCACAGACAGGCGTCCTGTCAGGCCAGCTGGAACCTGCCAGTTACCATGAAAAAAAGAAGGAAACCAGTAAACAGTTTGCTAAATAACCTCATAAATATTTCCAGCCATAAGCACATCTTGTGGTTCAATTTTGTGGTCTTTTTTTTTTTTTCTTTCCATAATATTTCCCTAATTTTAAATGAACGGCCTGTAATTAAAGTGATTTAGAGGCTACCTGGGGACCTGGTATTTGAGCAGTGCATGATGCTTAGGAGAGATTGATTGGTGAGGCATAACTCAAATTGGGGTATTTTGATAATGATATCATCACCCGAGAGAGCCAAGTTGAAGCAATTAAATCTCAAAACCTCGTGTTTGGGTTGTTATAACTTCAGCAGGCAGCTTCTGCATGTGCACACACACAAACACACACACACACACATTTTCCTTAGGTTTTTTTCTGGGCACTCCAGTTTTTTGGCTGCCCTGCATCTGTCTGTCTGGGGTGATGTGAAGTGGTGATTTATCAGGTGTGCAGACCCAGAGAGAGGGTGCCAGCCCACTCAGCATCACTGCTTCCCTCCTCAACATGTGCACGTGGACAAGGCGGCCTTTGACATTTAGAAAAATCTTGGCATCTGAAGCAAGAGGCAGAAACAAAAGGATTTTCTCATTTAAAGGTCAGAGCCAGCAGCTTCTTAAAGGAAATTTTCAGATAGGTTTGTTGGAACTGTGGCAGGGTTTGTGTGTGTTAGTGGGTACTGAGGGATGCTGTGGGTGCCATGGGGAAGGTGTCAGAGAGTTGAGGGGGTTTCAGGACCAGCAGTGTGCCCAAGGCTCTGAGGCACACACAGCCACAGAGCTGTGGAGACCTTGGGAGGTGATCAGGTGGAACAGCCAGCCCTGAGGGCTTCTGCTGACCTGTGAAGGCTTTGGGAAAAGGGAGTGACTGCCCCACATGAAGAGGAGGCCTGAGGGATTCATGTGATGAAGGCAAATTGCCAAAGGGCAGATGGATCTGGTGGGGAGATGTGCACAACCCACATTGGTGTGGACAGCACAGCACTCTTCAGGGGAGGGTGGGGAACACCACAAGGAGAAGGGAAAGGGGCAGTGAGAACTCAGACCCAGAGGCCACAGCATGACCCACAGTGCTGGAGCAGCCTGTGGAGCTGCACAGAGCAGGGAGAAGCAGTGAAGTGTTGGGTGTGAAGCCATGGTGCCCCTTCCCTCAGCTCTCATGGGAGCTGTGTGTGCTCAGAGTCCATGGGGACACAGCAGAGACAGTGATTTATGGAAGGAGCAGAGCAGATGAGATGGGGCCTTTGAGATACATTCACTGGGTGAATGTCACCAGGTAATGATTCACTCGCTCCTCTTGACCCGTAATACATCTCAGCCCTGGAAAGCACCGTCTACCACAGAGCGTGGCCAAGTGGCATCTGCAAAGCAGGAGTTTGTCCCCACGCCAAGGGCTGGCTCTGGCAGCCCTGCCAAAGCTCTGGACTTCATCCTTCTGCACGCTGTGGAGGTGTTTGAACCTCCTTTGTTCCCAAGCTGAGACACAGCTGTCTTGCCTGCTGTGCCTGGCACAAAGCTCCACCATCCCTGCTGTCAGCTTGCCAAAACCCATTCAGGAACTCCACCTGCGACACTGGAGGTGTGTGTTTGAAGTTGCAGGAACACATGTCCTGCGTGGATTGCCTCCCCAAAGGCAGTTGTGCTTTCTCAGTGTGGAAATCAGAGGTAGGAAACTCTCACTTCATTTTGAAATCTCAAGCTGTATAGAATGTGAAGCCCTCCCTTCCCTGTTTCTGCATTTCTACTCCGTAGTTTCATGATACCAAGTCCCCATGTCAGTTCTCTCTTGAGGTGTGCAGCCACACTCTTTTCATTCTTACTTGAGGGTCTGAAGGTCTATATGACCTTGGGTCTTACACTCTACCCATATTTTTCAAGAGGCATTCTTGTAATTAAAGTCATGCTGCATGCTGGTTAATAGTCAATGACACTTTTGGAGCCATTTTTTTTTAGCTACTAAAATATGTCAAAGAAAAGAGGAAATGGGTGTACAAGAAAGTAAAACCTGAATGTATCTGGGTGAGAGTGCACTTCTGAACCAAGTGGTAGCTTGTTAGTGACTAAAGGAGACACTGTCACACTTTTCACATAGGTTGCTCTCAGCTGCTGGAAGAAGCAGAGAAGGAAATGCTTGGTCTTGGCTTTTGGGGAAGGCTTGTGTGCAACAGCAGCATGGGTGCAAAGAGCCATCTCAGCAGGACCAGTACAGACAGAAGTCTTGTCCATGTTACATTGAAAGGGCAGTAGTTAAGAGAGCTTCTTACAGTCCATATGTTGCAGTTTTATGAGCCCAGTCCATCCAGCTGCAGATCCATCCCCCAGCAGGGATATTTGGGAGTGCCTGTTGCTCCTCCACATCATCTGTACTGTCTGCTCCTTACTGAGATGGAGAGAAAAACCCACTTCTCTACCATGTTGATGGTTATGGGAGAGATTTTTACATGTATATCTGAACTATAAAGCCTTGAATCATTTACTAGTTTCCAGGATTAAGAGGAAGATTTATGATGTTTCCTTCTGGCAGGTGGCTGCTGATCTTGATTCCCCTGAAGAAACAGTTGTGCTAACAGCTCCTTTCTCGGAGCAGCCACTCCAAATTTGTGTTATTCTGTGCTAAATAGACCAGTGATGTTGTGGTTTACAACATATATAGAGAGGTCTGCCCCCTGATCTGGTTGCTGTGGGGTGGCACAGCCTGTGAGGTGATAAACAGGTTGCCACCCTTCAGACCTACAAGCAGAGTCACATCCCATCCACCCCAACAGAGCTGGGTGTGCAGTAACACTGGGCAAAGAGTGATTTCCTTTGCTTTTCTAGAAAAGGTCCCCATAGTCCCTAAATCAGACTAAACTGGCAACAGAGCTTAGCGAAAGCTGAAATCTTTCCTTTTGCAAGTATTTGAGATCTGAATAAAACATAACAGAGACCTGAATCTTGGTAGTTTAGTGAGCCAGACAGACTTTTCCCATGAATTAGAAGAAACCAATATGGGGCTATGTACAGAGTACCTGAGAGATGGTGTTCTCATAGTGATTAGCTGCTGCTCTGTGCTCAGGGAAATGGAGGTTTAGGAGGGAATATTTGCTTTTCTAGTAAGCACTGCACTTGTGTGGGCCAGCACAGAGGGGAAAGGGAGAGTGAAGCATGATGGGGGTCCCCAAAGTGTCTTCCTGCATTGACTCTGGAGTAGTTGGGGATACTCACAGATCCAGCTTTTCCTTTGATCCTGTGTATTCAGTTTGACTCTAAATGTTGATTTTTTTTTTCTTTCTTTTTCCTTTCTTTTTTCTTTCTTTTTTTTACCCTTCTCTTTAAGAGCAACAACATACTATAGCAGTGATGCCAGTAGTGTTGGGCACAGAGCAGTTAGAGCTGGATTTGAACATGCTCTGGTCTCTCTCACCCCATTCCCACTCATGGACTGTCCCCATGGATCAGTGACACTTGTTTATGCTCCTCTTAGCTTTGCATTTTATTCCTTGATGGGCTGGGGTGGCTTTTGGTTTCATCTAAACTTAGAATTTTAGGGAATGCATCAGCAGAGTGAGTGGTGATTGCATTACATGGAGTGTGCTGTGAACAGCTGACCTGTGCTGGCATCTGCAAGTTCTTGTCAGCAGGAGTTGTGTCCAGGAGTTTGCCTTTGAGGGTTGAGACTTTTTTATTTTTTAAAAAAAAAAAAAAAAAAAAAAAAGTTGATTAAAAGTGGATGGAGGGAATCCTTGCTATGAACAGTGAAGAGGAGGACTCGTGCCCTTGCAGCTTTGACCTGCTGGAAATTTCTTATTTTAATATTGCTTTTTTTCAGAAATACATTTTTAGAGCTGGAACCACATTCATGCTCTGCATTGATCCAGAATGGTGTGGAACACCAGACCCTGCAGCGTTCACTCAGCAGAGCATCCCCCCCATGTCCTCCCCCTCAGTTCCTGCACACCCCTGTGCCTCCCCCTGCCTTGCTCTGATCCTCTGCTCTCTCCTGTTCCTGCCTCGGGCTCTTCCCTCTCTGCCAGCAAGTGCACCAGGCAGGGTGCAGGCTGGCTTTTGAAAAGAAATCCTGTGAACTAATGGGAACATATTGCTATTATTTCATATAATCACTTTATTTGTAAAGCACAGGCTGCAGAGGTACTCCCGCTGTTGAACCCAAAGCAGCAAATCTATCTATATATACCAGTCTATACTACATTATGAACAGATGGGTGAAGAAATAAAGCAATAAAAACAAATAATAAGAAAAGTAACAATGATAGCAATTTTAAAACACTCCTAGGGAAAAAGAAAAAAAAAAAAAGTTTCTCCATTTTTTTTAAAGCAGTGTGAGATTGAATGAGCTGCACTGCAAGTGCATCCATCCTCTAAGTTCACATGTAAACATCTCCCGGCAGAGGAAGAATTGTTTTTTTTCCAAGTGGCTGCCTTCTTGCCTTGTGCCTGCTACAGAAGCAATCATAAGAAACCTGGGTGAGATGTCTGGGGTTTGGAAGCATTTGGGGGTTTTCTTTGATTTTTTTGAGTTCCTGGGGAGACAGAGGCCATGGGGGTGAGAGGGAGGATGGTGCCTCCCTTGACAGCTGAGAAAACTCAATGGGAAATAGCAATCTTCTCAGAAGCATGCATTTGTCCACATAACTTTCTCTGAACATTATTCTTCTGCCTCTGCTGCTGGAGGAAACTTTGTTTATGAAGAATAGTGGAGAGAAACTACCATTAATCTCATAAAAAAATAGAAGATATTCAAATGTAGCCTTCACCCATGACACCAGTGAGCTCAGAGTAGAGGAAATTTAAAACATTTATGTTGCTCTGTTTCTGAGGTCATAAAACACAAACAAATAGTCTGGCACTGGATGCTAAATTTTATAAGGAATTTACTTTAATTAATTAAACTAGTAAACCAATTAATGGATTTGCTTGTAAATTCTTAGAAAATTAATTCTGTGCCCAAAGAGTGTTTTAAATCTGCGAGGGAGGCTGTGTATTTCATATGGAGCTTGAATTCCCATTTCAGATGAATCCAACTCAGCACTGAGAGAGTTGGAGACACAAGTGATGCATTCATAATACTCGGACCTTCCTCCAAACCTGGCACTGCTCATAAGCTGAATCCAGGGGGGATTTGGAAAATAAAACCTGTGCTGCTGCCACAGCACCCAGCTCCTGTGCTTGCTGCTCTGCTCTGACACCTCTGGCTTTACGTGGGCTGGGAATTTACATCCTTCCTGATGCCTCCAACTGGCTCCTTCATCTGCTTCCCTCTTTGATCTGGTCCAGGGCTACCTGACGTGCTCAGGAGGCATCAGGTAGCTCCAGTAAGCAGCAGATCAAAGCATGGGGTTTGCTGGAAAACAACCCAGCCAAAACAAAGTCCTGAATAAAAGCTAATTCACTTTTCCACATGGAAACCTTGTTTTGATTCCCTGCCTGGCTTGGGGATGACAGGGGCATCCTCTGTGCCTTGCACTCCTCACAATCCAAAGTGACTCAAACATGGAAAGCTCATAATCAAATGTGTCCAGGCTCCTGAGAACAGGAAATCTGAAGGAAGCAGGTTCCCTGGGGCTCTCAGCAGGTAAAGCCATGTTTTCCCCTCACAGGGCAATCCTCCACTTTGGACCTTGGCATCCTCGGATTGAGGAGGGGGCTGCCAGCCATGCCTGGCACCACCCATGCTGTCCCACCTCAGCTCCAACAGGAAGCAGAGCTGCAAAGCAATTAGAAATGGGAGTATTTTTAAGAGGAAAATGGCAGGGGAAAAAAATTAGCATTTGCACTGTGATGTTTTCGCTGTTTATTAATAAACAAGCCGCTTTTGTGCCTCCAGGGGCAGGAGAGGCTTCAAGCATTCCATATTTCTCTTGCATTTAGCTTTTTTTTCTCTTGTTTTATATGTTACAGGAGATTTGTAATGTCTTCCCACATGTTGAGTTTCCTTATTTTCTTGAGAGCATCTGTGGAATAATTCCTCTGGAGGTTTTGGCTGTGTGTGTGCTGCCAGGCTGATTTAAACACTTTAGGGATGCAGGGTGGATAAGTACTCATTGGGAAGGAGTTATGTTAATTAGGAACAGGTCTGCTCCCTCCTACAGAAGTGGTGTGACTTCAGGAATAAGTGTTTTCATGGAGAGAAAACCCCTGTGTAGAGCTCCTGCCACCCTGGGTAGTGTTGGTGACCATCCCTGTTCTGTGCTGGCAATGCAGGCTCTTTCCAGAATGCTCTGGAAAGACCATCACCAACACCACATTTGTCACCAGGGAAGGCTCACAGAGCTCCTGCATGGGGACATGGGGATGCAGGACTCAGGAATGCCATGTGCCAAACAGATGGCCCGTCCTTGGTGACAGGCAGATCCGTGCCAAAGGAGGCTTCAGGGTGACACTGCTGCTGTGTCACGGGAGCTGAATTGAAACCCTCTGGTATTAATGGGCTTGTTCTTCTTCCCCATTAGGCCTCCAGCTCCTCGGGTGGAAAAATGCAGCTTCTGGAAACAGAGTTCTCGCGCACCATCCGGGAGCTGATCGAGCTGCACCTGCTGCGCCAGGACAGCATCCCAGCGTTCCTCAGCGCCCTCACCCTCGACCTCTTCAGCCGCCAGACCATTGCTTAGTGTCCCACTGACACCTGCCAGCCAGGGCTTGCCCCCCTGGGCAGACACTTGAGGTAGTGAGGAAAAATTCTCATGTCCACCACCCTTAATTTGTGGTATTGGGTTGCTTCTGTTTTGCAGGGAACTCCTTCTTCCCCCTTTTTTCATGCTGAGTCACAAATCCCACCAATTCTTCTGAAAAGTGTAATTTTCCTCCTGTGGGAGGGCAAGTCTAGCTCCATCCCAGGGCTCTCCTGTGCTAAGGATCCAATCTCTGCCTTTGAACTGGGCCATATGTTCATCACTATCCAGATTCTCAGGATCTGTCTGGGAATACAGTGGGAACTGCTGGTTTGAGGAGCCCCAGCATCACCATTTACAGCTTTTCCCAAAAGGATTCCCTAAATCTGGGCCCTAATGAAGAGACAAACTGCATGAGACAGGTACTTCCTGCTGCATGGTTGTCCTCTTCTAATGGGAGCCAAGGGCTGGGTCCCTGAGGACAGAGACCCAAGGAAAGTCTCTTGCTCTTGCAAACATCCCATCACTCAGCAAGGCTGAAACTATTTTTAAGATATCAGTGACCTGAGTCTGCCATCATTCAGCAGACAAGCACAAGCATAAATGGCCATTTGAATCCCCTGTACCTGTGCTGACACCTCTGTGGCTCAGTCACTGCTGTGCTTTTGGTTCCTCACCAAGACTTTATGGCTCTTGGTTATCTCAGGACTGTAGAAAGTGAAAAGGAGCATTCTGGGCTGTGTTCACTGCTGGTGTTATAACATTTTGTGTTATAATGGATGTAGCTCTTCTGTCATAACAATAAAGTGTCACTTTCCCAAACTGGGTGTATGACTCTTATTTGGGATGCACTCTGTGCCTCGCTGTGCTCTCCCACTTGTAGAGGATGAGCACATCAGTGGTCTGATGTGCTTTGAAAGGGAGGACATCATTATCTCTGTTTTTCTCAGCAAGTCTCATTCATAGAGTTATAGAATCATCAATGGTTTGGGTTGGAAGGGACCTTAGAGATCACCTACTCTCAACCCCTGCTGCCTTGAACCAAATCAGTTTGCTTTAGACTTCTCTGTATATTGATTTCCCTCTGATTTCAGCAGGAACACACTCCCTAGGCTTGGAGAAAAGATAGCAGTGAGCAGGCTAGAAAATTAGCTGAGATACTTGCAGTGACTGCACGGTAGGCCAGGCTTGCTGGAGTCACTTAGAGACCTGTTGATGCATCTACAGGCATGGAAAACATCTGCTGTTGACCCCCACCTGCTCTTGATCAGAGCTGGAGGGACCAGCATGAGATCTAGGGAGGCTGCAGCCCCCATCTCCCCAACTCCCCTCTCCGCAGGGAAGCTCAATAGCAAAAGTTTGTCATTTTCTCTTCTGCTTGAAGAAGTCCCAGTGGAAGATGAATTGCTGGGCACGCTGTGCCAGGGGAAGGCTGCCTGATTCATATGCACGGCGTGGCACAGAGAGTCGCCTTCCCCAGTCATGGGGAAAATGAATCATGACGTCAGCCGCACTCAGCTCCGCCACCGACACAATAGCGGATCCCGGCTGCCGCGGAAAATTCTTCCTCTGCCTCCTTGCAGGAGAAATGAAGTAATTAATAAGTTTACAATAAACCCTCTATCTTAGCAAAACACAGGTGAGGCGAGAAGCGATGCTGGAGAGCGACAAGGGAAAAGCACGTTCTGCCTGTTGGAAAGTTGCCTCCCGAGAGGGAAGGGATAATAAGTTGGGAGAGAACACACAGTAGGCTTCCGAGATGCCTCCAGTGGGGAGGAGACGTGAATTACTGCTCTGCTCCCTGTTCTCCCAGCAAGACTGATTTGTTCAACTAAGTTTAATACAGCAGCATGGCTGGGAAGAGGTTTGTGGTGAGGATTGGGTGTTTGGCTGGACGTGCTGGTGTGGTGCAGCATCTGTCCGTGGCTTGGGGAGCTGCTGGGTGACTCTCCTGCTTTGGCCAGCAGGATCCCTGCCCTGCTCGTGGCATTATGCTGCTGCACGGTGAGCTCACAGGGCTCACATAAAACTGGGACTTCATGATGGAGGTGGGAACCTAGAAGAGTGAAGGGCAGGAGCAGAGCAGGGGATGGATGAAAGAAATGGGGCATGGATGGAAGGAGAAGCCACCTCCATTTCTGAACAGCTGCAGTACCAGCCTTGCTGTTGGCTTTCCACTGCTCCCCTCTGCTCACTCCAAACAAACAGTGCAGCACCCTTTTCATTTCCTAACCCAGCAGTGGGCTCAGAGGCAGCTGAGAGTAGTGTGAGTTGGGCTGATGGGCAGACATGTCAAAATAAACCCCAGGGGTGACAGGCAAGAGCCTTCCTCAGTCATCACTGAGCTGATATCAGATCCTGTAGAGCTCTGCTGCTGCAGGTGGGAGAGGGCACAGCCAGGGCAGGATTGGTTCTGTCAGCTTTTAGCTGTTGAGAGGTGTTGGGAAAACAATGGTGGTGTGTGATGCCAGGTGACTGTAGCTAAGGACAGGAGCAGGGGAGGATGGAACAGGCTCTGTGCTGGTGTGAATCACATTCCTGCTGCCTGCTGTGACAGCAGATTCAGATTTAATAGCAGCGTTGCTAAAACTTGCATGATATTTAAAAGCTACAAAATGCACCCACTCTGATCAGGGGAGGGATATTAAATAAATAAATAAATAAATAAAAAATCAGCAAAGCTTTTTCACGAAGTCTTTTTTAAATATTAAAATCCCATCCTTCCCAACAGGAAAGCTTTTTTCAGGCTAAGAGGAAAGACTGAACGGCATCTGATGATATCGCATTGACACAAGTGTCTAGAAAAATAGGGTAGGAATGTATGATCTGTTCTGAAAAAGGAACCATAACTAATAGGAAATATGCTGATGCTACTTTTAATTTCATGACTCAGGTTTGCTGCAAAATTGATGGGAATCTGTGTTGGAGCTTGGTTACATTAAAACAATTCTTGGCTGCTTGGGGGTTTTCCAGTTCCTGTTTCTCTTCTGGGGGATTATTATTGTAAAATCTTTTGGTACTCTGGGGGTTGACAGATGTTATTTGAAAAGACAGGAGAACAGTCTTTTATCCAAAAGGAAGAGGAGAATTTTGCTCCAGAAAGATCACTGGCCAAAGCCCAGCCCTGGACAGGCCATCCCAGTGGCCCCTCCTGTTTTTCCACCCACGGTGTCTTCCTTCTGTGCGTGTTTTCCCTCAGAGCAAGTACAGCGAACAAAACAAGAAAAATAGAAGAAAAAGAGAATAATGCCATGTAATTTAAGGAGCACAAAGGCAGCTTCTTGCTGCTGGAGGTCTCAGAAGCAGCCCATGTCTTTGGTCTCCACCCAAACCACATTCCTCCACCAAAGCACATTCCCTTAGGTTGTGTCAGTTTTCTTCTGCTTCCCCAACATGGGATCAAGCCTCTACCAACCCCTTCATCTTCCCTATGCTGTTTCCTGGCCCAGGCTCCAGTGCTGATGAGTTTATTAGTGTTGCTAATTTTACCTGAAGCTGCTTCCTTTTCTTCATGACAGGTTATGTTTTTTGAACTCTCCAGCTGATTGATTGAGCTCTCTTTAATATTCCCTCTTTCACTTTGAATTCTCTTTGTTGACTGTTGCTTGTTGTGGTTCTGGGTTTTTTACTTTAATCCTCCCACTGTCTCTTTTTCCTCCCTGGTCCTTCTAATGCTTCTTCAGCCTGGAGCAAAGCCAGAGACCATCGGGAGGTCATTGAAACACAGACGGCTGTAGGATTTAAATAAGGGCTGGATAATTTTATGACCATTAACAAGGCTCACTGCTATGCAAGCCAAAGTAATAAGGGCAATCATATCTCATGGTTCGGGGAGCAAGTTGATTGCCTGCAGGGACTGAGAAGGTAATTCTGCATCCTTGACTCTCCCCAAAATATGATACAGTTGACAAGATGCACCAGGCAGGTCGAAGGGCTTGCCTAGAGGGTGAGAGAATTTCCCTTATCATCTCTCTTATCACACTTCACTGGTGTGGTCAGAAACTTCTGCTATTAGTGTGGTGGGAAATGCTCTCCAGGCAGATGAGGGGCTCTGCAGTTTGGCAGATGAACCTTTCCCCTGAAGGAGCAACTTCTGAGTGACATTTGTGCTGTATGATGGCAGATACTTCACATTGCTGGGAGTGACTGGTTCATCTGCTGGGCTGCTCCGTAACTACTGGGCCACTTCAGAGAGTGGCCTTCCTAAAAGAAATGAGACCATGGATGTCACTTGGGTCCTGCATTCTGGACATGCCTCCCACTCCCCACTGACCGTGCACAGCCTTTTACACAACAGGGTGATGGGGAATCAAACTGTCCCTCCTTCACCCTTGTCCACAGCACGGCTCTCCTGGCTCCTCCGTGCCTGAGCCTTTCTTCAGCTCAATTTTGGGCTATTCCAGCCTTTCCTCAGCTCGTTTTGGGTTCCCCTGGCTCCTCCATGTCCCTGAGCCTTTCCCCAGCTCAGTGTTGGAGTCACACTGCAGCCCCTGGGTGTGATGATGTACATGATGCGCTCCTGCTCTGATGCCGCTGTTGGAGGCAGAGCCCAAGAGTGGCAGCTCTGAAGTGACAGCTCCTCTTGCCTGAGTCCTGCCAGGGGAAGGAACAGCCCTGGAGAGGAGGCAATGGCGAGGAATGAACCAATCCACGGGGAGCAGAGCTGCCCTTCCTGGTGGCTGCGCTAAGAGGAGAGAGAAAAGCTCCCCAGACAGCACGGATGCCCTGGCCGGTGTCAGATGTCTTTGGGTGTCTGTAGGTAATCCCAGCATTGTGGTTCAGTGTTGGAGTGTCCTGCACTGGTATCCTGGCACTAGCCCTGACCCCCTGTGTGATGTGTGGCCACCCCAGCCGTGGGAGTCCCCACCCGGGCCCACCAGGCTGTGCTGCTGTCCTGAGGTGAGGGTTACAGCTCTGGGAAGGCACAAATTAACTTCACAAACTGACTAGAAAGCACCAAGTGCAGAATAGATGCTGGGTTTTCTGAGGATTGATTTTAAGAGATCATTGTGGTGTTAAAATATAATTAAGAGTTTAATAGCATTGCTTTTTTTTAAAATTACGTGCAGGCAGAGCCTGGAGGCACAGGATGGTTGATGCGCAAGCTGAGAGCTACCAGCACTGACTGCCCAGCTCTGATGGGTGACCACAAGGGAGGTTTGGGTGGTGTGGGCTGAGCTGGTTTGGTTGGCATCTCCCAACATGGGCTGGCCAAGGGCATGAGAAACAGGAGCCCACATCCTGGTCATCATTTGCTCCCCAGTGTGGCTGTGGAGCAGCAGTTTGTAGATATCTCTGCAGAGTCTTGTCATGTCTCTTCCCTGATGGCTTTGCCAGTGCAAGGGGAGTTGTCAGCAAACCTCCCCTCTGCACTCTGCACACAGAGAAAGTGCTCGGGCAAGATGGAAATCTCACCTGCACAGGATGCTCAGCTCTGGCAGATAAGGTTGCTTTGAAAGTCCAACCTCAAGCATGTTCCTGATCCAGGCAGAGGCCCCACAGTGTCAGTGCCACGACATGGACAGGACACCTCCAGCCTCGCTGCACCTCCTCTTCCTTGCTCCTGTCCTAAACAGAAAGAGGAGAATGGCTCATGGGACTGAAGCAGGTTTGTTCCCCAGGTAAGGAAAGCACCAGGCCCCCAATAGCTACAGCCTCCTCACACACAGCCTGTTTATATCACTGCTGTTTCCTGGCTTCACAGTTATCTCAGGACAGTCCTCAGGTCCTATAAGCAGTGTTAAATGTAATGAATGATCTTGTCCTCCTTGTTTGTCTCCTCTTTAGTGTAACACTGTAATTAGCTTAATTACCAACAGATTCTTTTTTTTTTTTTTTGTAACTTAAAATGGAAATTAAATTTTGCACCAGGTTTTACAGGCTGTTAACGGGAATCGAATAATCAAGCCTGACTCCAAGTCCTTGAAAATGAGTATTAAAAAAGGTCTGAATTTGCATATTCATGTTTTTAATAGGGTTCAGAAGGTATATTTGCAACTGATGAAAAGGATTAATTAAGCTTAATTTGCATAGGAAGAACAGTTTAACCCCTTGAATCCTAACAAGGCAGAGACTGACAATTTGAATTCCATGGTTTGATGCTGGAGAGACACACAGGCTGAGAGCTGTGCCCTGCAAAGCACTTTCCTTCCACTCCAGGAGGACAGAATATAGGATCCCAGCACCATCCTGGCACAGCCGGTCCCCCTGTGCCCACAGCCACCTCCAGGTTTGGTCTCCATCTCTCTGCCATGGTGGTTTGTGACCTGGGTCTCCCATGGCAATGCCACCACATCAGGCTTTGAGCTAAACATGCTGCTCCTCCTGTTGTGAGCTGGGATAAGCAGCTCTGACAGAGATTAAAGAAATAATTTCAGTGCAGCCAGCTCTGTCCCCTGAGCTGTTCACAGCAAGGCTGCCTGCAGCCAGTACAGGTTGGGAGCACCACAGCTGGTAGGGGCACCAAAACCTTCGACTCCTGATCTCATTTCCTTTTTTCTCAGTGAGACTGATCCCACTCAGGGGTTAAAGGCTCTGTGGGAATGTCTGACCAGGGGGAGATTCAGTGAGTCCTGTCCTGCTCCCAGCAGCAGCCTGTGACTGGCCAGCTGGTGACAGCATCCCAAAACTCTGGGACTTGTGCAGCTTCAGAGAAAGGGCCATAGAGCTGCCTGCACCCTAACTCCCACCTGGCACCCCTGCTGTGGAGAAATCAGCAGGGTCTTGCACAGCTCTGTCCAGTTGCAATGTAAGGAAAACATAAGCCCTGCCCATGTCCATGGTGGGGGGGTTGGAACTAGATGATATTTGAGGTTTCTTAAACCCAAACCTTTCTATGGTTCTATATAACCCTCCCAAATCAATCTCTTCTAAGAATGGAAAGCAGAGTGGGAACGTTACGCTTCCCTACAAAGAACAGAGCACAGCTTTGAGTCAGTGCCTGAATATTGCTAAAAAAGTGGCAAAAAAAATAAATAAATCAGGCATTCATTTTGCTTCAGCAGGTGGTGTGCTGCGTTCCCCTTGTAACGCTTTGGTGGCGTGTGTTGCTAATTATTTTTGGGGTGGAATTTGCCGTGCGCGGCGCGCGGGGTTCATTAGACAGAGATGGCTTTGAAGTGGCGTTCGGAATTAATGCTGGCATATGTAAATGTTCCTTGTGCCACGGAAAAGCTGCCTATAAATGATGCATGAGGTCCAGCGAGGGAGAGGCTTGCTTTGTTTACACACACCCATCGGGCCTCGTTATGCCGGGAGCAGGCAGGGGAGGCTGCACAGACCGTGTTGCTGCTGCCCGGCTCTACGTGAGCGTTTCACAGGAGTCAACAAGGCGTCTTCAGCGCATCCCAAACTCCCTCCCGTCAGAAAGGTGTTTAAACAACCCATCAAGGCTGCTGCTGTCTCTCAGTGCTTTCCCTGGGTCCCCCAGATGATGAGAAGGACACGTCCTGCACTGTAAATCATTGAGGTCCTGACCCAAATGCCTCCCTCAGGCTAAATCTGCCTCAGGGCAGAGGCACTTAGGGATAACTCTGGGGTGAGGTGTCCCTACTCACCTCCCTCCTGCTCCCACCTGGCTCATCCTCTCAGCACGGGATCCACAGAGCTGTGCTCACAGCAGAGTTGGGGAATGTTTCATTTAAGAGGAAAAAACCTAAAGAAAGAAAGAAAGCACAAAACCCAGAACCACAGCCAAGGGAGCAGGAGGCAGTGCATGGGGCAAAAAGGCAGAGGAATGTAAGAGCCCTCAACCCCTGTCTCCACCAAAGGCTTATGATGATGGCCCTTCTGCTGCTGGACGTGTCCCAGAAAAGCCAAGTTCAGCCCTATATCCTGAGGGATGTATTTTTTTCCCAAGAAATGATTTCAGAGTTGAATTCTTGTGCATCTCTGTGAAGCAGGACCCCTCTTGGATCACCCAACAGCGAGGTGGAAAAATAGCTCCCTATCATCTTCTAGGAGTTTTTCTCTGCTGCTGGGACTGGGATTGGGCAGGTCATGGGTGAACCATTGCTTCTCCTGGTTGCTGTCCCAGCAGCCCAGAGTGAGCTGGAGACCTTGCACAGTCCAGTGGGACCCTATGGAGACATCCCTCTGGCATAGGCCTGGGACACCTGGAGCAGGGTCTCTGAGAGACCCTGCAAAGCAGGGTCTGGAGCATAACTGCACCAAAACCAGGGCACTTGTATGGGGGCAGCTGAGCATCTGTGCAGCTCCATTTCCCTGATGTGATGAGACCAGTGTTGTAGTGATAATGCCAGAAACCATCACAAAGTGGGTGGCAAAACTAGTGGCTGCTTGTTTTGAGTGAGCGACTGTACCTGGGGCACAATGTGGAGCCTTTGGCAGTACCTGACCTGCCTGGTACCAGCATCTGGTTTGTTGTTCACCCATCCTGGGACTGAACGGGAGTCAAGCTGAATGGCTTCATCCTGACAAGCACTTCCTCTTCTTGGCTGCTTCCCTTTAGGCCTGACCAGGAGCAGCCTCCAGACCCCTGGCCACCCCCAGACAGCTGGGGGAGTGTGTGTGGGGCAGCTGCTTGGGCACTTCTCTGCTCCTCCAGTGCTGCTGCCAAGAACAGAGGCTGGAAATCACCAAGTGTGTCATGTTTCCCCTGCCGAGTTTATGAAATCGCTTGCTCATCGAACACAAAAGGAACAGTTTGCTTTTTAAGTAAAACAAATATAAAATGCTTTCCTCCTCCAAAAGGCTGCCTGGTTCCCTCAGCCTCTGTGCTTGCCAAGGCCACCAGGCTTCACAGGTGGGGACTCTCTGAGCCCCAATCTCACCCACCCACAGACAAGGGCCCTGCAGATTACATATCCCTGCTCATGTGGACACGAGCACAGGGGCAGTTCCTGGGCAGGAGACACCAAGAGCTGGAACTGTTGGAAGCCTGGCACCCATCCCTGGCACGCTCCCCTGCCAGCCCTCCAGACAAACTCCATGTCACAGGTCTGGTCTGGACAAACTCAAGGTGAGGAAGGAGGGAGCTGAGCATGAAGCTGTGACCAAGGGCTGAGAGGATTTTGTATTTTCCTACTTCCAACTGTTTATTTACCAACATGCTGGAGAGCAGCAATCACTTCCTCATGCCTTATCGAGAAGCTCAGCTGTGAAATAACTAAATGAACCATCCCTTTTTATTAGCCTTTGGACTGAGCAGAGGAGCAATCAGTTAATGGCTGACCAGTTTTTGAAGATGCTAAGCACATTACAAGTGCTAAGTATTATTATTTTCCCTCCTATGCTTTATTTTTCCCTCTGAATACTCAGTTTAAATAACCCTTTCAATTACATTATCTGGTTTCATGCATTCTGCCCAGATTAAACACGGTGCCACTTACAATTCACCCACCTCAGTGGTTTCCAGGTCTCTGCAAGTCTCATCCTAACCTTTGCCTCTCAAGCTTGGGTAGAAACTTTGTTCTGGTTCCAGAATCTGCCCCAGCTCTGCTTTGGCTTCTTAAACTCGAATGCATCCACATCACTTTCTGTTGGGCACTGCAACCTCTGGTTCCTTGCTCTTGCATGCTGTTTTTCTTTCTTAATAGGGGAACATCTTGCATCCTTTCCCTTTCCTTCCAGCTAAATTAGCTCCCTGGATAAGCTGTCTCCTCCCACTTGCTGGCATCTTGTGATGTTTGGGTTTATTCTTCTTCTTTGTGAGGGCTTTGTGCTGTGCTTCCAATGCTGATCTCCCCCACCAGATCTGGGATCCCCACCCATGTACTTCTGTGGCTTTGCAGAACAGTGGGACTGGCTCAGATTTCACTCCAGTGGGTGAATCCATCTCCTGGCAGCTTCAGAGCAGTGATAGATGGATCATTCCTTCACAGCCATAGATGGGCTCTTCTGGGTGTGCTGTTCTGCAGAGCCACCCTGGGGCAGGGGCTTCTCAGTCACCTCAGCCAGAAGAGCCTCACAAAAGTGCCCAAAAGTGTTTCACCATCTCAGGTTGTTTCTGTAGCCCTCACCTCTGCTCCAGCATCCCCATCTCTGCTTCTCTACTCCTGACAACTGTGCTGGGCCACATCTGGTCTTCAGGAGCCAAGTGTGAGATGGTGGGAGACCAGAAGCCAGCCCACCCCTCATCTCACTGTCCTCCCTGGCTACGAGCTCTGCCAGGGAAATACTTTTGGAGTGGCCACACCAGCCACCTGCCCTCCTCAGCATCTGCTGCCAGCCTCCTGGCATATCATACCCTGGTGTTTGCATCTGTCTTTTAGGAGCTGTGATCACCCTGCAAGGCTGGAGGAAGCTGTAGAGCAGCTTGGGGCTTGTCAGCTGTCAGCTCGTGAAGGGTTTGTCATTCCTGGGACTGCTGTGCTTCTGCCTGGGATTTCCCAGGCAGAGATGTGTGTGTGCAACCCCTGAGGTGGGTGGGAGTGTTGTTACAGCCAGAATGATCTGAGGATATAATTGAGATAAGGTTTGTATGGAGAGGTAATAAATTGCAGCACCTGAGATGGCTGGGGATAAAAACCCAAAGCACAGCTGTGTACACAAGCTCTTTGTCAGCCTAAGCTGAGCTGGACACATCAGGGATGTTTCCGCTGGATGGTGGCAGATTGTTTGTGCTCATGGCCACTTTTCCAGGGGGTTGTGCTCTGCCAGCCCCTTGGAGCTCCTCCCAGTGTTCTGCTCTGCTGCCACTCTTCCAAATCTTACTGAAACACAAATCCCAGGTGGGACAGGAGGGCACTTTTGGGACAGGCAGACTTTAGGCTTAAACCTTCAGGGAATGGAAACCTTTGTGTCTTGGCTCCAAATGTGGTGGAACAAGATTAATTAATTTAGCTGCATCACATGAAGAGTGCCAGTGTTTACTTGTGAGACCACAGAGGAGCTTTTGCAATACCCAGAGAGGCCTCCTGTGTCTGGATGGGCTGGGAGCTCTTGATTGCAAGGCAGGAGATGCCCAAGGAGAGCTCTGCTGCATAAAAGCAATGCTTTTATGAGAGAGAGGAACAGATTTAAGAGGCTCCCAGCAGAGAGAAGCTGCAAGCACCACACACAAACAGGCATTCCATCACATTTCTGCAGATCAGGTCAAGCTGGCCAGGGGCTTCTGCAAGGATGGAGGAGTCTGTCAAGGCTGGATGCTGTGGTGGGATGAGCCAGACTGGAGAGCTGCTAGGAAAGCAAGTGAGGTGGATGTTGTGTGTGGGGCTGATTGCTTCCTTTCACAGCTGAAAACACTGAGGAGTATGACAGCCCCAGAGCAGAGCCCAGGAGATGAGCAAGACAATGCAGGGGACAACACTCACAGATCTTAATGGATGAGACGGACCAGGAGAGAAGAGCTCATTAGGAAAGGGCATTGCATGGTGAAGGGAGGACAGGATGTAAGCCGTGTGAAAGCTGATAAAAGACAGAAATGGAAATCTTCTCATCCCAAAGAGAGCAAGGATGGAGTACATTAATGAGCTCTTTAATGGCAAGGCAAGTAAAGGTGAGCAGCAAATGGCTATTGCCAGACAGCTGAGCTGAGTGTGAAAAAACAGATGTAGGTGGGATGTGAGAAGCGATCCAGCTCGTACAGGAACAACAGCACAACCCTGTGATTAACATTCCCACTGAATTATTGAAAAGGCACACACACAAACCTGGAGACTTGGCAGGCTCCTCTGGTTACTCTGCAGGGACAGGGAGGTTGCAGAGGGATGGATACAGGCATGCTCACATCCAATTTGAACCAAAAGAAAGGGCAGCAAAAATAAACTAAAAACTGTCCTGCTGGGCTACTCCCCACGTGATGAAAATCCACATCCCTGGTACTTCTGTGTCTTCTCATCCCTTTCACAAAGGAAACTGAGTCCAGAAAACTGGCTGCACTCTGGATCAGATGGTTTCCCTCCCTTAAATTCTGGGCAGGGAGAAGGTGGGACTGAGCAAAACTCTCAAGGCAGCATTTGTATAATCTCTACCACCCTTCTGGTGGTGCTGGTGAGCTGGCTGAGAGGGGTAAAACAGAAGCTGTGACACACAGGAGGTAAGAAAACTTGGAGCCTAAGGAAATCCAGGTGAAACCAAAGTCATTGCTCCAAGCCAAGGAGTTGGGTTGGTTTCTCCAGCAGCACTGGCCATGCCCACCAGCACCTTCACCACCCTCAGTGCCTTGGGCACTGCTGCACCGGGGGCTGGAGGTGAAGGAAATTAAATGTGCTATATTCCTCTCTCTGGAGAGCAATTTAATCTCAGAACACCTACCCAGAAAAATTGACCCAGGGCCCATGGTGGAAAGCCTCTGGTGAGGAAAAAGGGAGAGAGGAGCTGGAGGAGAGGCTGGGACACCTCTGAGGTCCACACCTGCCTGGCCACGGCCGTGTTGCAGCTACACTGTGAGACCTGTCCACAGGCCCAGGGCATTTAAGGCAGGATCAGCGCTTTTCCCAAATAAACCCTTTATCACCTGAAATCCATCCTCTCCCCTCTCCTCTGCTCTGTGCCCATGTGCATCCACATGCTCACAGCTCCAAACTTTGGGAAGGGGCGGGGAGGATGACGCTGTCCCCAAGGGGGGGTGACACTGTCCCCAAGGGGGGGTGACACTGTCCCTGAAGGGCACTGCAGAGGACAGGGACACGATGGGCACCGAAGAGGAGCTGAAGCCAAGGTGAACAGGTCCCAAAACTGGCATCAGGGCGCTCCTGCACCCGCGCTGGGTCTTGTTGTTGGCCCTCCCCCTGACGAGCACTCACAGATGCAAATAAATTCTGACTTGGGCTCCCAAATTCCTGCTCTGCTGGCTGTGCTAAAAATAGCCCATCGCAGTGCTGGCTTCTATCACCCCATCGATCCGCGCTCCTGGGGCCGGTCCAGCCGCCGCAGCGCATCCCCCGCTGCCTCCTGGACCCGCCTCCCCCAGAGGGTTTGTGATGGAGCCGCCTCCACCGCACTGTCCTCCACCCCTGCTGACCCCCTTCTCCTGCAGGCAGGGTGATTTATCGCTCCACAGCCCGTCAGGCAGCCAGGGCTGTGTGGTGGTTCCCGGGGTCCGCAGAGCCGCTTCCAACACCGGGAGGAGTTTGGGGCTCTCGGGAAACGGAGCTCTGGGTTCGCCAAGACTCTGGTTCAGGGAAGGACCGACCTCAAAAATGGGCAGAGGGGAGCACTTGGCTGAAGTTGCTGGGGTGAGGGAACATGCTGGAGCTCAGGGCTCTGCTCTGGCTCTGGCCCTCCAGCAGCCCTGGACATCTCCCAGGTGTTGATGCATGGGCTGATCCATAAGCACTAAAGGGGTTGGGAGAGGGACAACTCTCTGGCAGTCCCAGGAAAGGTGCCAGCACCCAGGAAGCACTGCAGGACACCAGCCTGATTTGAGCAGAAGTCTGGCTGTTGTCTGGTCAGGTTGGTCCATGGGAGTACCTCCCCTTCTCAGGGCCCCCGTGTACCCTCCCAGACCCTTCCCATGGGAGCTGCACCTGGTTCCATGGCAGACTCAGCTGAAGCCATCAGGAGGCTCAAATGCTGGGCAGGGAAGGTGGCAGTTCACACCTCCAATACCCACCAGCTCTGAAGGAGGCAGCCCCCAGCTCCCCTCTAAGTGCTTTGCTGCACCAGGGAGGCAGCTGGGCAGGCACTGCCCCCCTGTGCTGCTCCACATTCCTGTCTGTGAACGTGGCCCTTCCCACGGGCCATGCTTTGGAACAGATGGACACCCCCGGTGTGCACAACAGGGCTGGCAGGTGCCCTCAGGAATCCTGGGCTTAAATGGTGCATGTCTATATAAAGGGATGTTTCTGTCCTAATTTACAGGTTTTTAAATAATATCCAGGCTCTAGATGCCACACAGGCTTTGTAACACATGGCAGGGTCCTTTGCTGACTCTGGGCCAGAGTGAGGATTGAGCCATGGGTAACGTGGGCTTGGATTTACTCTCCAACTAGAAGCTGTCCTTGCTGGGGTGTTTGGGGAGGGATCAGAGGAAGGATTTTTAGTGCTGCTGTGGTTTTGCCCTTGGAGACAGGTTGTTGAGACAGCAGCAGTTTTGTGGACACAGAAAGGGCATCAACAGAATGCATTTCCACAGGGCCCCAGGGCTATGACTACTGCAGGGAACTGTGGGGTTTTTTTTCCCCATAGCCTCCCCTCCTCTTCACTCCCACATGCCTTTCCTGTGGCCTCTCCTTTCAGTTTGATGGGGAGCTCTCTTCCTTTGGATGAGTTTGGGGCAGCAGGAGCAGCCTGGCTGGACAAGGTATCACTTCTCGTTGCAGAAGCAGCTTGAGAGCTTTGGTGGTTGAACAGGAGACAAAACAAAGAACAAAAACACCCAGCAGGTCACAGGTGATAAAATCCCCACTCCATCCTCAGAGGGGTCTGTAAAGCAGCTGCCTTGGAGGGATGGAAGGTGCTGTGGACAGAGCTCTCCAGGCCCTGTGCAGAGCCAGCCCTGGAGCTCATCCATGGAGTGGTGGCCTTGGGGACAATGGGACATCTTCCCTTTTCTTGTCTGGCTTTTTTCACAGCTAACTTTATGGCATCTCCTGCCAAGGGATGTGGACCATGGCTGCCAGGACTGCACCTTGTTTTGGAGGGAGGGCAAGGAGCTGGAAGGTGCTCAGCAGCCCAGGAGCCATCTGGAGACCTGTGGTGAGGCCCCACCAACAATAGGGTACTGGGTGATGCCATGGAGATATCTTGGAGATAGAGGGGCCTAGACTTTTTCTAATTCTCCTTCTTTCCAGTTGCAGACAGCTTGCATGTGGGAAGTGTTTAATTTAGAAAGGCCAGCACTGCCATATCACATTCCTGTGTCAGTCTCTGTTGGTTTATGACCAGTGAAATCCTGGTGTGAAAACAGAATCAGGCTTTGATTTCATCTGCCCCTGCTGTTTTACGCCACTAACAGCTTTGCATTTCGATAGCAGCTTTTATTCTAGGAGCTAAATGGGCTTCACAGACAGCCAATTAATTAATTGAGCCTCCCCAGCCAGCCTGTGCCCTCAGTGCCACAAGGAAGCATTTGCAGAAGAGGAAACAGAGGCAGAGGAGCAAAATGAGTGGCCCCAGATAAAGAGCTGAGCTGGCTGCTCCTCCACAGCAAGGAGGATCCACACTGCACTGGCTGGGCCATTGCTCCCAGTTCCATGGATGGTCCTGATGCCATTTCCAAACTGGTGTGGGAATGGTCTCAAGGCAGAGATCAGCTGAGGAAGTTCTTTGGGTGTCTATCAGTGACTATCAACCCTGGAGCATCTGAGCCCAAATTAACTCATGAGCTGCCATCACTTTGGACCACTCCAGCATCTTGCTAAGGAATCCTGTGAGATCATGAAACAGTGTCAGGAGGCCCCACTACTGTTTCCATCATCCATCCTTGCTGACCAAGTCTTATTTCTCTTGGATGGGAACTTGAGCAACATGTTTTAGTGGGTGGCATCCTCACCCATGGCTGGGGAGCTGGAATTAAATAATGATGCCTTTTATTTTATAATCCTAGATGATTTTTAAGGTCCCTTCCAACACAATGAGGAGGCACTCAGGGTTTGCGAGGAAAGGCTGTTTCAGCTGAAGGGTTTGCTTTGGTCCAGGGGCTAGAGCTGAAATCTAGGGAGGGACCTGCCATGATGGCACTAAACAAGAGAGGGGTGACCCTCAACTCCCCCCTTCAGGTCCTATTCACTGCTTGGTGAGCAATACACAGCCCTGGGAAAGCTGTGTGCTGTGGGCAGGATCTGGGGCACCTGGAGGAGGTGGAGGAATGTGCCTTTTCTCAGGCAGACCGAATGCATTCCTGGAGAAATTACCTGCCTTTTATTATGAATCTCTGCTAATGGTTTGTTGTCTACACAAATAACCACGGGGAATGAACTTGTGCACTTCCCAGCCTGCTCTGTGTCTTCCTGGCTCAGCTCCTTTCTGAACAAACATAACCTTTCGCAAGAATACCTGTCAAAATCGCTTTGAAATATTGAAATAACAGGATGGGATATGGTTTGCTCCTGGGCCCTAGTGCTCATCCATCAGGACTCAGGATGTCCATCCAAAGTGACTTGTGAGCAGGATGCAAGGGAAAAAACTCTGGCAAAGCAGCAGGGCCTCACAGGGCTGCATTTGGGGAGCTTAGCACCTCACCTCAGTGTGCTGGCTCCCTGCATTCCCACACACTCACCTGGGAGCAGGGCAGCTCCCAGACCCTCACAAAGCCCTCACTTTGGGTTGGTCCTGGGGTGGGTGAGACACAGGGGCTTGTGACTCAGCTGGAGCTGATCAGGACAAAATAGTCTCCTTTGGCCACCAGTGTGGCCTGGGAGTGCCTTCATGGCCTCCACACCTCCGTTCTCACCTCATGTGAGTATTTCAGAGATGGGGCAAAAAGCTGTGGAGTCTTGGAACAGTGTTGGGCAGCAATGGTTATGGGGGGACATGGCTGCCTGGGTGGACCCATGGACACAGAACCTTCACTTTCCCTTCCAGTCTCTGAGTGCCAAGGGCTGGTCAGGGGCTCCCCAGGGGGTCTCAGTAAGGGCAAGCTGTAAAAGCTGTGTGTCTTTTACCTCAAAAGCAAAATCACCCCCCATTCTTTCCTTCTCAGCAGAGCAGCAAGAGGATTTGTGCTCTAACTTATCACTGGCTCCCCGCCTGGAAAGTGGGGGGATAACCCACCCCTCAGTGGCTGGTGCCAAGGGCTACCACTGCCCAGACACAGCTGTTTAGGGGCAGAGACCAATATTGTTTTATTTGCAGCAGAAATCCCACTGCATGGTGGCACCTGCTCAGCCAAGAGCCCTTCACTTCTCATCCCCTTCCCAGTTCCTGGTGGTGATGGTCTCCCACCTGGAATAAGGTGAGGGATTCTATTTTCCTGGGTATGAGCCTTTTTTCTTCAATGCACTTGGATGTGATGAGAACTTGGATACAGACAATTGGTGGAAGAAATCGAAACAAAACACTTAGAAATCCAAACATTCCCCCCTCCAAAAGATATCCCATCAACCAGCCAATCAACAAAAAAGTCCTTCAAATAAAACTCCATCTCTTTCTCTAAAATCCATGATTAAAACCTGGTACAAACAGGTGAATATAGATATATATAGATATATTTTTTTTAGTAGATGTAGTATTGTTTTTTTCTCCTCTCTCTTTCTCATTATACAGCAAACATTGCAAATATAGAAATTTTCTCTGTACAATTAACGACTTCGGTTTACAATGCAATGTGTGGTAAAACCTCTTAGTGAGTGAAAATGTGAACGGGCCTTCAACCGGGTAAAAGTCTAAACTGGAAGACTCCGTTTGCAAAAACAGCCCAAAAGATGGAGCTCCTTCTGGTCTCTTTTTGGTTTTTGTTGCTGTTTTTGTCGCTGTTGATTTTGGAAGGGAAGGAAGGAAGAACACAAACTGTTCACAAAGAATCCACAAAATCACGGAATAGGGACTCATGCAATGCAATATTGGAAAACGCCAGACCTCTCTGCCCGCTCTTTCATTTTCATTTTATATTCAATTTTTTCTTTTTTCTTATATTTTTTAAAAAAATCAAAATGAAACAAAACTTTTTTTTTTTCCCACTCCACAGTTCATTTGCTTTGCAAAGTTTGTGTTCAAATTTGGTGCATGTCTCACCAATGTGAGGACATTTTAATATCTCACTTTATATATTATATAGAATATTTATAGATTTTTTTTCATTATTTGTTCTCTCTTTTATTTTTTTAAATTGATTCTCTCTCTTTTTTTTTTTCTTTTTTTTAAATTTTTTTATTTTGTTTCAAAGACAGTCTGAATAAAAATAGCTGCTGCGGATTTCTTTTTGGTCCAGTTAGTGTGTTAAGTCACGAGTTGTGTGTGAGGACTCAGGACTTTTGCTGGGCAGAGACACCCTTCCAGTAGTCTAAGATGTCATGGAGATCCTCGTCTTTGGCAAACTGGACCTTTTTCCGTAGGGCGTGGCCGGCTGCCATGTACTCCTCCTCGTCTTTGTGCCGCTTGCGGTTCAGTTTGAAGCGCTCCCAGATGCTGTGCGACGGTTTGCAGGTGTACTCCGGGCTGGAGGTGTAGCTCAGGTTGTGGTACTGAGGAGAGAGCTGGGAGTAGGCCAGGTCTCTGGGGCGAGGACGGGTCAGAGGCTCCAGGATGGAGGGTTTCCTCCCGCCCATGCTGTCGTGCTGCTCCCCTGGGTGCGAGCTGGGGTAGGAGTGCCGGTGTTCGCTGTACTGGCGGATCTTCTCCGCCTCTGCCCGCAGGATGGCCGCGGCCGGTGTCACAGTGAGGATGGTGTCAGTGGTGGGGGATGTCTTCTCAATGTATTTGGCTTCGGATTTGTGGCCCGATCCCTCGGAGCGGTAGGACCTGGGGCTCCGTATGGAGCCGCTGGAAGAGGTGCTGGAGCGTTTGGGGGCCGCCTCCATGCTGTGGTGTCGCTGGAGAGGGTGGTTGTAGCTTTCCTTGTAGACGGGGGAAAGGAATCCATGCTTGCTGGGGATCTGCTCTGATAAGAGCACCAGCTGAGGCTCTACCGTGGAGACCGCCCCCGACTTCACCCCTTGGAAGGAGGTGGACTCAGATTTCAAGGCATCGATGCAGTTGTTGATGATCTGGTTCACCTTGTCCACCTCCTTGGCAATGGTGGAGATCTCAGCCACAGAGCCCTGGGTGTCTGGTGGCAGGGACAGCTCACAGTCTCGCCTCTCAGGCTGCTCACCCGTCCTCACCTCCATGTAGTTGCCCTTGGTGGCCTTGGGGGTCTCACTGCTCTCAATCAGCTTGTATTGCTCGACCTCACCAGCAGAAGGTAGGTAGGGGATGCGGGTCACTGTCTCCCCACCCAGGATCTGTCCCTGGGACAGCTGGGTGATGCTGGTGGTCTCCATTTCTGGCCCATACTTCAGCTCGATGATGGTCTTCTTCATGCTGCCGGCAGCCTTTTTGTGCTTCTCCTCCTGCTGGCGCCTCTTCCGGAGGCAGTAATACACCACACCCAGGACAATCACCATGCCAAAGAGACAACCCAGGATTGTCATGATGTAATGGGTGGCAGTGGAAGGGGTGGGCACTGGCTCCTTGCGGTTGGGTCTGGTGGGGGTGATGGTGACACAGGTGTGGTTGTACTTGGAGTACTGGTGAACAGAGACTACACAGTAGGTGTAATCTCTTTGTGCTACTAGGTTGCTCACGGTGATGTTCTCCTCCTTCTTCCTGAGCTTGGTGATCATGGAGGAGAAGCCGTTTTCGAACTGGGAGAGGATGTACATCTTGCTGAAGGGGTAGGGGATCTGCACGGTGAGGACGGCCGAGTTGTGGTTGAGGTGCTTCACCTGGATGTTGGGGCGCACCTCTGTCTCACCGATGGGCGTGAACAGGGAGAACTGCGGTGTCGTGCCGTCACCGGAGGAGCACTCCTCCTCGGAGCAGGGGCTTTCGGAGGGCACCGTGGTCACCTGGTACCTGGGAGGGATAAAACGAGGGATCACAGTGTAGGAGCCACCAGTGCAAAGGGAAGAGAGCATGCTCAGAGCATTGCGGTAGCCAGTCCGGCCTTGGCCTAACAAGTAGTAGCCCATGTAGTCGGGCGGGGAGTCGCACTGCATCCGGTCGTAGGTGCGTGTCATGTTGGTAAAAGCCTCCAGCCATTGCAGGAAGCCGAGCAGCTCGCAGGAGCAGTAGAAGGGGTTACTGTAGAGTTCACAGACAGAGAGCTTGTTTAGGCCCCGAAAAGTGTTGCTGTCCAGTCTCTGGATCCTGTTCATGGACAGGTCAATGTTCACTATATTGGGGCACTCCCAGAAGGCATTGGGGGTGACGGTCTCAATGAGGTTGGCCTGGAGATAGAGGTACTCCAGCTTCCCCAGGCCCCGGAGGATGCCCTCGGTGAGGTTCCTCAGTCGGTTGTAACCCAGCTGCAGCACTTGGAGGTTGAACTGTCCTGAAAAGGCACCGTCCTCGATGTAGGAGATCTCGTTCTTCGTCAGGTTGAGGTATGTCAGGTTGCCGAAGCGGCTGAGCGAGGCGTACTGCACGCTCTTGATCTTGTTGTCGTTCAGCCGCAAGTCCACGATGGTGCTGTTGATCTGCTGGGGGATGGACTCATAGGGGGGCTGGTTTTGGCTGCAGATGGCCAACCAGACGAAGCCCTTGTCCCCCTCGATGAGCCAGCAGTCTGCCCGCACCCCACCAGCGTGCAGGAGAGACACGGCCGCCACGCACATGCAGAGGGCTGACGTCGCGGCCCACCGGCGACCTGCCATCTGGAAGGGCGGCACAGAGAAGGGGTTCCTGGTCTGCTGGAAGCGGGGAACAGGACAGGGGCTGGGAAGGTGTGAGCTAGTGCTCCTTCGGCAGCTTTGCTTGCCTCTCCCTTCTCCTCATGGCTCGGAGATGGGAGGGAAGCGTCCGTGGAGAAAGCGGATCTCGGTGCCCACGGTACTCGGCAGCCAGCAGCCAAGGGCTGCTACCAAGGTCTTGGTGGCTGAGGCTGGCCCCACATCACCAGGCCCCTGGCATCTCAAGGAGGGAGTCATGAAGTTAAGCGCCTGTGCAGAGGAGTTGTTCAGGCTTAGAGACAAGCTTTCCTTTCATTTTTTATAGTACTTCTCCTCGTTCTCTTTTTGCTGCACATGGTGGTGCTGGTCCCCATCTCCCCGTGCCTCCATGTGTTTGGCTGTCCCCGCTCGATCCCTTGGCTCACCTGCTCAAAACAAAAGACAAGCACAAACTAAGCACAAAGGAAAGACAGTCAGCAGTCAGAGGTGTTGGATATCCATCCAACTCCCCTCTTAGTTAGGCACTCGCCTTCTCATTCTGGCAACCACCTTTCAAGGAGCTTTTGGTTGATTTGGCTGCCACCAGCACTATTTGGGAGCACAAGGGGAGATGGTCACTGAGCACTTAGGTCACTCTCTGAGCCCTTGTCCAGCATCACTTATTTGGCGGTTGAGAGACCAACACACACCCAGTGCGCCATTTGTCTGACCTATTTAGGTGTCTACCTGAGGAGGAGAGGAGTGATGCCCCAGAAGTGTCTGTTCCTCTCCGCTGAGAGCAGATGAAGTCTAGACAACTCGCTCTGATGTAGATTTGATGCTGCAGCGTTTTGCTGAGGGGAATCCTGACTGTCTCGTGTGCTGGTGTGCGCAGCAGCAGTGCCAACACAAGGGGTGCTGGTCGAGGACACCGTGTCTCTCTGCTTGCACTGCCATGTGGCATTTGGGATACAGCCCAGTATCAAACATTTATCCTGTTTTTGGGAACCTGAGCAGTCATTTCAGGGCACTCTTCGCAAAACCCACTGGTGGGATTGTGAACCACCCAGTGTCCTTGTCCCTGCTGGAGGTTTGATGCCTTTCACCAAGGCCTCTCTCTCCCTCCCAGGTGAAATGATGCAGAGGTGTGGAAAACCAGCAAACATTCAGTGGCATAACAAGAGCATTTGCAGAGGATGGGACAAGATCTTCCCTCCCCAGCCAGAAACAGTTGTTTGAAGACTAGGAAAAGTCTTCACTAGACACAAACTTGTGGGGCTGCCAGCAGCCTCACTCCCCACAAAGAAACTCATTTCTGGCTCACATTTTCCATTTCCCCCCCCCCCCCTGAATTTTTGACTAAGCATATATTTCCATGGACAACTTTTCTTTTTCTGATTTTTTAGGGAAACAAGAAAGAAAAAGTGGAGAGGTGGGAAATGCATGAGCACTAACATCTCCTGGATCATGCTTTTCCACAAGATATTGAAAACATCACCTGTGGATGGATACCTCTACTGCCAAATGGAACTCTGGGCTGGTAGGATGGATGCAGTGAGACGTTGTGACAGAGAAGGAGCTGCCCATAAGTGGACAGAAATCATCATGGCCTATCTAGAAAAATCCTTTTTTAAACATTTTTTAGAGAATGGGAACACTGTTTGTCTCCCTTGTCCAAGGGCAGACTGCAGAAGGCAGGGAAGGCACCACCAATACTCCTTGGAAACATAGCTGGTAAGATCTGGAGCTTTCTTGGGAAGTTGGGAAGGAGATAGGGTCACAACTTACACCCAAACTGTCTTGCATTAAGTCTGATAAATTGTATAAACCCAGAAACAGTTTTCTAAACCATTTCACTGTGCCCAGGCTGGACTGTTCTTGGTACTACATATCTGAAAATCATGTGGGGCTGATTGTTTAGAGGCAGATGCCACTCTGACCCTTGTCCCAGAGAAACCAGGTTCCTCTCCAGCCAGGAAAGGAGACAATATTTCACTGCAGAGATCCCTGTTTACCATTCAATTTGTACCTTGGTAAGCAGGCCAGTAATAATAAGCAGTAAAACAGTTTATTTGGTTGGATGGTGAACAATGAGTCTGTTCCCTGGTGACAGTTAGGTTTCCATTACATCAATAACAACACCTTCTCTCACATCAGCTCTCTGCACGTGAGACTTTCCAGCCACCTTGTCCTCCGTGTGCTGTCACTGCCCTGGGATGCTCTGCCAGTACCTGGGAGTCCATTTTAACACAGCTGAGCCCTTGGAGCCAGCGAGGAAGGGAAGAGGGGACTGTGCTCCCTGGGAGATTGCAGGTGAGTGTCCCTCCTTGCCACCCCCACAGTGAGACACGGGCTGCAGTGCCAGACTGCCACACGTCTGCTGCTGCATCCCTCTGGTGTTAGACAACTCAATTAACCTCTCTGCACTCCAGCCTCCTCTCTGGTACCGTGAGATAATGATAGAACTTCATAGGGTGGTGGAAAACTGAAGCAAAGTGCCCTGAGCTCTCCTTGTTGGGGTAAAAAATCCCAGCACACACATTGTGTTGCAGGTGGAGACTTCCCCTCTAGGTGTGTCAGCTCTCCTCTGTCACAGGGAGCAGCCTGGTGTGCAGCTCCTCCTGCATCCTGTGGGGATGGGTACTGCCCCTAAGGGTGTGGGATGAGGGTATTCCTGGCCTGCAGAGCCATAAGCAATGGCTTGCCCCAGTTGTCCCTTCAGGGTGGCACTCCCAGCATCTCCTTGTCTTCTTCCATGGACTTGTGGATTCCTGCAGGCAAGGGAAGCCCAAACTGAGCACAGGCAGCAGGAAGGGATGCACTTGGCATGTTCTCTTCAGCAAGCATTTATTCTGTCTCCTCTATCTGCCACTGTGACCCAGCCACCCTGTCTGGGCAAGCCTGTGTTTGGGAAGGCTCTGCAGAGCCAAATCAGCCTTTTCCTCACAGAGAAATATTCTTGTCATTCATCCCTGGGGAAAGGCTGTGGGCAGAGGGAATTAGTGGAGTGGGACCATCCATGAGCAAAGAGCAGAGACAGACTCCCCACAGATCTTGCCAGGCTGATCCCCTACAGCCTTCCCCTATAGCACCCTTGTGCTTCCCCTATTTAACTGGAGGTGTTGGGGATGAAGAAGAGCAGCAGTAAATTACTCAAACACATTCAGTAAGGCTCCCACTGTATGTTTTCTCTTCTTTCCCTTACATTGTCTATCAGCCAAGTCCTTCCTAACAACAGAAAGGAGAAATGGCATTTTATCAGCAGCCCGAGTTTAATTTCAGCTCATTAAAGCAACCAATTTGCTGGTTTATTTGCTTTACAAAGTGTGAATAAAATGACAGCATTAAGGAGATGTGAGAGAGGAAAGAGGGGCTAATCTCCCTTTTTATTAGATTCTTGGGACATGACTGGTGAGTGGAGAAGTGGGTCTTGTTTCTGTGCACAAAAGACATAATTGTTCATCTTGTTGGCTTCTGAGAGCCTCCATCCCAGCCCTGGTGGGTATGGGTGTGTGCCAAAGCAACACCAGCGCTGAGCATCCTGCAAGGATCTAGTGGTTTAACTCTCCTGCCTGCCTGATTCATCTTTGCCCAGTTGTCCTGAGTTTATTCTCCTTGTAACACAATTGCACATTGCTTTTTCCAGTCCTCTGAACCCCCATAGAGCTGAGAAAACCTGGGAATAAACCAGCAAAACTCTCACATGAAAAACAACCAGGAAAGTGGCGATTTGGAGGTCTCTTCTGCTGTTGGAGACTCAAGCAAAAGGTAGGAATGAAGACAGTGTGGAATAACAATAGAAATATTTTGGAATGATGAGTTTAATCTCAGTCAGAGATATCTTGAAGTGTGGCACCACAGTAACAATGGCAGCAGGCCACATCCACAACAAGGTCATGGTAGCCACCCAGGAAATAACCATTTCTGCACAGTTACCTGGGCCCTGCAGACACTGCTGTAATTCCCTTTCCTTCTGCTCTCAGGAGGCAGAATGGTTTGACCAGCTGAGATGATGTTGGGTTTTTGTGGCTAACAGGCCAGCAAAGGGGCAATGACAACTCCCTCACTCCTTGCTCCTCCTCCACGTTGCCTCTGATGTCCAGTATCCCTGCTGAAGCCCAGATCCATGCTTCTCCCTGTTAATCCTCAGCCCTGACTGGGATATGCTCCCCTCCTACCCATCTCTACTTCTCCAGCCCTGGTCCCTGTCAACAACCCAGCAGCAAAGAGGGATGGCTGGAATTTCAAGGCTGCAGCCTGCACTGGATGAGCAGCACCATCCTTTATCCTTGCTGAAAACCCATAGCAAGTGGAAAGAGAAAAGGCAAAGCTGGAGCTTCCAAAACCAGTGCAAGCTGGCTGGGAAGTTTTTGCTTCCATTTCCCAACTAATGGCATCTTGGAAAATTAAACCAGAGCAGCAGCTGCAAGGAAGCAAACAAAGGAGCCATGGGGGCTGGGAAGGGAGCTGGCACTCAGTTCCTAATTTTGTTATTCTACTGAATGAGTTATTTCAAACTGTGGATTACATTTACTGAGGGAAGGCAAGATTACGCATGGGTGTGCGTGTGTACACACACAGCAGTGCTCCTCTCCTTGGCATTTCTGCATCTCCATAACTTCCTTTTCCCTAGCTGCTCCATCTCCAGCTTCTCTTAGACCCCCTTTCACAGCCACTTTGGCTGATTTATAAAAAAAAATTATCCCCACTACAAAGAGAGCCAGAGGAAAATGGGAGTGGTATGTTACAAATGTGAGTGTTTGGTCACTCAAACAGGAGGAGAGGGAAAATTTGGCTAACAGGAACCAGATTTTAAAGTAAACCTTGGTTCTCCATTATGTGTAAGATAATCTGGAGGGGCAGCTCCAGGATGGCAGATAAAACCTTAGCAGTGATGAAATCACCTGTAAATAGCTAATATCCATCCTGTACATGTCAGGTGGGTTTTTCCCTCATTCATACTCCTGGTCTTTGCTCCATGACTCCTGCTGGGTGATGTTGGTCAGAATCACAACCTCTCTGGATAATAAAGATGCTCAGGTCTGTAAAATTCAAGTTCATTTTATATCCAGACATCCTGGTCCTAATATCCTTCACTGACAGGGTTTAGGAGGCATTTTGTGCATCCCAACTTTACTCCCAAACGCCTCACAGTGTTAGATAATAGAGTTCTCCAGTCAATTCTACTCTCTCTCCTGCTATTATTTATTATTTAAGAAAAACAGGCAAGAGAGAAGAGATATATTTTACACAGAGGTTTGAGGAGAGATTAAGAAGGAATGAAGCAGAGGTGAAGGGGAGGCTGAGAGAGAAGTGCCCAGCATTGCATCCAGGATAGCTGTTACTGGGACTCTGGGAGGTCACAGACTGTATGACAAGTATCCAGGTGGGAGAGGGATGGCAAAGAGATAACTTTTCTGGGAGACACTGGGAGAAACAAAGAGAAATGGCACACTTGGTCTCTATATAGGGACAGTAATATTACCAGTATGCCAATCAATATTACAAATATTACCAACACTCATGGGCTCTGTATGGAGCTGGGGACAATCTCTCCTTGGCTTATTCCTATTTTAACCTTGAAAAAGTTATTATCTTTACTGGAAGCTGATATTCAATCCCATTTAATTGAGCAGTAAACTTGAGTGCTGTAGTGTCTGAGGGGAGCCCTAGTTCAAAGCCACTGTGCCTCCAAAAGCCAGGATGAAGCCAGAGCTGCAGCCTGGGAATGGTCACAACAGACCTGTTTGCACAAACGTTTTTAGAACCCTTCTTTCTATGGCAAGATAAATTCCGGTTTTAAATGACAATATTTTTAAGACAAACTGTTGGGATTTCAGAAAATAAGACTATTCTGCTGTTACTCAGCTGTAGTCTGAAGTCATTTACATCTATCTCATGCTGCTTGGTTTCCAGGGTCTGTTGAGATGACAACCCTATCTCATGCTGCTGTGGGCTGCTGAGCAGAAGCCTCTGCTGAGTTTAAGTAAATGCATAAATGATCTTCTTAGTGAGCAACCTCTTAAGCCCAGCTGGGGTACCTGTGCATTAAACCAGCCTTCCAAAACGTCGGCATGAGAGGCAGTGGAACATCAGCTCCAGCCCCTGACAGTGCAGTTCAACCCTCAAGGAGATGAGAAATGTGATGAGAAGGACAGAGTTAGGGAAAGGTGAAGAGGAAAAAAGGTTTTAGGGGATGTAGAGAAGTAAGAGCTCTGATTCAGGTACAACTCCAGCAATAAGAAAGGTGTGTTTCCATGGGAGAAAGCTTCTCTAATACTTTCTGGATGGGATTTTTCCTTAGAAATAATCACTCTGAATCACAGCTTCATTATGGGATGGTTATGCTGATGGCAGGCTGGGGAAAAGCAGAGGTCTGGTGTGGAAGCAAGAGTCCTGCTTTCCCCTGTAAATAGTGCTGAAGATCAAAGGATGTTTTTCCAGCACCGATGCAATGGAGGGAGCCCACCCCACACTGGGAAGTGGAGCTGCTGGTGTTCCTCAGCAGTGACAATCTGAGCTGAGATTTGTCTCCCCTGCATTGTCATCCTCGCTCAGATCTTTGCTGCTGTTTGGAATAGGGCTTTACTGCTTCCATTCATTAATTTATTTTTGCAGAAAGCCTTCATAACCCTTTGCCTCCCAGAGGGGAAAAACCAGTTTTACACAGGGGAAAATCTAGTGATGGATCTGTTAAATGGTGAGTTGTTAGAAATTATTTTTAGAGGTGCAAGTGTCTTTTTTGCTCTGATTTTTTTTTTTTAAATGGTTGTATTTGCAGAAAAACACTTCCCCTTCTGTCCTACCCTTCCTCTGTGAAGGGGTCTCTGGCCAGTGCAACATCACAGTTTCTAGGTAGGCTGTAATGCTGAGTGTTGAGAGATGGACAAGAGAACACACAGCTCATGAAGGACTTCATGGTAACCATCTGTGATCTCTGAGTAAGCAGACCAGAATTCACCTTTTCATCAGCATGTGTCATGCACACAGGAATTGTTATGTCTGTGCTGTAAACAAATACCTCTGCTAACCTCTCACTGACTTGCTTTGGAATCTGGTCCTGCTTTTCTGATTGGAGACTTGCAGATGTCTCTTCCAATCCAGGTTATCTTGTGATTTTAATAATGTAGCTCTTGTTCTCTGGAGGTTTCTGCCCAGCTTAAGGTTGGACCCCCTGGATATCCACTTTCTGAAGGGGGTTTCTGCCCAGATCTTGCTATATCTGGCAAGCCCCAGTGCCCTACAAGCCTAATTTTAGCTCAGTGCTGCAGGCTGGCTTCTTGTCATGGGCCAGGAGAAGGTTAATGATCATCTGGGCAGCCCTCCAAAACCAATCTAATGTTTATTCAGGATAACAGCATTGCAGAGGAAACCAAGCGTGACCACCTTCCTCGTACAGCTCACCCATCACAGCCCTGCTCCTGCAGGTGCCTCTGCTGGAGCAGCTCACCTTTGCCCACTCTTGGAGGAGACCCTTCCCTAGGTCAGCTCAGGTCCTCATCAACATTTCCAACCCTGCCCTCTTAACTCAAACAGATGCTGTGTTTCTACAGAAAAACAGTTTATCAGGCTGTGGGTGTGTCGTTTCAGCAGTGGAAATACACACTCACCTGTGTTTTTTTTTAAAGGACACTTCTCATGGGTCAGATACCCAGGCTACAAACAAATATCCATTCATTTGGATATTTGGGAGATGGGTGAGTGGTCTCAGCCTGGTGGTGGTGGTGGTGGCCTGGATGTTGCAGGTCTGTGCTCCAGCTGGGTCTGGGATTGAAGTGAGAGGACGAAGGGCTGGTGCAGATTAGCACGAGGTGGCACAGGGATGTGAGACAGCAGTGACTGTACCCTCTGGCATAGGGTAGAGTCTACAAGATGGTTGTGTGCATTTATTCACTTCAGCTGCTCTTTATTAGCCTAATTTCAGCCACGAATTACAGCCTTTTCTTCCCACCAGCACAGCCCCTGCAGTTACTCCATCATGCCTTTGACACAACATGAAAGGATGCGCAACAGATTCATCCCAAGAACAGCCTGCACCTGTAGGGAGGTGAGTACACTGCTTTCTTAGGGCTCCCCTTGGGGCCCTCAGGGCTCCATGAAGGGATTGGGTACAACCTGTAAAGCCTGAACGCCTGAGATGTGCTGTGCTGAGGGAAAGATTCTCTCCCAGCAGTAAGTTCTCACAGACCTACATGGCCCAGGAGAGCTCTTGATGCTTCCCTCAGGGTGCAGGAAAAATTGTACTGATAGCAAAAAGTGTTTTCTGAGGCAGCCCTGAGATGCTGGTACTGGCTCCACCATCAACAGTCCCAAAATAGCTGGTTCTCAGTGCCTTCCCAGGCATGCTGAGAGGCACTGTGAGAACATCTATTTAGCAACGTCTCTGGAGAACACTGGGAATGTACTTCCTGCTACCTGAGACGGTCAGGGAGATGGCTGGGCAGCCAGATGGCCATATGTGCTTGGAGCTGATATTAATGTCTCATTTGATTATGTTTACAGCATGATTAAAAGGCTCCTAGATTCCTGAGCAGGTATCTTTATTATGCTAAATCTGAAGAGAACAAAGAAATGGAGATCCACTGTGGGCTTGGCTGGTTAAACATGGTGCCAGACAATGTAGTCTCAAGACTACCTGATTTCCCACTGGAGTTGCCCATGCACTGGTGGGAATGAGCAAAGCCCATCTTTGCCCATAGAGGATACTCAGCTACAGGTATGAGGGACCACTGGCTTTCCTTTTTGGTGCCAGCATGCCTAAAGCTCAACCAAACAGCCCTCTACCTAAAAGTGCATGGCCAGATGCAGAGAAACTTGTAAAAAATGGGTTGTGCACATGCTAGACTCCAGAAGAAACTGGTTTTTGTCTGGGCACATGGTCAGAGCCAAACTGATGGTGGAAAAGCAGCAGTAGGAACTATTGGTGTGCTGCTGTGGGCTTGCAGCACACAAAGCCCTTCCTCAGCATCCTGTCTGCTCCTCAGCCAGCTCTGTGGCCACTCTCTGGGCCTCTGTTTCACTGCTTGTCCAGAAGATATGGAGAGTGGGAAGAAACTTTGGAGCCCAAGACAACAGAAGCAGGGAGCTTTGCCAATGTTTGGATTGCCCATCCTTTTCATAAACATCTCCTGCGGAGGTTACCCAAGCTGAAAAAGCAAGTGAACCCAAAACACCTACCCTCTTTGGAGGATTGGAGTTTATTGTTAATAATCTACTGCTAAAAGGGTAACATCTGTTTTGGACAAACTGTAATGAGATTTAAACCCCAGGTGGAGGGAGGACTTCACAGTAATAAATGACTTTCTGTATGTCTAAATAGTTTTAATTTTTTTTCTGGCAGAAATAGCTGCTTTTCACCTCAGGCTTCTTTTTGCCAGCTCTTTTTTGTTTAATGATTGCTATTAAT
The DNA here is from genome assembly GCF_965231275.1 of Zosterops lateralis. Classification (NCBI taxonomy): domain Eukaryota; kingdom Metazoa; phylum Chordata; class Aves; order Passeriformes; family Zosteropidae; genus Zosterops; species Zosterops lateralis. The sequence continues at coordinate 3,647,168 of NC_139775.1, forward strand.
TTCCAGGGTGGCAGATGGATTCCAGGCTGGTGTAGTCTGAAATGAGGAAAAACAGCCTGTGAAGGTGTAAGCTCGCTGTGAGTATGTGCACAGGTCACACAGGCTGGTGCCATGCCTCGTTGGGACTTTGCTTCCCAGGGGAACAATTGCTTCTGGCTACCTGCTCCTCCCCACTGGGATGTTTGAGCATCTCTCAGTCACAAAGGAAGGTAAGTTAACATTTCTGGTGGCTGCTCGTAGCTCTGCCTGTTTAGACCTTTATTTAATAAAGCTGCTGGTTTCAGCAAGGGTTCAGGAGGAATTCGAACCAGCACCAAGTGCTTTGCTAAATCCAAGCTGAAGTGAGCTGGAGAGCAGCAGTGATCCCCAGAACATGGAAGGGAGCTCCCTGCCCATGGCTGGATGCTGCCAGGTGATGGGGATTTCTCCTTGGGCATGAAACAGACATTTTTAAGTGCTTTTCCTGTGTTATTTGGATTTATTTTTAGTTTTAGTTTTAATAGTGTGGAATGTCCCAAACAGGCAATCCTTCTCCATCCTCTGGCTGTGGCAGTAAATGTCTGCTGTTTAACCCAACACAGCCTGCCAAACTCCTAGTGCCCAAAGGAGGACTTTCTTTATCCTCTCTGCTACCACCTTCTCCTCAAGAAGCCTACAGAACTAATCCCAATTAGTGCTACAGTGTGCTGGGATGGCCTCCTTTGTGTTCCCCTCCTGGGGAACATCTCTGGACTTGGCTCAGGAGGCAGGACACATGGGCAGCCAGGTGAGAGCTGGATCTAGGAAGCAAGGCTGATGAAGGACCACCACATGGCAGCACCCTGTGGACAGACAGCTGTCTGGAGACAAGAGTGTGGCAGAGGATATGAGAAGGAGGGAGGGGTTTATTTGCCTGGGCCTGGGTGAGCCCCTGGGGATGGAGGAAAGGGGGTAGAGACAGAAAGTGCAGCATCTCAGGTGATGCAGATAATCTCCTTTAATCTCCTGCTCAAAATAACCCAAAGTCAAGTAAAGGAGGGATTACAGGGCCTAAGCCACTGTTATTGCCAGGGTGGATCAGACTTAGGTTGCCTCTGAAGGGCTCCCGAGGAAGAAGAGGAGCTGCAGCAAATTCCAGCCTGCTGGAAATGCCTCCAGCTGAGGGTGCCTGGGTGGGCTGGGGACCCTCCTGAGGTAGCCCAAGGGGAGTTGGAGCTGCACGGACAGCAGCTGCTGGCAGACTTAGGAGCCTGCACAGGGACCTGGTCCCAGGGAGAGAGTGTCTTAGATGTCCACTTGTCACCTTGTCGTTGCTGATGGGTTTATTCTTAGTGCAGGATCCAAAGTGCTTTATAGCCATTAATTATCCTAATGGGGAAGCAGTGCCCGTGAAACCCATTTTACAGATGGGAAACAGCCCAGGAGGAGGTAAATGACCTATCGGGTGCTGGGGAAGGGCTGGAGTGAGATGGCCAGATCCTACCCCCCCACCTCCCTCCAATTTTAAGGGCCCTTTCCTTGGATATGTGTTGTTCCCATCAGCTGTGAGGCTAAAGGCATCTCCTGCCCTTTGCCATGGCTGGGCTCTGTGCTGCTGCCAGGGAAAACTGAGCTGCAGAGCCCTATTCATCAGCTCCTGGTGATGTCTCCGAGATAGCAGCAGCACAGGGACTGTGTGAAGCAGGATTGCACTGGGGAGAGAGCAGAGCATGTTCATTTTAATGAGCCTGTCCCTGCCTAAAGGAGAGAGAAAGCGAGAGGCCAACCTGGTTTAATAAACTCTAGCATGCGGATTTAATCAGATGGATCATTGTTCCCCGGCACAGGGATGAATATATTAAAAAAATGATTCAAACTTTTCCCCTTTGTTTTTCATTTGTATTATGTGCTGTGGTGTGATAAAACATCCTGGGGCCAACTTGCAAGGCAATAAAAGAGACGGTGGAGGAGAGGAAGACATTGATCCATGCGAGCGAGCACAAGCACTGTGGGAAGGGAGGCTGCTGGCAAGCAGGGCTGGAAGAGAGGGGCTGCAGCATCCTCAGCCCCCACCAAAGCCCCAGGGAAGATGTGGTTATGGGGGCTGACCTGCTGTCAGCTCCTTTCCAGAGATCTGAGATGACTAATAGCAGTTTAAGTCTAGTGCTAAAAGTGGGCCTTGATCAAGAATCTCCATCTCACTGCAGAAAGATCTGAGCACAAGAATATCCCCACACCCCTGCCTCAGGAGGGAAGGGGGGACAGTCCCCACCTTTTTACAGGGACACCAGCAGGTGGATTGTGCTGGTGGTGTCTTTTGGAGTTAGGTGGCACTGGCCTTCCAGGGAATGGTGCAACAGGACAAACTTTCCTCTGGACTGTCCCCTTCTCCTTACCAGGAGCTGTTTCATCACTGCCTCCCCACTGCACCATGTGCCAGGCAGGGAGGAGTGGGGATCTGGGTGCTGCTTATTAATTTAGAGAACTAAATAGCTGTGGTTGCAAAGCTGAAAACTGCACAGCAGGAAGGCAAGGGCTGTATTATGGGGTTTGCCACTGCTCCCTGTGAATGCATTACCCCTTTGCCTGTGACTGTCCCTGGGGACTGCAGGCATTACTTGGAGGCTCAGAAAGGTCTTAATCCAGCACAGCAAAGAGCAAACTGGGTGTGCAGGCAGCCCAGGTGGGATTGTGTCAGTGTGTGCCTCAGCAGTGCCTGGCTCTGGGCTTGCAAGGCTCCTGCTACGTGGGTGGGAATAAAGCCAGCTTAGACAAAATAGTCTTTTGTACTAAATCCTGGACAGACCACCTGGAGCTGTGGACAAGGACAGAGCTCAGGGGCCTCAAGATGCCTCCATGGAATTTACCTCCTTTGCCCTGCCCAAGCTCACTGTCCTTGGCTCAGGCTTAAATAACCCCCAGCCCTTTCTTTGCTCACCCTTCTCTGGCCCATCAGGCTGCTTGCCATGCTGAGACACAAAGAATTGGCTCTCCGAGGATGGGACAGGGCACTCAGCTGGGTTTTTAACCACTCCACCTAACACTAAGGCCAGCCCACTCCCTGGCAGGTGATAGATGAGCATTTGGCTGAAGGCAGCCCAGAGGTGTTTTTGTTGGGGGGCTACAAGTCCCTCTGCCATAGAGCAAAGCTGGACCTGACAAGTTTGATTGGCCCTAGGACAGGGATAGGGTTTGTGGTGAGAACCCAGGAATTATGTTTTTACATCCTTCCTTCAAGATGGATGACCTCCACCAGCAGCTGCAGGGCCATGGTAGTGTTCAGAGGAGGGGGAAAAGGCATCTCCTTCCTTGGAAAAGATTGCTCTAAATTGTGCCACTGACCCATTCACTGAGAAGTCACTTATGACCACTTGGTGTTAAGTATCACCAACTTTGGCTTCTAACACACCAGTGTGGTACTGCTTCATTACTTTATCCATTACTGTCTATAAACACTAATAAATAACCCTATTTTCATTCCCCCCTTTGTTTAAGTGGTCATTAATTGTAGTTTATATGCTGTCTTTGTGTATTTGGGTACGATAGCTTCTTCATGATTCCTTGATTAACTGTGATTGATTGTGTATTTTAAAATCAATTAAAAGTTTCAACACTAAAAGGTAGAGTCTTTAGAAGTAATTCTCCAAGACATTGCCACTTATAATGGAGCTATTGTAGTGCTGGGATCCATTAGTGTGGCACGCCGTGATCTCTATTTTCCAGATTTATGCAAATAAGTAAGTGTGAGTGTGCAGGTGGCTGGCTGATATGATGCTGATATGATGGAAGAGGAGGAGGGTGGTCACCACCTGTGTGTCAGGGCATGTGCTGGAGCACAAATCTCTGCTCTTTATAGCATCATGCCTCTATTATAGCAATGCTTAGCTCCTCATATTGCTGATGAGGAAAATGTGTGTCCAGCACCAGAGCTGCAGGAAATGGGCTTAACACTGTGCTCTCATGCTGCCTTGCCCTGTAAACCTGAATCCTAAGTGCTGATGCCCCTGTGCACTCTGTGACTCCAGGGCAGCTCTGCCCAAGCAGCTTCTCATGGCCCATGCAGAGAATGAGGGGTGGAGAAACCACACAGGAGATTTTGTGCAGGTGCTCCGAGGTGGGGAAGCAAATCCCAAGGACCAGTGGGAAATCAGGCCCTTGTAATGGATCCTCTACTTGTCCCCCATCCTCCTGGATGTCTGCCTGCTGCCCGGAGCAGGGCCCTCCCTGCCATCTGCCAGCTCAGGCAGAGGATTCCTGTGCACTAATCTGCTCACAGGCATTTGTCACCCACCCCTCTCCAGCTGCATGATGCAAAAAACGCCTCTGTGCCCCAGTACAGCTGCTGGGAGCAGCTGTAGGGGAAATCACCAGTCCTGTTAAATGATGGGGGGACCATTTTGTGGAAGTCCTGGAATGGGATCACTCTGTTGTATTAACTCGCCTGCTTGCATTGATGTTAATGAAATAAAGAAATATAATGGTTCCAGACTTTTAAACTTCTTATAGCTCAATTTGCATAATGGCCACCGCTACCCTGAACAGGAACTGATCTGTCAAAAAATATTGTTCCAGTCCTCTATCATTCAGCTCAATGGGAGGTGCAGATTGGCCCACAGGAGCTGTTTTTCGCTGATGGAGTGGAGTTTGCCTAGTGCCAACCATAAAAAGCTAATATTAGCACGCAATCCAATACTGTAAAAAAGAAATTGGTTAAAAGTTATAGATCAATAACTGTTAACATGGCTCTGTTTTTCAGACAGATCATGTTTGCTGCTGCCTGCTGATGGGGAGGGGCAGGCTCCCTCCCACTGACTGAAGAAACTCCAGGGCTCCTCCTTGAAGCATCCTGGGGCTGCCAGGCTCAGCTGTCCTGAGCAATCTCCTGGGAGATTTCTATGCTACACAGTGTTTATTGGGGAACTTCGTTCCCCTCTACCCTGGGCTATGAAATGCTGGTCAGGGCTGGACATTAGCCCTGTCTCTACCTTCCTGCACAGCCCTCCTCAGTGCCTCAGATCCCCCCTCCTCCATGTCCTACAGCAACCCCACTTGATGCTTTAGGTTGTTACTCCTTGATTACCTACACCCTGTCTCCTCCCTGCCCTAGATCACAGCTCCTTGATTATCCACATCTCTGTTCTTTGATGCCCCAGATCTCTGCTCCTTCATTACCTACATCTCTGCTCCTCCATGCCCTACATCTCTTCTCCTTGATTATCCCGATCTCTGCTCTTTGATGCCCTAGATTTCCTCTCATCAGTGCCCCAGATCTCTGCCTGCTGCCTAGCCCGTGCCTCTCCAGCACTGCCTCTCCTGCAGTGCTTCCAGTTCTTCCAGAGCAACCCGATACTCTTCTCCCTGTGGGTAGAAGGGCATTGGTCTTGGCATGTGTCTGTCTCCTCCCTAAAGGGAGATGAGCATCTCTCCTCTGCACTGTGTGGATTTAAAGCCTGTTGCCCAAGTGGCAGGGACTGTCTCTCCACACCACAGTGTGTTTAGGGAGTGCAGACCCAAATCCTCAGCTGCAGTGATGGGGATGGGAGTGTGCAGGGAACCAGCTGAGCATCACGAGCCAGAGTGACAATGGCCCTTTTGCCCCCACTGACCTTGGGCTTGCCTCTGATAGCTCATTACAGCCTGCCTTGGATCACTTGCCTCTCCCCTGCTCTGTACTTGGAGATGCTGGAGAGCTTTCCTGACCAATATCATCAAAACGGACATTTTTACTTCCAAAATATACAACTTAATTAGAACTGTGAAGGGAGAGAGCAGCCAGTCCATAAAACACCCACTCTGCGACAATCTCTGCGCTGATTCTGAGGGAACTGGGGACAAGAGACACCTGGTTTTCAGTGGGAACAGGGTGGTTTCCCAAATGCTAGAAATACCACTCAGGTCCTGGACAAAAAGGGGTTCCTCCACTGCAAGAGAGGGGTCTGGTGTGGAAATGCCCTCACCTGCAGTCAAACATGCTTTGCTGAATTGGGACCCATTGGAAGCATGGACTGAATAGCTGCAGACAGCAACAGAGAGACCCTCATCTAAATCAACACCCTGCAAACACTCCTTTTGGTTGAATGCTTGAATATCCACTGTCACCCCACAGTCTTGCTAACACACTCACTGAACTGGGACCACCTCCAGCTCCCCAGGGCCATGTCCCTGCAGGCAGCAAGGCAGGCCCACCCCATGGCATAAGGGAGGAGTGTGTTTGCATCCAGCTGCCAGCTGTGGGCAGGACCTGCCTAAAGAACGAGGTCCAGTCGTTCCAGTCTCTGCAGCTGCCCCATGAAACAGCTGACACCTTAAAAAAACGATGGGGTTCATTTCCTGCCTCTGTGCACTTACTTGAAGCACCAGCTCTGCCATTTCCAGCAGTGTCCACATTAATTACTATCATAACCCAAGTACCTTGGCACGGCTCCCCGGGCTGTCCCAGCAGTGACCTGCATTTCCCTCCCCTCGGGACCTTTCGCATGACTGGGATTTCCAGCGCTGCCGCCTGCGGGAGAACAAAGCTGCTGCCTGCTGGGACAGCCCCCGGGGAGGAGGACAGGCCACCAGGCAGCTCTGCTGGCAGCTTGGCTCTGGCCCAGGCTCACCTGCAGCACGGGGGGTTCCATCCCTTCCTTCCCCCCTCGCCTCACTGAGCAGCAGCATCACTGCTGCCCCACCTCTGGGGCTTTTTCACATGGTATAAACGATTTAAATATTCATCAGAGACTGACTCCGTGGCTGGGTGGTGGAAGTGCTTCTCCTGGGATCGTCTGGAGTCCTTGCACTGAGTCCCTTTAGGTTTGAGCCCCAGGGACCAGCCTTCAGCTTCCCACTATGCAGTCCTTCTGAACAGAAACCTCCAGTTCCCAAGGAAAAAAAGTCAAGCCATGGAAAAAGGCTCAGCTCACTCTAAAAACAGCTCCTGAGGGATGGAGACAGGATTTTCAATGCTCTGTTGGCTACAGAAAATTGAAAATCTCATATTTTTTGCATAAAATGCTGATTAACCAGTGCTAAACACAAGCGTGTCTTAGACAGTAAAAGGACATGCACAAAAGAGATAAAACACTAGAAATGATGAGGTAATGAAAGTCAGCAACTGAAAAGATCATCAATAAAGCTTCTTCAGCATGGACAGAGTTACATCTAACCCAGGTAACACACAGCCTAGTCAAAGCCTGACCAAAAGTGTGCTTTGAATGCATGAACACACCAAAATCAGCACCTGCAAGAGACTGACAAACACAAGAGAACACAACATTCATTCGAGACACTTCATTCCTCCCTTTTGTCATTCACCTCAAACCCTCATGGGAAACACCAAGCCCACAAGCAATAACTCCCCAGAAAAAGGTCCAGGAATTATCGTGGGTCACAAGCTGAACACAAAGTATCTGTGTCGCATCAAGAGGCAGACAGAGCCCTGGGATATACGAGCTGCAGAGTGGCCCAGGAGTATCACAAAATCATCTTTCTCATCTGTCCAGGGCTGCTGAGATCTACCCTGGAGTAGATTCTGGTATTGGCAGCTCATATCAGAAAGGAGGTGGCGCTGCTGTAGGCAGCACAGAGCAAACAGGATGATCAGAGGTCTGTGAGACATGACCTACAAAGAAAGATTGAAAGAACTGGGTTATTTTGCCTAAAAGAGATGATGGAAGAAGAGATGTGATAACAGTTTTCAAGTGCTTAGAAGGCTGCTTCTAAGGGGAAGAGAATAATCTGTTCTTTATGACCACGGTGGACAGGACAAGAAATAATCAGCTTAAATTACAGCAAGAGAAATCAGGTTAGACTTGGGGACAAAAAAGGCTCGAGGAGCAAGGCAGTGGTTACCTGGGAGGTGGAGGGGCTCTGTCACTACAAACACAAAATGCTGTTTGGAGACAGACTGGCAAACATCCATGGGGAGAGGGGGCTGTGCTGGGGCAGGGCTGTACCCCCTCCATGCCCCTGTGGTGCCTTCAGCATGAGCCTGGAGCTCCTGCATTGTCCAAAGTGAGATCATCCTGCAGCAATCCCTTCAGCTGCCTGGACAAATCCCAGACATTTTGGCTTGTGAGAAGATTCAAGATAGCAAAACTTGATCTGGTAGCAGACTGGGGGCACAAGTCAACGTTTTGGGTTATTTTTCTTGCAGTAAAGAAATACTTCAAAATTGATTTTCCTCTTCCCCCTCTCATCTCTTTCAGTCACTCGATTGTGACACAAACGAAGCAGAGCAGCCCAGCCCTGCCGCACAGTCAAGCTGAAATGACACCATCCAAATGAAACCTGTTTGATAATGTCCTCACTGAAAACAACAATGAAACCAATCTCTCTCCTCCAGACAGCGGGGTGGGGTTGAATCACCAGTTCCGAGTGCACAGACTTGCCTGGAGATGTTTTTCAGCCAGCTCACAAGATTGTTGCTACCAGAGAGATAAAAAAGAATACAAAACCAGGGCCCCTTCCAACCCAGCTGTGCCCCCACTGTGCCAGTGGCCAGGACAGGGGATCCACCACGGTGTCCAAGAGCAGCTCCATCCACATCCACCCAGTAGCACCTCCACTGTGCTGCTGAGCATGCACCTTGGGGCTACTGATTAAGAGATTCTGTGTTCTCCTGAGGAATTATTATCACCCCTGGCTTCCAAAAGCAATCCTTTATTTTAAAAACCTGCCTCCTAATTCATTTTATATTTACCCATAGAATCTTGGCCAGGGTTCCTCAGAGTTGCAGGTTTTTGGAAAGGCCAAGTTTTAAAATGGAGCTGACTCAGCAGAAGCTAACTTGATTGAAACAGTGCCCGTTTGAGTTTATTCCATTCCTGGGCAGGATTGGAAACAAAGCAGCAGAAAATGGACTCTTCCCAGCTTTGTTTTCTCCACAGGCTCTTGGCTGTGTGCAGAAATTGTTGTTGCTGACCCACAGGCCTGGGACTGAAGTGGAGGAGAGCAGGAGAGATCTGACAGAATCCCTGTTGTATATCCCATATTCTATTGATTTAAAGTTTAATATAGTTGAGATGAGAATCAAATAAAAAGAAGAAGAAGGAAGAAATAATTTAAAAAATTAAAACCCCGTAAGCAATTAATTTTCAGCCTCACTACCCAGCATCAGTCTCAAGGAGGGGACTGGGGATGCAACCAATACTTATATTATTAAAATACCTCTCAAGATCCCCCCAGGATGCTCTGGTATAGGCAAACCCTGCATGGGGAACATGGTGTCAGTTCTTTTCCACACTACAACAGAGGCAAACTGGGACTTGGAGTCATTTTAACATAGCCCATGGAGCCAAGCCTGCTTCTGCCTTCCTTTTCCCACGTTGTTAATCCTTACTTGTGCCTGTGGCACAGTCTGACTTCTGGACACAATGGCAGCACACCTTGCTTGTTGATGTTGGTGGGGCAGTGTTGTCCCAAGCAGGTCTTGCTTGGGAGATGATGTCCCCTCCACAGCCTGGCCTTTTTCTCAGGTTCTCCTCATTCAAGAGCTGGAAAGAGAAGATGGATTACAGAGGATGGCCAAGCTGCCATGCCAGTGAAGCACTGGGGACTGCAATTGGATCCCGTCCCAGGTGAACCAAGATTCCTTCAAGGAAAAACTCATTTTAGGCTCAAGAGAAAAATATAAAAGTGCTTAAAGTTGACCATCTTCTCATACCTTGGAGAGTGCTTGCTTCTGATGTCCTCACTGTTATGAGGTGCCTGAGTGACAGCCAGGCTATGAAATACAGCCAAGGGTTTTTGAATTGACAGCTCATTCCGTGTACAAGCAAAGCCTGAAAGACAGTCCAGAGCTACTTAGCAAGAGCAGGCTAATAGCTAAGTACACAGCAGAGACCTAATGAGAACACCAGTATCTCCTAACTCCAGCTCCATTCAGAAAGCCAAGAATATGGAAGTTGTCACTTTGTGTCCAATGGCCATAACGAATGTGCCAGTGGAGGTGCCCAGAAAGAATAATACCATAAATTGGCAAGCTGGCAGCTGCATTCATCAGCTCAAACAAGAGCTGGTCATCCATAAAATCCGGCAGGATCAAAGACCAGTTCTTCAACTCCAATGTTATTTCCACCTTTAGAGCGTGGGTAGAAATATGCTTGAAATTTGCCAGCAGCCCCAACAGATGTGTCACTTCTGCTGAGAGCCAATGCTTGATGGTGATCCAGGCTACAAAATGCTATTAATTTATTACAGCAAATGCTGAGAATCACCAGGGGATTCAAAACTCAACCCCCAAGTCCTTTGGAGAAGGTAGTGAGCGTGTGCCCGGGATGTGCATCAATGGCCTGCTGAAGCTGAGCACCCAACCCCTGGGCTAGAGGTGGGAGCAGCCTGCCCTGGACAGAGATTCGGAGACACCTCCAGCACAAGCTGAAATGTCCCTGCTGTCAGGGACACAGGACCCTGCTGTCCCCTCCTGGTGACTGTTTGTCTCCAAGCTGCGACAGGAGCACAAAGCCCCAGGGCAGCCTGCCAGCTGACACCCTTTCCCCTGGGAGCTGGGAAGGAAGGTGAGAAACGTGCTGCAAGTCCCCAGTAACTCATGCCCACTCCTGTCTGCTCCCTCTGAGCTGCCTGTCACCACGATGGGGTTTGCCACCGCCGTGACAAGCCCGGGGAGTGAGCGCGGTGTTATCTGCACCTCCGCTGCCGGATTTGCCAGGCAGTGATTTGTGCAGGGAGATAACTTCCCTCCAGGAGCCAGGATCACATCCTGCCTTCCCCTGGGCAAAGGACTGGGACTGCCACTGCCACTTTTGATATCCTGCCCCCAGGGAATTGCTGGAAGCAGGGGCTGGGTCACAATGCTGAGAGTGGAACAGAGTCCCTGGTAAGGAGTTCCTGGGTTTTTCCCTTTGAAGGGGAACACGGGTGATTGAAGCCCCTGGGCCACCAAGAGTTGTGCAGTGTTATCCGTGCAACAGCTAATGAAGATCACTCAACCCATAAAGATTTTAAGTCAAGGGTTTGATGTTAATTATGGACCAAAACATTTAATAGCCTGTTTCACTTCCACAAGGCATTTTTTTAATTAAAAAATGATATATTGCACAAAAGGGGGGGAAAAAAGGAGAGAAATAATTGAAGATTGTTTTATTCAAGAACAACCTGAGGCAGGGGAGGCAGTAAAGAGAGGACATGTTGGGGAGTGTGATGGCAGCACCACAAGCCATGAACTGGTGGCAGAGGAAGGCAGGGAGGGAGCAGTCTCATCACACTGGGAGAAAGTGCCCAGGGAAGGGGAGAACAGCCACAGGCAGGTAGGTGGAAATCCACATCAATCTTTTGGTCACCACATTGGCCTGGCCTTACCTGTTGAATCTTTAGTTTGTGCTGCTGAGAACTTGGTTTCAAATCCTTCTTTCTGACTCTCTGTCATCTCTCAAGAGAAACAGCTAAACCCCCAGGGCGGGAATTACTCTGGGATAGGTCAGAAATGAAGAAAATCTGACATGTCTGGCTCTCACATTACTCTGGTTTTCATTCAATATTTAAAGATGGGTTTGAGCAGGGGTTGGCCTGAAATGCATTGAAAAAGTCTGTGCAAAGGAAAGGTCCTCAGCAGAGCAAACCAACACTTCCCCTGTCTCGGGCAGTGCCCACAGCTGGTGGTGCACAGGGCAAGGGGACAGCAGGAGGGAGCTCCAGGTGAGAAGTTAATATTGGTTAATATTGGACTAGCTCAAGGAAGGAGGAAGAGAAGTGGGATGGAAATGTGGCCCTGAAGGTGACTAGGAAAACTTAGTGTGACTGCTTTAAACTGGAAGTTTTAAGGAGTAAAGCAGGAGTATGACACCAAAGTCCCCAGCCATGGATGGCCTCAAGTCCTCCTGTGCCTCCAGTTCTGAGCCTTGCTGTTGTTCTCTTCCTTCAGCTCTACAAGGGGAATAATATTATTCCCTCCTCACAGGGTTTTGAGATGCTCAGTTACTATGGTGATGGGGCCATAAAAGTACCAAAGATAGCAAGAACAATAATATCAGACATGGTAGGAGCCAAATAATTGCATTTAGGGCACGCACACAACACAAAAGGGAGAGCCACCTCCATTCACCACCACTCTCAAACCCCAAAGAGAAAACTTTTGTTGTACCAACGGGCTCTCAGCCTACTTAAAGGGCTAATTCCCAATTCCTGCCATATCCACTCAAAGCTATGAGTGGTCACCAATGACTGCAACTACGGGACTGGTCCTGCCTCTCCACAACTCCAGCCAGGATGAGGGAGGAGCAGCAGGGCTGGACAGCCTTTGCCAGCGGAGAAATCAAATGTTCCTCACACCACCTCTGTAACACAAAGTCCCCACAGGTGTTTGGCCACTGCACTGTGTCACCAGCTAAGCATTCTTTGCCCAGAGTGGTGAGTGTGCCCAGCACAATGCCACTGACAGCTTGTTCCTTTGTCTCTGCTGAGCACAGCGCCTGCCTCATTATTTTTTTTTAATTTATGGGGCTTTAATTGAAAAAATTGTGTAACATCTGTGGCTGCTTCATAACACCTGTGTGTGACAAGGCTGATTTTCAGCAGTGATTGTCACAGCATTCTCATCTGGGCAATGCTGAATCAGTGCTGTGTGGCCTCCTGTGAACCGCTCAGGCAAGAATGATCTTTGGAGGGCACATAATTAACATGTGATGGAAAACAAGGTGCTGAGGAAAAAATATAAAATATGTCCCTTTTAAAAGGGGAAAGCATTTGTTCAGGTGAATCATTGCAAAGTCACCACTCACCAGGTGGTGTTTGCAATGGTTCACCTGCACAAATGCTGCTGGCACTCAGATGGAGAGCTGGGCTGCCAACCCAGTCTGGTGTTAGGGTAAGAGGAGGTGGCAGAGGGGATTTGGCCTTTCCATCAGCATTTTGGGCAGTGTTTTCACCACAGTTCTTGCTGGGCATCCACCTTGTGATTGCCCCCAGCTCTAGCCCAGGAGCTGCCTGTTCCCTGAGGGGGGCACAGGCAAGGCTGGTCCTCCTCTTGCAGCGGCCCTTTACAGCAGCAGTGTGTGCCCCAGCAGTGACCACTGCTCTGGGATTTGCTGAGCCCAAGGGGGCTGTTGGCAGCAGGAACACAAACTGCCCTTCTGCCATTTACACAGCTGCTGTGGGGGCCTGCCCTGCTCATTCCTGCTCTGACAAACATTTGCACATTTGCAGCACCCCAGATGAGGCTGGGAAATGCCATCACCCGTGCTGTGGCACAAGGCTCCTTCAGCCCAGCCTTGCCAGCTGTGGACAGGGAACCCAGAAGGCAGCAGACACCCCCAGATGGCTGAAAGCCCAGAATTATTCTTCTTCAGGGTTAGGTCTGGAAGCCCAACACCGCCCAGATAGTTTTTATCACAAGTAAAAAGATCCTGAAGCTCACTGGTGGTGTTGCCACCCAAATCCTCACGATTCTGACAGCCTTGAGTGCTGCCTACTGAAAGCTGCCTCCTTGCAGCATCTCCCAGGGCTTGCTGTGCAGGTGCTGGCTGTAACAGTTTGTCTGTTCAGGAAGCACAGAGCAGCCTGGAAGGCTTACAGGTGCCTCTTACATTTCTACATGCTCATGACAAAGCTGCTTGGTAGCATGACTGAGTGAGGAGCAGCAGGGACGCAGCTCTGGCTGTGCACAGCCTGAGCTTTCTTCCTTGCAGGAGCCTCCCTGTACAAAGCTGGAGGAGGTTTTATCCACTACTCACAGCTCTGGGAAGCTCAGGCTGCCCTGAAATCCCACTTCCCACTGTGACTTGGTAAATAAATAAAGCCCTGTTCCCTGCTGAGCTCGGTAATGGCAACAGGGCTGCCAGGGCAGCAGACAACCAGGGCTGGCAGGTAGAAAGCAGGGGCCAGCTGAGCGGTTTGGGCAGGGAATAAAGGAGCAGCAGCACAAACATTTCCGTGTCCTGCCCCTTGTCACTGCAGCTTGGCAACACCCCCGTGTAACACGGGCTTTTTGAGCAGATTCCCCCTGTCACATCCTGGGAGCAGCCCCCGCTGCTCTCCCCTTCAGCCTCAGCATCATGTCCCCTCCTCCCTCTTGTGTTCAGGCTAAGAATTCCCCTCATCTCTCAGAGCACATTAAAAAAAAAAATCAATGTAATTACACAGCAAACATTAATTATGATCAGAAAATGCAACTGAGAGGGATTGATTTGGAGGAGGGTGGCAGCAAGCCACCAAATTACTCAACACCAAATCAGTGGGGTTGGTCCAGACAGCAAAGCATCATTAGTGACATTTGGCTTGACCATCTCAGTCTCTGGTTTCTTTTATTGGCTCTTCCAGTTTGTGGCATAAGGCAAACTGAGAAGTGGATAAACGGAATGTGTTTGTAGATATATCTAGGTGCCCCTGGTAGGGCTGCTAGGAGGACATGAGGCAAGAGAAAGCAAATTGCTTGTCTCAACCTGGTAATCCCAAGGACATGGCTAATCCTGCTTGGGATGAAACTTCATCCCTGCCATGGAGGTGACCTCCATGCAGATGCTTCCTCAGTTGGTTGTTGAAGCTCTCCTGGGGACAGGACTCCCACACACCCCCTTTACAGCCTGCACAGGCTCTCAGCCAATCTTGTCCTTAGGAAGCTTTTCCTGAGCATCTAACCCAAGACCTCTTGGCTGCAGTTTAAGACTATTACAGCTTGTCCAACCCTTGACCAATTGATCAGCATCATTTTTATAACTGCTTTTTCCCGCACTGATGAATGTTACACATCCTACCTCCAGTTGTCTCAGTCCTGGAGCACAAACCAACTTCTCTCAGTCCATCTTCCCTGGGGCATGTTTTCAAAACTCTGTGAACTCACTCAATTTGTCTGAATCTTTCTTAGAGTTGTGATGCCAAAGCCTGGAGATATATGTCTCCAGCTGATGCATCACTAGCACTAAATAGAGCCAAATATATTACTTCGCTGCCTTCTATCTGAAACTATTAATACATCTATGGCCAAGATGTGCCTTTGCTCTCCCTTTCTCAAGCACCAGGTTATTGTCTGCTGCTCAGTTTGAGGGCTACTCCATTGCTTGAGCCACTCTCCTGCTGGCTTACCAGTCCTTCCCCCCTTCCAGATCTTATATCTGTGATTTTGATATTGCCTTCCTAAGTGCAACACTTTGCACTCGACTTTATTGAATTTCAGTGTATTGATTTTCAGGCCATTTCTCCAATTTATCAAGATCATTTTGCTCTGAGGAATCTGGCAGCAGCTTGTCTTATATCTGCTCTGTTGACAAAAGGTCTTTAGACCTCAGGGCTATCAAGCCAGAGCTTTGCATTAGTCCTGAAAACAGTCAGAAGGAAGCACATGGGAGGCATGGAGACAGTGGCAGGTGGAAGTGACAGACTGGCTCATACAGACACAGCCCCACGCTGCCATCTCAGCCAGGCAAGGAGCAGAAGCAAGAGGAGGAGACAGAAGGAACAAGATGGAAATGCTAATGGGTCCCCAAGGGTGAGAGCAGGGATACCTGCTGAGAGATGCTGGGCACTGCTGCAGCCCTGGGGACAGCCCTGGAGCAGGAGGATGGAGGGGAGATGAGCACTGGGGTTTAATGGTCTCTCTTTCCTTTCAGGTCAGAGAGTGATGAGCTGCCCTGTTCCCACCTGAGGGCTTGCCAGCAGACTGGGAGAAGCCCTGCAGCACCAGGCATTAATGGCACTATTTGGGGACAGAAAAACTGGAGTAAGGTGGAGACAGAAGTCCACCCTGGTGTGCAAAAACCAGGTCAGATGGTTTTATTGTTGCAATAATAATAATAATTATTATTATTATTATTATTATTACTCAGAGGTTGGAGTCCTCCACTCTTTAAGGCAGAGAAAGAGTCTTGGGAAGCTGCTGCTTGTCCTGGGGGGGAAGGAGCAGCTCCCAACCCTTCTGCTTGGGCACACTGCAGGAGCACAAGGCTTTGGACAAACATTATGGGTATACAACAGCATCCACCTTCCCACCACACTCTCCTCCCTCTGCTTCTCCCACCAGCTTGTCAACAGCCCCTTCCTCTGCCTCCTCCTGCCCCTCAGGATGGCTGCAGTTCAGCCAACAATTACCCACATACTGGGAGGAATTTCCTAGAAAACTTTGCAGAAAAGCACCTCCTGCAGAGCTGCTTCCTGCTAAGTCCTCATTCTCCTGTGGAGGGCAGGTGAAACAGCTGCTGGCACAGCGGGAAGGCTGGGAAAGCATCGGGAGAGAGCTGCCAACAGCCCTGGGGAGGGGGCAAGGCAGAGGCGTAATGGAGGGGCTGGAACAGCTTGGGAGAGGGCAGGGGAAATGGTTTCCTTGGGAAAAGGCTGGCAAGCCTCGAGCGGAAAAAGGATAGCAAGGAAGAGATAGCAGAGCTCCTCTGGGTGCAGAGGTCATGAGGAGAGAAGAGGGGCAAGGTTTGGGTGAAGCCCTGGCAGCCACAGGAGCTCACCTTGGCTCCTGCCATGGTAATGATGCAGACACAGACATGTGATAAGCCCTACTCTGCACACACTTTAAAATCTAAGTAGCTTATGAATAAGTAATAATCCCATATTCCCAGAGCCATAATCTATATTTAATTAAGAAAATAACTAAACGGTGGCAGTAAAAGGGGCTGTGTGGGGAAATGGAGAGAGGAACACTGTCAGATAAGCTGCAGTAAGAAAGGCAACAAACAGCAGCCTCAGCATGGCAGAGGCAGCAGGGCTGTGGCCTCGAGCTTGGCTGCAAACACAAGGTAACCTGGCCTGCAGCAAAGTCTGCCTCAGGAAGCTTCTTGGGTCAACAGGTGAGCTGCAGTTGGCTATGAAGGACTCAGTCCTTGACATGCACGTGTGAAATTTCCTGCTGTTCAGTGATGCTGGACTGTGCACAGAGAGCAAGGCACAGAGGAGCCAAAGCAGCCCCCATATCCTGCATGGGAGCATCCAAAAGAGCCTTCAACACTGCCACAACAAAACTGCCCTAGAGCATCTCTGTGCTCAGTGCCCAATGTCTCCTCATGTCTGGCACTGGCAAATCCAAGCCAGCCCTGCAGCTGAGCAGCACACAGGGCTGGAGAGCTGTGAGCCTGGAAAGGCCATGCCAGCCCAATGCTGGGCCAATGCCCAAAGCACATAGAGGTGTTCATATAATGCCTGCAGGAGGTTGTCAGCCCAGTGCTCTGCTGGATCCCTTAATGCACCCCTGGGAACACCATCCTTCCCAGTATCACCCCAGCACCCATGGGCATTGCCTACTTTTCAGGGGTCTTTGCCAGCTTGGAGCCAGTGCCAGGCCAAGACTGGAGCTTGGCTTTTCCCTGTCTCTGTGCTGTGGGTGGTGCTGATATGAGCACTGATCACCCCCTGCTCTGGGCAAGAGAGAAGAAGATGGACAGCAGTGTGGCCATGGATAGCCCAAATACTCAGCACCTGTGTCCAGAGCCCTTCCAACCCCACCAAAAACACATCACAGACCTTTCCCTCCTGGCACCTTTCACCAGCATCGCTGGTGCCTTGCTCTGTGAATTATGTTTTACTTATCATTCCACCCATGGGGTCTGCAGGTGACAGATACCCCTCTGCTTCCTTGGATTGTAGTAGTGGAAATGACAGCACATTTTAAGACTGGGTTAAAGAGAAGAAAAAGAAAATCTCAGTCCACACACTATACATTATAAATAGACCGTCTGGTTTTTAAATTGAAAAACAGCAATAATCACTGCTAAGAGCCTGCTGAACAAAACCAGCCTTATTACCACTGGGACAAATTCATATTTACTAAAAGAACACAAGTATTTTTTAAGCTGCACTTGAGCTCCCTAAGTTGCTAATGTCTTGCTGCTTCCCCTGACAGAGGTCCCTGGGAGTGGTGACAGAGCCACAGCAGGAACGTGTGGGCAGTGCAAAGTGGGGGCAATCCTTTCAGCTGTGGGCAAGAGAGAGGAAGGGGATTTGGAGCAGGCTCAGCTATGCCAGGCTGCAAAGAGAGATGCCATCAGTGGATTTTTTTTAGCTGCAGTCTTTTCCTCTAACTGCTGTTTTATTGAAGGGAGGCAGGAGGCCTGGAGAAATGTGGGTAGAGAAACCTGAGTGGAGATGAGGGGCAGGCATGGGACAGGCTGTGTTCCAAGGGGGACAGCCATTCAGGCAAGCCTGTCTTTCCATTCCTTTAAGGAACAGAGAAAAGCACAACTGTTATTAGAGGACATGGTGTGCACAGAGCCCACCAGCACACAGTGGGCAGCTGTTCCTGTGAAGGCACTGCTGGGAGGTGAAGGAATGGTCCAGGGCAAGTGTATGAGATGCAGGGACTTCTTGGATTTGGATTATCAAGGGGGGTAACAGAGATAACTACCTCACTTTCCCATCACAGCTGTCACACTGCTGATAGCAAGGTCAGGACACAGGGAATAAATGCACTGAGGGAAGTGCAGGAATGGGATCCCCAAATTTGCCTGTCCTCCACTTCTTTACCAGAACACCAGGGCAGGGAGATGGGCCTGCAGAAGCTGCCATGGGGAGCAGGGAGCATCTCAGTGGGATGAAGGGCATTGCTGCCCCAGGGCTGTCCTGAGGGTGCAGAGCATGCTGAGTTCTCATACAGCACAGACACGGGAAAGGAAAATTAAAGCAGCCTCATGCCAAGGTCCTGAGAGCTTCCTTTCCTCTCTTCCCAGGCCATAGTAGAGTGAGATCACTAGAAGCTGGCTGCTAAATCTGATCTGTCCTGTCCTTTGGGAACAGCAAGGCACCACAGAAGTCATGAACGAGATGCAGAGGTGGCTGCCAATCCAGAGCCAGGAGCAGGGCTCGAGCAGGTGGAGCTGGTGGAGGTCACACTCTTTCATCTGGGTTTTGGTCCCTGAATCAGAGGGCTGGACAGCATGAGCCACCACTGATCTGGAGCCAGCGTCTGAATGACTGCAGAAGAAGCTCAGCCTGGCTGGAGCCCTGCCTGGGCACTGTTTCAGGCACAGCTGCCAGCAGGCTCATGCAGTTGGCCTGTCCTGTGTAATGATCAGCACAAGTAATGTGGGACTGAGAGCCTTCCACAGCCCTGCCCACAGCAGCAGCTACCCTGAGCAGAGCTCTGGAGCAGCCATGCCCTGGGAGACGGGGCTCAGTGGGTTTTCTCTCTGCTGGAGCCTGACTGTGGCCACTGGTGAGGAAGCACAGACTTGTAAGGCTGATCCAACAAGTAATGCCAACTGCTCCATGTTGGAAGTTGTCTCTGAGTGCAGCATGCAGGTTCAAATGTTACAGAGAAATAAGCAAGGTGGAGCCTTGGAAGGCGGAGGAGAAAGGAAAGGAACAATTTAGTAATGAATATATTATGTAGACATGTCATGCCTCTTGCCTGCTGGCATGGATTAATATCCATAAATCAAAGAGGAAGGAACTGTTTTTAATGCTGGAGATGGATGCTGGTCCTCAGAAAATTGCTAAGGGGGCATTAATGAGGAGAGACATCTGGGAAAGGCTCCAGGTGCATTGGCTGCATGCACAGGAAATGCTGCAGTACTGCTGTCAGCTAAAAATTATTCCTGTGCTGTGGACACGTGTGGTCCATGAGGACAATAGCTTGGGAACCATGGGTCCCCATGTGGAGGTGTTGGTCAAACACAGGAGGAAGGTGGAGAGAACTTGGTTCTCTGCTCCACAAGGCAGCTCCTTCCCTCCTCTTGCCCACCAGGAACATTGGCCCCATCCTTTGACTTTGCTCAGCAAGAAGGTGCACACAGTCCAAGTGATGGGACAGTCTCAGGCTGTGGAAGCCAGGAGCCAAAACTGAAGTGAGATGTGCCATTACATCCATCCTGCCTCTGCTGGGCTGGCAGTCACCAGGGACAGGAGTCAGGGACAGTGCCACCTCACAGCCACCACCACTGCCACGACACAGAGGAAGGGATAGCACCTCTTCCTGCTGTTCTATGAAGCTATGGATCAAACAGAGATAAGGATCACCCTTTGGGGCTAGAAGGAGCCCTCTGTTGTGAAAAGAGCTCTGAGGTGACATGGAAGGGACAGAGGGCAGAGGCTCCAAGCATGGAGAATCTCTCTGCAGTGCTCCTGGAGCCCACCCTGAGAGTGGCTGGTGGGTGTTTGGCAAGATGCAATTACTCTGTTCTACAAGCACAAGCCCTAATGCATTGATCATGGATTACCTCCTTTATCCATCGATCCATTGATCCATTGATCATGGATCTTTACCTTTCAGCACAAGGCCCCTCCCAGCACTTCAGAGGGGTGTTAAACCCAGGGGCACAGTGGGACCTTTCACATCCCCAGGAGGGCTCTGTGTGGTGGGGGGCGCTATCAGGAGAAGGGAGGTCCCTTCTGCTGTCAGTGGTTTTTCCTAAGGGGAGGGCGTTGAGTGCCAGGATTTCATTAATCACATTTTATGTGCATTTCAAAAAAACAACTCCTGAAATCTTCACATTTTAAGAGCTCCTGCTCCTCTCCCACCCGCCCTGTAATGTGACGCCTGCTCTCTTCCCTGCCCTTCCCGGGACCACCTCCTTCCACTCGCACTGACCCACTTTAGGTGTCAGATTTGCAGCCCAGCGGCGCAGCCGGGGGAAGAAGCTGGATTCACTGAATTAATTTGCAGAGCCCGGGAGCCAGCCAGGGCTGGGTGAGCAGGAACAGGCTCTGCAGGAGACACAGACACCCCCGTGCACGTGGAGAGGCGAGAAACCTGCCAGGGGAGAAAAGCCTGGGAGCAAAGGATGCTAAGAAAGCATACGTTCACAGTATGAATGGATTAGAGGGGAAAAGGGGAAAGGAAACCAGGCAGGAAGGAGGTGAGAGAGGGAAGGGCATGACGGAGAGGGGCACAGAGCAGTGGAAGGGAAGCTCAGCAGCCAGGCACAGCCCTGCACAGCACAGCTGCTGCTTTTCAGGTTGCACTGCAAGGGAAAGGTGAGATATGAGAGAAAGCTTGATCCCAGCACAGGGGGAATGTGCCACCCCAGAGGGGCTGAGCAGGATAGGGAGTAGGGAAGTTGCTGGGGAGGATCTTGAGGGGCTGCTGGGACTGAGCTGTGGAGAGGGAAAGGAAGGATGGAGGAGGCTGAGTGTTTGGAGATGCCCCAGCATTTCAGGGCTTATTTAAAATTAACACTCAGCTCCTTACAGGTTCACCTCGTGTGACAAAGCAGCCCCAACTTCTGACAGCAGAGAAGAAGCAGCTGCTGTCCCAGGGTCCCGGCAGAGGAATGGAAACCCCAAGCATGAGCTCCAGAGAGCTGCTACAAGCAAATCCATGTGGCAACATCAGAAAGCCATGCTGGGGCCGAGCTCACAGGCAGACAAGCTTGGCCCTCAGAGAGCAGGGAATTGCTATCTGTCTGTGTCTCCCTCTGTTTTCCCTGATTTTATTGTGTTTTGTTTAATTGAATCACACACACACATGCACATAAAGCCCCAACTCGTGGTGTAAAGTCTGTGAGGAAATGAGCAGCAAATGAACGTTCCAGGAGGAGCGATGCTGAGCAAACACATGACACTCACACGAGCAGCAGCCAGGCAGCAGGAGGAGACAGGAGAAACTGGCAGAGAGGGAAGAGGGAGCTGCAAAAAGGATTTTCCTAGGGGAAATGGAGCCCAAAGAAAGCAGCACAAGGGAAAACCTGAGAGAAGTGAGAGGACAGCACAGATTGATGCTGGTGGTTCCTGTGGTCACTGTGCCCAAACTCTCACTGATCCCTGCGGGGAGCAGTTCAGAGCACAGGGAGAAAAAGCTCACACAGCTTGTGGCCAGGGGATGGCTGGGCTCAAGGGATATGGCTCAAACTCCATCACTCCTGCAAGGCTCTCCTGCCCAAATATGAGCAAAACATGCCTCTGGACCCAGTATCCAGGTCCACCAGGGCCACCATCATGACCAGCTCAGCCCCTCTCCTCTGGTGTGGCAATCACATCTCTCCCTCAGCTCTCAGCTCAGCCAGGACCCCACTCCCCTTCCTCTTGTCCCTTCTGGTGTACCTGCAGCTCCATACAAGATGCTCATCCTCAGGAAAAGATTAGATACTGAGGAATGATGGACATGTGGGGTGAGACCATGACATGCTGGGGATGTGCTCCAGCACTTCCCAGGCTCCTCATCTCCACAGAGCTGCACCCCAGTGGCACCATCCAAACCCTGGATGAGCAGTGCAAGCCTCAGCAGCCTGTGAGCACAGTGCAGAGGGCAGGGACACAGAAGGGAAGGAGCATCTCCAGGACAGAGGTTTGTCAGAGCAGCCAGGCAGCTCTCTAGCCCCTCCACACCTCCCAGCTCACCCCTGCTCACGAGGGGCTGGGAGGCAGCAAGCACTGATTAGTCACTCCACAAGATAAGGTGCTCTTCAATACTGGAGAAGTGCAGGGTTAAAGGATTCTGATTATCCTGCCCAGGCTCACTGTGACAGGCCTCACATGTGTTCAGTCACATCCAGATATGAAGCCACTCTGGAAACCAAGACATTTATTCAAAGGAGCAGCAGCATTGCACACACATCTGCCTGTGTAAAGGAGAACTTCAAAAGGGCTGACAGTCACAGAGCCCAGCAGTAACCTTTGGCTAATTAGCTGTCTTGATTTTCTTGCAGTTTATTTTTATACTTCTTGGGCTCTGAAATGCATTTACTGTAATGTCAGAAAGGCCATGATAAATATAAAGCTTTCTAGCAATAAGTATATCCACCCCACTGAGCTTTTGGGACTGACAGCTCCAGCTTGGCGTGGGCCAGGTGGAGTGACAATTCTTTGCTGAGGTTTTTTGTCTTGCACAGGATTTACTGAGACTGTGCTGGTGGAAATGATAAAAGCACCTGGGGCAAAGCAGGTATGGACATGGAGCACAATGAGCACAGAGCAGAGGGCACTTGTAATGGTGCTTTCCTGAGGTCAAATCACAAATGAGCAGAAAAGACAGAGAGGTGAGGAAGTCTGCAGGATGCAAAGCCATGAGTCAGCTTGCTAAGGAGAGGTGAGGTCAAGAAAAGCGGGCAACCAGAAAGGTGGAAGTGCTGCTGAACCTGCAGAGAAAAGCAGGTGGGGCCCCATTCTAAGCATTAAGGAAATCATCAATGGGACCTGCACTGCTCAGAGAGCCTGTAGAAGCCACAGAGCCTTCCTGCTCCTGGACAGAGGAGAAAAAAGCCTGGAAGATGCTTTGGTTAGATCTCAGTCAACGAGAGACTTTCAGTCCCATTGGGGTGGAAGATAACAGTGCCTGTTGAAGCAGGTCACTCTGCTCCCCACCAGCTGTGCTTGAAGTAAATCTGTGCTCCATGTGCCACAGACACCCTGTGACCCTTGTCAGAGGGCTTGTGACTCTCACTGAGACCTGGCACACCCGGGCTTCCCTAACAAAGCCAACCCCTCCATTCCTGGCTGAATTCCACCCCCTCCATCCCAGCAGTTCCTGCATTCCACAGACTCTGAATTCCACTTGGCTGAGGTGTTGGGGCTAAGGTGAGGGTATGCACAGTCTGAGATACTCCTGCTTCTCTCTGCAGGGACATGCAGCCCACTCATGCAGGGCATCTGCACAGACACAGGCTGAACCACACTGTGAGGAAACACAGAGAGTAAGCAAACAGCTTCATTATCTCTGCACAGTGATCTCCAGCACAAACCACTCAACATGTGGCTCTCCCTGGACTGTGCACAGAGAAGATCAGTGGAAAGAAAACAGAGAAGAGACCAATGCATTAATGATCAGAAATGAAGCAATGCTCCTCTGCCCCCAGATCTAGAGGAGAGTTCTGAGTCCCTGCAGATGGGTGGCAAGCAACCAGGACTTCAAAGAGCCTCTTCCCCTCAGCTGCTGCTCCTCCTGCCTGGCTGGGTGTCAGTCTCAGGACTGCCCTGTGTACCAGCTGGGAAAACTCAGTGCCAATTAAAAACTCAGGCTCTTGTATCCTTTGAACTGCAGAGAAACAAAACCCCTGAATTCAAACTTTGCCTTTTTTTTTCCCCAAATGATGTCAGGAGTTGAGGAGACAGAACAGTGCTGAGTGCAATTGCTGTGGAGAGCTGCTGGCTGTTTCTGTGTGCCTCTTGAACTCCACCAGCACAGCTGTGCTGGAGTTGGTAACTGCAAATCTTTCATTTTAAGGGTCAAATCCTTATAGACTCACTCAGGGAAGTTAATAGGAAGTTTACCTTTGACTCAGCTATGTAAAATCAACAAGAAATTCCCAGTTGATCATAGTGATACATGGTTCCATCTCCATTCCCAAGCATTCCTTCCTACAAGTCAAAGGCACATTTTCATTTTTAAACTCATTCTTACACTTAGAGCTTGTGCTGCCTGATCAGAACCAGAATGTCTCAGATGGCTGGGCTGGATTTTGGGGCTGACCTCAGCCAGCACTCAAATCTGAGTCTCCTCACGTCTGCTGAAGTTCAAGTGTTTCAGAACTGAGCTCTCTGCTGGGATAATGCACCTGCAAGGCAGAGTATGGCTCTGTTCAGGCTCTTGGTGTGCAGCTGGTTGAGCCCTGACTGCTCCTGAAAATCCCTTTGGCCTCACCCAAGCATCCCAAAAGCCCTTTGTACCAACAGCCTGCACCTGGGTTGCTTTAAATGATGAATACCATGGGGGCAGTGTCAAAACATCTTAAACATGACCAGGTTTGTGAGCAGAGCAAGGCACTGTTGCACCCACAGTCCCAAAACTGCCCACAGGATGATGGTGAGCAGCAAGCAGTGAAGATCTCAGTGACAGAGAAGGAGTTATTACATTGCTCAAGCAGAACTGGAGAGACATGCAGCACCAAGCCCTTGCCCCTATCAGCCCTTTTATTGCCCATTTACCTCAGAGAGATGTGTGTGATGCCTGTGTAACCCCAGCCCTCTGGCACGCCCAGAGCCAGGGCATGGTGCAGGGATCTTTTAAAGGAGCTGGTACCATTCAGGCAGGGAGGGTCCTGAGCTCCTAGGTCATGCATGTATACCTGCCTATACATTATTAATGCCCTCCACATGACAGCTGCTGGCTGTATCCACAGACTCTCTCCACTGATGCCTCTCTCTGAGTCACGGCTGTGTAAAGCTCCTTGACAGACCTGGAGGATGAGAGATGTGGTAAAATCCCAAACATGAGTATTGCATCAAAAGTTCTGTGGTTATCAGAGCACAAATAACATCTCCCTCACAATTTCAGGGGCAGGAGTAGTGCAGGGGCTGTCTATCCACCCTCCTGGAGCACAGGGTCCATACCCAGGGGTCTGGTGTGTCAGGGCCAGTCTGAGATGCTCCACGGGGCTGCAGTGAGGTGGTCTGTCCATGCTGCTGGCAGAGGAGCCAGGGAAATCAGCAAGAAGCTGGTGGGTGGACTTGAGTGGGGTTTCTCCTGCATGGAGAGCTCAGCAGTCCTCCACGCATGCCTGGCTGTGTCAGTCACTCCTGGTTTAGCTGACACGCAGGAGAGCCTCATGTGAGACTTTCAGAGGATGCTGCACACTGATGTGGGAGATTGCCCCACGTGCCTTTATGGCTGGGCAGAACCTGAGGCACTGTGCAGTGCAAAATGAACAGGGATGCCTGGGACAGTCTCTCTTTCTTTTTTCATTGCCATCTTTCCTATTCTCCCCAGGCCTTTCACCTGCTCTGAAGCTGCTCCTGCCTCAGCCACCCAAGATGAGTGAAGGATACCTGAGCATCCTGATGGGCACAACAGCACTTCCAACAGCAGGTACCCTGCACTGCCACGGGCATTCATTTACAGACAGTCCTTGAGGCTGGGCAGGAGGTTTTCCATCCATATTTTGCTGGAGCTCTGCTCTGGGGGAAAGCTGTGGCCCCAAGAAATCAGCACTGGGCTCCAAGGCAGGGGGGCCTGCATGGGGAAAAGACCCCACTCAGGGAATAGACAAGAAGCAAGACATCAGGGAGGATCACTGTTTCCATAGTGGATCTACTAGCAGAGAGAACTCTGCTCCTTCTAACTCCATCTCTCTGCAGAGTCAGTGACTCTTCCACCATGCATTACATTTTATTCTATAAGTACAAAGCAATTTCCACTGAGGGTAGGGACAGTGAAGCACAGAAAAAGAGGAGCATAATATCTCATCTTTCTTAAATCCCCACCATCCCAAAGGATCCTGGTGCCGTTTGCTTTACTTTCCATATGCATGCACAGTTAATTAGCATTACCACAGAACTGCAGGTATTCTCAGACTTAGTAGAGGGAATATCTTGTAATAGAAGGGTAAGCAAATTGTTTCTGCTGTTTCCATTACAGCCAACTTTGATTATCCAGGGTAATGGGATAACAGGGACAAAGCAAAAACATGGATAACATGAGACCTATGCAAATTAAGCTAGAGGAAGAAAAAAGTGATGCTGAGAGTAATGGAGGAAAGAAAGGTCAGTGATACTGATTAAGGAGCATGGAGATCCCTGTGTTAGCATCGCCTTAAGCTGACAAATCCATACACAATAGTACCTGGGCACAGTAGTTACAGAGCAAATCTATAGGGTCTGTCACTGTGAGAGGGAAGCAGAGACATCCCCTGCACAGCAAAGCCAAGCTGCAGCAGAGGGAGGCGAATTGCATTAATGCTGAGCATTTCAAAGCCTCTGTGTGAGGGATTTGTCATTAAAATGAATAAGATTTGGGCACTCAACCCACCTCCTCCTTACATGAGCAGGAAGAAGCCCAATTTAAAGGTCAGCTTCTTAATGGTTTTCGCTGCGTATATACCAGGATAATTCCTCTCCAAACAGAAATCCTGCACCTCCTTGGTGAGCCACAGCCACTGTTTGAAGGAGCACAAGAGCATCCAGAGCTGGGGAGGTACAGGAATACAGACAGGTATCGTTTCTATGTTAAAAGGGGGTGGGAAGAGGCTCCAACTTCATCTCCTTGCAATACAGCCCAAGATGAGGAAAAGGAACAGCACTGGAATTTCTTGTGCAGTCCCTCATCTCAGCAAAGACCGGATTCACTCCACTCTGTCAAAGGGGATGTTCAAATCCTTGGCACCAATATTGTGGAGGCAGCTCTGAAAAATCTCTGGTGGTGGGTGGATAAAAAGGGCACCAGTGGAGATGAGACAGAAAGAAGAGAGGGAGGAATCTTAGAGGAAGAAGAATCTTCTTAATAGGTTTTATTGATTTAACCCAAAGAGAGAGAACAGTAGGGGGAAATATATGCCATTTAAATGTAAAACCAGCAATAAAAATAATCATTAGAGTCATAATCTCAATCTGTTAGCATTTTATGTAGAAAAGACCTTAGTGGGAAATATTTTCTTAGTAAACTGTTTGCATTTACTTAGTATGAAGGAGCCTCTTAAATATAACTCAATCATTATCATGGACGTTTTTGCAGGGGCTGTTATCAGTACTCAGTTCTTTGAAGTGCTGATGATTTCACAGCCCCAGTAGAGCCTGACTTGGAGAAGCTGCTGGCCCACCCCAGTTGGGATCTCCTGTCCTTACCCCTGTAGATGTTCCTGTTTCTATACTGGAAACACCTGTGGATTTCAATGGCAGCTGGAAGTCATCACTCTCCACCCAAATGGTGATGTGCCTTTGTGACTGGCCATGACTTGCTCAGATCTTGTAAGCTTTAACTGAGGAAAAGTAACTTCAGAGCATGTTTCCAGGCCCTGCATATTGCAGAAGAAGTGAGAACCACCCGACCATCTCTTTTAGCTTTCCCTCTTCTAAAAGAAGAGAAAAATTAGGGGTTTTCCCTTTGCAGAGGAGCTGCAGGGCTGACAGTGAAGATGCAGGGCACGAAGCCCTTTCCTGGTGCAGGAGAGGATATTGGATGTGTCCACCTGTATCTCAGGAGGAGCTTTTCTGGTCAGTGAATTGTCCCCAAGATGAGTCCGTGTGGGGACATGGTGCTGCCCACGTGCAGGTGCTCAGGGGAGGTCACTGTCCCTGTGACTCCCACACCATGTGCATCTCAGCCACAAAGAGAGGGATAAATACCCTCTTCTGCCTGGGGACACCTTTTAATCTTCTTGCTAGATTTTCATACACTAGTCCAGACTCCCAGCTGGGCCAATGATCTCATTTAGCATCCCATGCACAGAGGTGGCTAAACCAAGGCTGCTATTTTATGTCATGCACTGGTAGGAGCTGGGGATGCTCTCACTGATGGCACTGGGAGTTCTCACCAGCCTTGAGAATACCTTACCAGCCATACCTTACCCCAGAGGGGAGAACATCCCATGGTACTAGACATCTGGACCAGCATCCCCAGTGCTGGGAAGCTCATCAGCCCCTTGCACAGCTGCTGGTGGCAGGACATTCGTGGGCAGCAGGTGCCAGAGCAGCAGCTCTCCAGGGCCAGGCAACAGCCAGGGCTGCACACCAGCAGCTGCAGAAGCCACTGCAGCTCCTGGAGTGGGTCTGGCCCCGTGTCCACAGCCTGGGGAGCTGGTCTGGCCCCAGTGCCCTGCTCATCACCAGATCTCCAAACTCTCAGTGGCCCTCACGCTGTGTGGGTAATTCAGGCTCACAAGGGGGTTATTAAAATCCATTCAAAGCTAATATCAGCCAGTTCAGTGTTAATGTCAGTGGCTGAGAGGCACAGCAGGAGTGGGTGGAGAAGGGCTTTGATTTCCTCACTCTAATTTCCAAGTGGGGTGGGCTTGGCAGGCAGTGATGGGAATGGGGAGCAGTGGCAGGCAGAGGGTGCAGTGCCACATGTCCCACAGCAGACAGGTGGGACTGGCAGCTTAATCCTGACAGCCAAACATTTCACTTCATGTTTTGCTTGACAGCATCTCTCCCTGGCTGACCACTGCAGAGGCATGTTATCTGCCAGGATCCCAGCAGGTGAGTCTGCCTGAGCAATCAGCTCTGCGCAGAGGCTGGGAAGGGGCTGTTGGTGTTGCTCCACGGGGGACTCCATCAGGTATTTCAGGTGGATTGGACATCACACCCACGCATTTCCTATCAGGTGCATTTGGAAGTTCAAACCACATGTCCCAACTTCTGCATTGACTCACAGCCCATCAAACCTGCTGGGGTAGAAAGCAGGGCTGGAGTTTGCTTATGTCGGTTGGGTGAGCTCAAACCATCCCCTGGATTTTGAAAAAATCCGGGTAATTTCAGGATGTGGCTAGCATCATGCAGGCTAAGATAAGAGTAATCGGAGCTCCGGGTCATAAGCCGATTCCTTGCATATGACAGGAAGGAATTAGCGGCGTCTGTCCGGCCCGAGCCTCCCGGCAGCGTTTGTACACATGGGCACACACCTGGCGGGGGCTGAGCCAGGGGACACGTGTGTCCCCATCCTTGCCAGGGACAGGGCCACAAGGATCCTGCGCAGGCACTGCACAAGTCCCACGGACAGCAGAGGAAATCTGCTCCAACCATCATTCACAGGGCAGGTATTGCCCCTCCACCTCCTTGCACTGGCACAGCAGTGCTGGGAACCCCCAGGTTTCCTTCCCAGGAGGTCCTGCCCTGGTTCTACCCCGGTTTCAGCATCTGTTTGCAGTGGGGATTCCTCCACGCTGGCTGAGAAATGCATTGCAGTCTCTTAATAGCTCATCCTGTCTGGAAGCTTTTCCTCGTGTGTAAATACAATGTGTATAACAGTGGCCTCATTTCACACTATAGGAGTGCATCAGACACAGCTAAAGGTACTGAGGATGGCTTAAATGATCCAAATTTAACATTTGGTTATGTAGGCTGAATATTGCAGTGAGTTTTTAGGTTAGAAGGTGCTGTAAATGGAGCCTGACCTCCTAGACAGTGAATTTTACCCAGGGATTTAAATCAAGTCTGACCATTAAGCTTCATCCTTCTGACAGACAAAAATTAGTCTGGTTCATAAGCTAGGGGTACAGCTGTGAAGGCAGACTGGTCACAAACCACAAGATCCAAGTGTTGAACAACATCTCAGAAGGGCAGCAGGTCCTGCTTGATGATACAGCCCAAACCAGATTATTCTGCTTTAGCTTGTCTGATTTGTGAAATGAGGGTAACAAGCAGTTCTGAGGTCAAATCCAATGTCCAAAAACAATATTTGGTGCTGCTGTTTTCACCTAGAAAATAGCTGCTATTCAAAAGTCAACGGTATTAGAGAAAAGTGAAACTAGTGGTTGCCAGCAATCAACCAGATGGGTCAGTGAGGTGGTTTAGGGTGGCAGGATGATCGAGATGTGTGGCACCAGCAGACCCAAGTCCCATCCTGTGTCCCTGGGGAGAGGGGCCAGGGTGGGGAAGGAGTTGCATCTCCCTGCAGCTGGCATCTCGTGCCACATGGCAGGTTATCAAGCAGCTGAAAGCAGGAGATGATTCCTTTTGCCAGTTTTCTAATTTATCTAATGAGCAAGAAAATAAATCAAGCTGACAGTCACCCAGGTGGTTTTGAGCCTCAGCTCCTCACAGTCCCCTTGTTCTCCCAGCCCATTTTATAACAGGGTTACAACCCCAGGACACAGCACTAACTCCTGCTATAATCTTTTCTTTACCAACGTCACTTAGCAGATGGAGTCATTTAGATGTGCTCACGTTTAAATGAGTGGCTTGCCCTGAAAGGGACAGAGCTGGGGCTGCTGGCAAGGTTTTCGGGATCGTTAGCCTAGAAAATGCTTAGCAGGGGAAGCAGTTGGCAGGCAGATTTCACGGACATGGCACCGCTGTCCTCTGCCAGCAAAATTACAAGGCTGAAATCCTGGAGCTGGATGGGGCCAAACCGTTCACAGCAAACAATTTAATTGATGAATGAAGTGAATTGCCCAGGAGACGGGTTTTAGACATCTGCTCACTGCATGAAGCTGCTTGGAGAAGGGTTTGCACAGTCGGGTGTCGCCTGGGATGGGCTGGCTGGGGCTCCCCATGGTGGGAACCTTCACCAGAACCCCCTGGGCACCTCCTCCCTGGCAGAGCAACCCAGTGCTGTGAGCCTGGCTACCTCCAGGCTTGCCAATCCAAGGTACTTACAGTTGTTACTGCTCCTAAGCCTTTGACCAGTGATGGGACCATGCAGATCTCAGCACTCAGTGCTGGAAACTGAGCCAGCACAATGCAAGAGAGAACAGCATCAATCTAAACAGCAAAAGCTACTTTTCAGCTCCTGCAAGAAATTCCATAGCAGTCTCAAGAGGTCTCCCCTCTCTAGCTCCCTGACCTTCTGCACAAGGCTACCTCCATAAGCTCCTTTCATTTGGTCTAATAAAGTAAATTAGTTCTCCATCTCTTCCAAGGAGAATAGGCATAAAAATGTACATTGAGATGAATGCTTACAACCCTTGAAAATACCTCTTGCTTGTGAAAAGGCTTCTGAGGAATGAATAGAAAGGACAATGATTACCAAAAAAGGAGGAAATATTGTTCATTCTGCCTGGGTAGCATTTGACCCAGCCCTTGCAAAGGCTGGGGAGAAAAAGGAGGAAGAAGGCAGGGAGCTGAGGCACTAATGGCAATCATTGCTCTGTTGGGAGCAATATCTCACAGTGTCCATGGAGATCAATTGCAAATTATTCAGCCTAATAGTTCTCAAAACAAACTCTTATTCTGCTCCTTTGTGGCAGGCATGAAGCTTTCTCTGCATGGCCCATTTTACATCTTAGGTAACTCAGTGCTGGATGGTGTAACACTCCACTGTGAAATCCCTGCAGGAGCCTTTGATGCCGGCATCTTCCAGACGAGATGCAGAGCTTATCAGCTCAAATAACACAACTGTCTTCTATCCTTTGTGTCCCAAGCCTTCTGTTTTGGCACTTATATTTGTAATTCATTGCCTGGCTCTGGCTCTGGATCCATCTGGACCAGGCAAACTGTCTATCTGTCTGCATTGCTGAGATATTTGTGTCTGCCCCAAGGGACCTGAGCACCCAAGCTCTGCTTATCTTCATTGATGCTTAGGTTCCTAATTGGTTAAAAGTCACTTTGGAAAGGTGGTCTTAAGGGCTGTAGGCTTGTAGATGCTTTCAAAATTATTTCCCCCAGGCCAGGCTGTTCATCTTTCCCTGGGACTGCATCCCTGGTCTGGTCTGGCTTCCAGAGATGCCCATGCCCCTCCAGCTCTGCTGTCCCTCCCCTCCAGATCAGTGCCAGCCCACAGACCGGCCTGTCTTTCACCAGCACTACGTTTTCTTCAAAAAAGGACAAATGATGTGGAAGAAGAAAAGGTGAAAACATGATAATAGCTGTGGGAGAAGGCTGCCGCTAAAGATTTCACAATGCTGGAAATAGAGGCTCAGAGAAAAGTTTTTCTCCAAAAATTATTCTTTTCAATCTCAACAGCACACTGAAGAGAAGTTAAGGCACACTTTTTAGCACCTTTTGTACTCAAATTCAAAATTCACCTGTCTAACCAAGCAATAACAGAAATAATCTTTTTTATCCAGCTGCACATTTTGCTACAGAAATTTGTTTCCATTAAGCTATTCCCCTTTGTCCTCTTAGAAAGCATATTTTAAATAATAACAGTGTAAAAAAAAAATTACACACTACCCAAAAAACTCAACCCTGTCAACCATGCACTTTTATACAAAAGTTATCTCCTTCTTACAATGGATTGATGAAAACCTTTTTCATAATGTCAAGGTGGAGATGAGGAAGAGAGAGAAAATTTCAAAGTGCCCAGCACAGCTAGTCATTTGAAGAGGGAACATGGGGCAAAATCTGGTCTTAGAAAACTGAGCTACAGCTCCAACATTAATCCAGTGTTATTCTTCTGCTTTGTAAAACAGAATTTTGTAGAAGATGGGATGGAGGCATGCACTGCACTTCTCATCTGCAGCAGAGAAATAATGTGCTTTTTCTTTATTCCCTAAATCTCAAAAGAAGAATGTGAATACCATCTTTAAAAAAATAAAAATTAAATATGCAACCATGAAAGCTCGCACTGCTGCCACGCTTTCAGGAGTGCAGCAGCCTCAGCTCAGCCACTCAGGGATTCCCCAGGAAGGTCAGCACTCAGAGAAGAGTCCCACAAGGAACCACCCCGTGATCAGCAGTGTGAGAAACACAACCCTGGCTGGCTGTCCATGTCTGCATCACACTCTTCCCTACTGGGAATCAATGTCAGGAGCCTCCCCTCCAGCATCCACTCCTGGGGAGGACTTCCCAGCACTGCAGCCCTCTCCAGAGAGCCTTGCTCCATCCCTGCTGGCTCTCCCACAGGCAGCTGTCTCACACCAGAGACACTCCTCTCACTCCACAGATGCCACCAAGGCCACCCCTCACCTCTGGGCCTGTGTGTCACTGCTGGCTCCAGGCACAGTCCTGAAGGTCTCCTAGTTGTTGTCCTCAGGGGCTGGGAGGCACACTGGACACGGCATTTGGGATCGCACGGGGTGGTCACCAAGGCCAGTATTTAAACTGCAAGGATAAAAGAGAAAGCATAAGAGGGAGTTTCAACAAAGGGGATAAAAGACTGATTGATGGCTTGATTAATACCAAGCCATCCCAGGGACAGAACAGCTGCTTAAGCCATAGATCAAACACAGAGACACAGGGAGCAGAGGTGAAGGGAAAGAAGACCACAGGGAGGTCCAAATGAGAGCAGCTGCTCAACAGAGTAACTAAAAGGGAAAAGAAATCCACTTGCCAGTGGATTTGGGACTGTGAGGAATGCTGAAAGGGGACCTGGGACTGAAGTAAAAAGAATGGGACAAATGCCAGACAAGGATGGAAAAAGATGCAAGGAAGATGGATTGCTCTGGGCATGCCCAGGGCAGATGGTACAGAACATCAATGCAGAGCTGCTGGAGGAGTGAGGAGCCACTGCCACCACCAGCACCAGCCACCCAGCATGTGCAGGTTTTAATAAGTTTAACAATCCTTGTTACACCTGAATTGTTCCCATAAATGTCTTTTTAAATCTTAAGTGTGATTTTATTGCTCTCAGTGGTCAGTTCCCACACCTTCATTGTTTTTCTATGACTTTTGGATGCCTGGCTGGCCAGGGCTCTCTCTGGTTCCCACTGCTGTCAGTTCCTGCTCACCTGTGATGCCAAACAACCAGTACAGCAAGAAGAAGTGAGACTGAGTGTAACAGTACTCATCTTTGTGATATTCAATGTCTTGTTTTATTATCATCTACACAGTAACAATAATAGCAATATTAGTGACAACCATTTTGTTACTCCTCCCGTTAGTAATATTCAGACATGACCTAAGAGGTATTTCAGAAAGAACAACACAAATCCAATGCAAGATCC
Source organism: Zosterops lateralis (assembly GCF_965231275.1). Classification (NCBI taxonomy): domain Eukaryota; kingdom Metazoa; phylum Chordata; class Aves; order Passeriformes; family Zosteropidae; genus Zosterops; species Zosterops lateralis. Next base: position 3,681,184 of record NC_139775.1, read on the forward strand.
AGGAGAATGGGGCAGTTAATTAAATGTCAGAGTGATGGACAGAGCTGGGACAAGCCTGGAACAATATCAGAGAGCTGGACAACCTCTGACAAGCACAGGGAGACGGATGGATCTGGGACACGTCCCAGACCTGTCCCCCAGCAGACACAGAGCCCTCCTACCCACACACATCTTTAAACACAACATTGCTCCCTCTCTGTCACTGCTTCATTGACTGATGCAGGTGAGGAAATTTGCTGGGGAAAGCTGCCTTCCAAGCCACATCACTGATCACAGCCTGATCTAGTGACATTTTTATACCTCCAAATGGTACAGAGGAAATAAAGAGCCTCATTGAAAACGACAGTGTCTTAGAAGTGTGTTTTACCAGCATATCTGTGAACTCCCAGCAGGTAGGGGTTTATTTTGCAAAAGATTTCTTCCCCTTTTTCCAAACTAGACATTCATAAGAGAGGCAGGTGGTGGCCAGGGAATATGGAGAGAGAATGGCAGCCCGAGGGTGTTCCAAAACTCCAAGAATATTAGAGAACAAAAGGAAGCCTGTGACAGATACCGGGCAATCTGTAAGTCATCAGGAAGACTGCAGAGCATAATAGACTAATCAATCAGGCAGACAAGGGTGAAGTGTCACGGGGAGGCAATAGGTAGTTGGAGGTCAGTAATGAAATATAATCTCTAAATTGGAAGGAGAAGGGCAGTAGCACAAGACAGGTGTTTGAGTGCAGGTAGGTGGACGTTGGATTGGTGATTTCCAGGAGAGTGAACGTTGGATGGGAATATTATGGAGGTAAGGAAAAATAACCTGGTATTTTAGAGACAGGCACATATTCTGTGAAGTGAAAGGCTGAGCTGGTGAGACTTTAAAGTGTTGCTCCATTTCAGAAAATGCTGCTGGAAGACAGACAGTGGGGCTCCCTGGTGCTTGTTCCTCTGGGCTTCCAGACAAAGTCTGTCAGGTTAGAAGCAAAACAAAACAAAACATAACCAAACCAAAACCAAAACCAAAACCAAAACCAAAAAAAAAAACACCAACAAAAAAACAACAAAACAAACAAACAAACAAACAAACAAACAAAAAAAGCAATGCTTTTCCTAAGCATAAGTCCTGCAAATAACAGCTGGGATCTGAAAGCCAAGCCAGACCCTTTCTAGCTGGTGCTTTCTCATCAGCATGAGTAATCTCTAATCTAGTTAGCTGAGATGCAGGGAAGTTGCACGCTGCCATGCATGAGAAGATGGGGATTCTGCAGGTGAATTTAATTACTCCTTCCACAGAGAAAGTGGGAGTCAATAAGGCACCACTCACCCTCCATTAGCTAACTGGACTGCACAGGCCCAACAAGAAACCAGGCAGCATTTACTGCTCTTTCTAAGCTAAGCAGGAACAGCCCCATTACGCCCAAAGAAAATCTTGACTTAATATGAAGTAATTTCTACCAACACTTTTCTGACCTTAACTGCATATTACGAAGATGTCACACAGCCCTTCTAAGAACAGTTAGACCCAAGCAATTAGAGCTGAATGAACAATTCCTAATGAATAATCGTTTGGCAAACTTCACCTCATTTTATGCTCACGAAAACATTCACACACAGATTGCAAAGTCCTCACATTTCTTTGTCAATGGATATAACTTGCTGGTTTTTTCCACTGAGCAAATAGCAACGTACCAGTTCATTGAAAAATCTACATTTAAGCACAGGCTGAGTGGATGGGTTATGCCAGACACTGATGGGTTATGCCAGTGGTGCTGTTTCTCCACTTCTTCTGTTGGGTGAGGGATCAGAGCAGCTCCAAGAAATGTGAATCAGGACTGTTACCTCTCTTGTTTGAAATTCCTTTTTGTCAAATCAGTCAGTGCTGGAGCACACTGACTGGACTGAGCCAGGGATATGGGCAAAGTGGGAAGGGAGCCAGCTGTGGTCCCTCTGTAACTGATGGAGAGGGCCAGGTATTGTCAAAGCCACTGGAGAGGTCAACACCAAGGACACACTGGAGAACCTGGAGACCTTAAGATGATTACCTTGACTCCGTTAAACTCTTAGAATCACCTGCTTAACTCTCCATGCCCATTGCTGGCCAGGACTGTGGAGAAAGGGGCACAGGTGAGCAGCCCAGGAGGTGGAAGCACTGGTGAGGTGGGACCAAGGCTGGCAGCCAACCTGCTGGTGGCTGAAGCAGCTGAGAACAACATGTGCTGTAACATCCAGGGGGATAAGGGAGTGTGGGGCAGTAAATCAGCCTCTCAAAGCAGAGCAGATTAGGAGATCAATGGGACAGATATTATACCAAAGGAGCAAACTCCAGAGAGACAGGAGCAATTTTTTTCCTCCTCCTTCTCCCTCATTGCTAAGGATTTTTTCCTCCCATTTAATACCATCCTCATTGTCTTTAAGTGAACAGCAAAGCCAGTGGGTTCCACGTGGCATTAGCAATGTGTTTGTGAAAGGGAAAATGACTGGCTCCTAGCAGGATTTGATAAAAGCCTCTCCAAGTTCTGAGTGATTTACAGCTGGAGAAAACAAACAAGGACTGATACAAATGCAGAGAGAGGCAGAGCCGGCACCAACATCCAGGTACACTCAATTACCAATTCATCAGCCCAAGTGAACTTGAAGGGCTTTTCAAACTCTACATGGCTCGAAATTAAAGGAAATATTTAGATGGATAATGTTCTACAGTGGGGGAGAAGAAGACTAATTTGTTGATCTTCAGCTCAAGAGCCCTGGCCTTCCATGGGCAAAGGGCCACAGGAAAGGGGTGCAGGTGGCAGCTGCCACTCCCCACGTGGGACCAGGGAATGGACCAAACATCAGGATGATGTTCATACACTGTTGCAAAGTGTACACACAGCTCTCTCTCTCTCTCTCCTCACCATGTCAGCCCCCAAACAGACTTTTTTTCCCTGTCTCTTCTAAAAACTTTGCTTTTGCCTGCCCTGGAGGTAACCATGGCAAAGCTGTGAAAATAACCCATTTTTTTGGTTCATTGGCTGAACTAAAAAAAAAATAAAAATCACAGCACAGTGACCCCAAATTGGAATTGTCCAGGCTCTTCACAGCAATATATATATAAATATATAAAAGATATATATCTGTGGTCAAACAACAGTTTAATTCAATCTGAAACTAACTCATGGGGAATGTCATTCTTTCCCTCCATCCCCTGCCCAGAAACCCATTTTTTTTCACAAGAAGAGATGATTTACAGCTCCATGCTCCAGTAGCACTGACACAGCCACATTGTTTGATATCTCCTCCTGTTCCATGAAGCTCCTCCGTGCTGGGGCACGGGGCCCATCAGAGCTATTCTGAAACAAACTCTGAGGCAGCTGGGGGTAGGAACAGAGGGAGTCTGGCTGCTGAGAGACTGCAGGGAACTCTTTGTTAGTTGTTCATGCAGAAACTGTTTTGATTTTAGTCTCTAATTGATATCTTGGGGAAATCTTTGCAGAAGACAGTGCATCCTCTCCAGACCCCACCTGTGTGTGCTCAGTTGAGGGGCCCCACACTCAACACACTCATCAAGTGTTGATGGAGCCCCAAGGCTGTGGGGCTGTCCTTGTTCCCCTGCTCCACATCCTTATCCCACAGGTTTGGAGAGCTGAACCAGCAGGAGAGCCCTGGGGCAGCTGGAAGGGTGGGTGCTGAGCTCCACTGCTGCTCAAATTTTTGGCAGAGAGGAGACTTTGGAGAGTTCTGTGCCGTGATGTCTGTTCATCAGCAAGGAGAGCTGTGTCAGCCTCCAGTCTCCCTCAGGAGTAGGGACTGCCTGCATCCCTCTGGAAGCTGCCAGCATCATCCCTCCTCCTGCCAGATGCAGCATCAAGCCCTGAATTTTCCACTGGATATCAGCCCTCCTCTTTCCTCTGGCCTCCTCCAAAGACAGCAGCCATCGCTCACACATGCAGCTCCAAGGCTGGCTCTGAACTATTTAAAAGCACAGCAGGTATTTTAATTATTCACATCAAGCGCGCCTTGCTTGCTAACGACTCTCTGAAGCTGTCAGAGCTGCATGGGGTGGAGCAGAGCCCTGCCAGCAGCTTCCCATGGCCTGGCCCTGGGGCAGAGCCTGGCTCTGCAAAACAACCACCATCCAGTGCTGTCACTGAGGGCAGAGGTGGCACGGAGACACTTGGGTGAGGAGCACCCTGGCAGATCTGTCCGGTCCCATGGGCACTTGCCCACCCAGCCCATTGTCCACCCTCCTGCCTGGCACCTTGCATCCTCCAGGCCAGGGGTATCAGCCAAATGCTTTGCTGTTAACTGGGAGCTGCTGTGCCCCACACTGACAGATTAGCTCTTGTCGTATTTTAAGAGCACTGGAATTACCAAAATGCAAGGAAACAGAGGGGTACTTATACAGCACAGCTGGGCGGCTTCAGATGAAGGCACTGGAGGGGATGACACACTTCCTTGCTGCCTTGAGCTGCTCCCAGGGTTTGATGCAAGGAGCTGCTTTGGAAAACAAGCCCTTGTCACCCTGCAGCAATGTATTTATTTGCTTCTTCCTTCCTAGTACCATCAAAAATATTTGCTGCAATAGCATCACTCTTCTTAGAGACATTAGGGGAAGGTTCTTTACCCAGAGGGTGTTTCAGAACTGGAACAGGCTCCCCAGGGAAGTGGTTGCAGCACCAAGCCTACCAGAGTTCAAGAAAAGTTTGGACAACTCTCAGGTGCCTGGTGTGATTCTTAGGGTTGGCTGTTTTGTGCAGGGCCAGGAGCTGGGCCCAATGACCCTTCTAGACCCCTTCCAACTCAGGATATTCTATGATTCTGACCCACATCCCTCCTTGGCAGAACAAGCTCAGCTCTCTCGAGGTGAAATATGTGCAGAAAGAAAGGATGGTGTCCCATGCTCATGGCTGGAAGGAAGATAGCTTGTGATGAAGGGAGCCAGGTTCACCCAGGCTCACAGAGACTTTTCTCAGCTCTAGAGTGCAGCTGAGGGGAAGAGACAGGCATCCCACCTGCAGAAGCATCAGGGCTGTGGTTCCTTCATTTTTACACCACTGAGTCTCAATTAAAGGTGAGCTTCCTTTAGGGACCTCGGATTTCTGTCTGAGGTTGATCGGTTTTCTTGGATGTTCCTCTCAGTTATTTTTCTTATTTCTGGTAATTAAGCATCTCTTCTTCCCCATCTTTCCTCACCATTACCTCAAGGTAAATTTGGAGGATTTCCAAGAATATTCAGGACCTGCTTTCTGCCACTTCAAGATGAGCAAGAGCCTCATCATGGTAACCCTGAACTCCAGGGCTCTTCTCTAGCAGCAACTTCTTGTGGGCAAATCCTGAGAGCAGAGAGGCCCCCACAAAAGCCCATCCCCTGGTTGAAGAGCCAGGCTCTCCAAGCCTCCTGGACCATCAGAGCCAGCCCCTCTCTCTTTAACCTGCATGTTTTTTAATGCTCATTCCCACCACATGCCCAATTCGAAGCTCTAATAATGAACAACTGCTTTCTTCCTTTCCTTCTGATTTCATATTCATGAGTCAGGGTTTCCTGGCACTAAACGTAAATGCTAAACGGAAATCGCTGCACAGTGACACGTCTGTGTAGCTTCACTGTCCATTTATTTGCCTTTTCAAAGAGCTGCTGTGTTAAGCAAACATCCCTGCCTGGATCCTATCTGGAGGAGTTTGTCTGGTACGGCGTGGTGCCTGCCGGGGTGGGGGAAGCGACTCGGTGTGATGGTGTCTCGCAGCTTTGGTTTTGCTCCAGGGTACTTCTTGTACAATAGTTTGAGCTCGGTGAATATCTCAACCTTTTTTCTGGGATATTTTGCCTGAATCTTGGCAGGAAGTGTTCAGCTCTGACACAGCGAGGGATGAAGCAGGGAGCTCCCTGAGAGAAACACATCCGTTCCTTCGTCTTGGACTCTGCTGAGGGCTCCTGCAGGCAGCAGTGGGCAGATGTCTTGGCAGGGGAAGCAAAGAGGCACCTGTAACATCACTGGGCAAATTATTTCTTCTGGCAACTAGAAAATTCACATACACATGCAAACAACAAAAAGCCAAACCAAAACAAATAAACAAACAAAACAAAACAAACAAACATAAAACCTCCAAACATTTCAGGCTTCATCCAAACTCCCTGCCATCTTCCAAAAGAGAGAGACAAAAGACATCTTGAAAAAAGGAATGTTCTCCATTAACTATATTGGTCAATATGTTTTCCAAATATTTTCCTTGAAGACTGCACTTCCATGTTGAATTGAACTTTTAAAACAAGGGCAAAAAATAATCTATAAGTGAAAATCAAAGTAATTAAATCTTCATGTATTTCAAGGCATGCTGAGATGTTCTTCTCTCCAGAGACGCCAAAGCTGTGTGGTGATCCTAAATCTTCCATTCTAAACCTTTCAACCTGTCTGGAATGGAAGCCTTAGGATCACAGACTGGCACCCTGAAGTCTCCTCTCCATGAGTTCACCCTGCCCATGGAGTAACACATCTGCCCACATCTACCAGGGAACCCTTTGTCCCCTTGGGGACATCATCATCATCATCCTCACCTATCTGCTCTGCAATCAATGGGAACAGGAACCACTGTCCTGGCAGCAAGGACAACCATGTAGGGCTGGAGCTGGGCTGTGCTGGCCCCTGCTCCCTGGTCTCTTCATGGGAACAACATCTAAAGGTGGCTTTGTTCTAAGTGCTGGGCTGGAAAGGGGAGCAGCCAATATCCAAGAACCCTGGAATGCTCTGCCAGCTTTGCTCCTGCACTGGTCACCTCCATGGGGCAAGGTGGGCAGTGAAGAACTGCAGAGGTGGACTGGGAACTGGCAACTCCAGCTCTGTGGTTGTCCAGTGCTGGAGACTTTCCCTCCTCTCAGCTGCCTCCACTGAGGTTTCCTTCTCCAGGGCTCTGTGGATGCTCCTTATGATTTTGGTGTTCTGTTGCCTTCTGCAGTCATCCATTGCCTTTCCCTGTCTGCCTTTCCCCAAATACTTTAACAAATGAACTCATAGAAAGGCAAGAGAGAAGATGAGAGATGAATTTCAGACCACAAGAAATGAACTCACAAATGAGACTGTCTGCAAGCACCATCTGAAGAGCTGTACTCCTGCTCATGGAGAACATCATGTGTGGCATGTGTTCAATCAAAGTAATCAATGGGGACCACATTTTGAATATTATCTCCGCACAACAGACTCCTTGGGAGGAAATTATGCAGCAATATTTAATGGTGGCAATGGTTCAGCAAGTAAAATAAAGAAATTTTCCTCAAAACACCATCAACTTCTCATGGATAACTCCCAGATGGGACTGAGGGTAAAAAACCCTTTCATTAAAAAGCTATTCAGTTATGGTAAAACTGCCATATGTGGCTCACTGAGATTCTGATTGTCAGTGACTTCAGCTTGAAAGCTGCTGTGAAATCAGAAAACTACTTCCCATTTGAAAAGGGGGGTGGAAATGGGTCCTTAGGGACGTGAAAGCACAGCTCGATCTCACGCAGCTGAAGGTGTCTTACAGCTGGATGTCTAGGTTAAGGTAATTGTCTAGACTTCTTTTATCATCAGTGAACAGAGAGACGTGCACCAACCCCCAGAGAGTGATTCATTCTTCCTGTCTTAAACATCTATTTTTGGACGGGATGAATTACTCTCTGGAGGTGTTCAACTTTCTCCACTGGCTGTGGAGTCTGGATGATGAACTTGGCTGAGACACTTCACCTTTCCAGTGCTGAAACAGGGAGTGCTCCACCAGAGAAGACAACTCAAGTTGTGCCAGTAATGGTGGTGGGTTGGGAGCACTTGGCCAACACCTAGAGGGAACAGACACAAGAGAAGCAGTTCCCTCAGCAGACAGGAGATGGAGGAGGGGAAATCATCATAAGCACACCCTGGAGTGATCTCAGTATTTAAAAAAGACCGGAGGACACGCTGGTGCCTGATTATCTCATCTAGTTCTTTTATGTCATGCAAAAGGTACAGATTACATCCAATTGCTTTCTAAGTGTGACCTGAAAGTTGTAATTTTGAAGTCCTAGGAGGAAAGCAGGGACTGATCTCTCAACTGAGTGCAGCCTTCCTAAAAGACCAAGCCTTTTACAGAGCTTGGGTTTTTCTGAGATTAGCAATTCCAAACTTCTACAAACCACCAATTTATTTCTGAGACACCACCTATATTCTTCCACCCATCTTCCCAGTCTTGAACAGCCATGTCTTGTAATTTTAAGGGTTTGATTACATCCTTAAGAGCTATTTTGCAGACAGAAGCTTTCATGTCTCTCTTTTCCCATAGTCCACAGTCAATGGTAATAACCCACACTCAAAAAGATTCCTACTGTGTTCTAGGAAACATCTTGCTATAAGTCTTCCATAAATAAATGAGATATTACTTCCATGACTTCAGGGGGAGCCAGTTGTAGTCCTCTCAGAAGACCAAGTTCTTAGTGCCAACTCAGGTTTTAGATCTTAGAGCCATCTAAGCCACCTCTTAGAGCCATCTTGACAAAAACCTCTCCAGATTCCACCCCTGCTATATAACATGGGACAGTTACTTGTGTAAAACCCAGGATTTGGGAACTTTACAGGAAAACTAGACATTGCCATGTCAAAGATCAACATGAGACAGTGAAATAGGGAACTAAATGGCAGGAGAAGCCACCAGAGGAAGGCCAGGCTGCCATCCATTTAAAGCTTTCCAAAGGGAATGTTTGCAACTGGTTCTGAGTAGGGCACACTAATGGCAAAAAGTATGTCAGGACCCTTCTCCAAAGCCAACAAATGTGGAGAAAGAGTGGGGATAAATTAATGAGGCAAAGAGTTGTGAGCAGTAATTCACCAGGAGAGAGATTTGTGCTCTTTCCTGGGGTGTGCTACTGCCAGGAACAGGATGCAGCTGATGACAAAAAGCCCATGGCTGGAAGCCAAAGGGTTCCTTGGGGGCCAGGGAAATGCCTTGGAGACTTCAGTTCTCCACACCAATTGGCTTACACCTGTCGAAAAAAATTCCCAGTATTTTTACCCGACTCATCTGGAAAATCGAGACGGATCATCCATATTTAACAGGCTATTGGCATGGAACGTGCCAACTCATGGGAACGTGTTCAAGACAAGGCAGAGCAAGACCTTCAGTTCACAGTGTGATACCAAAAGTAACACAGACATGTGAAGGGAGCATCCATCTGTCTATCCAGGAACATGGAACACACAGGATTCTTAGAGCCTAAGTGATATAAATTGCCCTCCTGTGAATTGAACAGATTCACCTAACAATATCACAGTCCAGCAGAACAGATACCAATGCTTGGTTTCTCCTTTTTGACTTTCTTTCTCTTTTCCTTTCTGCTTCTACCACTGAGTTTCCTGGGACAGATTTCTACATCTCTGCCTCAATTTTCCTCTATTTAAAAAGAGATTAATGTGACAGGGAAGTGTTGGAGATCTCTTAAGGAAAGCCACCGCATGAGAGATTTTTCTATTTTAAATTGTGAAAAGTGCTAGCCAAATGTTAGTCCTTAAATACAGCTGGTGAATATATAAGGAAAATTGATTTTCTCAGAAGACTACATCATTTAAGCGGAAAGTCAATAATCATCTTACATACCAGCATTTAAATATCTGAGCAAAAACACTCAAATAATGATATCCTTTGGGTTCAGATTGTTCACTGGAAAGAAGGGAACACACAGTATTAGTCTCAATACTATGTTGACAGAGAACACAAATGTCAGTTTGACCATCTTAGGAAAGATATTTTAAGATATGAAATTAAATGACTCAGGATTGCTCATGATGAAATTTTACATTAAGCAGCAAAAACTCTTATTTCAGAACAATTTTTGGATTGCTAGAAGTGTAAAGAAAATACATTTATGAAAAAGCTGCCTCCCTTGATAAAGAAACACAGAGACAACAAAGATGAACACTGTAACCCAAAAGCAGGACAGAATGCTAAAGAATCTAACAGAAATCTCCACACATAATCAAGGGAAAAGGCAAAATCACAAATAAGAGTGGCCAAAGGAGACTTCCATGAAAGGGGCAGGGAGATAAAAGGGTTTGCCTTGCCTCATTACAAGGGAGTTTATATAAAGTACAAAAATATGGAAATTTTTCAGAACAAATGCAAAATTATTTTTATAAGAAGATGTAGCTCAGTTTGGAAAAAGGCAAAAACAAAAAAGCCCAACGTTACAGTATCATACCAATGGCCAAAGGGTTAATAACCATGTAATTTCTGGCAAAGGAGTTAAATGTGACCAGCAGCTCTAGAGCCAGGCAGCCCTGGTCAGGTGTTAGTTCAGTTTCCCAGCAGAAAGATGCATTTCAACAAACCTGAAATTTGTCATGACATGAATTAGTTCTGGCAAAATCACATTTTAAAAGAATTAGGAATGTTTTGATAAATCAAACATTTCATTTGCAAGACTTCAGGAGAATTTTTCATTTCTATTTTTATCACATAAGAAAAATCTTTAAACATTCATATCTAAATGACATTAAAATTAACCTGAAGTAGATTTTAATAATAACCTAATATTCTATTCAGAATGCAACCAAGTGTCAAAATCTTGTATTTTCCTGCAAGGTACAAATTTTTCTATTATCTCATTGTTAAAGTTTCAGCCTTTCCAGCTATTTATTGCAGAACCTGTACTGTAACATAAGAAAAAGGCAGACTTGAAACCCTTAGGTATGTTGTTGTTATTCTAATGTGAAACGAAAGGAAATTTATAAGCAAACATATCTGCAGCCCACAGCATCAGACCAAGATATGAGCATCAGGACTCTGAGTCTGCTAAACACCCTTGGAGTGCAGTGAACTGCATTCACTCAGCTTAGCTGAAGAAACAGGAATTTAAAAATACTTTTGGGTACAGGAACACCACCTGACTTTGTAGAGTGGCCATTCTTTGTGAACCCTCTTCTTTTTCAATTCAGTTTGGTTTATATTTAGAAATGCTATAAATAGGGTCTGTTTAATCAAATGAAAAAAAAATATTTTGATAGATCATTCACTCATTTATTCTCCCCAAAAAGAAAGGCTGCCGATAAGACTGTCTGTTTTCACTGCATCTGTTCACTTGGCAGGAAAAAATAATTTCAGTGGAAACATTGCAAAAACCTACCCTTTCTACCCAGATGCTCTATTTCCATATTTCTGATGCCATCCTGCCTGCAACCACTTCTTTAGATTTACATGAATTAACTAGTGTAGGACAGACACCAGACTACAAAGTGCTCACAAAATAACGATCCCTTTTGATGACGACTTTGGAAGTTCAATGGAAAAGCTGTAATCTCCTGTCCATGTACAAAAATAAACATTATGGGATGGGTTTAATACACCTAAAAAGTTTCATCCCATGCGGCGCTTTTTTACATAAGTTTCAAGATGAGACTGCAATGTAGAACAAAGTACACACAGGTTCCAACCAGGCAGCCTTTGTATGAACTTCTTCCTTCATCACTTCCTCTCATTCTCAGGGTAACTTCTGCAATTATCCAAGATTTCTTTGGCACTTCAAAAATAAGTGCAACCACAGCTATATAGGCCTTTTTTTAATAATTAAACTTACTGAGTCAAAAATCAACCTCGAAACTCTTTAGAGAAAACTCATATTAAGCTTCAAATTAAAGTACTAACCAGAAGAACAACAGATATTTGGGAAATAAATTAGGAGTAATTTGTATCTAATCCAAACTGGAGACTCTTTCAAACCCTCCAGGTCTTTCCACGACCAAGCTAAAGGAACCAACCAACAAGAAAAATCTGCAGTATAAATCTGCAGCCCTGTTCTGGCCCACCAGAGTTAATTGTACTGATACAAAGTTTGTACAAGGCATAGAGCATGGGGAAATTAACCCTTTTGATCTCGGGGAATTGGCAAAAGATGCAACAAAATGCAATTTTTCATAATTATGATGCTCCTATTTTCTCCTAAAGCACAGTGCTAGGAACACAGCCTTGAAGATTACACAAAGCACTTTGTATTTGAAAGTAATAATGATTATATGGTGCAGCCAGGGAGTAGGATTTTACCTATTATTACCAAGTTTAAAAGAGAGGTTCTAACTCTGCAGAAGTTTGATGGTAAATTCACAGTGTTCTGGAGCACAGTGACAGGCAGGAGAGCAAAAAAATAATATTTGTCACAGTTTCTAGCCTGTTTTACAGCATTAAGTTCTAACAGCTGTCAAAATTTTTATTGACGTCAAGGAACAGATAGTAAAAGACAAAAAAAATTCAGAAAAACTATGAAAATGAACTACAGTGAGAGGGTTTCTTTTTGCCAATACCCCTTATCATGTAATTGTGCACTAACAGTCATATTGTACTAAACCATGTGGCCAGGAGAATTCTGCAGGCATTAGACAAAATCTCTTGGTAAAATCCTTGCAAGGTCTGAATTAAAAAATAAGCCATCAAGATAAAAGCAATTGCTTTCCAAATGGCCAGGCAAAAATGGATTGATAGAACATGATCAAGTAGCTATTGCATGTAATTTGATGGCAAGTCTGTATAAAACTTAATATAGCCTCTATTGTGCCTCTTCCAGATTATGCTCCTGATGTAACTGGCTTGTGAGTAGTGCTGGAGAAACTGCAGTGAGGAAAGGCACTTCCAACATGTAATTTGGTTTTGTCCTAAAATACAGACATATTGTCAGGAAATAGTAACTGTTACCAAAAATACTGCTGGAATGAAAAATACTGTGTTTTTTCCAGTGGAAATAATCTTAGGAGAAGAAAATACCAAAATAGCCCACACTAAAACACAAAGTCCCTGCAAGAAGAACGTGCTCTGATTCAGCAAAACAGGTAAGAATGTGTTGATGCCAAGGGAGTTCTGCCCAGTGGAAATCACTTGTGCATGACAATTTTAAGTATGTTTACATCTTCTTGAAGTCAGCTGGATGCATAATGCTCCACTAAATTGGGTGGTAGTAGGGAACCTTCCCCTTCCCATGGCACTTTGGGAGCTGTGGCATAAAGTATCAGGAAAACAAAGACCTGAGAACTCAGTTCATCTGGGAAAAAAGTGAAGAGCTGTAAAGCTCTGCAACACCTTTTCCCTGCATATCTCCCAGCAAGAGAGGAGCAGAGGAATACATTGTTTAAGATGGATCTGCTCACTTGCAGGTGTTGATAACCCGTGGGATGTTTTGGGTTTCTGCCTTGTCCTGGTGCCAGCAGAGGCGACCAGAACCTCTCTGGACCCTCCTGGACGTGGAAAACTGAAGCGTAAGGACAGAATTTGAGGAATCAATTCTACTCCAATTCATGGTCATGTGCAGCCTTGACACAGTTTGGAGGTTTGTGTCACAAAACCACACTTGTGCCACACTTTGTGTCACTGAGATCTGAACTTCCACCCATGGCCTCAGCCTGAGGCGTGAAGTGCCTCTCCTGCCTCAAGGCTGCAGTTTGTGACCCTCCACCAAACAAAAGCAGAACTGCTCTCACTTCTTCTTGAAAGACAGGTCCTTAAATATTTACCTCAGAATGTGGATTTTCAGTTTTGGCTCTTTGATCTTTTGTTTTTCTGATTTTTTTTTTCCCCTCTTTACTCATTCTGGAGTATTTAGTCTCATCCCACAGCTCCTGAGTGGATGTGTTAAGAATAAAATAACAACAAGGGGTGGGATTTTCCAAAAGCACTCAGCATCGGCCTGACTCTATTCTCTTTGAAGTCAGCAGGAGTTTTATTACCAACTTCAATGGGAGCAGTTAAGCCAATGCTACACATTGTGAACGTGCATATTCATGAAGCAAGTAAGATTTGCTAATGGAACATGGATTCAAACGGCTGATAAGATTTTAAGTGAAAAAGCTACTTGAAAAAAAAAAAAACAACTCCCAAGTAGTTCCATGAGCACCAGAATTATGATATCCTGCTTTCTTTGAGCTTGATTGACTTGGGCACCGAGAAGAGGCATGTGCTGATTGAAATCCTTCCTGTGGGTGGGGTGCTGAGATTTGTGCTCTCTCCCAAATGGATTCACCGGCATCAAATAAAGGCTCAGCACAACATGGCAGCTTTTTCCTCAGTAGAAGTAGGGCATCTCTCTTCTACCTCTGCCTGTCTGCTCAAACCTTGAGGGAACTTGCTATTTTTGAGACTGCTACCCTCTATCAAATTCGGCTGGAGTTGGATAATGCACTTAAAAGTTGTGAGGCATATACATGCAGGTATAAACACACTCCATGTGAGCATGAAATCCACGTTTCTGCAGGATCTGCAGGAAGGCAGATGTTAAGACTGCTCAGAATCAAGATTTGAGGCAATGAAAAGGATGGGTTCAGAGCAGTTGAAGAGCAAACAGACTCAGATGGATGAACCACAACCCTCTGAGAATCTCAGCTATGGAGAAGGTGCTAAGAAAAGGGCAACGCTTGAGGAAAGAAGAAGACAACAATATGGTCCTTCAGAGAAATTAGAAAAATTGTTGCTGAGATAAAGCTACATTCCAGATAAATAACTGACATATGTAAATGTGACAAATCGCTCAAAGTCCTCAAAATGTCTAAAAAAATACAGGACTTGAAAGGGCGCAGGATTTTTGAGCAACAGAGGCATTGCACTTTTGGAAAGCCAGGGCATTTCCATTCTGGAAAGCCAAAGCTTCTTTGGCTGCACAAAAAGAATGAAAGGAAGCGGCAACACTGACTGGTGCCTTTGGCACCTGGGCTAAAGCAACCCAAGAGAAAGACAGAGAGAGTTGGATACAGTCCCCAAACTCCTTTCATATGGGAATCCAGACTCCCAGGAACAAAGCCTGGCAATGGATGGACCTTCCCTTCCAAGAGAAACCTGTTGCCAGCCCAGGTGCTCACATGCCTTTGCCACCAGGGATGTCCAAAGAATAGGATCAATTCTCTCTCCACCCCACAATTTCCACACCGCTGACAACTCAGAAAACAATTCAAGAGAGAATTCAAAGGATCTGTTGAAATTTCAACGAGGAAATCTGAGTGAGTGAGCATATGTAAATAGAAAGAATGAGTAGCACATAATTACATCAAATTGTTACTTAGCAAGGGAAGTAAATAACCCAAAATATGCAGAGCAAAAAAAATGGCAATGAATTAGAACTAATTACTTAAGGCTAATTAAAATAAGAATGGTTTGAATTGAAATATGTTAATAGCATTGAACCTGCCTTCTACCAGGGAATTTCAATAAAAGTGATAACGTCACTTCAACCTTCACCTGACAGGGGGAGGAAAGTTGGGATTTGGAGCTCATGGCTGCTTGGGGGTACTGACCACAGCAATGCATTATTTATGATGGAATGGACTGGATTTTTCTGGCAGGTGCAGGTCTCCTGGTTATGGATAGAAAGAGGTTTTCTTGGATAATGGATGTGAAGTGGAGAAAATACTGTGACAGGCAAAAGCTAAATCCCTCGAAGACGAATAGATCCTGAGGTACCTCTCCATGCTGGGAAATGCTACGGCTGAAGAGAGAAAAAGAGAAAGGCATGAAGATAATGAGATCACAAAGAAGGAAAGAGAAAGAGGAAACAAGAGAGACTGAGGGTGCGAGGAATGAAATAGATAGGGAAAGCTTAGAGCCATGACAAATCATCACCAGCTTCAATTACACGAGCCTGCTGGGCTATGAAATCTGCCAAAGGTCACTGGATTCCTGTCTTTGCAACTAAAAACCAAGCGGCTTTGCTGGTTCCACCTCATGGCACGACTGTGGTGGGAGTGCCCAGGGGCCAGCAGCCTTGCTGATGGCTGAAGGCACCTGCACAGGCTGCAGGGCACTAACAAGCTGGTGCAGAGAGCAGGGCCAGCCCCAGTTAGGAGATGAACGTGTCAGAGCCATGCACCAACTCCCAGCACTTTGCCAGGACGCCAAAGTGCTCCTGTGCCAGCAACTCAAGCCCTGCCAGGGAGCAGGGGGAAGCCTGAAGCAGCAGCAAAGCCTGGTTCAGTATCTTCTTGCCATGCCACAGAGTCCAGCTTGTGCTCCACCAGCACCCTGTGCAGGCTGATGTCCCAACACACCCTCAGCCACTGATCCCAGCAGACTTGGATCCCTGCTGGGCACAGACACAGCTGGTTCAGTGGAAGCATCTACATGTGGAGAAATCCTGATCTTCTGCCACGAGCAAGGAGAGCACTGGCTGTGCACCATGTCCTGGGGCTCACCCCTTGGTGCTGAGCTGGGCATAAAGCTCTCCCTGCTCCTCCAGGAGCTGAGCTGTTCACTGTGTTTACTGCCTCGTTCTTTCCAGTCTCTCTGGTTCATGCTGGAGGTGAAAACCTCTTAACCCTCTCACAGCCCTGGGGTTCCCATAAAAACCATGAGCTCCTCATCCCAGCACTCTGCATGAACAGGGGTCACCGAGAGGATGGAGGGTGGGACATTGCAGCACTTCAGCCTCTCCACTTTCACTCCAATCTCCTGGGCTGGCTTGTGAGCCAAATGAAGGAAAAGCTGGTGCCAGGCTTGCTGCCAGCTGATGAATCCAACTGGATTCATCTTGGATCTGTGCATCTGAGAATGCTCTAAAGCCAAAGCTAGGTTCTGCCCAGCAGGTATGGGATGCTGTGAAATATCAGAGAGGTGCTGCAGCTCCAGAGGCACTGCTCAGCCTTCCCAGCATGGACCAGCTGCTGAGACTGGACTACAAAACCAGTCAGGAGCAACAGTGCAGACTGACTCTGAGGCAATGGGAACAAGCCTTGGATTGATTGCCTGAACTACAGGCTGTGAGCTACTGATGACCACCTCCCCAGAGCTCCTCTTGTCCTGAATGCCAGCCAGGATGGTGATGGTGGAACACACCCTTGGAAAATGTCCCTGTACTGAGTACCAGGGCTCCACTTTGAGCGATGCTGGTGGTTGTAATGTCATTTCTATTTCTCCAGTGTCCTCCAGAAGGAAAAACATTGCTTAGAAAAGCAGAGTTCAGACTTGCTGCTCATCCTGTGCATGGAGGAGCTGTGGCAGGCCAGAACAGGTTCCTGTGAGCCTGTTGCCAAAATCCTGACATCTCTGTCACTGCCCTGCCTGAACCTCTGCCTTCCAGGGAGGGAAGCCCTGTCTCTGGTGAGGATGCTGCCTCGGCAGACTCAGGCAGTCGGCTGAAAGACATTTCCTCTTTGTTTCTCTGCTCGGTGTAATGAATCCTGCCTCCCACTCAGATCTGCTAAGTAAGAGGAGTTACTGTGAGTAATCCCCACTTCGGCGTCTTCGGCTGTAATCGCACAGAAATCACATTAGCTTTTTTTTTCTAGGACAAGGAGAAATTCATCAAATTGCAATCCAGGGAGAGCACACACAAGAGAGAGAGAAAGCCAACAACATACACGTAGCCTGCAAAAAAAACCCCAAAGTTGACATTTACATTTCAAACACTTATAACAGCTAAACAAATAACAGTAATTATACTATTTGCATACTTTGTTAAATAATTGTTTGTTAGGTAAAGGCAGCCTGTGTGTGTGTGTCTGTGTGTGTGTGCAAGGAGCAGATGCCTGAAATCCCAGGAAGCAGAACAGCTGCTGCTTCCCTTCCCAGGTGACCTGTTTGCTTTACAAAATGGTGACAAGTGACCCAAAGCACTGGCCAGGGAGGGGCTGGATGTGCTGACACAGGGAGCACACAGACATGGGGCAGGAGGCCCTTGGGTGAGGAGGATGAGGACCATGAGCTGAAATCCTGTGCTCGGCACCCACATCACCCTCCCTGAGCACAGGGACAAGCTGAGTGCTCTGGACATGAGCACCAGCACTTGAAGAGATGAAGCTCCAATGCTCTGAGCATGAAGTGAGGATTGCAGAAACACTGCCAAGAAGGAGAGCTGTGGAAGAAAGCAGAGCAAGGCACAAAAGCTGGATGGAGGGAGGCTCCCCACCTTGCTGAACACCCCTCTGATGATGATGCCTGACTCAGAGCCCACAGACCATCTCCTGGCTGGCAATTTCCCTTTGCTCCTGCAAAAGCATCTCAGCTTTCAACCCTTTCTGCTCAGCTCCTCGAGCAGACAGTTAATTGAAGGGTTTTTCTTTCATTTCTAGTACAGAAAACCCACTAAATGCCTTTTAATCTGCCCAGCTTTCCCCATGATTGGCTCTGTCTATCCACTCACCACTCCTATCCTGTATTTCTGGGTTTGGTGATTTTTTTTTTTAATAGACTTGAATGATGCAAACTGGTGGAGAGAGGAGAAGCCTTCTGCCTCTCCTCACATGGTCAGAAAAGGTGGAGTGAAGCCAAAGCCACTGCATCTTTTCACACCTGGATGGAACCAGGTCAGGCAGCTAATGCATTTCTCAGGCTCAGTGGCTACTTGTTGGAGACACACAAATGCTGCTCGGCTGCTTGAGTGCTGGAGGCTGGGAGAAAAAAATTCCAGCAAGAGACATATGTGTCGGGAGGCTGAGAGGGATGTGGTGCCAGGAAAGAGGAAAGTGATGCACACACGGAGAGCTCAGCTCTGTGCAACAGGAAGAGATGCAGATGGAATAAAAGGCTCCATGACTTTGAAACTGCCCCTCTCAGCATCAGTGAAGAGTGGAGGGTTCATCAACCATAAGAGTGAGTGCTCGTGCCCTGTTCAAGGGTGAAATCCCAGCTCCAGAGGTTAAATCTGTCCCTTAGTCTGGGAGCAAACCCCTGCTCACTCTGACCCCCCCACCCAGGCAGTTTGTCCCCCCCAAGTAACAGCAGAAAAGTCACAGTCCCAAGGAGGAGCCCAGGCATTCACTGCCTCTGATCTGTGCAGCTCAGATTTTTAAGTGTACAAGTAAGGGCATCCCATGGGGCTGGGGAAGAGAAATGCTCCAAAATAACCCTTCTTCCCTCAGAACATTTTCACTGGAAACGTTTATATTTACCCTTCAGAAAAAAACTTTTTCCTGATTTTTTTTCTTTAAGTTGAAAGAACATTTTCCAGTTCAACTCTTGTTCTTTCAAGTAGAAATGTTCAGTTTTCTTTAATGACTCCTTTCTCCCCCACTATTCTGCTTTTTACTTGGGAGTTTAAAAAAAAGGGAGATGAGGAAAGGAAAACTAACAGAACCAGAATGAAATTTTCTACATGAGTTTCAAATAACTTGAAAAAAAAATTTTAAGCTTCATGAGTGATTTTGAAGGATGCAAGAGCTTTAAGCAAACTTTTTTATGTAGGTCAAAAAAACTTCTTCCCAGGATTTAAAAAAAAAAAAAAAAAGCCTAAACAAAAACCCTTATTGTAGGTGAAACAATGTGGACCAGCTCTATATAAAAGCTTTGTCACAACTGCCTGTGCAAAAAAATCACAGAATTATAAAATCATAGAAGAGTTTGGGTCGGAAAGAACCTTTAAATTTCACCTAGTTCAAACTCCCTGTCGTGGGCAGGGACACCTTCCACTATCCCAGTTTGCTCTATGCCCCATCCAACCCAGCTTTGAACACTTCCAACAATGGGGCAGCCACAGCTTCTCTGGGCAACCTGTGCCAGTGTTTCACCACACTCATTCTAAAAAATTTCCCTTTATCTAATCCAAATTGACCCTCTGTTAGTTTAAAACCATCACCCCTGGTCCTATCACTACTGCCTCTGCTAAAACATTTGTTTGTGGTGACACAGTGTGCAGCACAGGGGGCACCTGTCAGCCAGGGCAGGGCAGGGAGCCTTGGGAACTATACTTCGTTTAGGACAAAATGGCAAAAAATCAGAGAGAAAAAAAGTGTGATTCCTGCCTCCCTTTCAATAATAATTACAAAAAAGAGCTCATGGAAACGGACACATTTTCCTTCAAAAGATATTTAACACTTCATTTTGCTTCGTCCTTTTTGGAATACTTCTTACAGAGCACAAAGGCTTTAAACAAAAGGTCATTAAGAGATAAAGAATTGAAGCTCTTCTTGCAAGAATGAAAGGAGAAGGCATCTTGACATTTTTAACGGGGCTTTTTCCCCCCCCTCTTTTCCAAACTGAAAATTAATCAACATTGATTTGATTTCACACACATAAGCCTATTTTGTGGAAGTGGCATTGCTGACAGAGAGCTGTTTCGACAAGAAAATTCCAGCCAGAGGAGCATACAATATGCTGCACACCATTAGGGTACACAAGCTGCAAGGACACTGGTCTCCCAGGGTTCATAATAAATCCTATCCTTTTTCTGGGTCAAGAAACTCGTAGCTGTCTGGAGGTTATGCTAACACACCGGGGTTTGGGGACTGATGTTGAGATCTGAGGAATTCCTGTTGCCTGGAATAGAAACAATGAAATTGTTCCAAGGCACCATTTATTCCCAGGTGCCTGCAAGCTGTCATTTCTGGGGAAGATGAACAATTTGAGAAGATCTAATGTCTTCAGAAATAATTCAGGAAGACAGGATTCATTCAGGTCCCCAGGTCAGTAATGAATGGGACTCGTGTGAGTCAGAGGAGGACAAGAGGGGACCTGACCAGCAGCTCTCCAAAATCAGGTGAGTTTGTGCAGCCATGCAAGGGGACTGAAGGCTTTGAGCAGCTGGAACTGGAGGCCACAACTGCTCCAGAGGGGCTGGGTGGGAGCAGTGAGGACCAAGGGGTGCAGCAGCCCTGGGGCTGACAGGTACAACAGCAGAAGGCTGCTCTGCCAGCATAGTAAAGACCAACATAGCCTTGAGCCTTTGTGCTACTCCAGCACTCCACTTCCCCCCAGTAAATGCCTGATAAATTCACATAAGTGTTTTATCTTGCCTCCTTTCACCTGTCAGTCAGTTCTAGTCTAAGGACTAGACAGGAATTCTCTAGTTGGGAACAAACAAGCAATGCTATGAACAGTGGGGTATTGCCCCTCAGGGATTTGACAAAGAGCTGTGAGACACCCTGAATGTGCCACAGCCTCTACCTGCAATGAAAGGTCAGAGGTGGGATGAGGAAGGAACAGCACGGAAAAAATCCAAGGATCACTGAGGCTGGAAAAGACCACCATGACCACTAGGCCCTATCACAAAGCTGTCACTTCCCCATAAAGCCTGGGTACCAAAACCAGTCCTGCTTCCCTGCAGCACTGCCCTGCATCCTTTACTGGCTGGCATTCACTCTCCTGCTGGCATTCTACTGCTTTGGAATGCTTTGGGTCCCTGTATCTATGTCAGGGAGCAGAGAAAATGGCAAGGGAAAAGCAAACAAAGTGAATGAGAAAAGCATAACAAACCCAGCAGAAAAATCTTCCCACGCCACTCTGTGCTTTCAAGTAAATGAGGCTAATTAACTAATTGCCTAAATTATTAGGGCTATTTTTACCCTTGTATGAAGGCTTGGCGTTATTGCCAATTTCTTAAGACTCAGCACTGAACTCTCAACTTATCAGGAAGTTAATGAGGCAAAGCCCCTGGAAAGGGGACCCTCAGAGCAGAGCAGCTGCCAGGCCAGGGCTGGGTCGGGGCTCAGGTGGGCACCTCTGCAGCAGCATCTGCAGCAAAACCACCCCCTTTGGGTGAGGCTGTTTAACACAGAACTTCAGAGCTGTTTGCTGAAATCTCCCCTGCACCTGAATCTGCCCCCAGGAAAGGATTTCTCTCCATCAGCTTCCCACTGCAGCCAAGATGACGGAGGCTGACTGGGGAGAAGGGTTTCACACCTGGGTGAGAGAAGGGGAAGACTGATAGCTGCATGCCAGTCCTGGCTCCATGGAAACTCATTAGCTCTCCTGGGCAGACCCAGAGTACCTTGGACAACTGGACCACTCTCCACAAAAGGAAAAGGCTGATGCACCTGCTGTAACCTCAACTGACCACACTCACTGCCCCAAACATGCAGCCTCCAGGCAGGAATCCAACGTGGCAGGAGCTCCCTCCTTCTGCATTGAGAAAATGCTGTTTTCTTGGGGTTTTCTCCACAAAGAAATCTAGATGTTTTCTTCTCTTCAGCTAAATGCCAACATCTGAGCTTCCTGGTGGAGTTAACTCAGTTAACTCATTTAACTCCATTACAATCCCCCAGTCATTCTGGCTGAAGAGCTCATCCCCTCGGGAGCCAGAAGACTGATAGCTCTCCTTTTCTGTAACAAATCTCACCTATCAGCTCTAATGAGGTGACATTTCAAGCCTGGCTCTTCTCTCAGCACACAAGTACACAACAGTTTGGGGTGGCAAGTCTCTTCCAGGCATCTCCCTGAGGAGAAGGGCAGGTGACAGTCTGCTGTCCTTTGGATGCAGGAGTGAGCTCCCTCCTGAGTTATCTCCAAAATTACCTTCAATGCTGGACCAGCCACGGCTTGATGTGGCTGAGTCCTGGAGACCTCCGAGGATGGAGATCTCATGGCCTTTTCTGGCCATCTGTTGTGGGCTGTGCCACACTCTTAGTGCACATCTCCTTCCAAGTGCCCAGCCTGAGCCTCCCAAGCTGCCCGTGTGCCCTCTGCCCCTGTGAGGCTGCCTCTGCTCTTGGGAGGAGTTTGGCTCTATCACCTCTGTCCAAGCAGCTGTAGTTATTTAATGCTGCCTTTCCAACCTGGGTCCTGCTGTCTGGCAGGATGTGGAGTCTTTGGATGCCCTGAAATGTTGGTCTGACAGTGCTGGTGAAGGGAACCAGCAGTTCACATCAAAAAAATATCAAGTAAGCCACAGACTTCCTTGGGTCAGCTCCACCCAGGCACTTGTGACTCTAAACAGGCTTCCTGGGCCCCTCACAACTGTTTTGGTGATGAGTAAGATGAGGAAGGAGGACCTGATGGCAACCACTGCTCTGCTCAGCAATGCATGAGGGGCATCTCACAGCTCTGTTATCAAGGAAATATGACTCGCCACAGTTTGTTGGCATCTGTCTTTCTACCTGCAGGCCCTCTCTCCAAACTCTGGTCACCTTGCTTGCTGAAAATCCCATTTTGCTTGGAGCTAGGCAGCTTTTGCTATTGAAAAATACCATGTTTGACTAGTCCAGAGCAGAACCTCTGTTAGATCAGGTTCTTTTATCTTAGAAAAGATGAATACTTTCTCCTGTCTTGTCAGGGAAGCACAGAGAGCCACTGTTCCAAAGTTTTGTAAATATAAAACAGAGATTATGGTCCCTGGGGTGACTTGGCAGGAAACTTCACCATTTTCAAGGGCCTTCCTGCCTGTGAAATGGAAAGAGCAATGCTGCTCTGTAGCTCCCTGTTTGCAATGTACTTAGAAATTCTTGAATATCTGGCACAAGACATGCTGTATTATCTCCTACCTCATCTCCTGTGTATAAAGCTGGCAGCCTGGTCAGGGGAATTATTCCAGATTTGTGCTGTCCAGAAAACATCCTGACAGGAAGATTTGCAAGTCACATCTCCCTGCTCAGTGCCATCTCCTGCCCCATTGCTCAGGAACCCACTGGAGATGATGAAATTTGGGCTCTCCACCCTGGGAGAGGGCTGGCAGTCCCAAAGCAGGAACTGGCAGGCAGTTCTCACTGCCTGCTGCCAGCTCCAAGGGCTGCTAACTGCCTGTTCCCATCACTCTTAATGTTCCCACCAAGACACCACCACCTCAGCCACTATGCAGAGAAACCAAATGCTGCCCTTTCCACCCACACTTAGGGACCAGCAGGGAAACTGGATGACACTGGGGAGCCCAAGAGAGGTCAGTCCTGCTGCAATATTTACAATACAGGAGAACACCCTGGTTTCTTCATTACTCCCAAGCCCATATAGCAGTGGAGATGGAGAGGATGTTAGGACACTACTGTCCTAGGACAAGTCCTGCTGGAGGTGTTGGGGCAAAAGGAGTAAAAGTCTGGTTTCAATTCACCAAGTGCCTCTTCCTAGCACATTTGCAAGTCAGATTAAATTTCCCAGGTTTGTCTTCTGCATATTTTATCCACTAACATATTTGCATAAATTTAAATACAATACAAAGCTGCAGACACCATCAAAAGAGGCAAGAGAAGAAAGGGTAGGAGAAGCTTTTCTTTTTTCTTTAGGCTTATGGAAGAATCTGTTCTCAGAGGTCGGGGAAGGGGCATTGCCAGGCTGGAGCTGTGCCAGTCCCTCACCTGAGCAAGGACTGCTTGGAGAGACAGGCAGGAGCCATGGGAGACTTCAACAGGTGAGTTCAGGGCATGGCTTGGCACTGCTGGTGCTGGGACAGAGCATTCAGCAACCTCAACCCTTGCCAGTGTCATCTGAGACAGCAGGATGTCAGCTGGGAATTTGCTACATGGCATCTCTCCAGAAAGTGGGAAAATCCCTTGGATACTGCAAAGGTTTCATGGGAACCCCCACTGGTGCATTCCCCAGGAGGTCTCTGCACAGGTAAGGCACAGTTTAAACATCCACTGGACAAAGAGAAGCACCATGTTAGATGATTAAATCCACCATGTACCTGCAGGAAGTGGAGAATATATCCTGCTCACCAGAGCTGTGAAACATATTCACCTGTTGCAGGAATTAATCCTTTTTTTTTCTTTTTTTTTTTTACTAACAGAGAGTGGCAGAGCTGTGCACACAGAAATCCTGTCTGAAATGAATCCCTGATAAAGAGGAAGCCAAGTTAAAAGGTGAGTTTTACTACCTGCCAAGGCTTTGGGTTTTTAAAGGGTCTCTTGTGGAATTACTGTATTAGCAGGCTATTACCAGTATAGATATCAAACTGCTATGCACAGCAAGAAAAATCATGAAAGTTTTGAGATGCGAAGGAAACACACGGAAAAAAATGAGGCAGAAGAGGGCAAAAGGGGGAGAGAGGAGAAGCAGTGATGTGCAGAGGGGAGGGAGGCTGGTAAATGATGGAGGAGATAGTGGAAAGGGGATGAAGAAGAGAGCAATGAGCAGTAGTGTTGGAAGAATAGAGAAAGATAAAAAGAGGAGGAGGAAGGAAAAAGGAGATAAATGAGGGCAAAGACCAACTCATCATTTTGCAATTCCACCCCGGTGGAGAGGAAAATTGATGTCTGGAGCTTTTTTATGGCCAACCTCCTGGGCATGGGACAAAAGACAAGTTATTACCCAACCCCAGGTCAGGTCTGTAGCCTGCCAGCTGCCTAGACATATTCAGAGAGCCCAGGAGAGCTGTAAATCAAGGGGGCCAAGGAGATCAAAGGAGGCTGGGACCAGGCACAGCAGTGAGCTCAGCAGAGGAAATATAACCACAGGAGAGGAGCGAGCCCGGGAGCAACACGGGCAGACAAGGAGTGCCCAGCTCAGAGGGCTTTGCTCCTCTCTCCTTCACGCATTCCTAAGGACAGTGCTCCCCCAGAGATGCAAGTCTCCCTGCATTTCCTCCTGATTTCTCTTCCTATTGATTTCCAAGCCCTGAATACCATTTATTTTTGCTTTCTTGATTCACTCATTCATTGAATAAAGGCTTCATCACTATTATTATTATTATCCCCGTCACTGGGCTCCTCATCACACATTATATTATTTGCATTGCAGAGCTGGAAGATTTCAGGTTGAGGCAGGAAATTTGTGTGAGTTGTTATTACTGCAATCAGATGAAGTGAGAATTGGATCGGCGGAGGCTGCCAGAGCACAGCTCTCCCAGCAGGACACCGAGGCTCTGCCCAATCAGGGGAAGCTGCTGTCTCAACGTGCAGGTCCCACCAGCAATTTTGGACTTGCCTTTGGTGTCCCACCTCTCCCTCCCATCCCACCTCCCAGCCCCACCAGCTGCCAGCAGAGAACGGGGAAACGCATCGGAACAGGAGGGCGAGGAATCGGAGAGGACTTGGCGAGATTGCACATTTTCTGCCTTGCTGATGGTATTTATTAGACAACAGAAAATAGCTATTTTGCCATCTGCCTCGTAAAAAAAAAAAAAAAAAAAAAGAGAAAAGAAAAAAAAAATCCTCATTAAATTAATGGAATGTGCAGCTGCTGAACAGAGTGTTCCTCTTGCGGCCGCCTCCCCATTAGCCCAGCATTTGCTGGAGCAGGGAATGGGGCTGCCAAAAGGAGCTGTGGCTAACAGCTGTGGCTGTGGCTCCTGTGGTGGGAGAGGATGGACAGACGGACAGCCCCCTGCTCCTCCCCGCCCCGAGGTCATGCCAGGGAACCTACAAATGCCCTGTTGCTGCAGATGCTCATTGTGTTATGGAGCAGAGGGTCATCCCCCTTCCTGCACACAGCCCTGCTGGGCCTCAGCTTATGGAGCCTGAGGGGTTTGCTCAGCAGGCTGAAAGTGCCTCCTTTTGCCCAAGCACAGCATGATCCAAACTCCAGCTTGAGGAGGTCAGTGTTGACCAATGTCATTTGCTGAGCATGGCAGGGTTTGCAGGCAAGTGAAGTCCCAATTTCCTGACCTCTGCCACCTCAACATGATCTAGTCCATCCACCCTAGTCATCCATCTCTACATCTCAGAGTTCCACCGAGCTGATGGTTCAGCTGGGATCACCAAACCAAGGAAGCCTCAAGCCTGGTTGACTGCACAGCCCAGAGTTCCTACACATAAGCCTTTGTTTTGGCTGAGGGGAGACCAAAAATACAGAGCCCAGTCCTTTCCCAACCCCAGCAAGAGAGGTGCACCATAAACCCAAGGTCCTGAATGATTTTAATGATGCTGACAGAAGGAGAATGGCAGCCAGTCTTACTCATTCATTTCTACTGAACAGCACTGAAGGAGTTTACGTGAACCTTTTCTTCTGATGCTTGGTGGAGCCTGGGCAGTGTATGATGGTGAAGTGATGTCCAAAGTCCCGTATTACATAGGGCTTTGAGGAGCAGATCCACCAGTTTGCACTGCCATATTCTCCAGGAGGTACCAGCTACCAACACATGCTGCCTTGGCTCCCTGCCTCACCATTTCATCACGAGCAGCTCCTGAAGAGTTTTATCTACAACTACTTTGGGCCCAGCAGTTCTTCTCCTAAGGAAATAAAGTCCTTTGTTAGTTGCCTCAGCACTGCCGATGTTTCAGGATCGCTGCAGCATAATCCACATTTAATCCTCAATTGTGTTTTCTGCTGCTAACCCCTCTGCTAATGCCAGGGAGCTCCCAGTGCCTGCACTGTTCCTCTAAAGCTGCAATCCCTTCCCTGCTGCCCTCTCCTCCTCTTTCTAGGAGGCTTTTCTATATAGATGTTTCATCTAGGTGAGTTTTTACCTGTCCTTCACAGGGGAATTTGTTCTCTTAAAGTTGCTCCTTCAGCATTTACGAAGCAACTGGGGGAAAGCTGACCTTGGGAGACAGGTCCAGCTGCAAAGAGCTGCCCCCAGTGTGTCTGTGGTGGGAGCAGGAGATGGGCCCCTGGATTTCAGCAGGCAAAGGGAAATTACAGGACTACAGCATGTCGAATCACCTCACGCCGAAATAAATCCTGACATAATAAGCCCTAATACCGCCAAAGAAACTATTACAGTCAGTTACAAAAATAATCCACATTGAAAATCGGTGAAAATACCTCTCCCCAGTGGAATGACATGGCTCTAGAGGATCAGTTCCAGTCAAAGATGATCATTTCATGTTTACCCAACAGATGAGGGCAGCTCCAAGAGTCAAATGTTTGTTGCCAAAAAAGCTCTGCCTAAGTGAGATTTTGCCACCTCTCATCAAAGAGTTGCCTTTAAAAGTGATGAGCAAGTACAAAAGGGAAGACCATGAAAGGCAGAGATCAAATCAAAGTCCAGAAGGCTGCTCTAACTCCTTCTTACACCACTGCCCTCATTTTTATCAATCCAATCAATTTGCAGCAGCAATGGCAGAACAAACACCAACCTGATTGCTTCTTTAGCAGAAATTCTCGGATTTTCAGAGGCTAACGGCAAAATTTCTCTTTGCCTGTGTTTGCTGCTGGTCTTGGGGATTTTAAGGCAGAACTCTGTCTGCAAGTTGCTGATTTTATCTACAGCATCAGGTTGGTTGTGTTTTCAGGGCTGTAGGTGTCCTGGCACGTGTGGATCTGGCCAGTGGTGTGGACATGCTGCCTTGGGCAGTCCTGGCAGTGCTACTCTCTCAGAGGAACCTGTGACACAGGACCACCAGGTTGCTGAGCTTCCTGCTGGAGAGGCTCATAGGTTGTTTTAGAAAGCAGGTTAGCCAGAAAGACATGGCAGAGTAGCAAAAAACAGGGGCTGTCATTTTTTCCTTGGAAAAACATTTGCTTTCTTAGGAAAAAAAAAACAAACAAAAAACACACTAATTGCATGGAAACAAACAAACAAACAAACAAACATACACCCCCAAGTTCCTTTAATTAAAATTTGAAGCCTGTCACAGGGAATTTTGATTAAAACGTTGACATTTTGCAAAGTTGCCCTTGGACAAATCATGAGCACTGAAATCTCTGAGACAGGGACACTGTGGAAAGTGACTCTGCGCATGCCAGAGCGTTTGGGAAGGACATTCATCTTCCTGCAGTCAGGTGTGTTGGTAATTCTGTGATGTTTCTCATGTGTTTGTCCTTCCCATATCCACGTGCAATCTGCATTGCATGGGGGCTGTGGCAGCACTGTGAGAAGGCCAAGAGAAGGTCGTGTGGCTGCACACAGGGAAATGCAGCGTGCCCCTGGCAGGGCTGCGCACGCACTGCTCTGTGCGCTCCAGGTGCTGCTTGGAAAGGAGGGACTTTGTGCCTGTGTGTCTCCTGCTGCTGGCACAGACATGGAGCTGCACCATTTCCCAGAGCCCAGCACACATTTTTACAGTGGCCCAGGGGCAAGGATGCTGGCTGGGACAGCGAGAGGTGAAGCACAGCTATGAGATTTCGGGTTACTCGGTGGGAATTTGTGGAGCCACAGGTTGTCACAGTGCCCACAGGTCTCCAGGACATCTCCAGTGCCCAGGGCCTCACACAGCAGGATGCTTCCACCTCGTGAGTCAGAAATGCTGGTGCTGAGGCTCTCTCCTGCTTCGGAACATCACCCCTGGCTCAGGTCTCAGGTGCAGACTGCAGCCCTTCCATGGGCCCTGCTCATGCACACACAGACCCATGGCCACCTCAATCACCCATGGTGGAAAACAAGAAGAGACAGACAGGGAGGATGGACCTCACCCTCCAGCTCTGCCCTGGGGCTGAGCTACATGTGAGGAGCCGCTGCTTTTGAGTACCACAAGTCCCATCCCAGCATCATTTCCCCATTGCTCCATCCCCCTGCTTCTCCCGTGCTTCTGGGAGCACTCGGTTCACACTAACAGATCTGAGCGTCCCCGGATGATTAAAGGAAGTGCTGCCTTTTAAATCGCTCTGATTGGAGTTGACGGCTGTGTGGAATTGGACACTTGGCTCTAATGATGTGTGAAAATCTCCCTGCTGTGACCCGTCGCTCCAGCTGTGGAAAATAAGGAGAAAGGCGGAGGAGGGGCATTAAAAAACCCCTTCAGTGGGAGTCCCAGATCAGACAGAGGTTTGTCACTCAGGACAGTCCCTCTGGGGCTCTGCTCAGTGCCTGGATGTGGCTGGGAGAAGTGGCCCTGCTTCACAGAACTGATGGTGTGTAAATGTGGCACCGGTGGCAGCAGATGAACTGGGCATCTGGTCTAGCACAGGTCAGCATGACCAAAGCATCTGAGCCATGCTGGAAGCTCACTCCCAGGCAAGGAATGCCTGCCAGTTTCATGGGTGGGCTCCATCCTGGCTCTGGCTGGTCTCACCAATATTCCAGTGCTGGCATTGGGGGGGTATTATCTGAGACTGAGGTGCTGCTGGTGTATGCAGGCTGCCACGGCACAGCTGTGCTGCTGGAGCATTGTTCGAGGCTTTGACTCCTCTGGATGAGACTGTGGTGAGCTGGATCCAGCCCCAGGAGCAGGCAGGCATGATCAGCCTGCAGCACAGCACAGTGGCTTCAGTTGAGTCCCACGAGCATGGGTAAGAATCGTCTCAGTGAGCAAACCACGCTGTCCCTGATGCACAGGGGACACCAGCTGACACCTCCTGAGCTTGGTCTCCATCACTGCTGCTGCCAGGGGACCAGCCAGCAGATCTCTGCACAAAGACAATGTTAGCCCAGCCCGTTCAAGGCCTTCTGACCCCACCACCTTCCCCAGTTCATTAAATCCCTGATGACACCTGAATTCAAAGCAAATCTGGACACACACAATCTAATCCTTCTTCTCCAGACAAACTGGCTTCTTAGAGGCCCTCCTCACTGATATTCACTGTTCTGCAGCAGAGAGGAATGTCCAGCTGGGCTCTGAAACAAAGGATGAGTTTCCTCAGGCTCAGATGGGGCTAAACAGAGGCACAGGGGGGAGGCCGGGCACCGGCCGGAGATGTCCTGCAGCGAGTGACCCTCAATGTGACATTGATGGCTCTTAATTCCTAAGCCTGCTTTGGAAGGATTGCAGCAGATCCAATTTAATCACTGCAGCCTCTTCATCTCCCCTGTCTCAGCTCAGGGTAATGTTATGCATTCTCCTCCACCGGTTTTCTCCAAGAACTGGCCACCCTCCTTTCCCTCTGGGGATCCCCAGCATGAGGCCACCAAGCCCTTCACCTGCTGCACGGTGCTGGGCTGCCAAAGCCACGGCTGCCCTTGGCCTGTTTACTACCACACAGCTCAGACAGCATTTGCTTAATTTCCTGTGTCTGTGGGAGGACTCGTTGTCGTGCTAACGAGGGGCACAGCTCCCTGCAGGTGCACCCACCACCTCCCCACAGTTGGGCTGCTGCCGTGCATAGCATTAAACATCCAGGCGCTTGTCAAAATGTTGTAACTATTTTTTTGTCTTGTTCCATTAGCTCCATTTCCAAAGGCCACCACCGGAACTACTGAACATTTATTCCTATTGAATCCAGCTTAGAAGTTATGATCTGAGGAAGCAGGAGACAGGACAGTATGTTCTGCGGCACCGGCTTTTCCCCACCACCGCTCAGCTGAGGCATGCTGGCCTTTGAAATATCAGTTTTATTCCTACCTTAGAAAAACTAAAATAAAGAGATTGACTCTTCCATCTGCTTGATTTGCTTCTGCTGATTAAATAGGGTACATAAATATCAGTCAGGTGGATGCCCTGCGTAAGTTTTGGGGCTGTGTGTTTAAACACCCTGCACAGTTCGTGGTCCAGACACAGGAGCTGTATTTCCTCCCCAGGTGCAAAACAAAGTGTGGTTATTACATGATTTTCTTGTTGCTAGAGACACACACACATGAATCTTCCTCTCTCACTGCCTGTGCACAAACAATGTCTTATTATGCAAATATTTTGAGTATTAGACAAAAAGCACGGAAGAAAACCAGTGGAGCCAGCAGTTTAGATGGAGTGAAGCATGGGCAGGGGGAGGCTGTGGGGATCAATGGTGCCCAGGTTTGCTTTATGCTCACTTTATCAGCAAGAAGCACAGAGCAAAAAGGGGTTGCATGGGGCTGGGGACACCTGCAGCCCCCAATGACATTGGAGAGATGCCCAACACATCAACCCTTGACAGAATCCTGCACCAGGGTCACTGAAGTGCTCAGCCCCCCCAAGCAAACCCCAATTTTGCATGAGGGAGCTGGGCTTCCTGCAGGACAAGAGGATGGGACTGCTGATGGCAGCCCTGCAGTCAACAGCCTCCCCTCCTTCAGGGTAAAAAAAAAAGGGAAATCTAAAGCCTTCTTAAAGACTTCCCTGCATTTTAGTTCCTTGCTATTTAAAGACATGTGAGAGCCCAAGAGTTCCAGCCCGGCTGGCTGTGCCTGGATGCTTTGCAAAGTTGTAATCCCCGCTAGTGACATCACAGGCTGTTGCCATGGGGATGTCACAAACTCAGAGCTGTGACTTCATCGCAGCAGAGATGGGCAGCAAGGGAGGCAGTGCTTCCCAGCCACCAGTGCCTCTGATAATTAGCAAACTGGCATGGAAAATGAGGATGAAACACACAGGATAGGGACATAAAACCATTTTGCAAGTATCATGTATTGGAAAGCATTCCCTTGTGACAAAGAGCCTCCTTAATGTATCCTGAGCTCTTAAATAACCCGCAAAAGGCAGGGAATAAAATAGAAATTATAGTGATTTGTTTTATTGGGCATTTCATTGAGTAATTAAGAGGATAATTATGAGAAGGAACATTAAAAGGCGTTACTCTCAGCCTCCATCCTGCTTTAGAGGAGCATCCTTATATTGAATGTGCAGCGTCATCCAACATTGTCCTGTGCCAACGTGGGTTTCCCTGCAGGGAGGAAGGCATGCATGGATGTGGGAAGGGGTGGAAAACATCTTGCCCACGGCCTGACAGGATGCCAGAGTTCTCCCAAGAAATGCATGATGGGAACAGAGGATTGCAGGGAGCAAACCCCACCTTCATGGTGTCTCCTGGCACCTGGTGTTAGGCCTTAGTGCATCGTGTGTATGCAGGGGAGGCTAAAGGAAAAACTGGGGAGAGATCAGTGTGGTGCAAAGTACTGACAGAGCACCACAGCCAAGGCAGAAGTGGAAGAAAGCTGGAAATCCAGCTGAAAGCTCAGCACAATGGTCACCCTGCACCAGGAGAGCAGCTCTCTCCCACCTCCCTTCTAACACCTATCCTCCTTTTTGGAAAATACATACAGAACTACCTGTTTAACTAATGCAGATCCAGACAGGACCCAGCACCATTCCAAGAGCCCTCAGCAGTCACAATTCAACCTAAGCTGCCACTTTAAGACTGCCAGTATTTCCCACAGATGAGGAAGCCTTGGTGCTGGCCAACACATCCATGAAACACATCAGTGAAACAAAGACCTACTCAAGTCTCGAAATCTGCAGCTCCTTTCTGACCCCAGCACATCTCTCTCCACCCCATGTACGCACCAGCACAGACACACTCCAACAGAAATGTCAGGACATCAGGTCCCACCACGGGCTTCCTTTGCAGCCCCTGTCACATGCTGGGGACTCCAATGCTCACAATACTGCCACCTTCCAAGAGGCCCCAGGTGAAAGGCAGCAACAGCAATTTGTCCACTTCAAGTCCCCAGTGGTCACTGCAGGGGGCAAACGTGGCAATAAGAGAAATGCAAACAGGAGTGATGGACATGATTAAGAGAAAGAGCTTTACTAGAAGCAACGGCTTACACTGGACAGGCATCTATAAACACTGAGATGACAGATGAGCTAATGCCCATTATTTCCTCAAACCACTTGCACAGGTGGTAAAACAAGCAACCAACCCACTCAGATAAATGAAAAGCCCCAACCTGCAACATGACAGTACTGACCAGTTGCCAAGATTTAAGTAGCCCTTAGGTTCTTGTTTGCTACAAAACATATACTTAGGAAAGCATGCTGGAGAAGGCTGGCATGTTTTAAACTGGCCTCTGTGGCTGGAAACCCCTTTTTTCTCCCTAGGGAGATGGATGTGACAGCTATAATCCAGTTGCTATGCTGGATTTCAGGGACAGTGGCTTGTCCATGTTGAGCCCAAAGCATCAGACAACTGTCAGAAAAATCCACGTTCAGGAAGTCACCAACCCTCCCTTTTCTTGTCCTGGTAACCACGACTCCCCTCTATACTCCCCTGCTCAGGGGGAGCAATTTCCATCCTCTTCATAAGAGAGTAAAACCGGCTTTTTGGCTTCTGGCTGCCCCTTCCAGGCACGAGAGCAGCTTGCCGGGAGACTCGAGTGCTCAGCACAGCCCTAAAACAAGGCTCCTGTTTGAAGTGCATGGATTGAGGCTGGATTAAGAAAACCCAGGAGGAGTGCTTAGCTCTGCTCCTGCTCTAAAAAGGCTGCTCAGCAGCAGCAGCCAACGCAGCTTCATCCTGCTCAGCTCTTCATGTGATCCCCTCCAAGTGCTGGGCAAGTGGTGATTTTGTATGCGCGGTTCCGGACGTGATCCGGGAGCAGGGAATGTCAGGGAATGTGATCAGCTTCCCAACGCTGCAGGAGCACCCAGAGGGGAGCTGATCCTCCCTGAACTGGGAACAGAGAATGGCAGGGCCCGTGCTCTGCTTCCCGATGCTGTGGGAGCACCCAGAGCAGAGCTGCTCCTCCTGGGAGACTGCAGGAGCACCCAGAGAGGAGCTGATCTGGTGCTCACCAAGAGGAGCAGGAGCAAAAGCCTCCACAGGAGCAGGGAAAGAACAACAGCAAACACAGGAAAAAACACCACCATTAACCCCCAGTACAGCCCAAAGAGCTTGGGTGCAGAGCAGGTCCCAGGCAGACACTTATCTGTGGCTTGAGACAAGTTTAGAGAATTCCCTTCTGAAGTTTCCCTCTTGCAAACACCTTATTTCCCCCCTCTAATCAATGCAATGAGCAAGCTTAGTGCAACACAAATAGAGAACAGAGGATGAAACAATTTTCCAGCCCATACCTGAAGGTGCATCCTTCTTTTCTCACCAAGCAGCAGGGAGGACGTTGCTGTCTCTCGGTAATTTTCCAACATCCTGTGTTGCAGGTAGATTTATGCACTGATCATAGTTGAAGCTGTTAATAAAAAAGTGCAAAGAAAACGGATTTTACTGTGAAGTGTAGGGCTGCTTTTCTCACAGCTTTGCATTATCATGACTTCCTCCTTTTTTAATCTTTTTTTCTATGATTGACCATGTTTGGGGTTCAAAGCTTTAAAAATAAATCGCGGATCGTCTTTCATCTACTATGCATGAGAGAGTCAGAATCATTACATGGTTTAAATGGATATTTTGGGAGCAACTCTGGACCAAGCAGTTCCTGCTTTAACTGGGAGCCAGAGGGATGAAGCTAATTTGCAAATAATGTTACATGCTGGTTTTGCTTGAACTCAGGGAAAAGCTGCAGTGGCTACTTGTCATTCTTTGTGAGAAATTGAACAAAATGGAAATCAGTTCACTAGTTAAAAAAGAAATATATATATATA